>NC_045771.1:8252405-8858726 GCF_008692025.1 Phocoena sinus
TGTCTTTAAAATGATGTCTCTTCAGGAGAGAGGGGACAGTGAAGAATGGACTGGCAGGATTTGGCCATGTATCAATAAATCTTTGCTGTTGCTTTTAGATGAATGATTCTTCAACAGACTACTTCCAACTCTATAAGTCTGGCTTTCAGTAGCAGTCTATGTTGGAGCTAGTTTAGGTAACTTTTAGGGTTACACAAAATTCAAACTATACCAAGTTCAAAAATGAAGCGGAGATAGGGAGGGTGAGGGGCAGAGAGACGCAAGAGGGAAGAGATATGGGAACATATGAATATGTATAACTGATTCACTTTGTTATAAAGCAGAAACTAACACACCAGTGTAAAGCAATTATACTCCAATAAAGATGTTAAAAAAAAATAAATTTTTTTAAAAAAATGAAGTGGAGAAATTTTAAATATGCTAAAATGTTGGCATAAGCAGAAAGCAGGGCTGGAGATTCTCTTGTCTTCATCCACTGCCTGTGGTACCCAGAGAATGAGGTCTGCAGGGAGGAAGGCTCACTAATGTCATGCTGCAAAAGCACAGGTGCAAAACTTGTCAACATAAAGAAGTGGAACTGTTACTAGTCATATGAGTTCTGGGCCTGAGTTCTATCCCAATATCACTTCTGAACTGAGAAGATTCTATGAATGTTTTAGTCATGGTGCTAATTCTCCAGTGTTGACCTAAATAGGAAGTGAATATTTAATAAAGATGATTAGATCTTCTTCATCTCCTTCACCCTGTGATCTAGATCATCAGGATGCCCAGGTGATCCTAAGGAAGCAGGTAAGCCAGCTTTCAACAACCCTCACCTCTTTTTCTCACTACTTTCCTTGGGATTCCTCTGTTCAAATTCCTTTGGATTCTTAACTTGCCGGTGCCTACTCTAATCACCAAAAGAAGTAACAATTAAATTACTTTGCATGGAAGTGTCACTGGATTTTAAGGGTGTGCTTGGAAAGAGTAAGGATTAATACAACAGCTTGAATTTCTATGGGTGTAACTTTAGATTCTGCGTTGCCTCGGTGTGAAAAGTCTATTTCTACCACTTGGGCTAAAGTAGCCCTCATAGTGCCCTTGTGTGACTTAGAAAAAAGTGCCATTTTACTGCATGAACGCAGACTATGAACAAGCACGTGCTTCTGAGTGGAGCACGAGCTGACTGCAGCTCTGACTCACTCGTCTGGCTGCCTTGTTCAGGGAACAACCTGCACAACTGTATGGCCAGCCCAGTGGCCACACGTGTGCACAGGTTATGCTGTGATGGGTATTTCTGCCTCATTCTCTCCCTTACCCCAGCTCTCTCCTCTTCTTTCATTCTACATATATATTCTTTTAGAGGAGTAAGACACAAGAGGAATTTCATAGAAAATAATTTAAAATAAACAGTCAATTATTTCAAGTCTAAACTAATTAAGGGTAGTAGATTATAGGCATGCATAATTTGGACTCAAATTATCTCTGCTCATTACCTATACATAGCAGTAATGCCAGATATTTATATAACATATATAAATATAATAAACAATATATTACCTATATTAAATATATTTTATTTGTATCTATATTTATATATACAACTTTGGTGAATAAATTTTTATATATGTGAAATCTTACAGATATATATTCCATTTAATTATGTAATGCATAATTATATTTCATATAATTATACATAATTTTAATATATATTAGAGATTATATATTATAATAGAATATAGAATATAATTATATATATATAAATCTGTATATATAAAATTTTGCATATATATAAAATTACTCACCAAAGTTATTTTATTCCTAACTCACAGTAATATTTATTTTCTGTGTTGCTTTAAATGATTAGAGAAGCATATAAAATTATTCAATATACAAGGATATACATTTAAAGTCATATATGTTAATTAACATATTTAATTGGGTAAGCCAATTCACCCAAGTCTGTGAGTATATCTGTTTCTGACTTGGAAGTGACATTTGGGGATGTGACATCAAATCAAACCATAGGAATAAGATTTATGGGAACTGCTCTTGACTTTATGCCACTGTTACTGTCAAACAGGTCAGTGCAGGCAGAAGGCCAAGGGCAGCACAGATATTCAAAGACATTGAAATGTGCTGGCAGACCCCAGGGGCTCACAAAGAGTCCCTGAGATTCTCAGTGAGGGTCACCCGATCAGTATCTCCCCTGGCTGCAGCCTGGAGAATTCCACTCACCATCAAGGGCAACCTTGTTTCCTGGGCTGGGAGCCAGGGGGTTTTGTGGGGGGCTTGTGCGACTTCCCCAGGAGGCCACCCCAGCAGAGCATCTTGTGTGAGCACAGAGATGCTTGCCTCCTGCAGTGTCTTCAAAGCTGAGGCATTTCTTTCCTGGGAGCATCTGCCCCAGCGGAGAGGAAGAGGCAAGAAGCCCTGAATTTTTCACGTAAATAGTAGTGATACTGTCAACCTACTCTTCCAGGAAATTCCATTTCCAGATTTAACACAACATTTTCATTCCCCTACCTCATTTACAAAAATTTATATTTCTCTACTATTTTTTTCACATGCAAACCATGTGCATTATAGGTTTGACTATATAGTGATGAAATAGCACTTTATCACACTTCATGAATAAAGGGCTTTACTTTTCCACTTGCTATCTGGATAGAATTTGAAAATATCACTTAAATGTACCCATTATATCTTTCAGAATAAGGATGATGACCTCCTACCACTCTCATTCATCAGGGAGTAAAGAGAGATCTGTCCACCTCAAAGGAAGATGTTGATTCCAGCTTAAACATTTCTAAAATGGCCAAAATATGCATAGAGATGGAATATTACTTAAAATACACATTATCATATTTCATAATTTAAGAGGTCATTGATTATAGGATATACCACTAAGAACGAAAAACTAAAGCATCTCAAAAGAACTATTCTAATTTTATTTAATTATATTATCCTTGCACATACTTGAAAAGGAAAATATTGAGAAGTGAATTGGTTAAGGCATCCCTCAAATTCTTCACATCCGTAGCCACAGTCCAACTCTCCTGAAACACTTTGCAGCTCAAATCATTGATGTCCCCACAGGATGCTCCTCTGTTTCTATAAAGGCATTGGTGATAGGGAAGTTCTTTAAAAAGAGGGCTCTTCCATTGTCTCTAGAATTTTCTTCTAAGGCACTGCAACTTAATCTGCAAGTTTTAATGCTAGTGCCACATGCACACAGGCAAAGACAACTGTGTCAGAATCGCTGCTTGGCCAAGAGAGACGGCAAGAGGCTGTCAACAGTAAGATGCATTCTGGTATCAGAGATGCTAAAATTGTGAAAAACGGTGTGCATCCAAGAGTCAATGAACTATTGTTTTCCCTGAGATTTTGACAATAAATAGAATTTTTCGTATTTCAGAATGTTGCCTTACAGAGCACTCCCTCTCAGAGAACATGCTGCGAGTACTTTGAGGCATCACTGAGGAGGACCCTAAAAATGTGGATATGTGAGGACTAAAATTCCTCTCGATGAGTTAAACTTTAAAATTGACACATGAATCAGACTGAAAAAATGTAAACTAATCTTAACAGATGGGTTAATTTGCAGGTTTAGAACTTCTAAGTTTAATGTTTAACATCATTTATGTGTAGAGAAAAAAATGATCATAATGGTATTTGTCCAACCTTGGAAACTTGGGGAAAAGAAAGAATTATAGATGCAGAAGTTATCAAGTGGAGAGGGAAGTTTATTCAACAGACTAAAGTAGTAAAATAATGCAACACACGTTCTTAGCCTGATGTCATCAGTTCATGTGATTTATGTAATTCCTCTGATACTGATTCCAAGCCCCCACATTGTCTGATTATGTAAGATTGCCAATAAGGGAGAAGGTGCAATAGTTTTTGAGAATCAGGTTTCAATATAATTATTTCTCATCAGAAATTAAGTTAATTGACTTTTTAGTTTTATACAGCAATCTACTGAATTTTAGTTAATGGGTCACTCTCCTAGGATTTCATCACCTCTTATTCTTCAACAATGAAGCTCTCTAGATGATAATAATAATATCACCAATGTAACGAATATCACTTTATGAGACTCCCTGGGGATCTGCTTGTTCAATTTCCCAGGAACACACGAATGCATTTTTTTTTTCCTGTATACCAATTTTTTAAAGAAAAAGATAGGAAATAGCAATAGTGATTAAGTAGGCTGTGGGGATTAGAGTCAGTAGTTAAATGGATGTGAAAATTGTCTTGCATGAAGTCCAGATTAGTACCGGTAGATTCGGGTATAGTTACCTTTGTATGTGTGGCAGAGCAGAAGCTGACACAATTAATAAGGGAAGCCAGAAGTAAGGAAAATTATAAGCTATTTTTTTCTGTTGTGATAATTATCACATAGAAGCCACTATTATCACAGAGGCTTCCTTTACTCTTAAATCCCTGGAGAGAATGATTTATTCATTGTAAGACTCTCCAGAGTGTTTTGTAGACACTAGATGTTTAATGACACTTGTTTTGTACTTTTCAAAGTACAGTAGTTTCAAATCTACATATTAGTGCATAAAAATATTTTCATACGTATCATTTAATTGAATACTTCTAAACAACACTGTGGGTTAGATTTGAAATGCCCAGAATTTGGGGCTTCAACCAACCTCTAGTCTCTCTTATAACTTCTTGCTGAGACTATAATGGCATGAAAATAGTATACGCTGTCAGATTTAGATTTGTAGAAACAGAGATTACGTTGTAGTAAAATGAACCCATACAGTATGATCGATAACCAACTTAATGTAATCTCTCAATGTCACCTGCAATAAGAACACACAATCTACAAGTGCCAGGGTAAACCTGCTCAGGGTGAAGAATGGAGGCTACAGAGCTAATTTACAGCACCACAATTTTCATTACTACAGCTGGCTGTCAATTATATGCACTCACTTGTTTGGAAACTGAAGCTATTATAAAAATTCTGTAAATGTACCAAGTCTACTAGCAAAGAATTTCAATAAACTTCTAAGTTTCTAATAAGATACAAAATTATTTCTGTCTTACCTTCTCTCCTAAAATCTCTTAGCTCATCTTTTATACACAGGGAGAAAAAAATACATACTTTCACATCATATTTCATGACTCATATTATTTACATGTTTAAATAGTAATGTTTTATTATTGTATTTTCTGTAATCAATCAGGAATATTTATTTAATGAGTTCCTTCTATGTAAAAGTTCTCTGCTTTGTATATAATGTACACTTTTACAGCACTCGTACCACTGCAAACCTTTTTGTTGTCTTATTCCAGATAACTAAACTTAACACATTGTTACTACTGAGTTGCCATGAAATTAGCACTAGTGATTATTCACCAGATTTGGATGAGATAAGGGAAGTTCACCTGATGGTAGGTCATAATGTCCTTGCCAGGGGAGTCCTACACACCTTGGGCTGCTGGAACCTGCCTTTAAGGGCTTTTCTCTTGGTTGACCGGGGACCTTATGTTGCCTTATTTCCAGGAGTAAAAGCAAAAACACCAAACTATAAACATTTCACTGATTCTGTTATTGTGCAAAGCAATGTGTAGTGTTTGGACTGAAAATGCCTCCATGGTATGGATCACATGTCCATCAGTGATCATGAATCTTTCACTTATGAAGGTAGCTTTAAATTTTGACAGCAGGCAAAAGTTATTCAGATCTGAATCTGCTGAATGATATTTTTACTTCTCACTTTCGAACTAGACTGAAGACTTATTAAAGGTATGATTTGAGTCTTGTACATTTCTATAGTGTCTTATCCCTCTAGCAAGGCACTGGGAAAAGTGGATGCTGTAATGAAGTGACAAAAATGGTGGCCTCCAAAGTCACACAAGCCTGGTGTCCACGATCCCACTTAACAATTTTGAATTCAGGCCAGTTAACTACCTTTGCCTTAGCTGCCTCACACATAAAAGTGGACGATAATCTGACCTACCTCATGCGAACTTGCGCACGTAAAGCACAATTCCGGCACACAGCAAGGGTTTGCTAAGTGTTAGCACTGTATTGTCGTTGTTGTTTATACGCTCAAAATGTGGGTGAAGAATGACTAAGATACTGGATAAATACATAATATAAATAACATAAGCAATATCATTTTGCAAGCCGATTGAAAAAGAGTCAGCAATATAAATGCTTTTAGGAAGTGTTCAAAGTACAACATTATTACTGGGTTTCATTCTATGAGCACACACACCCAATTTAAATCAGAGTTACGGCTGGAAGGACAAAAGAAGGAGAATGTCGGAAGGTCCGATGTGGGTAATAAAGGACACTTGGGTCAACATGTAAAACTGTTAGCAAAATAACAAACTAGGACCCAGGTCAATTACTTACTATCAAATTATAATATAATAGGGGCAGGATAGGAATAAAGACGCAGACATTGAGAATGGACTTGAGGACACGGGGAGGGGGAAGGGTAAACTGGGACGAAGTGAGAGAGTGGCATGGACTTATATATACTACCAAATGTAAAATAGATAGCTAGTGGGAAGCAGCCGCATAGCACAGGGAGATCAGTTCGGTGCTTTGTGACCACCTAGAGGGGTGGGATAGGGAGGCTGGGAGGGAGACAAAATAGGGAAGAGATATGGAGATATATATGTATGTATAGCTGATTCACTTTGTTATAAAGCAGAAACTAACACACGATTGTAAAGCAATTATATTCCAATAAAGATATTAAAAAATTATATTTTTTAAAAGAAAGTTCTCATGCTGAAGGCTTCTTTGAATTCAGGTAAGATATTAGATTTTGAAAATGCATGTATCATGCTAGCTACAATTCTTTGCATAAGGCCATGCAAGCTAATAATTTCCCAAAAAGAAATATTAAATTAGGTACAAGGGTTTAGTTAAGCTACAATTTCCCAAAGAATGTGTACCGCTCATGCACTGAGAAATATCATATCTTATTATATTAGTTGTATGTCTGCAATAATATAAGTTGATTCAAAAAATATATTTATTAAATAATTAAAGTGGTGGTCTGTGGGCTTTGTAAAACTTATGAAAATGGTATACAAATCCAAAGTTTGGGAAATGCTGACAAGATAATAAATGATTTATCTATCACAAATTGGTTGTAAATAGCACATTAATAACTTCATAACTTCTCATTTCAATAATTCAGTGTCTGATAGCAATGACTTGGTTTCTGATATAATACTCTGTTGGATTATTTAAAATAATTTGATACATATTTATAATACTATAAGCTCCACACAAACAGATGTCATGTCTAACGTGTTTGCTGTTGTGTCCCTAGTGCCTGGCACATAATATGTACTAAGATATATTAGTTAAGACAATAAACAAACAATTATATAAACTTAGGAAAACACATTAAAATTCTAAAAATTGTACCCAGAGGAAAACATAGAACAATAAACAGATATTTTATAAGACTGGGAAATGACTCTCACTCTGTCTAATATCTGATAGAACCCCATTATATCATACCTACCATTAAAGTTGTTGCTAATCAAATCACAGAGTTCATTAAATTAAAAAACACAGATAATGACTGGAATTGGAAAGAGATTTGGAACCATGTCAATTAAGGATCTACTAAATACTAGGATAACTGGGAAGTCCAAGGGCCAATTTAAAGATTATGTTAAAGAGACTGATTTGTAAGAATATTTCAGACTTGATTTTTTTCTGCATATTTACTAAGGATATTAGTATTCATAAATAACTTCAGCTATAGTTGATTTTAATTTAAAGGTCACAAGATAAGTGTTTTCCAAGCTTAGTAAAGGTAAAGAGTGGAAGAGTGATACTTGTGTTGGAAACAACAATTTTATGATATAAAGAAGTGATTTCTTTTGTAATTTTGTCAAAGGAAAGTTGAGATTTGCATGCTTATAAAATTTCCATGATTTTTATATTTTAGGAATAACTTATACACTAAATATTTTCCCACTATGACACAGGAAATTAATATTCCCTTTAAAGCAAGATTATTATCATGTAGGAACATCTTCAATAGATTTTCAGTCTATTAAAACACCATGATATAGGAATACTGAAAAAGAAAGCCTTAACACATGGACCACTTTGGTACACTGTTTTCTTCTTTTCTTCTTTACTATGCTTCCATGAAAGGAAGAGCAATCAATACGAATAAGACCATGTCTATAAAGCTGAAGACAAGTTGAACTGGCACCAAAAATTCATTTTAATGACATTGCAACAGAGTCAGATGCTCAATGGGGCCATAACATTTCATCCAGATGTTTTCATAAGGCTTCTGCCCAGGGCTTGAAATGGGAGAAAGAAAATATCCTTGGCTTTGACAATAAATCTCCTCTAAATGCAACTTCTAATTTCCTTTTTATGTAGCAAAAAACTATTAACCAAAAATATCTGAACAAGATTGTAATTACTGACGACCAAAACTGTATCATGCAGATAGGCAACATAATGATAAAATCCCAGCATCCACAGAAGTTTCTGAGCAAGCTGGGTTCTTACTCACCCTTAATTATACACAGACCCTCATAATGTGTGGCCACATGGAGGAAGTAGTCAAATGTTATATGGGAGTCAGAGTATTTTACTTTCAAATAGGAATGGAGATTAGGATTTCAAATATTAAGAATGAATACTGTATATGGGGATACTGAATCTTTCAGTAAATAGAATCTAGAATTTTCAAAGGGAAGACAGAACTCGGAGAGAGTAGAGGTGGTGGAAATATGATCGATAATAGATGATTTTCTTCCCAGAGTAAATATTCTATTGCATAATGTATTCCTTTATATTTTGTTTCCATGTAATATTTAATTTGATTTTTTTCTCTGCTCTCATCTTCCTCTAGTGTTTGTCTATGGAATGAGATAACTAGGAAAAAACAACCTGGTATAAAGTAGTTGCTGAAGCAAAAATAAGAGTAATTAGTAATAGAAATAGGGCTTGCAGCTCTCAAACAAACAAAAACTTCACATGGGAAGGCCTTTAAAAATCACTTGGGCTATTGTTTTCTGTATACATAGGCAGAAATGACTTAGCATTTGAAAATGCTCTGTTTGAAAATATCCTCTTCATATTTTGATTCCTCTTGCTATTCTCTTTGAAATGGAAATACCACTGGGAGAGGTAACATATTACAGTAATATGTTAACGTCATATCAGATCTCTTTTCTCCTATCCAAGGGAGAACTTTGGGAGAAGGCTGTGAAAATACGGACACCAGAAAGAAGAAAGGAACAAAAACAAAATGTAAAGGAAAATGGTGTCCACATTGGCCTGGAACTGCAGTTAGTAACAAGCAGGAGTGGTCCAGGAGTATGATTAGCAGACACAGGGACATCACTGATGATAACTCTTACTAGGACATGATGCTGTGCTTTTCAGCAATTAACCAACATACTAACAACGTTAAAGTAACCATCTTTTGCAAATGTTTTCCAAATTTACAACTTATGTTGACAAACTTCCTTTCACAAATACTTGGTAGGCAACCTGGATAGTTATTCAATTCATACGTTTTGTGGTCTGTAGCTTACCTTTAAAATACAACCACAAGGACAGTCTGATATAATTACATGTGTATTAGTTATTTTATACCCAAGAGTTGGCACAGGATTGCTCTAAGCAAAAACACACAGTCTGTGGGTTGTTGGCTAGCATTTCAAGAAAAAACAAGATTTCAGAAGTGGATACAAGTGCACACATTGCATTTGTCACCACTCAAGACCTCATGTTTTGTTAATTAGCATAAATTAATTTAATTTTAGTTACAATTTGGGGGATGAGTTTTTATTGGTGAGATTACTGATGTTCACCTAAACCGGCTAAAATATTTAAAGATTCCCCCTGACTCTTGCAACAAAAGGATAAAGAAATATAGGGAGCCCTTTACCTTTTGTTTTTCATAGGTGATTTATGGCTAGGTTCTTTTTCATCCATTCAATTAGAGGATTCTGGTTGCCTGATCCCACTTATAAAGTAAACTCAATCCTGCTTCCAGAATGTTTTCATATTTACTATAGGAGAAGCATCCACACAAGAAGTAGTTGGAAAAACTAAAGGGACAGAGAGCTTGGATTTTCAAATTGACAGAACAGGTTGTATAGGCAACTTTTGAGCCTATTGCTAATAAACATTTGCCTTCTAATTGTAGGCGAGGCAGACTTTTGTATCACACACGTTTCTTATACAGTACTGAGACTGATGGAGAAGTTACTCAGACCTACTCACCTATCTCTAACTAATGGTGACTACTTATATCTACTAAAAAGCCAAAAGTAGCACAGGTCTGTTTGGAACAGTGCATTTATTAGTGCCAACTATATACCAGACACTGCTGGATTTAGGAGCGAACAAGATAAACATCCTAGCTCACAGCCTAGATTCTAGTTAATCAGAAATTAGGAATAGGGGAAGAAAAACTTTAAATAATAATAGTAATAACAATTTTTATTATTTTAGTTATAAGAACCAAGGGTTTATAGAATGTTTCAATCTATTAAAAAGGAAAAAGTGATAAACTTATGCCACTAAAAGGTATGGAAGCCTCTCACTCTCTAATTGCTGTTCTAATTTAAACCTCATTCTTTATGTAAACAGCTTTTTGTAAATTCTGTTATAGATGCACCCATGGATGATAAGATGTTTAAACACTCATTAGCTGTTTGGAAAATTTTAAAACCTGTTTGTGTCTCAGTTCACATGTCTTCAAAATTGGAATACTAATTTTGTATTGTATTACAAATACAATACAAAGGGAGGAATACATGGAATACTACTACAGATGAAAGCATCTATCATATTACCTTATAGAGAGTCAGCAATAAACACTTTAAGAATGATGACATCCTTTAAACAAAAAGGGAAATATTAATTGATATGAAAATTTGAACATTTTAATGAATTTTAAAAATACATGTTTTGAAAAATGATTGGTTCTATGGTATTAAACCAGGGGATCAAAAATGAATAACAGACTTCCTGGTTAGGATGTTGAGTAAACACTGGCATCTAACTTCTCCCGCCTCAAAGTCCACTAAAGCTAGAAATATATTTATGTATCCATGTACATTCATAAATATATATGATAAATATATAGACATATTCAAACCAGGACACTACTGAGAGTAAAAGGGAGAGCTGTTTAAAATTATATGTGGGCAAAAGAAGTAAAATGGGACTATACTGGGCATACAGGACATATGGCCACTCTAACCAAGAGTGAGGTTCAAGGTCAACAAGGCCCTCTCACTTTTTTTTTTTTTTTGGTATTTTTTTCCCCACTGCATAGCATGCAGATTCCCCAACCAGGGATCAAACTTGTGTCCCCTGCAGTGGAACTGCGGAGTCTTAACCACTGTACCACCAGGGAAATCCAAGACCCTCTCATTCTTAATAATAAACACATAGCTAATAATTATTAGGAATCTGAGGGAAGCTGAGGAGCTTAAAGGACAAAAAAATGAGTAAAACGAACAGAATAAAGGAACTTAGAAACTGAGGGAAAGGGAAAAAATGTTATTATCCTTGAGAGACAAGAAAAGATTTTGCATATATGAAGTAATAATAGTATGCTATTAAAATGGAACTTTTGAAGAACAAAAAAGAGCTCTTTGATTTAAAACCAGGATGAAAAGTCATTCTAGGAGGAAGGAGAAAACAGAGAAATCAGAAGAGACAAAATCACGAATAGAAAAATAAAAGGAAATCTGAGGAGTAGCCAGTGTGAAAGTGAGCACCTACCAAACAGATGAAAACAGACCTATTCTAAGGCATGGTGTGAAATTTCAGAACATTGGGGAGTAAAAGAGTGTTCTTCTAATTTCTAGGGAGAAGGATCAAGAAACTATCAGAGAATGTGCTACACCCAAATGAGGGAGTGAATTAAAATGAAAAAGACACGGGAAATAGGAAGCATGAGTTCCAACATAGGGGGCAATGAGGAAATTGTAGGGTGAATAAACACTGGTGTGGTGAAGGGAGATTTCATGATGATGGGATGCCCCAGATATAGAGAGCAAGCAGTTTGGACTGGAGCAAGAGGAAACATTGGCAAAATGTCCACTATCATTTTACAGTCTTTTAAATACTGAGAACAGAGTATGTCGGATTCTACTCTGTACTCGCCACAACAGTGCGCTTATTAATAAACTTCCTATTCTCGTGTGCCTGTCCTGCTGCCTGGATCAGCTAGGGTATCAGGTAACCTCTCAAAAGCATGCTGCCTTGTCTTAGCCCTGAAACCTGGAGATACACCAAGTAAGCTTAGAAGCAGAAGGGGCAAATATGGTTCCAGTGAAAAGAAAATAGAATATATGTACATAAATCAAGAAAGGAAAAATAACAGTAATGATGATAATGATGAGGATCTAGCAAGTTCCTGAATAGTCTCACTTTTTTTTTTTTTTTTTTTTTTTTTGTGTTACGCGGGCCTCTCAATGTTGTGGCCTCTCCCGTTGCGGAGCACAGGCTCCGGACGCGCAGGCTCAGCGGCCATGGCTCACAGGCCCAGCCGCTCCGCGGCATGTGGGATCTTCCCGGACCGGGGCACGAACCCGTGTCCCCTGCATCGGCAGGCGGACTCTCAACCACTGCGCCACCAGGGAAGCCCAGTCTCACTTTTTAATGATGATTTTGTTCAAAAATGTGAGTAGAAACAGGATATGAGATTAATGATTATGTGAGGGGAGGTCAGCCCTACTGACCTCCTCTGTACATAAATACAACGAAGAGATTTTTGAAAAATTCATCCACAGGTATACTTTTATTCAAAGTTATTTTCTCACTCGTCATAAATGAGACAAATGCTGTCATACGGCACTCACTTGCGCTGGGCATTGATGAGCTCGGCTTCTACTTTAAGTCTGTCCCACAAATAGGACTCCAATATTTGCCAGTTTAGAAAACATGTTGTATTGGTACAGTCTATTACTGAACTTTCTTGGTTGCATCAGTTAGACCAAGAGAAAAGATAGAAAGAGAGATTTGCTGCTACATGAGATCCTCCTGCTAAAATTGCCAGGAATCTTCTGAAATGGAAACTGACTTACTCAGAAGGAATGAAAGGTGACCCAGCAAACTGAAAAACCTAGGGTTTGGAAAGATAGACGCTCAGACACAGTGGCTTTAAGTTTAGCCAGAAGGGAGGAATTCCTAGTGAATAAGTGTGAGGTTGTTCTTGTACTTTGTGCTGATTTAACTGGATTTCCCAAGGTTTTGTTTGTTTTTTGGTTTTTTTCCCACCTGCCTGCTGCACAAGCTGATTTTTATGGACTAGACAAGAGTTTCAGACCCCAAATGACAGAGGAAACCAAACAACAGTCCCTAACCATAGACAATGTGAAGCCATTCTCAGGGCTTTTGTTTGTTTGTCTGTTGTTTTTTGTAGTTCTCTTTTTGGTGCATGGGCCTCTCACTGTCGTGGCCTCTCCCACGGCGGGGTTTTTGAGCAGGGAAATGGCACAACAGAGGCAGTGCTTTTTAAAGCACCAGAAGGGCAGCGTGTTTAAAATATTGTTTAGGCAGGTGTGTAAAAATGTTTGAAGGTGGGTGTATTTGCATCTGGGGTACCATTTTGGAGGCTCCATATGTGATGGAGCTGCCTGTTCTAGATCTAAGGCCATCTTGATTTTACTTGGGGTCCTGCCTTCCCTTGCTTGGCTCTGTCTGCTGCATGGGCCTCACCAGACCTCTTGCAGCTTTCCTCTCCCTTTCTTGATTTGAAGTTCGAAAACCACCTGAGAACTTTTTGTCATATTAACCTATCACTGTGACTGACACACAATGAAGAGATTTAAAAGAAAGCCTGGCAGGTAGAAGTCATCTGAGGAACAAGAGTGTGAATCTGAGAGGGAGTCTTGGGTGGTGGGTAATCAGTTACAGAGAAGAGCTCTCCTTTCAGGCTGTGTTTGATCAGCGAGTTGGTTCCTAGATTTTCAATTGGAACTGTATGAACAGAATTGAATTCAAAGATTTATACTGATTGTGAGGAATTGAAACAGCTGAGCGCGTGAAGCGGGAGTTGCTAAGTGATTACAAAGGTTTATAACAAAGACAGCTTGTGAGAAGTGGACAAAGAGGAGATGATGTGAAAGAAGACAGAGAAGAGCTATTCTATGTGCGGGTTAATGACAGAGGAGGCAAACTAGGTTAGGAGAAAGAAAGAGGAGGGCGAATGCCTTTGATGAGAAAAAATACAAATGAGTGGGGGGGAAGAAAATGGAAGCAGCCAGCGTTTTGAGGCTTACACTTTAGAATGTGAACACATGAGAGAGAGAGTGTATGACACACAGGAACACAAAGGGGTAGAAGCATAGCGGTGCCTGGCCTGTGAATGTTAATAAGCTCCCACAGAGAAGAGGAGAGCTGTGTGTCCTCAGTTCTATCTGGTTTCCTTGCAAAAAGAGAATGAGGTGCCACAATCATATTAAATATTACCAACGATACCTAATACAATTCCATTCAATCTTGTTGCCTTCTCAAACCAGATTTTGCTAGGTTCAGTTTAAGATTTTACACTGAAAAAGTAACTAGATATTGGGAATAGAATTTAAATTATCCTTCAAGTCTGGCTCAAACCCTAAGGGATAATTAACCTAGGTACACAAGAAATACACATTATCCTATAAAAGCTCTCAGAAATTGGTATTCGAGAAAATGCCTATAGCTGAATTAAGACCTAAAATTGATAACAATTGCTTAGTGGTTTATAAACTGATTTCATTTAAAATGTGTCCTCTGATAAAAAAAAAAAACCCCAAGGCATCAGTGGAACAACTAAGAAGTAAATAATTTATGGCAAAAGTGCTGTCCAAACCACAGATAATAAATTAGAGTTGTGTAAGGAAGTTTTGATGATAATGAAAACATATAAATAAGAGATGCTCATCTCAGAAATCATATTTACAATAAGACTACAGAATCCAAACTGAGGAGTATCATTTGTATGCACACATATGGCCATTCGGATGAATAACACACACAGGTGCACTCACACACTATGAATGCTGGCCTCTGGATCACTCAAGCCTGTCTAAGAGTCAATCTCCATAACCCACTAGATGTGTAAGTTAGGACTTGATTTCTGTGAGCTTTACTTTCTTCACCCAAAAATTGGAATAAGAGTAATATTACATACCCCGTGGGGTTGTTGTGAATTATTAGATGAGTTAATGTGTGTGATCTGCTTAGAACAGTGCCTGGCATTTAGTTTGCCCTCAATACTATATATATAGCTACAAGCATAAAATACAAAATCTTTATCACATTTCCTAACACGTTAGTAATTGTTATCTCTAGCTGGTAAGCAATTTTTATTTTTGCTTATCTATATTTTCAAAATTTCCTATTTTGAACAATATGTTAAAAACCATAAGACAAATAATAAAGCTTAATTTTTTACAAACTAAATGTGGCACTGTTACTCAAAAGGTAAGGCTATATGCAGCTGGAATTATGAATAGTATACAGAGACACAGAGGTAAGTGTGGTAAGAAGAATGAAAAGTATTACCCCAGTATTCCCGACCCCTAGTGTACACCCCCTGATCCCACTCCTTGAATGTAGGTGGGACAGGTATATACGATGGGATATCACTTCTGCAATTAGGTTGCTCTATACGGCAAAGGTGAAGAGATTCTGCAGGTGTCAGTAAGGTCCCCACTTGACTTGAGTTAATCAAACAGGTAGCTATACTGGGTGGATATTAGGCATGGCCTAATCAGGTGAGCTCTTGAGAGAGAGTCTAGAGGTCAGAGATCCTCCTACTGCCACACCATGAGAAGGACGCATATCTGGGACCTTGGGAACATCCTCTAGGAGCTGAGGGCAATCCACAGCCAACAGCCAACAAGAAAATGGGACCCTCACTCTTAAAACCTCAAGGAATTGAATTCCATCGACAACCTGAACAAACATGGAAGAGGATCTCAAGCCTCAGATGAGATCACAGCCCTGCTGATCCCTCATTTCAGCCCGTGGGACCCTGAGCAGTCGACCCAGCTAACCTCTGCCAGAGTCCTGACCCATGGAAACTGTGAGATAATAAATTGGTGCTATTGAAAGCTGCTAAGAAAATGAATATGACGAAGAAGGAACTGCTTTGCTTTGCTGGGGGGCTGGCGGGAGGTGATGGCAGCAGGAGTGGGGGCAGGTTCATGATTCCATTAGAGCTCAAGCATCCACCCCAGCAGCCCATTTCCGCCCCCACCCCCCACTGTGCTACCGAAACTCCTGAGAGGCATAACGATAAATAAAATATTACTGAGTGCAAGTGCTTAAGAACTTGAGTAACAAGCTCTCTATAAATATTAGATTAAAAAGACATGAACAGCTTTTACCATTATAGAGAATAATAGAATTTGATCAGCTAAATCCCAGGGCTTTATAAAGCACCAATTATGTAAACAAGCTTGATGGCTTTTTGATAAAACTACAAAAGTCGTGCTAGGAAGAATGCAGGAGGTGTTCCTTATTTGGACTTTAAACTTCACACCGTATAGCACAGATGTTTACTTAAATTTTTAAAAATTAAATATGAATGCAAAGAGAGTTATAAAGATGAATTCGAGGATAGAATATTAAGGAAAACATTGTTTTTGATTTAGGGATAAGCAGTCATTTTCCAAGGATAATAGCTGGATCTAGCTTTATTTACTATTGTTATTATCACTGGGCAGAGAGAACTAAATGAAGCTTTAAATATAAAAGTTCAATGTTTCTAGAAGATGTTGGTAAGCATCTTAAGGAAATAGAAATAAACTGAAATGTGAGAAAAATGTACAAAAGAAAGAGGTCAATATTAGAAATATATGACAGTATATATGCATTAAAATTATATTTATGATACCAAATTTTCAGAGAGGTGATAAAAATTGAGAAGGAAGGCGAGGAGAACAATGACCACATTTTATAATGTGCCCTAAGATCTAAAAAAGGAAACCAGGCTTTGACTTGCACAGAATGATGAATTCTCCTACAAAAGATTCAATGAATATATGCTCTCCTCAATGTCAACTGAGCACTTGAGATGCTGTCATTTAGGGCACCCCCTAATTTCCAAGTGATGAAGCGCTGAACTGCAGACAGTCAAAAGGAGAATTGCATAGTAGAAGAACCGCTTTTTGATAAAAAATGAACAGTGCCAATTTATGTCAAACATGGCCAAGAAATGAGTAAATTCAAGCTTGTTTGAGGCAAGAGGATTTTGCTTCTCGATTATTTGAATAGTGATATTTTTCTTTCATGTTCCATGGCAATAACAGAATTTTTTTTTTTTTAAAGAATAGAAGGCAGTGTAGAGATCAACTCATTCCAATTCCTACTCTATTTATAAGGAAACTGAGACAGAGATTAATTGTGTTTAAAGTCTTCAGGGAATCTGTATAGTATCTGCCCACAGCACAGCTCCAAGAGGCTGAATTACAGATGCTGAAGACAACATAGAGGCCCACCTTTTTCTGATCTGTCCCTGCTCTTCTGTACTCCCTCACATGGGGCTACTCAAGGCAGAAACTTGGGAATCATTTTCAACTCCAATCACCAGCCACAGTCTGGTCAACTCAACTTTCTAAATATCCATCAAATCAATCCTCTCCTTTACCTGTCAGCCACCACCTTGAATCTCAACTTTAACTCCTGTATTACAACAGAGGCTTTCTGACTTGTTTCCCTGTCTCATGTATGGGTCTCCTTTGGAAAACGCTATTCCCAGCTGCCAAAGCCATGCTTTAAAAATACAGTATCATCAATTGCTTGCCAAGTTTCAACTGCTTTGCATCCCATATAAAGCATGTTACAAGTTGATTTATTTTTGTTATTGAACCAAACTTGGGTCCACTCACTGAACGTGTAGCAAAGCCACTCTACTGACACTAGGTTGTAGTGAAGGAAAGTACAGAGTTTATTGGAAAGCACCAAGAAAGGAGTATGGGCCGCTCATGTTCAAAATACCTGAACTTCTCAATGGCTTTCAGGTAACAGTTGTGAAAGGCAACATTACGGGTGTGAGTTGTAGGATGCCTGATCAGCTCCTGCACAGTTCTCTGATTGGTTGACGGTGAGGTAACAGGGTGATGTTTCAGGAATCTCAATGATCAACCTTTTGGTTCCAACCTGTCTGGGATCTACATACTGGTGGTCAGCATGTAGTTAAGTTCTTCCATCTGGTGAGGGTGGGGGGTTAGTATCTGAAAAATAACTCAGGGATATGGCTCAGGATATTATCCATAGCCCTTGAGGAAGAACTAAATGTTTTTGACTTTGTTTCATGGCTAAACTATTATTATTTTGTCTTGCTTGACTATTTTCCTTTGTTTCTGCACCTTCTCATTTTCTCACTTCTCTAAGTTTGCTCTTTGGAACTCGGTGAAGGAGTAGGAGGCTAAAGCTTTTTTTACAAATAAGAGGTGGGGGGCATGGAGGGTGGGGGGAGTCTGAACCCAGGAAGGCCCCACTGGGTCCTGCTCATTCATTATATACATTTGCATTGATTCAAAATCACTCTCCATCCTCCCAGTCTTTTTCTCATTCTTTACGACCCAAGCAGTCAATTCGACATCCATAAGGATGACCCATTTGTCCCTAAAATTCTCTTAGACACTTTTCTTCCACTTACTTATACATTCTCCTACACACAGACTATTTCATCACTAGAAATCTGACCTATCTACTGATTTCCTAGGAGCTCATTTTGCAGATGCCTTTTCCCTGTTTACATCATACCCTAAGTGATATTATCATTTCTCATATATTCATATGCTAACAATTAGGACATTTATGTCTCTAACCCATACATCCTTTTGGGGCTTGTCCAACTGAAAACTTTGCATTTCAATTGAGCTGGCATATAGCACTTCATACTCAAATAGGTCAAAACTGAATTCTTGAAATTCCTCTAAATCTGTTCTTTCCTTAATTTCCCACATCTGCCATATGGCACTGTAATTCATCCAGTTATTTAATCCATATATTCAGGAGTTATTCTTTTTGTTGTTGTTAAATATTTTGCTCTTTTTAATATATATTTTTTTAAAATTTATTTTATTATTTAGTTATTTATTTTTGGCTGTGTTGGGTCTTCACTGCTGCATGCGGGCTTTCTCTAGTTGTGGCGAGTGGGGGTTACTCTTTGTTGCGGTGCGTGGGCTTCTCATTGTGGTGGCTTCTCTTGTTGTGGAGCACGGGCTCTAGGCGCGCAGGCTGCAGTAGCTGTGGCACGTGAGCTCAGTAGTTGTGGCTCACAGGCTCTAGAGCACATGCTCAGTAGTTGTGGCGCATAGGCTTAGTTGCTCCATGGCATGTGGGATGTTCCTGGACCAGGGCTTGAACCGGTGTCCCCTGCATTGGCAGGCAGATTCTTAACCACTGTGCCATCAGGGAAGCCCCAGGAGTTATTCTTCACAACTGTCTTTAATCATCCTTCTCCCATCTGTCACCAATCCTGACAATGCTTCCTTCAAAGTACACCTGAAATTCATCTCTTATTCATCACTTAAACTATCACCACTCTAGTCCAAAGGAGCTTCTTTTCTTCCCTGGACTTTTACAATAGCCTCAGAACTGGTCCCAGTGCTTTCAGTCTGTCACTCATGGTACTCCCAAGTGGTAGTTTTAATTGAGACCCTCTCATTCTCCTGTTTAAAAACTTTCCATAGATTCCCACCCACTACACTGAAATATAATTGAAAAAGTAAAAACCAGATTTTTTTCCTGCACCACCACCTGGCCCCTGCCCATCTCCCCACTTCATTTTGGGCCCCCCTATAGGCTCATTATGCTTCAGCCACTGGGGTTTCAGTTCCTTGGAAGGAAATGATCTCTTTCACTCTTTGGGGTATAATTTTTCAGGGCTCATTCCCCTTCCTCACCTTTTTGAGTGCCTTGTCTCTTTTCATATGCTAGATTTTGGCTAAAATGTTGCTTCCTAGGGAGGTTTTTTAAAAAATCCTCTATCCAAAATAAACCAATCCTCACAATTCCATTATTTTCCTCTACAGAAAAATTACTTGTTTACTTTTTTAGTGCTTGTTTTTATTGTTGGTTGTGAATACCATGAAGGCATTTATTATATCCATTTGTTCTCACATGGCACAGTTCCTGGCACACAGTGAATACAGAAATGAAAAAACCTAGAAAAAGGATCCTAGAGGGATGCTTAAATATTCTGTTCTTTTTTCTTTTCACAAAGTCTATGAAGAAATTCACATTTTGGGGTTTGTGTGTGTGCGTGTGTGTGTGTGTGTGTACATTACATTTTTAATTAAAAATTTTCTTTTAGATAATGTAAATTTTACATGCAGTGTAAGAAATAATACAGAGACCACCTCACACTGGTCAGAATGGCCATCATTGAAAAAATCTATAAATAACAAATGCTGCAGAGGGTGTGGAGAATAGGGTACCCTCCTACATTGTTGGTGGGAATGTAAACTGGTGCAGCCAATATCGAGAACAGTATGGAGGTTCCTCAAAAAACTAAAAATGGAGCTGTCACATGATCCAGCAATCGCATTCTTAGGCATATATCCAGAGAAAAACATGGTTCGAAAGGATAAATGCATCCCAGTGTTCACTGCAGCGTTGTTTACACTAGCCAAGACATGGAAGCAACCTAAATGTCCATCGACAGATGAATGGATAAAGAAGATGTGGTACATATATACAATGGAATATTACTCAGTCATTAAAAAGAATGAAGTAATGCCATTTGCAACAACATGGATGGAACTGGAGATGGTCATCCTAAGTAAGTCAGACAGAGAAAGACAAATACCATATGATATCACTTATATGCATAATTTTAAAAAATGATACAAATGAACTTATTTACAAAACAGAAACAGACTCACAGACTTAGAGAATGAACTTAGGGCTACCAGGGTGGAAGGGTGGGGGGGAGGAATAGATTGGGAGTTTGGGATTGACACGTACACATTGCTATATTTAAAATAGATAACCAACAAGGATCTACTGTATAACACAGGGAACACTACTCAATATTCTGTAATAACCCAAATGGGAAAAGAATTTGAAAAAGAATAGATATCAATACAAGTATATGTATAACTGAGTCACTTTGCTGTACACCTGAAACTAACACAACGTTGTTAATCAACTATACCCCAATATAAAATACAAATTAAAAATAAAAGAGGAAAGGTTTTGATTGATAAAAGAGTCTACAATGGTCATTCGGTGGTGAAGGGTATATTGAAGATGAGGAAGAGCTTCATGGAGGAGTTCAGGATTCAAGAAAACTCTTGAGAGATAAGTATTTTATAGAGAGTTTCAGGAGAGAATATTGTATACGGGGTGACTGTCATGAAATTTAGTGTAAAACAAGCCAAACTGAATTTAGGGAATGATGAAAACTCTACTCTGATTGGAGCATGGGATGGCCATAAGGAAACAGGGTAGAAAAAAGACAGTGCTAGAAAGTTTGTATTAAATGTGAAGGAGGTTGAATGCTAAGTTGAGCCCTTTCCCATTATTCAGTAGTTGGGATGGAGCACAGTGGTCATGTGAGCACAGTGGTGTGTAAGGAGCATTCATCTAGCAGCCTGCTGACAGGTGGCATGGAGGCAGGGGCAGTAGGAAAACATCGGAGTTGAAGGGACTGTTGGAGGAGGTCATGGAGAGAATGTGACTGCCAGCTGACCCTTAAGCAGAACCCTGGCAACCGGAGGCTCCTCACCCCTCCCCTGTCCTTGGAATGTACATCCCACCTACTATTCCCAGGCAAGCAGCCCTTTCAGGGAGTAAATCCTTGCGAGAGGTAGGTGTTGAGACCATCTGGACTGAATATGTCACTGAACCTGTCAAGGCCTTGATATAAACTTTTAAGATCCTGTGGGTTGGGTGCAGAAATCTACTCCTATTGTGTCTCCCAAGACAAGCCTTGTAAGTAAAGTTCCCTTGCTTATTAAACCTTCACCTACCAATCTAGAGGGTCTGCCTCCTTCTCAGTCTCTCCTTGCCTTCCACGTACGGGGTCCAGTTTCAGATTTCACTTGGGGAACTCCCAAGGTTTTAAACCAACAGGGGCCAGTTGGGCCATTACTAGAATAACCTAAACCCAACAATTGAGGGTCTGAATCAGGATGGTGGTTTGAGGAATGGAAAGAATAATGATTTGCAAGAGGCATTGGGAAGGAGAAATTGAGAACTGAACAGTATCTGAGATGCCAAGAGATATATGCTGACAGTTTGGACTGAATCCAACAGTAAAATACTCTAGCAGGGACAAACTTCAAGTCTTCCCTGTGATTCAACGGAAAATGTAGTAAGGATAAGATGAGGAACAACTTACTTATTTGATAATGTTAAACAAACATAAAACTTGGAGATGTTAGCAAGCAGTGATGTTGTAATGATTATTTGGAGGAACTTCTTTTCTAAAAGTCAGAGGAGACTACCTTCTTCTTGCCAGGCCCTAAATTAATTGTTTTCATTTTGTTTTATATTTTAATTAGTAAGTGAATTTAAAGTTTAGTATTCCAAAGAATAATTATAAATCAGAAGTGATTTCCAACAGAGTGATTTTTCATTTCTACCCAAATTTACATCAGATATTACCTGCCAGTAAAGTTTCTCCAGTGTCGAGAAACCAAAATCAAGACTCATATATTTACTATGTCTGTACAAGTGAAAAACTCTCCCTCATCTTAGTAAGAAGAAGGAAAAAGAGACTGATAACTGCCAAGACACTGCTTCTTCCCCAGAGAGGATATCTTGCTCCCATTTTAAAAATATGTGATGTATTCAACAGTGATAAACACTCAATTACATTTGGGTCACTAAGAAGTGGGACAGCTCTATTCCTTAATACAAATGTTGTGAATTAAGGTGCATATACAATTTCTCATGACCATAGAGTGATATCTCAAGATTCATAGACTATCTCATGCTGTCACTCCCTCCTCTTCTTCAACATGTATCTCTTGGAAAAGCAACAGCCCAAGCCAAGCTCTGTGGTGCCATGTTTTCCTAATAGTTCAAGTTCATGCTCTTTCCAGATGAAGGAAGGGTTAATGGGTTGCAAAAGGCCAAAGTGTACCTGATGGCCTTCAAGGGTCCCTGAAACACTGGTGCTCATAACTATCTTGACGATAGAAAAAAAATCTTCTAGCTGCAGAAATCATGCTGTTCTTTTCACCACTTAGACTGAATCTAGAGTATTAGGTCAAACTATAGTCATACTCTTTAAAGGAGGTATTGATGAAGAGGAGATCTGTGTTTCCACATTAGGCCTTCAATTCACAGAAAAGTGATCTCTCCCCCCCAAAACAGGGAAAAAACCCTCTTCCATTTTGTGTGTTCTTCATATGGGGATCGTATACATTATGGTTTTGTTTAGTTTTCTAGTTCTTTTCTGAAAAGGCATATAGGAAAGTAACTAAAGTAACTTCTTAATTGTCCAAGCCCATTCAGGATGCCCTGATTTCCCTTAAGGTTAATAGCTGACAACAGTTTTGAGAAATCAACATCAAGAGTCTTTTGGATTAAGTCTAGCTCTCATGGATTCTACTTTAGTTGAAGTAAGATTAGAATGAAGGCAAAGAAGAAAGTACCTGAGTGCACTGACAAGTCCAACAATCAATGAACTCTTAGGTCAAGCTTTCTGGTAAGTGAATTATTTCTCTGGGGCACGCTTAGAATCTTGACATGGGGGGAAATTTGGGGACAGTAGCTCTCACTTTACCATTTTCTCTACCCACCTTCCACACCTCATCATTCTCCCTTCCGTTTTGTGCCATGTCTGTCTTCCTGATGTTGCCGAGTTCTCCACAGGGGTCTGCTTGTCTACAGCACTGTTTAGGGCTCTTAGTTTTGGGCACACAATCCTATTTGCACTTCACACCTACTGAGTCAGTCTCCTGAGATGGAGCCAACAGGTTTGTATGGGAAGACAAAACTCCATAAGTGTTTCTGAAGCGTAGCTGGATTTAAGAACCATTGGCCTCAAACACATTGGAATTTGAATTTTGCCTGAATAATATAAGCGAGTTATTTAACTCTCTAACTTCTTTAAAAAATAATTATACCTAACTCCTGGCAACATTTTCTGAAAGTTTATTATGTGTCAGACAATATGCTAAGAACCACATGTAGATTACCTTATTTCATTCATAAAATAATGCTATGAGGTAGATATTATTATTAATCAATTTCAAAGAAAAACATACCGAGGCTTATTGAAATTAATACAGTTAATAAGTTGCCCAAGATTATGTATCTGGTGATTAACAGAGCCAGAATATAAACCCAGGTTATCTGAATAAAGCAGCTATTGTGGTACCCGATACATGGTAGACCATCCATGCAGCAATCACCATCAGTAGCATCACAGAACCATTCCCCTTATCATCATAAGCCTCAGGAGTCCATGTCAAATGCTGATCCTCTCCTGGAGCTGGTAAACAGTGCTCGCCCCACACACTTCTCCAGACTTTTGGAGGGCAAGATGCTACCAAGTGTCTGATGGAAGGTGTGCTCTTATCTTACAGATCTGTACATCTTACACAGGACTGTGGGAACCCACAATCTCATTTCATAGCCCTGAAATTTAATATGGAAGTGAAGAAAAACTAGGCTCTCTTCCCCAGAAAGATTACATGAAAGTGGCAGGTAAGTTTTGCTAGTGCCAGAATGGGCTTTCAGTACCCAGAACAGCTCCTTGTATAACCACCAAGCAGAGGAAGGTTTGGCGTGACCTCTGAGCTTCCTTTCACGTGGGCAGTGTGGATGGTTTAAGAGGTGATACTAACCTTCCCCAGTCTAGGTTCTTGTGGAGGATGCTTCATGGGCTAGTTCTTTCTGTAGACTTCAACCTTGCAATTTTACTTTCTAGTTTTTCCTCTATATGCTGATTTTTTTAAACACTGATTATTAACCGTTCAAATCAGAAGGTAGACTTTTTTTGAAAACCTAGCATTGAAATACATTTCACCATTTAGCCTAACAAAGCCAGCAATATTTAGCTTATTACACATTATGATAAGAATACAGCACAGAAGAAACAAACTTCAGTGGTGTTATTTATTTTCAACAGACAGAAAAGCAATCTTCATGAAACATAAATATGGCATAGTTACCTGTCATGTTGCAGTAAACTTTCAGAGGCCCCAGAGGTCCACTGCCATCAGGATCTATCCAGTAGTAATTTGATGTCTGGCCTAGGTGTTTGTAGGCTTCACAGGAAGGCTCATAGATGGCTGGAACGAAACATCCTACGTGAGCACAGCACCCAAAAAATGTCTCTCCAGATAAATGTCCCAGTAACAGATCAAATGCTATCAAACCACTGTTTAGGAGAGTATCCTCTTGTTAGAAAGAGCACTCTTTTCTCTACATTTAAACTCATAATCTGATCTTTAGTCTATAAGCATTGGTTCTGACCTAACAAACAAAGATAGTAAGTTCCTGCTATGGCTTTAGTTGGGGAAAGGTCTAAAACAATCAATACATTGTTAAACAAATGTAATGTTTGTTTCACAGGTGCTAACGATCATTGAAAACTATTTAATTTATACTTATTTATAGATATCATCTCCTTACTGTAAGGGACTTTACTGAAAGGCCATGAATATTGGCTGCACTATTGGGCTATCAGCTAAGAGATCAGAGAAAATCTCTCTCTCTCTCTCTCTCTCTCATGCACACACACACAGGGGAACTTTTTTTTTTGCATATTTAGTATAAATCTCCCACAAATACCACGTGATTTCTAATCTTCCTTTATTTCAGGAAAATGGAAAGATATGTCTGTTTCATTTTATTTGTTACAGGTGTGCTTTAATTACATCAAATCTAGTTTTTGTAGAAAAATGACATTTATGTAGATTGTAGGTTCTTTTTCATCATTTTCCTTTTTGTTCCCATTCTCCTAACACATTTTCTTTTCTCATAGAGACTGCACCTGTTTTCAGAAGTGCAAAATGGACATTTACATACCTCCTTTATAGCTGGAACTTCTAAAACACTATTGTGAAAACTTCTTTTTAATAGCTCTGCGTTGACATATATGATGAATTTGACAGACCTCTTTACAAAACTAAGAACTATTTCTGGTAAAAAATCTATCTATCTGATAAGCAGAGTCTTTTGGTAAAGTGCCCTTGAATTCAATACTCCTAGCATCTGTCCTTTGCTAAGCTATGAAGTAGGAGGTCTGATTCTGGGACTTCCCTTTTCTACTTTCCTCTCCCATGTTTTCTGTGCTTCCCTTTGGCTTTCCACGGTTTCCTCTTCCCAAGGGTGCTAGACCTTAAATTCTATTTCATTTCAACAAACACAACACACTAGACTAAAACAGTTCATAAACGCTTTGATTTACTCAAGGCTTGCTTCCCACTTCCTTCCTTCCGCAAATAGTTATCGAGCCCATATGATGTGAGCAGTAGATTAGGCAACACACGCACAGCTGTGAACAGCACAGACTGGGGACCTTTGGAGTAGGGACTGTTCACTCAGTACTCGTGCACTGCTCACACAAGAAGTGCTGTCAGAAGAGGATGTGGCTAGAAAGTTAAGCACAGCCCATACACCTTTTGTCTGAGTGTAATTATTAATATGCCACCTTCAATCTCCCAGTTGTCTTATTTGGATAATAAACTATGGTCGCTTTAATTCTGAATGCCATACCAAATAAAATAATGCAATAAAACACAGAAGAAATATTTTTAAACTTTCAGCAGAAAGATGCCATAATTTGACGTAGGTTTTAGAAAGAAAGTTCCTTGTAGCCAAACAATAGCTCTTAGAGAAGTGAGTAATGAGAGCATGTTGGTTGTAATTGCTACAGCAATAGGCCTATAGATCAACAGAACATGGAGACTAGGTGGGTGGATGTAGTTAGGAAGCAAGAAAGAATGACTTAAACTCAGTCTCTGAAAAAAACCAACTGCCTTATTAATTTTTGACAATCCTTCTTCAGATTATTACAATTTTTGTGTACAGTTCAAAATCACCCAGAACGTCAGGTTCAAATTCTTAGGTTTTCCAATTGTCTCTTCAGCTGATCTACCATTAAAAACTTTCACCCTTGTTTTCTAATATTTAATAATCATTCTCTTTCCCCACTGCCAGCACCCCAGTCACCTTCCTTCCATCTGGTATCTGATTTACAACAACCTATTAATTGATTGTTTTACCCAAATATCTCTTCACTTCCCACCCAATTATGCTTTTTTATGCAATATCCTAAAACATTACTTTCATTATGTTTAAAAAATATGTAATGGCTCTTCAACATCTCTGATTGTATATCCCAGATCACCATCTAAGCATGCAAGACCTTCCATAATCCTTACAGATCTCTTTTGGTTTTAGCGACTCTCCAGTATCAACCTTGCTCTCTGCTCAGGCGAACCTGACACAGGAACTTGTTTAACTCATGCTCACCCTTTCTGGGGTTGCCTCCTCTACTTGTGGTTTTCTACAGGCTCTTTCTCAATCTGTAAAACTTCTCAGTCAGAGCTAACTAGGAAGGCAGAAGTGGTAAGAAACAGGGCTCCTGTCAAACAGATCTGAGTTTAAATTCTGACTCCACAAAGTACTATTTATATAACATTGACAAAGATACCTAATCTCATTCAGCCTTGTCTGGGGAATAGGTATCACAGGTATAGTAGTTAATAGGTGAACTGTTTATCATTAATATAATAATTATTATTTAGGCACCACTGACATTCCTCCTTTCTTAAGGAGACCTTCCCTAATAAATATGTCCAGCTTTCTGTATAGTCCAGGGCATACACTGCTCGTCTCACATACTGTAATACTAGTCAATTTAGGACTTGATTGACCGCTGTTAATTAAACCATATAGGGAAATTTTATTTCCTAACAAGACTGTGAATTGTTGTGAGGGCAGGGTGTAGAAAACGTATTTTTCTTTTCTACTCTATATTGATCTAGCATGGTAGATGTTTAAGAAAAGCTGTCAGAATGAAACTTAAAATGTGCCTACCCTTCATCCTGTTCTGATTTTGATAAATGATTAGCTGGCTCACTAGGAGAAGTATATGCAAATGAAAGCACAATTGGATGATAGTAAGTATAGGTAACTACTGCATATAAGCATTTTAAAGAGGTCTGTGGACTTTAACCCAAGTAATTGATTAAAAGTAGAGTTGAAAGCATGTGGATGAGGGAAATCTGGGTAAGCAAGAAGCTCTTTATTTTTCTTCAAAGTGTGACAATTATTCTGCTTGTCTTTAACCTATAACGGGTTTATTAGCTGCTTTTGCCTCATCAACACAAATGGAAAACCAAAACTTTAGTCCAAACTTTATCATGTGTGAAAAATCACCTGGAGGGCTTGTTAAGACAGGGATTCCTGGGTCTCACCCCGAAGACTCTGACCCAGTAGAGAATCTGCAGTTCTAACAAGCTCCCAAGTGATGCTGATGCTGCTGGTCCTGACTACATGTTGAGAAGCATGGCTCTAGTCTTGAAAAAAAAAGTTAACTCAAGAAGGGTGGACTAATTCTTTATTTATATTTTAGTATAAATAGGAAAAACAGGTCACTGAAAGGCAATACAGTACAATTGTAAACACTGGGTTGGCCAAAAATTTTGTTCTGTTCTAAGTAAAAATAAAAGACACATTTTTCATTTTCACGAAGAACTTTATGGAGAAACACACTGACTAACCAAATGAACTTTCTGGCCAATCCAATAACACAAGGCTAGAATGCCACCTCACTTCACTCAGAATAATAAAAATGGAATGGGATACAAAACTCTAAATAAAAATACATGTCGAAAGAAATATACTTGGATGAATGCACAGAAAAATATTTGGAAAGGAATACACTCAAACAGTAACTGTGGTTATCTTTGAGTAGTAAGATTAAGGATGATTTAAAACTTCATACTTCTCTGTGTTTTCCACATTACTTTATAACATGCATAAGTTATGTTATCATTAAAAATACACTTGCAAAATACATGTCTGCATAAAGGCACTGAGGTAAAATGGCAAGAACAGCTGTACATAGTAAAATTGCATTCGTTTTATAACTGAATTAGGAATTAAGAGATTTTTGTTCAAATCTCCTTTCTGTCATTTACTACCTGTAAACTCCCCTTAACTTTCAGTTTTCTCAACTGTAAAATGAAGGCAATAATACCTCCTCCACCAAGTTACTGTGAAGATTAAATGAAATCACACGCTTTGTAAACTAAAAAGCACTGACCGTATGGAAATTTTAACGCACAGAAGGAGCTCACTGAAGTATTTAGCCCGCATGCCTCAGCCAGTTAACTCTGTACCCAGTGGAGTCCTAGCTGGGCTGCACAATTTGTGCATATCAAGCCCCAGGGAGTTGACAGGGCAGAAGAGGCTAAGCCAGCAGCCACTGAAGAAAGAGAAGGATCTGTGCCATTGTCAATAATCGAGCTTTTCTAGTAGACTGCTGGAGAACAGAAAGGCAATTGGGCTGATGGCAAAATAAACAGACTCATCAAGTCCACTGATTTACTGGAAAAGTAATTTTTCTCTGTTGCAACTCCTAGTGCCAAATAAAAGGTCTCGTATTATTCTACATATTCTTAAATAAATCTCAGATATTCAGAAATATTATGAATGAACACATCAGACTGAATTCCATAGCATGTAAAAAGCCAGAAAGTGACAAATCCTAAGTACCTTATTAATTTTCATTAAATATTGAATGTTGTCTGTGTGACATCATATTGGGTACAATGGAAAATGACAAAGTACTATTGTATTAGTTTTATTGGGCTGCTGTAACAAATAACCAAATACTTAGCAGGTTGAAACAAATTTATTACCTCACAGTTCTAGAGGTCAGATGTTCGAAGTGGGTTTCACTGAGCTAAATTCGAAGTGTAGGCAGGGCTGTGCTCCTTCTGAGAGCTCTAGGGGGAAATCCACTTTCTTGCCTTTTCCAGCTTCCAGAATCCACCTGTATTCCTTGCCTCATTTTCCTATTTCTTCATCTTTGAAGCCAGGTGTGGCTGGTGGAATCTCTCCCACGCTCTGCTCTGATTCTCTGCTTGCCTTGTCACCTCTCTGTATTTTAAGGAGCTCTGATTGCATCAGGCTCACCCAGATAATCTGGGATCGTCTCTTCACGAGAAGGTCCTTAACTTAATCATAGTCTCTTTTGCCATATAAAGCAATATATTCACAGGTTCCATGGCTTAGGATATAGACGCGTTTGGTGGGGAGAGGATTATTCTGCTTATCGCAACTGTATATAAATAATATGATTGCTCTAGTTAAAGAACAACTATTATTAAGCACCTAATGTACTCCCAGTGCTGTTGATTAATAAAAGATGCCAACTCATTGGCAGAGAGAAAAGCAAAGGGTTTAAAAGCAAAGACGTGAAACAGGCCTAATGTGCTGGGAAATAAAGCATCACTTAAGGAATATTTAGGGCAAGGACAGAGTATAAAACAAGGAGCTACCCCCAAGGAAAAGGATAACTCTCAATACTTTGAATTGTTGCAGAAAATGGAATGGAAATCAGCTAGGGGAAGTGGTAATACATTTAGTGAGCAGATCTGGGTGACTTTTTAAATATCTCAGGGTGGTGGTATTTGTAGAAACCACATTATAAGAAAAGGAACTAGTTGGTGGAATGGGGTGGATGTTGACCACACTATTGTAGGAGTTTGAACCATGAAAGGAAAAAATAGAATAAAAATGGATAGAGATTGCTAAGTACAAGTGAGGGAATTTTTGTTAGGATATGTGAGACAGAGTTATCTTTATTGTTTTTAATGGGGTAATTTCTGATTATAAAAGGAATTTATAGGGGAATTCCCTAGTGGTCCAGTGGTTAAGACTCTGAGCATCCAGTGCACAGGGTGCGTGTTCAATCCCTGGTTGGGGAACTAAGATCCCACATATCTCATGGTCAAAAAAAAAAAAAGAAAAGAAAGAAAGAAAAAAAATATAAAAAGCATCTATACTCCTTGTATTCATTCTGAAAAAGTAACCAAAAAAAAAAGAAGAAGAAAAAAAAAAGAACCTCCTGTTTCCCTAGCTCCAGAAGTAAACTTGGGGAGTTTGCATTTCATTCTTTTGGAATACCAGGCCCCTCTCCTCTTTTCTAGACCTCCTTCAAGGGTATGAGAAGTTAATGTAAATAGTCAGAATCCAGGATACCTAATAGCCAGGTTTTATTAGCCGTTATCAGGGACTTGTTACTCCCCTCACTGTCTGCCACCACGAAATAAGCTCTAAATCTGACGGTCAATTTTTAGAGTCTTGAGAATGTAATAACAACTTTGCCTGTTAATGCATCTCTACCAGCACTGGTTAGACTGATTTAAAACAAAAGAAAAAGAAAAAAATAGTTTCTTACTTGGCCAAAAAATAGCTTTTATTATTGTTTGATTTGTATTCTTTGATTGGAAAATTTATTTTCACATATACATTGGAGAGTTTTTAAAACTGTTTTGTGAGGTATATAGTTACGCCTTTTGCCCATTTCTTTATCATCAGCATTTTTCCATTGACTTAAGTTGGCTGTGATAAAATCAGAACTAAAACCTGTGTTCCATCATATTTGTCTTCCTTGTTTTTTGCCTTACCTTGAATATATAGCTTTTAATGTACAATATTTTATGTTATCAACTCTATTAAGATTTCCCCTTTAAAAATTGTTTTCACAGCTCCTAAGTGTATAATATTATCTTCCATTTATGACAATAAAGGCCTTAACTAGCATGCTAAGGTGTCTGTATTTACTCTGTAACCACAGGGCAAAATAAGGTAGTAACATCATCAATTTTGTGTTTAAGAAGTATCTCCTGGCAACTGTGTGGACAATAGGTTAGGAAAGTTAATAACAACTAGGAGACTACTGCAAGGGGACGTGGAAGCTAATCATACACACATATATGATTAAAACATTCAAGTCCCTGGGAAAAGAGAGGGAAGCACATATCTGTGATTTGTGCCATGGCTTCAATTTTCACATAAATATTGATGATTCAAGAAGAACACTGCTATGGGTTGAAATGTATCCCCCTAATAGGTGCTGAAGTTCTAACCTTTATTTGGAAATAAGGTATTCGAAGGTGATTAAGTTAAGATAAGCTCGTTAGGGTGGCCCCTAATCCAGCTGGACTGGTATCCTTATAAAAAGGGGAAATTTGGACACAGACACAGACACCTACAACAGGAAGACAATATAAACAACAGGGATACTGCCAACCACAACTAAAGGATGCCTGAGGCTACCAGAAGCTAGGAGAGAAGTATGGAACAGATTCTCCCTCACAGCCCACAGAAGGACCAACCAGGCAGACACCTTGACTTCAGATTTCTAGCCTCAAAATCGTGAGGCAATAAATTTCCCTTAAGTCATCCTGTTTGTTACTTTGTTACAGTATCTCTAGGAAACTAATACAGACATACAGTTGCCAGCTGACTGGGCCAACCTCTCCTCACCTCCACCTCTGAGCTCTTCCAGCTTTCCTAGAGGTGACGTGGAGGAGGACTCTCCATCATGTTCCTGAACATCACTATTAAGAAGGAATATCCTCCTGGTAAAATAGCTGCTTTTGGTGCACTCTGTGCAAGGTCTTATGCTGGGTGCTCTGAATGGCACAAAGCAACAGCTCTCTACATCTTCATGATGCTGCTGAGCTGCGGAAGGCTCTCCTAGCCCCTTTCTATGTTTCATGCTTTGAGAGAGGCAATTAGGCATGTGGTATACATCCCTCCTGTTACCACCTTCTAGAGCATATGGATTGCTTGAAGTGGCTAAGGATGAACCAAGTTAAAAATGAACACATACATAAAGGTTACCTTTGGAACATCATACGTAGTCTTTTCCTGATTGCACAGAAAGGGAAAAGTTCACTTACAATGATTTGATATAAAATTGGAAAGAAGCATAAAATAACTTTATGGTTCATTTACTAAAAAATGCTGTAACATGACATGTTGAGTATTGATAATTTATGAATGGCCTCGCTTTCCTGCTCTCTTATATTGGAGATGACCCAGTACTTACTACAAACTTGCTGTAGGAACCAGGTGACAAAAGTGCTAAAAAGCGAGGTTGGTTTACTGACACTCTAACCTTGAATCAATAAAGAAGTGCTTTAATGGAAAACATGGATATAGCAGGAAAAAAACACAATATAGTAGTTCTCAGCCCTTGAAAGGGGCCTGGGGCATGTTTGGGTTGGTGGTACTCAGAACAGAATGGTCACTGGGGTCCTCCTTATTCTGATCCCTTTAATCACAAAGCCACCTCTGATCTTAATCTGTCTTTCAAAAATAAGTTTCTCCTTTGGGAACAGATATTTCTCATTGGAAACGATGAAACTGACTTTCTTATCTCAATTAGGCTCTAGTGCATTTGTTTGGAGAAACTAGTTTTCCCAGGATCTAATTATTCCTGTTAAGGTAATACTGAGGTTTGTACACAGCCAAGCTGGAAATCCAAAGAGGCGCAGTGGCCTTGAGACCTTCCCCTGTGAAATCTCCCTAATTCTAGGACAGTTCAATTATTTTTAATTAGCAAGATGTAAGCTTTATAATACCTAAGTCCTCATTAACACCTGAATATTAACCTGATACGTTCTCTGTCTCTTTGGATTTTTTTTTAAGCTTGAATGAATGCCCTGGGTAAACTGCATTATTTCCCTGAGGAACTATTGTCTCATAATTGACACACCACAAATAGTGGTGGTTAGAGAGAGCGGAGGTTTAAAAACAGATATTCTGCATGCTGATATTATGCCATGATCTTTCCACGAATGTAACTTCTGTGTGAGATGTTATTCATTACCATACTCTAATGGGTTCTTTCCCCTGTCCTAGTCTCAAGGGAAAGGGATAATTTAGAAGGGGGGAAAAAAAAGAGCAAGTTTTGATTTCCTGTTAATAAAACAATAGCTTATAGTTTTCTTACCTGACAAGTCCTTCAAAGATTTTTTGGAAATCAGAATAAAATCTACTCTCTCTATAACCCACATCCATCCATTTCTGCCTTCTGTTTGACCCTTCCCGAATTCCTCCATTCTCTGCACTGGCTCCAAGGCACTACCTTAAAGAAAACAACAATCCATACCTTTGCAATACTAGTTACAGAACTTCCTACAACTCTTTGTCTCTGTATCATCATGACTGCCTTATTCCTTGGTGATGTCAATATCTTTTCTGGTTCTTCTTTGACTATCACTTCACAGAACATCAAATTGTCCATTTATTCCATGACTCAGTCTGGACAAACTCTCCTTGTATTTTCTTCATTATTACTTTTAGGTTATAGAAGACAATGAGGAGGGAAGAAAAACCCCTCTAAAACCAAGCGGGCACAGGATAAACTCATGCTTCCTCATTTTAATAGCTCTCTACACTGGAGCGCAGCAACCCTATTAATGACTGACTTAGATCCTATAGAGGTTGCCTCTGTTGTCTCTTGCTTCATCTACTTAATCCCCTATTCCCATTTTAACCTTCTCACTCTCATTTTTACTGCGTCCCAATAATGAGACTAAGGACATTGACTCAAGGTGTGTCAGGACCTATATCACCCTCCTTCAATATAACTCTGAATTAAACAGGTCCTTTTCCCTTTCCTATGGCTAATTCATCAATTTATTTTAAATAGCTACTAATATAGTACTAGATCTAGTGCTATGCCTTGTACTACAAGTTTGGAAAAATGAGTGAACCTTAGATCCTGGCTCTGAGAAATTTGTTATCCAATATATGGGGCAGACATGTTGAGAGACAAATGGTGTATAATTTTCTGTTATAAAAAATATATGAACAAAATACTCAGACACTTTAGATAAGGGATTGGATAACTTGCTTTAGGGCAGTTGGAAGGCTTCATTTGTGAAGTCACTTGAAGCCGAGTCGTAAAGGATGAGCAGGAGTTTGGCAGGAAGAGGAGAGGGGACCCTTCTTTCCCGCTCCTTCCCGAAGCCACGCTAGTCCATGGAGTCCTTAGGTAATTTAAGATGGCTGTTTTCTTGATTTTCCTTTTCTCTTTTTTCCATTGGTTCCATCTTCTATGTGTGATAATCTGCACTATCTAATCTGTCTTCTCTATCTTGGGTAATGGGAAAGAAAATAAAAAGAAAATGCGCATGTTGTCCTCTAGTCCTGTTTATAGGAGAACTCCTGCTTCTTCACCACGTACACCTTCACACCCTCAAATCTGAAGGTATCACTTCTACCTCACTTTCAAAAATGCCACCGATGTCCACACTGACTTTACTAAATCCTCGTGCTCTGTGATTTAAGTAGACTCAGTCACTGTTGGCCGTGCCCTCATGGAGACTCATTCTTCTCTAAGTTTCTGTGCTCTTACACTCGTCTGCCTGCTCGTGTCCCTCTGACCACGCCTTTCCTGGGTCCTGCACTGTCATTTTTCTTCTCCTGGTCTATAGAGGGAGCTATTTTCTGAGGGCTTGTCCTCGGTGCTCTGCCTCTGCCATCTGCACAGAAAGATTAGTTAGCTTGTCCAAGTTTGTTCACCTAGAAAAAGGCCGAGCCAGAATTCCAACACAGGGATTCTGGCCACAGAGTCCCTGCTCTTAAATTCTGCTGAACAGCTTGGAGAAAAGTGAGGAGGTGTGTTTCACTGAGGAAGAGTCTCTTGAAAGGAAGAGTAGACTTTTCTTATGTCTATCAGTGTGTGCATGTGTGCTTAAAAAAGAAAAATGCAGTGAGGAAATTCTGCAATTGTTTTTAGATAAACAAAACTTTAACAAAAGATCAAATCTGGCTCTGATTAGAAACTGCTAATCCCTTTGCAAACTTCAGTCATTTTGAGTAAAGCTGTCCTGGTAATTCAAATAATAAAAGGATAACTATATTTTATACTATTTTACAGCTTAAAAAATGTTTTACTATAAAAAATGTTTTACTATAGTCTGTCCAACTTAATGAATGAGTCAATATGACTGATTTTTAAATGCCTAATAAAGTCATTTGAATTTTATGGAAAAGTAAACCATTAAACAATATGAGCATTAAAACTTGAAAATGAAATAGATAAGCTGTCCCCACAGCAGAAAGGGTTGTGTCTACAGTATTATATAACCCAAATCAAAAACAAATGAAATGCACCCCTACAAATTAAAGGCAGTAAGGAAGAATAATACAGAGGGAAGGTGTCTAGATTAAAAGTCAGAAATCTTTTTTTTTTTTTTTTTTACCATCTTTATTGGAGTATAATTGCTTTACATAGAATTCTTATTTTGAGTTTTGGTTCTGTAATTTACTGTCCATATGGCTTGGACTGTTTATGACTGAACTTTTAGGTGTATGAATTTTCTCATTTAAGGAAGGAAGATTTTGATGGGATGATAGTCAAGTTTCATTTTGGCCAAGCACTCTATGATCTTAATAGTTTATGGTTCATATTTCAAAAGGCCAGAATAACCTGGATATCTTTTCTAAGCATCTATTATTACACCTAGTTCATTATTTAAGCACTGGTGTAGTGATTAAAACATTGGTGGTGTTAGAGTTCTTCTCTCCAAGTTAAAATAAGATTTAAATACAGATAATCCCTTAGACAACAGAGAACATCCATCAATGGATAAAAGTCATGACTGTCTTGGTAAAACTGAAACAGCAAGGGACATTAGCATTAACTTTAGATTTAGAATAAAGGACTTCTCTGACAGTGTCTTTCTCCAATTGCTTTTGAGATGTGAGGATTATATACATGCAGGCTTGTTTTATAACGGGACAGGCCTCAAAAGCATCAGACTATTATTATGATTAAGTGTGACCTACAAAACTTCCTGTTGCTTGAGGTCCTGTCAAAGACATCTCTGAAATGAATGATGGAGTCACTAACTTCAAAATAAGCCACTTCAGTAGAGATCTAGTGGTCAGTAATGTCAGCTTTCCTGCACACAGCTGAGAAGCAGGGAAGCAATGTTTTTTAAATATTCCAGAATCTTGAACTATCTGTCACTAGTCTAGGCACATTGAAACTGCTTCATGAAAGTATTCACACTGCAACAGAAGCTTCTGTGGCCTTTATTGTGAGTTTAACTGATCCTACATATAGCAGAGGAAAAAAGCTGTAAAAATATGCATTATCTCGCCAAGTATTTAGTTGACCATGATAATGATAGACCTGGGCCATTAGGAGAAAGCTATAGGTTGTTTGTTTCCTCATTTAAGAAGGCAGAAAAACCTGTTATACGTTTTCGGATAAGATTTATCTTAATGCACATAAGAGCCATGTCATCCTTTTGTCTATTCCCATCTGGCAGCACAGTGCCTGGCACACCTGAGTCAGTCCATAAAAGCTCACTGAATAGTTAAGTTCTCTGGAAAATATTTTTATAGAGAATATCTCATTGTCCAGTATTTCCAGATACATTAGTGAATTCTTACAGCATTGTGGTGTGTATTAAGTATACACTTATTTACTTTCCACTGAAAAATTTTGTCACTTCTGCCTTTACTTGTGAGTTCATCCACAAGTAAATAAGCAGATTTAATATCTGCTGTGGTTACTGGGGGAGAGGCTCCTTTCAGAAGGTGCTTTTATCCAGTCCTCTCCTTGACTGGTGCTGTCCCTCCTTTGGGGCCAGGAGCCAAAAGAGACCGACTGCTGCTGAGTACACGTTCTATTCCCCACACAAACCCCTCCTTTCTCTTCAGTTCGGTTTGTGACTTTCTCTCACCCATGCCCAGCTCTCTCAAAAGGAAAAGTCTGTATGAAGAATAACCATCAAAAGCCAAGTCACATTCTTCCAACAGAAGTTCAGTCTGTGATCAATATGATTGGTTCTTCAAGGCATTTATTTCCTTAAGAGTGGAAGAATAAGAACTTATATTTTTCAAGGATTGGTAATACCTCATTACTTCTATATAGTAAAACATCTTTGGGGCTACTTCCCAAACAGTGAAGGTTTAAACTTCGAAAAAGTCCTGTCAATTACCAGTCTATTTTATGTATCACGGTTTTGTTGATGATTTTATTTGAGGGGGGGAAATGTTTTGGGAGAAACACTTAAAAAGTCCTGGATTAGTTAATCCTCAGGTCCTTCGTTATTATTATATGATTTTAGAAAGGAAGAAAAAGAAGGTGAAAGAGGGGAAAGAAGGAAAGTGGGGAAAACCTCAGTATTAATCTCATAACAATGGCATGAGGTAGGTGTCATTATCCTCAGAGGCAGGTCCAGCTTTTCTGGGACTTGAAGATAATATAATTTGGAGGCTATTGCTAAGAAAAAAAGAATATTCATATACAAATGAAAGTGTAGGGATGAAAATGCGCAGTGGAAATGTGCTTGGAAGTCATTCCTAGACCAGGACACCAGCAATAACTTCACAATATACAGACACGATTCTCAGACCATATAAATACAGTCACTAAATCCAACTTTACTGTATCCCTAACTTCCCCTCAGCCACGCAGCAAAGATGCTCAAGGCTACTCCAAAGTTCCCCAACACGTGATGGGGGAAAGTGGGAGTGAAAAGAGACACGGTCTTGGCTCACTGCAGTTAAGACATCTTTGTACAATTTACATAAATATACGATCATGTGAACGTAGTAAAGGCCTTGAGCTGTACTCAGTAGATTCAGAGTGAATTCCCTCTGACTATCCCCAGGTTACAAATGAAGAAACTAAGGCTCTGAAGGATTTAGTGAATTACCAAAGTCACATGGCTTGTCGGTAAGTGGACACCTGGACTCCACAGGTGCTCTGCCTTTCCAGGTTATGTTATGTCTGCAGTCCAGCACAAACACCTATTGCCCGATCTGCTTTGGGGGTGCCACTTACTTTGAATAGTTCAAACATCTCACTGAACAAATTCTTCACTAAGAAAAAAGGAAAAAGATATGTATCTTCTTTACATGACAAGGTGTGTGGTAGGTGGGGAAGAACTCTTGAGTGATAAATGAGAATTTAGATAATTAGGCTATTGTAGTGCTGGGCTTTGGCCATTGTGCCAAGAAATTCTAATTAGACGCCACTTCTGTGCTAGAGCCATTTTAAATTAAGATATAGCTCTGGTAAAAATACTTGATAGTCCTCTTTTCACTCTTAGGGTTTCAAAGTACACGTGGACCCGAGCTACCCGAAAGTCTGAAAAAGGGTCATGAGGAGATGCTGTGCTATTGGCTCTTGATTCCAGGCATGTTCACTTTCTGCCCAAAACTATTATCTTGCTTGATTTTTCTATTACCCAGCCAGTTGCCAGATGACTTCATCTGAATCACTAGGGATCAAGTGAAATACCACATACACAGCATCTAGCATTGTTCCATTTCTTTTCCTTTCGTGAACACAGAAAGGCCAAACTCATTTTAATCATTAAACACAATATGAGAAGGACAGAAAATATTCTTTTAAAGCGTTCTATGCTTTCCAAGATCAAATAGAAATATATTGAGTATAACCGACGTTTTGAATACTTCACGCTCTGCTCACCTTACCTTATTTTGCACAACTGAAAATTGGCCATATTGATTTCTTGCCCAATATACAGTGAAACCTCATTTATCTGACATCATTTGGGAATGAGCCCTTCATAGAACCATAGAGTTTTAGTGCTTGAGAAGACCTGAGTTGTCTAATGTAGCTCCTTCATTGTGAATAATTATAATAATTATAACAACCACCATGGCTACCTGAGCCCTTATGATAAATCATATTCTCTGCTGAGTGCTTCTGCAAGCAATATGCCATCTGTTTTTCACAGTAAGCCTATGAGGTATGTATTATTCTTTCCATTTTATAAATAAGCACACTGAGGCCTAGAGAGAGTAAAATAACTGAAGGCTACATCGCTTAAAAGTAATGAAGCTGAGATTGTATTTGAGCCCATGGCCCCTGTTTTTTAGCCACAATGTTACACCAGCTCCAAGAGTCCAATATGGAAACGTCTTACTCAAAGTCACTCACTTATTTAGCATCAATTACTAGACCAGAACTTGGGTCTCCTATCTATTATCACATTCCCTCTATATCATACACACTCTATCATAATTGGATCTTTAATATAAATGAATTGATGATAAACTATTTTCCTTCCTTTAAGCACTAAGACTCATTTTATTTTAAATATTTTCAGTGAAAATTATTCTAAAAGTTACTGCCCAGTTTTCTGCCTCCTTAATCACACTACAGTAAACATAAGTGCCGTTTCTTGCTGACTCAAGTTTTATAATTACCTACGTCAATCATTGGATTATGTTGTAAAGGCAAGAGAGTCACACCAAATGATATCAGAAAACTTTGTTTCACTGACTTGTTGGTTTCCCTTTTTATAAACTATGACTCTTTACTGTATTATTACTTGGGATGTCACACTGCTATTATGCAATTTCAAACTGTACTTCTTGTTCAGACACACAAATAAAATTATTCTTTGTATGTTACAGGCTGGGAAACAATACAGGCAGGCTTGTTTACATTGGGTATTTGAAAAATGAAACAAAACAAATGTGACCAGTAGGAGCTGTCTTCCTGTAGGAGGTATTAAGCTGCTTTCTGAAGGATTAAGTGGAGGAAGCCAGGAGAGGCCAGGGAGAGGGCTGTAAAAGGAAAGAAATAGGATGTGCAAAGGCTCACAGGCCAGAGTATGATGCTCTGGGAAGGCGGTGGACTCCTGAGCGATTGAAGTCAAGAGTTCAAGACAAGCAAGTAGGAGGAGTTGGGACTAGAATCAACCAGGGACCAGTTCTTCAAAGAACTGGTGCTTGAAATCAAGGACTTTGACTGAGTCTGAGGGGTATCTGCAGGAGTTTAAAGAAGCAGAATGAGATGATCAAGTTGTATTAAGAATTCCCTTTGGCTATGATAGGAAGACTGGACATGAAGACCAATTATAAGGCCGTGGCATGGTTTTGAAATAAGATCCTCTCAGTAGAAATCAGTATCCTCATTTCTGTGATGAGAAGGGAGAAACAATGCTGAAGACCTCTCCCACTCTAAAACCCTCTAATTCTGTGATTCTGTTAGCTTATGATTATTTCCTAATACACAGCCAATGCTACGCAAAGAAATAACGCTTTTGACTTGGTTTAGGTATCTTCCTCTCTGCTTGATTGCAGCTGGAAGCTGATATCGTCACTACATTGGAGTCATAAAGCAACCGTCGTTGGCTTTTAAGGCTGTTCTGACATTGATTTACTTTCTTGGTCTGTACAAACATTAAGATTTATGATGACTAGGGTAAGCACAGCCCAGGTCAGTGTTCTAAAATCTCAATTTGTTTGGTCATCCAGTAATATTCTGAGATTATCCTAGTGGCTTCTCAACAGGGTGCTAGTTAATGGGCAGTGTCATTGTTAATCCTGGCCTCTGACCCCAGAATAGTTTGACTGTTGGCTGGCTTCCCTATTTATGTGCTCTGTAAGCTTGAGCACATCACCTAACCTACAGCAGCTCAGCTCCCTTATCTGCAGAAGGAGGGTTGTAATATTATCTTTCCTAAAGTTTTGTGAGTTGTGAACATTTAGTGTCTTGTACTTACTGAGTTTTGCATTAGTACTATTATTGTTTTAGCTATTATGGTCCTGAGGACCATTGCTCTGGAAGTGAAAAGGTCCTGTAAAGTGCTAAAGATAGATGGGAATTTAGCTTACATTTTTTTGATGTATGTATATATATTTAAAAATTTTTTTTTTCCTTTGACGTAACTAAAGAACATACTGGCTTCTCAATTCAGACCTAATTTATAATCATTCTTAAATCAGAAGGAACATTCTAGGTAAAACCTAAAACCAATATTAAGTCCAAAGCTGACATCATTCAGCCTCTTGTTTAAGCAGTTCCATTGACGGACAGCTCACAGTCTTAGAAGAAAACAGACTAGTTTTAAAGAGTTCTAATTGTTCCAAAGTTCTTACACTGAGCTGAAATTGGACCCTATATTACCACAGATCCTAATTCTTCCCTTTGGTTACCCAGAAAAAGCCAAATACTCCTTTCCCATGATATAGACTATTTTTATTTTAATTGCATGATTCTTTGAAATTAGTTTAAGATTTAGTCCTCATGAAAACATAAGGCATTCCTAAATGCTATGAATATCAGTTACTTGTAAGCAGGACTAACCCTAACTAAACTTGCAAACTAGTTCTCAATTACCCCCTATTGTCCCATAATGTCACTCCAGGGCACTCCTGCACAGTTGGTATAATTTTCCTCTAAAGCAATTCTTTCCTTCTTCTCAGATTAATACCCCAACCCCCAATAAACCTCTAATTAGCTTTTCACTCCATTTTTTAGTATTTCCCACAGAGATAAAGAGTTCTGATAAGCTAATTCCTATTACATTGTGAACAGCCCCAGACGAATTTCCCTCATTTTCTTTACAAGACTGCGCTTTGGGAGGCAAAATACTCTTGCTTGCCACTGGTAAATTGCAGGCTTTGGGGCATACAGATGAAAAAGAGTATTTAAAGGCCAGTGGCTTCCCAGCTACCCCCAAAGCATACTACTAAGGCCTACAACAAAGGGGCTAATTATTAGAGGCTCAACACTTTTAAGACCCAGACTCAGGAAGATAATTGTGAGAAAGGGGAGGGAGCTTGGGGAGATGACCACCCAGGTGAAAGAAAATAGCTCTATGAGCAATCTTCTTTGGTCACAGTCTATTATCAATTCACCAACTGAAAAGGAAGACAGCTATTTAGAGGACCATTAAAGAAAAAAACACATTCCTTTCATTAACTATAAAGCCTTTAGTTGATGAAACTAAGGTAGTGAAAAAGAGTTAAAATATACAGGAAAAAACTGGCCTGCAGGTGATATCAGCTCCTTTAGTTGAGTATTACAGAATTTGTTTTTACTCTCCTTTTCCCTGAAAACATAAAAATACAGACTTCTCTATGAAAACTCAAAGATAGGGAGGCAATTTCTTTTTTATTGACTTATAACAGGGTTACTGTCACCACAGGAGACAAGTGGAAAGAGTCTGAAAAGATGTGCCCTTCACATAATTGTCAGCAACAGGAAATTTTCCTTGATTGACAACCACAGTTTATTCCTCATTCTTAAACTACCGCTTGACTTTTAGGTTACCTAGATTTTGATTTTCCTATGCTGATAATTTTTCAGTCTTTTTTGTCTTAAATTTGACTTTCATCATTGTGAGGAGCTGTCTGTGGAAAGGTCTTATGGGGTTCGTGTCAATATTTGTCCAGAAAATCAGAATCAAGGAAAAATCACTAACGCTTTTCTGGGAGATTTACGGAGGTCTGTAAATTAACTTCTGGAAATTCATACCAGAAGAAATGATGAAAGAAATAGAAAAAATACATCCAAGAAATCTGCTGTTAGCATCTAGCATGTGCTATATACAGTGTTAGGTGCTATGATGAAAATAGGATAAATGTTAAACATTGTCCTTCCTGGCAGCCCATTTTACATAGTAGTCATTTGCTGAGTCAAAGCATAAACTCCTAAGTCAGCCCAAAACTATATGACATGGATCTCTGAATGCCTGGAAAACCAAAAAAAATGTTGGAGGAGGCACATATGTTTCTGTAAAACTGTTTAAGGTTTTTTATTTTAAGTGAATAAAAATCCCACATGACCGAGATCACTATCCTATAATTAAGTGGCGCGTGGACTGTATTTGTACTGGGGATTTCTTCAGTGCAAAACTATGGCAACTGTTGCAGTTTCATTTAAAAAATGGCAAAGGTAGCCTTATACCTAAGTAAGGTCACATGATGGCATTTTCTGGAAAACCTGCTTGATAGTAGTAGTCATTAGCACATTTACATGAGAATAAACACTTTGCTTTGGTGAAACTTTATGTGTCAATAAATTAACATTGATCAGTTGAAATTAGCTTTGTCATTGGTTTATATTTTTAAATTTGTTTTCTTTTATGATTTTATGAAAGCTGTAAGCATAAAGACTTATTCATATATATATAAAGATATAAATATACATATGTGTATATGTATATATATTAATATATATATTTATATATTGAAAATTTAGTTATTTGAAAAATACTAGTAGAGAGTGTGATTGTCTGAGGCCACCTATTAGAAAGGCTATAACTGTGTTTTCCATACAGCATTCAATGCGGGACTACTTCTATATGCTTCTTCCAAGTTTGGGTGTCTATGATGTAAAGTGCTAAAGTGTGTGCTGTGAGAGGTCAGAGTAGGGAGCTCTCAGTGTGGGCTGGGTTTCTAATGAAACAAGGCATGCAGGAAACTGGTTGGATCTTAACTAAAGGGCTGGATTTAGAAAGATGAAGAGAAGAGGGGAAAGTGTGCAATCCTGCACGTGGACAGAGACCTGGCATATAAATGGGATGACATGGTGGCGGAGGAGGCCTCATCTCTAGGAACAGGTTTCAGGCAGTTGGAGGCTGTACTCAAGGCCTGGGGAGGGAGCATCAGGTGGGATAAGCCATTGTAGGTCTCGAAAAGGAATGTGACTGCATCAGGCAGAAGTTTAGGACTGTGGTCTAGTGGCAGAGAAGATGAATTAGAGACAACGTGAAGTCAGAGAACACAGTCCTGTAGGAAGACCCTGAGCACCGGGACAAGGGAGTGGCATCCTGTTGACTGTTTTCCCAACACAGGTTAGGATTCTATTTGCTTGTTTTTTTTCTCTCCAACTAGAAAGGAGTTCCATGAGGGTAGAAACACTATGTGTATTGTCTCACTGCTGCATTCCCAGGACCCTGTGCATGGTAGATTCTCAATAATACTTGTTGAATGAGTAAATAAATGAAAACATAAATTAACTTATGCAGATGAGGAATAAATTGGAAAGACATTTCAAAGAAGGAATTTATTTCTAAAGTACTGGAAAAAGAAACATGACAGGGCTTCCCTGGTGGTGCAATGGTTGAGAATCTGCCTGCTAATGCAGGAGACGCGGGATCGAGCCCTGGTCTCGGAGGATCCCACATGCCGCGGAGCAACTGGGCCTGTGAGCCATGGCTGCTGAGCCTGTGCGTCTGGAGCCTGTACTATGCAACAAGAGAGGTCGCGATAGTGAGAGGCCCGCACACCACGATGAAGAGTGGCCTGCGCTTGCCAGAACTAGAGATAGCACTCGCACGGAAACGAAGACCCAACACAGCAAAAAAATAAATAAAATTAATAAACTCCAACACCCCCCCCAAAAAAATATGACATTTTAGTCTCATCTTGTAAACTTAGTAAAATGTAGTAATTTAAAAAGCTACCTTATAAGAAACAAGAAACATCTCAAATAACAACCTAACCTTACACCTAAAGCAATCAGGGATAGAAGAACAAAAGAACCCCAAAGTTAGCACAAGGAAAGAAATCATAAAGATCAGATCAGAAATAAATGAAAAAGAAATGAAGGAAAACGACAGCAAAGATCAATAAAACTAAAAGCTGGTTCTTTGAGAAGATAAACAAAATCGATAAACCATTAGCCAGACTCATCAAGAAAAAAAGGGAAAAGACTCAAATCAACAGAATTAGAAATGAAAAAGGAGAAGTGACACTGCAGAAACACTAGGGATCATGAGAGATTACTACAAGCAACTATATGCCACTAAAATGGACAACCTGGAAGAAATGGACAAATTCTTAGAAATGCACAACCTGCCAAGACTGAACCAGGAAGAAATAGAAAATATGAACAGACCAATCACAAGCTCTGAAATTGAAACTGTGATTAAAACTCATCCAACAAACGAAAGCCCAGGACCAGATGGCTTCACAGGTGAATTCTATCAAACATTTAGAGAAGAGCTAACACCTATTCTTCTCAAACTCTTCCAAAATACAGCAGAAGAAGGAACACTCCCAAACTCATTCTCTGAGGCCACCATCATCCTGATACCAAAACCAGACAAAGAGGTCACAAAGAGAGAAAACTACAGGCCAATACCATTGATGAGCACAGATGCAAAAATCCTCAACAAAATACTAGCAAACAGAACCCAACAGCACATTAAAAGGATCGTACACATTGATCAAGTGGGGTTTATTCCAAAAATGCAAGGATTCTTCAATATATGCAAATCAATCAATGTGATAAACCATATTAACAAATTGAAGGAGAAAAACCATAGGATCATCTCAAGAGATGCAGAGAAAGCTTTCGACAAAATTCAACACCTATTTATGATAAAAACCCTGCAGAAAGTAGGCATAGAGGGAACTTTCCTCAACATAATAAAGGCCATATATGACAAACCCACAGCCAACATCGTTCTTAATGCTGAAAAACTGAAACCATTAGCACTAAGGTCAGGAAGAAGACAAGGTTGCCCCCTGTCACCACTATTATTCAACATAGTTTTGGAAGTTTTAGCCACAGCAATCACAGAATAAAAAGAAATAAAAGGAATCCAAATCAGAAAAGAAGAAGTAAAGCTGTCACTGTTTGCAGATGACATGATACTATACATAGAGAATCCTAAAGATGCTACCAGAAAACTACTAGAGCTAATCAATGAATTTGGTAAAGTAGCAGGATACAAAATTAAAGCACAAAAATCTCTGGCATTCCTATACACTAATGATGAAAAATCTGAAAGCGAAATTAAGAAAACACTCCCATTTACCACTGCAACAAAAAGAATAAAATACCTAGGAATAAAGCTACCTAAGGAGACAAAAGCCCTGTATGCAGAAAAGTAGAAGACACTAATGAAAGAAATTAAAGATGACACAAATGGAGAGATATATACCATGTTCTTGGATTGAAAGAATCAATATTGTGAAAATGACTATAGTACCCAAAGCAATCTACAGATTCAATGCAATCCCTATCAAACTACCACTGGAATTTTTCACAGAATTAGAACAGAAAACTTCACAATTTGTATGGAAACACAAAAGACCCCAAATAGCCAAAGCAATCTTGAGAACGAAAAATGGAGCTGGAGGAATCAGGCTCCCTGACATCAGACTATACTACAAAGCTACAGTAATCAAGACAGTATGGTACTGGCACAAAAACAGAAATATAGATCAATGGAACAGGATAGAAAGCCCAGAGATAAACCCACACACATATGGTCACCTTATCTTTGATAAAGGAGGCAAGAATATACAGTGGAGAAAAGACAGCCTCTTCAATAAGTGGTGCTGGGAAAACTGGACAGCTACATGTAAAAGAATGTAATTAGAACACTCCCTAACACCATACACAAAAATAAACTCAAAATGGACTAAAGACCTAAATGTAAGGCCAGACACTATCAAACTCTTAGAGGAAAACATAGGCAGAACTCTCTATGACATAAATCACAGCAAGATCCTTTTTGACCCACCTCCTAGAGAAATGGAAATAAAAACAAAAATAAACAAATGGGACCTAATGAAAGTTAAAAGCTTTTGCACAGCAAAGGAAACCATAAACAGGACCAAAAAACAACCCTCCGAATGGGAGAAAATATTTGCAAATGAAGCAACTGACAAAGGATTAATCTCCAGAATTTACAAGCAGCTCATGCAGCTCAATATCAAAAAAACAAACAACCCAATCCAAAACTGGGCAGAAGACCTAAACAGACATTTCTCCAAAGGAGATATACAGATTGCCAACAAACACATGAAAGAATGCTCAACATCATTAATCATTAGACAAATGCAAATCAAAACTACAATGAGATATCATCTCACACCGGTCAGAATGGCCATCATCAAAAAATCTACAAACAATAAATGCTGGAGAGGGTGTGGAGAAAAGGCAACCCTCTTGCACTGTTGGTGGGAATGTAAATTGATACAACCACTATGGAGAACAGTATGGAGGTTCCTTAAAAAACTAAAATTAGAACTACCATACGACCCAGCGATCCCACTACTGGGCATATACCCTGAGAAAACCGTAATTCAAAAAGAGTCATGTACCACAATGTTCATTGCAGCTCTATTTACAATAGCCAGGACATGGAAGCAACCTAAGTGTCCATCAACAGATGAATGGATAAAGAAGATGCAGCACATATATACAATGGAATATTACTCAGCCATAGGAAGAAACGAAATTGAGTCACTTGTAGTGAGGTGGATGGACCTAGAGTCCGTCATACAGAGTGAAGTAAGTCAGAAAGAGAAAAATAAATACCGTATGCCACATGTTCCCTGGGGGTTAAAATCATTCCTGTTGAGGACCATGGTTCTACAAGATGCCTAAAAATTAGGTTGAACTTCCATGTTGATGGGGAATTGTATAAGTCTACAAGGTAGAAAGTGAAGGGCAACACTGATCTCTTTAAACCACTGAATAGCTGACTAACTTAATAGTGGTGCTATTAAGTCCTCTGAACCTCCATTTCTTCATCTGTAAATGATGATAAAAATGAAAGGGTATAATGCTAGTTATGGTCGTTTTGGTTAAATTAGTATTAATAGTTAATGCTTACTGTGTAATTGTATCTGCAGTAAATGTTAACTATTACTACCAGTACGACTGAAGCCAGTATAGTTGTGACTATAATCAGAACCATTGTTACCAGTTTAGTGGTGCTTGCCGTGCCTGGTTATCATTGACAGAATGGGGTAAGGGATAAGTGATTTTAGAAAATAATAACTAGAGAATATTCCCTTACGCATGAAGATTAAACATGCGAACTTCTTTTTTACTTGTCAGCAGACTTTAAAAGATTTAATTCAATTTTACAAATATTATACCTTTCTCTTATTTCTGCATCACTAAAAAATGTGTACAATGAGTATTTGTCCCTTCTGCTGATGCTTCTTTCTCATTTTCACGAAGTTTATGGAGATCAGTTCTGGGAAGAATTTGCTCCAAAGGCTTCAGTACTTATGTAGAAATAAGCAGATTACTGATTGTTTTCATCATTCGGTAACCTTTTAGAATTTTAGGCACAGACGCAACTTAACACTCTTGTCTTTGAGCTTACAATGAGAATGAAAATCATTTAGTATAACTGTCCTTTTTTTTTTTTTTTTAAGATCAAACTAAGAGAAAAGAACACCCCCAAACTGGATTCTAGCTATGGTTTTGTCATTATTATCTATGTGATCTTGGACATATCATTTAAACTCTTTCAGCCTAAGTATCGTAAGTAAAATAAGAGTGATACCCTTTTGTCTCCTTAAGTTTTTATGAGAAACAAATTTGTATATGAAAAACTGCTTTATGAATCCTAGTACTTAGTACAAAAGTAAAGTACTATTATTGTCATCACCACCACCGTCACCGCCACCCCAGTTATCATTAATAATACACTGAATATTCTGAATACCTTGCTTGAATAAATATGTTAACACTGTTAGGCAGGGAGACAGCTGAACTCTTATCAGACAGGGACCTTTTCACCCCCAGGTGAGTCCTACAATTTCCTAGTGATTGGAATAATTTTTTCTGTGTTCAGCAACATAATGGAACATTATGGAAGTAGTCAGACAAAAACTGTATCCAGCATATATCATTTTGTGCTCTGCTGACAAGAGATAAATTTATGTCTTCCTTGAAATCTCTAATAATAAAATTGTGCTGGCATTAAATTTTTATTTTATGTGGAAACCTGTAGCCCTAACACATGAAAAATATACAAATATACTTTGATTTTTTATTAAAACTTGACTCCTTTGATTCCCTGGATTTTGCTTTGGAAGAAGGTGATAACATCACCATAAGTGTTCAATTTATAATACCACTGTTACTGTGCTCAGGGAATAGGCTGTGATGGGAAGAGTTCTCTGAAAAAGCCACAGTGTTACGGTGTAGCCTCGTGACTATATCTGAGAGGGCAGAGACCTTGTCTCTGGTGTTAACTGCTCATAATGCGTGGTGCAGTGCCTGTAATACAGTGATATGAATGAATGAATAAACAAACAATGGGAGGAAGGAAGGAAGGAAGGGACCAAGGGAAGGAGGAAGGATCCTCTCTTTATGCGCTGGGGTGCACTTTGAAAAGCCAAAATGGATCACCAGAACCTATATAAATATTGGTCAAATGTATTTGCTAACTTTTATGTCCATTGGGAAAGAAAAAGCTGACCTTTTCATTGAGAACCATATGTATAACAGCAGTCCAAATTGTCCAGTATACCTTTTCATGATATGGTGCCATTAAACTCAGAATCTATAAAATCTCAATAGTATAATGTAGAAGATGCTAATATATTCACATTTTCGGCACTGATTGATTCTGAAATGGACACAGCTCTTTTCCATTTTAAGATTAGCATAACTTTCTTACACATTACTCCACTTCTACCCTAAAAGGCAGTTTCAGAACTGTGACCTGGCTCTGTTTTTCTGCTTATCTAATAGCTTTCAGACAGCTACTATGTTATGTGGTATGTTCTGGGCTTATCCAATGTGTCATTAAAAAAAGCACAGATGATATCCCTACTTGTCCCTCCATTTGGTTGTTTGGTAGAATATTGATTTGCTCTAGTTGGTACTGTAGTAAATTTACATATGAAGTTAACTCTCCAGCTCTCTCCCAAGCCCATTCCTTCTGGATTTACACGTCCTTCTACCTACTCTCATTCGTGTGGGTCAATCTGGGTCCCTTCACCAGGAATACAGAATTGTTACTAAAAGACAGAAGTCAGTCTTTCTTTACTAGATTAGGAACATGTAAGATGCACACAAAGCTGGTGTGTGCACACACACGTGTGTGTGAGCGCACGCATGTGTGTGAAGAGGAGAGAGGGAGGGAGAATGAGATGCTGGCCCACTGAGGTCAGATGAATTAGAGACAGAACGAGCCTTTAGTGTTCCAAATCCTTTCTGGGCCCTTCTATGCCCTCGTGTGCCATGATTCACACCTGCATCCTTAGAAAGCCAATCAAAGTGGTCTTAGCACAAAGAACGTTTTGTTACTGGCAACCAAAATGATCTTGACTAGTCCAGTTTGCCTTACAGCCATGATGCTGGTAAATGAGGAAACCCAACTTTATTTTTCTTTTATCCTTTCAGCATACCTCTGAGTTCAGGCGCCACTGAGGTTGAATTACTACTTATGTACAGTGACAGCTTCCACCTCAAGCACTTGCCTCCCACCACAGACCCTCCTGGGCTCACATGCTTAGCCGCATCAGCCAGAAAGGGTGTGAGAGTCAATGTTCTCAGAGTCCACTCTGAGCCAGTGGTGGACAGAGTCAGTGAATAAATGCCCCAGCGTCCCCATGTACCAAAAGGTTCCTCAGAGACTCTCCAAGGGGATTGCGCCCCAATGATGACCGCAGTCACTCACTTCTCAATGTACCTTTTGTTATTTTATCTCACCCTTGTCTCATCATCTCCACTACTTCACTTGGGCTTCGCAGGACAACCTCCCAAGTAAACTACCTCCAGCCAAGTCCGGTTTCAGGAACTGGTCTGGGGAGAACCCAAACTATGACAAAAGCCATTTCCTGTCATGAAAGGGCTTCATAAGGGGACTGGATTGTTATATGGCTAACACTTGCTATTCACTCGTGCGCCTACCTAGTCTCACCTGACACCAAAGAGTAAGAGAAAAGACCTGGGCCATTATAACAAATTCTGCTACATAATGTGGCCTCTGTTATAGTCCTATAATGTCTCTTAGAACACATTTTTTAAAATTCATTGAGAGTTTGCATTATTTGGGGGAATTTTATATAGTATACATACGTTTCTTTGTGAGAAATGTTATACATGTGATTATACTTTAGATAACTGATACTTTATACAAATGGAGAGTATACAGAGAAGACTTATACTGCACTTGAAATTTTGCACCTTTTTACTTTTAAGACCTGGGTATGATCTCTAAAATTTCTGAGCCTTGGATTTCTGAGCTATAAAATGTGAAAAGAAATACCTGTCTTGCATAAGTACCTGTCTTGCATGGGACTCAGAAGTGTAGTGTTCTAGTTGTTCAACAATTGATGGTACCTAAATGATAAGAAAAAATTTATGGCATATATTTTAAGAGAATAAATAGAAGTATATATCAAAAAAAAAAAAGAAGTCCAAAAAAACCCACATGAGCTATTTGGAAACATCTTTATTCTATCTCTTACCACTTTGACATACTGGTGAAGAACATTAATCACAGGCACAAGATTCTTCCATCTTCACCAGTTAGGCTAGTTTTATCTACCATGCCTGAACTCAAAGAGGTTTCACTTTCATTTAAAAAGCTAATTGATTTGGTGAGCACACACTGAAATGCCTCTCAGAATGCATTGACCTATATACCCCAGGTTCTAATTCTTACTAATGTTCAAGGCAAAAATGAACATTAACCTTGAAAATCATGACCTTGTTAAAAATCATTCCTTCAAGCAATGTGCACTAGGCCATTATTAGAGTATTCAAGTTGATTTTACATATATATATATAAATATGTCACTTGTCACCCTTGTGAGTCAAGCTTTACCGCAAGCTTGATATCTATATTCCAGACAGGCTGATTATAGGATATTTTCCATCGGCTGCTAGAACATTAGTGCTAGAAGGGATCACTGGCACTATTTAATTTTCTCCTACCTTCTTAGTTTGCAAGGAAAAAAAAAAGCCCAAAGAAATGAAGTTATTTGCCCAAAGTCACACTGTGAATTAGATGAAAAACCACGTTAAGGATCCAGGTAGCTCTGTAATGCTTTCCAAAATCATTTTCTAAAGCATGTTCTGTGGAACACTGGTCCCTTAAGATTCTGTAATCCCCGGTCCCTCAAGAAAAGATTTCTGTCGTAAAATAATCTGGGGAAACAACATACATGTTGGAACATAAAAGAGTCCTTAAATTGCTGTAGAAGAAGAATGTATTTACTGACCTAACTTGGTCACAGGAATTTATTTTCTCCCCAGGTACAACCTTGTTATGTTAGGAAGTGCTGCCCTATTAAACTAAGACCTTCCAGGATAAAGCTAAAGGACTTAGGTTTAAGGTATCAGACTTTGTATCAGCAGCTTCTGCCTGCCCACCCAGCTATACCCCTGCCAGTCCTGCATCCCCTCCAGACATTTCAGCCATCCTAGTTCTCCCAGTGTGATAGCATCTCACTTCTTCTTTCAAATGCACTTTTTATCCACTTGGGAAATCTTTCAAGGTCTGTGTGAGTTGGTTTGTATTCTCTCCTCTCTCTCTGTTTCTCTTTCTATTTCTTACACACACACACAGACACACACACATACACACACACACACACACACACACACACACCATTTGCCATTTGCATAGGACAGGATATGTTCTTTGTTCTTTTGACCTAGAAAATATAGGTCCCTGATTCTCAACTTACATTAATATAAGAATATGTCATATAAAAACATATGTATGCTAAAAAATGAATAAAGATGAACTATTCCTTAATATAGTCTGTCCCCAGTTGCTCTCAAGTCTGCCAGAAATGCCAGTCAAAGAGATCAGCAAGTGTAGCTGCCAGTCCCTGACCATCCCTGCTATCTGAATTCCACCAACAGAGTAGAAAGAGGCTGAGCATGAGCCTTCAGGGACTCTTCGGGGATAGGAAGGGGACACTGAAAATGACATATTAGTAGAAGAAATAAATAAGTTAGTGAATTAGAATTTTCTGGAAATTAAAAAAATATCTCGTAGAAAGGTTAAATTCTCAGTGGTATTCAAATGCTCTTGACAAGTTTTGTGCAACAGTAAGCTTGAGTTACTTTCTCTTAGGAACAGATGGAAAAACTAACATCAAATGCATCATTTCATTCTGATATTCCTCCTCCACAGTAGTTAAATATCAGTGCCTGTGCCCTGGCAACTTAGAGGAAATCATCTTTGCATGTCTTCACCTAGTAGACAAAGTCTGAAGTTGATGACAGGAAGGAAGAAACCTAGGAGATGGCACACACAGTTCTGTTATGTCTTCCTTCCAAGTATGTTGTTTAAAGGGCAGAAGTGGTGAATAAAATCGTTCTGCTGAGAACACTAATGTAAAGTAGGAACGCTCTCTGGTTCTATTTGATGTGATGTTGTACAGGGAGCTGTAAGACACAAAGTTGTTCCTATGGAATCTCTCTCTCCTTGGAGTCACTGATCTGAAATATTATGGACATAACATTAACATTCTAAACACATCATCAATCACCATACTGACTGCCAAATATGTGAGTTTATGAGAAAATTAACTGAGTTTTCACACTCTGGCTTTCCACACTCCTATTATTTTGTCCTAAAATACAGTCACTGCACTCTTGGGAAAGCAATGAGAAAAGGAAGCAAATGAGAAGGAAATAAAGAATGTAAAAAGTGAACAGATTTGAAACTAAAAAAAAAAAACCCCAAAAAACCCCATGTACTAATAATATTGAGAAATCTTCAGATATGGAAGAAAAGTTCCCTCCAATGAGAAAAATGTTGACCTAAGGGTCCTTCTAAAAATTTTATGATTCTTGGATGGTCATGATGCTTTCTAATTTCTGTTTGTGCCACATAGTGAGAAAATGTTCAATTTTAGGAGTTTATTCTTCTTTAAAATTATCACAAATTACAACTTAATGTTTGTGGGAGGCAGAATAATGCCCCCCAAAGATGTCATCTCATAATCCCAGGAACCTATGACTATTTTGCCTTTCCTGGCTAAAGGGAATTTGCAGATGTGATTAAGTTAAGGATCTTGAAGTGGGAGGTTATCCTGGGTTATCTGGATGAGCCTAATATAAACACAGGGATTCTTACAAGTGAAAGAGGGAGGCAGGCAGTCAGTATCAAAGTGATAAGATGTGAGAAAGACTGGACCAACCATTGCTGGCTTTGAAGATGGAGGAAGGGTCCCCAAGCCCAGGAATAGAGGTGGCCTCTGGAAGCTGGAAAAAACAAGGGAAGAGATTCTCCCTTAGAGCCTCCAGAAGGAATGCAGCCCTGTTGATGCTTTGGTTTTTATCCAGTGAGATCCATTTCAAACTTCTAACTCACCCGACTGTAAAATAATGAATTCTTGTTGTTTTAAGACACTAAGGTTATGGTAATGTGTTACAGCAGCATTTAAAAATCTAACACTTTAATTTTTAATTAAATAAGGTCTCCTTTAAAGGAGGTTGACAATGAAGACTCTGATAATGAAATGAAAGCACAGCATCTAAGGTTGGAAACAAGGCTGGCCTCCTCTGTTCAGTGCTGGGCATTTCCGTATTTATGAAATTTATAAGAATACTTAAGAGAGCACACCATACAACTCTGCCCACTTGAAGACCTGAAGGAAAGTTTCTGGCACAGAAAAACATTGGCCTTTTCACAGAGGTAGTTTTCCTATGTTTGTGTGCTGGACTGCAAAAGCCAAAGGTGGTGCGAGAAGGGTGACAGAAGAGGCCACCAAAATCTGGGCCGTGCCAGAGAAAGATCAGCATCCCAGCATCCCTCTGTTTCCTTCTCCTTTATCCTCTGCTTATAGGCTCTGTCTCCCACCTTCACTCACTCACTTTTTTCTCTCCCTCTCTTCACATTCTCTTCTTTTTTCTTTCTGACTTCTTTTCTTAACTTGGTCATCATTTGGTTTTAGTTAATTTAGTTAAATTCAACCTTACTAGTTCTATTTATCCAAAAAGTTTCATTTCCTTATGTTCAATATATTTTCATTCCTTTTCAATTATGATCTCTTGAAGCTATAAAAGTTATTTTTAAATGTCTTTCCATGGAGGGGTGGGATAGGGAGAGTGGGAGGGAGGGAGACGCAAGAGGGAAGACATATGGGAACATATGTCTATGTATAACTGATTCACTTTGTTATAAAGCAGAAACTAACACACCATTGTAAAGCAATTATACCCCAATAAAGATGTTAAAAAAAATGTCTTTCCATTTTTTGTGCTTAATTTTAATGGTAACTACCAAAAATGAAATTTGCTTTTGATAAGTTGACATATATATGAACTGAAAAAGAAACAGAAAATGCATCAAAACAGATAACAGTGGGTATTTCTAGAAGGTGACATAATGGATGTGACTCTTTTTCCTTTTTTATTCTTTCCAGTTTTTCCACATCACATAGCTCATCTTGAAATAATATTTTTTCTAAAGAGATAATATATCCTTTTTTAACAAACTAAGATGACTGAAAAGAAGAACTCCCCAAATCCCCCCAAAAGACCCTGTCCCCTTAATACCATTTAATCTTACTTTTAAATCCCTTTTTAGGATTTGAAATCTAAGTTTCTGGGACCTGATTAAACATTTTAACAAAGAAACAACCAATGAAAAATAAACTGAGAGAAGGTTCTTATTCCATGCTGTCCTCTTATTTACACGTGTGCAAAGGAAAGAGTTTCTGTTTATTGTTTTCCTTCTTTATAATGGTTTTCTGTAGTTGGCTTAACTTGCTTTCTACAATTATTTTGCCATTCCAGTGCTACCTACTTACTGAGTATTTTTAGAAATAATTTTTCTGACATCCATTAGTTGACCTTTTATGCACTGTTCGAACATCATTTCTCAGCTGGTCACATTAGCCATCTGTCACAACACTTGTGTTTGGTTTCCGTTTCCCACATATGCACCGCTGGTTCAGTGTGCAGTGAAAAATGTAAAAAGGAGGTTCTCCACGTCCACTCCATTAAGTATTTAAGAGTAGGAGGGTTTTCACTCCCCTCCTAGAGTCACAGCTGCCTCTGAAGCATTAAGAAACAACTCTTTGTGAATACTTTCAGGTCCTATTTCACAATTTTCTCCTTGAATGTTTCAGCAGGACTGATTCCAAATCTTAACCAAATTCATCACATCTTTACATTATCTAATAGAATCTGGGGGCTAAATCCAGCTATCTGATTGACATAGAGAACTAGAAAGAAGAAAACACTTGAAACTGAAAGCACAGAGATTGCAAATCACAAGTAGATTTGTATGCATGGTTCTTTATTTTCATACAATTTTTTATAAAGCTTTTATACTCTTTTATGATTTTATGACTAGAATTAATGCTACTAAGAATTTGTATATATATATACGTGTGTAAATGTGATTTGTATACACATACATATGTAAGTCAAATGGGAAAACTTCTCCACATACATCACCCGAGTGTGGTAATGCACTTTAACAGTATTGCTTTAACCCAAGCAGACTTAGGAAAGCTGGATTTGCAAATCAACCTTAAATGTGTTTTGTTCCCCTCATCCTTGTAAGTGGAATTTTAATATTAGCCCCTAATAATGTTTTGCAATTAACCAGCATTTTGACACTGAAGTAAGCAATAAACTAATGCTTTAACATTTTCTTAATTGAAAAGATTAAGAGAAAGCTAATTAATTTGTAAACTGTATGTAGTGAATCATTCTGAGTCTATGATTAATTTGTTCTATTTGTTTTGTTCTGCACATGAGTAGAACAAAACAAATAAAACAGTAGTTCTACACATGTACTTTTTAAAAAATGTACAAAACATGTAATTAGCAGTAGATAATTTTTATCAACCCTGGAAATATTTGTTTGTAAATTTTTTACAATCACATTGTAAGGGTTTTATTAGTTTTCTCATAACAACTCAAAAATTTCTCATCTTTCATTAACTTGTAGATTTTGTAAATCCTCTACTTCTGTTGTAATAGCGGAAATAGGGTCAGACTATTTTTCAGAAAGAAATGATTTGGGGTTATTTACTTTGGAATCTATACTTAAATTTTAATTTGGTTTCTATTTTATTATCAGTATATCATTCCATAACTAGATCTTTTTTTTTTTTTTTTGCGGTACGCGGGCCTCTCACTGTTGTGGCCTCTCCCGTTGCGGAGCACAGGCTCTGGACGCTCAGGCTCAGCGGCCATGGCTCACGGGTCCAGCCGCTCCGCGGCACGTGGGATCCTCCCGGACCGGGGCACGAACCTGCGTCCCCTGCATCGGCAGGCGGACGCTCAACCACTGCGCCACCAGGGAAGCCCCCATAACTAGATCTTAATACAACCTCTCAATATTTTTCAACTGTAAATCTACCGAACTAACCTCTTTTACGTCTAATTTCAGCCACTTCTTTCCAAACTAGTGTCCTTGCTGTCCCCAACACAAATAAAATCAATTTATTTAATCCAACAAATATTTTACTGAGGACCTACTGCTGTGCCAGGAACTATTTAAAATTCTGAAGACTCAGTAATGAATAAAACAGGCAAAAATCCAACTCATGTAATCTACATTCTAGTTGCATGTGGCAGGTAATAAAGCAAATAAATATTTAAAAGTGATATTAAAAAGTGATAAGTGCTATGAAGAAACCTAAAGCAGGCAAGGGAAGATGAAGACTGAAGTGAGATGACACTGTTTTAGATATGGTTGTCAAGGAAGGTCTTAGTGAGAAGGCAACATCTGAGCAGTGACTTGATCGAATTGATAGAGATGGTCATGCTGGTAGGTATGTTGGGGGAACAGCAAATGCAATGACCCTGATATGTTCATGGAACAGCAACATGTCCAGTACAGCTGAAGGTGAGTGACTGGGTGAGCAAACAAGCAATGGGCAGGGTAGGAGAAGCCAAGATCAAGATTTCAGGGCCTTGGAGGCCATTGTCTTTGAGAAGAGGTTTGACATGACCATGACGTATATGTTAACAGGCTCACTGTGGCTGCTGTAATAAGAGCAGACTGAGGTGTGGCATGGGTGAGAGCAGGTAGGAGGTCATTGAAATAGAGGGTAAAAGACAAAAGCGTTTGATCCAGAGGGGTAGCAATGGAGGTAATGAGAGCAGAACTAGCTGATGGAATGGATGTGGGGTGTGAGGGCAGAGAAGCATCAAAGATGGGTTCTGGCCTTGACAATTGGAACAAGTGCCCATTCTCTCCTCTGTGCTTGGTGTGGATAAATTCTTACTGGATTATATGATCCTATCTTTTTTTTATCAATATAACACACTGATTCACTTTGGTTTAAGTCTCACTTTTCTAAGAATCCTAACCTAATTAACCTCATGTTATTCTAAATACTCCATTAGACTGCATTCCCTGAGGCATGTGGATAGGTTTATTTTGTGACTCTGTCCTGATTAAAATAGTTTGCCAGCTTTCTAACATTATATATATGTTAAATATATGTATATAAAATGTTAGAAAGCTGAAAAATTATACATATATGGTAAATATACGGTAGTGTGTGTATGTGTGTGTATATATATATATATATATATATATATATATATATAGTAGACTTTTTTAAGTAAATTGCAATTTTTTTTTTTTTTTTTCTGCAGTACATGGGCCTCTCACTGCTGTGGCCTCGCCCATTGCGGAGCACAGGCTCCGGACGCGCAGGCTCAGCGGCCACGGCTCACGGGCCCAGCCACTCCGCGGCATGTGGGATCTTCCCGGACTGGGGCATGAACCCGTGTCCCCTGCATCGGCAGGCGGACTCTCAACCACTGCGCCACCAGGGAAGCCCTAAATTGCAATTTTTAGATAACTATGTAGATCTAATAAATTTCAATTTACTCAAAAACCTATATATGTATAAAATATATTTTTTATGCGAATATAAATAATAATATATGTAAAATATGTATCTATACATCTATATTTGTCTATCTATATTGTACCTTCTTGTATATAAAAAGTGCATCTACTTAAAGGGCTGAATAAGGAAATACATTTACATTGTATTGTTCTCAGTGCCCAATACAGTATTATAATTATGATTATGGAAATACACTAGCAAAGTCTACTATCAGTGTATTTTTCTCCATTTTTAAACGTGACACAAGGATAACTTTTAATACCTGGTATTTTTCTTAAAAAGAGGTGGAATTTTGTTTCAGCAGATTTATGATATTTTCATGGTCACAGCAGAGGTCTGAGTCAGAAGCGTTGCCTGTCAGAGAACTCTCTGCTTCTGATGGAGAGAGCTGATGCTTGGCCTTCATTCAGACAAGGGCAAGCAAGGTGGTGTGATTTCAGCTGGGGGGTGGGGGGTGTCCACTGAAACGGTAAAATCTGTGACTGGCCACTGATTGTCTTGGCTGATAATTTCTTATCTCTGGTGAGAATGCAAATTTCACTCAAAGTAGGTTAAACCTGAGCCCATTTCCACGAGACTAAATTTGGATGAAAACTGGAGATAACACAAGAACGTACAGGACCCTGAGGGAGGGGTTGGCCCTAACGTGAAGAAGGCAGCTCCATGGACACTGCCTACTTGTTGTTTGCTTCATGGTTTGCCCTGAGCCTTCCCTAAGGATGAGAATCCAACACTTGCTCCATCAGTGGCCTGAGTGTAACCACTGAGGTTAAAACTGATGTTCCTTTGCACATATAGAGTACTTTATAGACTACATGTTCTCGTTTTAGCCTCACAGTAACCTCCAGCAAGGGGGGGGGAGAGGACCTTTTGTTTATTTTGTAGAAAAGTAATATAAGCCTCAGAGAGAGAAAGTGACTTAACCAAGGCTACACATTTATTCAAAAAATATTTACCATGCATCCACAATTCTTCCTTTTGCAGAGCATTGCAGGGGGAAAAGAAAATTAACACACTGTCTCTCTCCTTGAGGAGTTCACAATCCATTCAGATATTTGTACAAATAAATAGATATTTAAAACTTGATTAGGGATTGAAAATAGAGTAGGACTTAATATTAGGTCTTTTTATTTTCTTTTGTTTTGCTAATCATGTTGTACATTACATGTACATATCTGGTCTTTTTAATCCTATTTAATTTTCTTTACCTTAACATTTAAAAAATAAAAATTTTTATCATCTGTTATAAAAATAATTCATGTTCATTTAAATGCAAATAAGACAATACATAAAAATAAAAAGAATTTGATGATCAGAAATCCTATCACTTGGCAAAAATCAGTGTTAAAGTTATAAAATACCATAACATTTTATGCTTCTTATTTATTTATACTTTTAAACTATGTATTCTTTTTTTTTTTTTTTTTTTTTTTTTTATGCGTTACGCGGGCCTCTCACTGTTGTGGCCTCTCCCGTTGCGGAGGACAGGCTCCGGACGCGCAGGCTCAGCGGCCATGGCTCACGGGCCCAGCCGCTCCGCGGCATGTGGGATCCTCCCAGACCGGGGCACGAACCCGTGTCCCCTGCATCGGCAGGCGGACTCTCAACCACTGCGCCACCAGGGAAGCCCCTAAACTATGTATTCTGATTTTAGTTTTATTTTCCTGATGATAGTGTAGAGTGGGATTCTTACATTTTCTGTGTCAAACAACATAGCTCTGCTTAATACTTTCCCAGGATGTCATTATATGATCATTTATTTTACCATACTCTTATTGATGGATGTTAAAATCTGCTCCTAATTTTTATCATCCAAAACTATGCTGAGATAAAAATCATACATAAATCTTTTTAAATATGTGTAATTATTTCCTTGCTATATAATTCCATAAATAGAATTGGTGGTCAAAGGTCATATTTAAGTTTAAAAATATTGGCCTCTGGAGTGTCAGGACAGATCTTGATTTAAATTCAATTTATAATTCTTTAAATGAGAATGCAAACTTTTATCTTCCCTAATGGTTACTTAATAAGTTTAAATAAGCTAATGTATGAAATTTCTCTTTATAATGTTACTGGGAAAGTTGTCCTACAGTTTTGATTTTTTTTATTTAGTTATGGAAAAAACATCTTATGGAAGCTGAATATGGCCAGCTTCTGGGATAGGTCTGAGTCTCTGTGATTTAAACTGAAGATAATCCAACTAAAAGACAAAACCGTAACATGGTTCTGTTGTGTGGTATGAACTTTTGTTCCCTATAGATACATTCTTCTTATGTTGCTGATGTGAATATTCAGTACTGAAGATTTAGATGTGCAAAAATATTTTGAAATTCTCTCTTTCGTAAAAGTACTTCCTGGTGGTTCCAGAAAAATATCTCAAAAGAACATGTCTGCAAACGGGAGTGTGAACCCTTTGATCCCACATGAATGCACACATGTTTGAGATCTATGGTCAGGGATACAGCAGAGAGTGTAGCAGACATGCTCTATGTTTAGGATATAAGGTACATTAACTGGTATCCTCAGCCTGTATTTTTTCTCATCCAACTCATATTATTTCTTCCCTTAAAATTTGCCCAGTTTGTATCTTTTTCATGAAGATTCCTCCAAAATAATACAGGCTACCATAATGCTTTGACAGGGTAATTATTTGAATCAACGAGGCTACCGAGTGCAATTAAAGACAAACTTTTATTTAGGTGTGCACTGGTACCTGGATCTCCCACTATGCAAAGCACCTACAGGCATTCTCCTTTGCTCATGCAAGGTTGAAGAAAGTAGGTTAGGTTTTCTCCAAGGACAACCAGCACAGCATGAACATTAGAAATAAAAAGTTTTCTGGCACCTTCCATAGTGACTTATCTCTGATCCTTGTCATTTTGTGGCAAAGAGCTTTCCATGGGTCCAGTGATAAGTGTGTTTGGATGCTGCTAAATACTCCTATCGAGCACTTTGGGGAGCTAGCACAGTCTGTTTTTAGCCTCTCTTTCTTGCTGATAAAAGTAAAAGAAAGAATCAACTGGGCTCAGTTTAGAAACATTATGTATACATAAAAAAATACGCACCACATGATCCTAGCTCTTGGATGAAACTCATTAACTTACTATTAGAAACTTAGTAAATTACTTCCTAGTTTTATTACAAAAAGCAAAAAAAAAAAACAATGTTGTTTTAAAGGATAATTAGCTTTTTCATTAAAAAAAAGAAACCAGCTTGAGGAGTAAGGAACCCTTTTCTAAAAGAAACGTAGAATTAAATAGTGAAATCCTTACTCTATGAAGTCTTGGTACTTGTATCACTCTTTAAATAGTGTATGAAGATCAGACCAAAAGGAGAAAGTGCTAGGTAGGGTTCAAAGAAGTGCCAGGTTGGTATTCATGATGTACTAAATGTACTGCCTTTTGTCACTGACATAAAAAACGGTAGCCAGAGGGGTGAAAAACTAAAAAGGCCTAGAGTTGTCTGTATGCCCAGCCAGAGCAGCTCACCGTCTATTTGGTCTGGATTCAGAACAATGGAAAACAATGCTTCCTCTGTTGTTATTATTTTTTTAAGTTGTGAGTATGTTACAGAAGCACTTAAAAATTTAAACATGTTAGAAATTAAGTGCTATAATAAAAGTCTACAAACATCAATATATATCATGTATTAATCTGCATCTTTTGTAAAATGCATGATTGTTATATTGCTTGGGAATTATGAATTAATAATAATTCAAAATGTATGGATGTCACTTACTGTTAAATAAAACTTTTGGAGATTATTCTCTTCTGTGTTGGTGTCAGTTGTAATTTTATTTTGAGGGAACAGTTTTTTTCCTGACACCATTTGTAGTTATCTTAAACACCTTCAATGTTAAAAACAAAGACTCTGGAATGAATGGTTCAAAACTTAAGCTCTCCTGTTTTTCACCTGTCCACCATCCTCATGGTTGGGGTGTAAGGACTGCGAGGGACTCTCTTTCCTTCTAAAGTCCCCTTGACAGTATGCTCTGCAGGGACTTGCTTCTTGACCATGTCCTGCATCCTGGTGAAGATGAGGTGCCATAAGCTCGGGATCACAAGGTAATGAAGAGCCCATCTGGCATGTAGCTGAAGTGATACTCCAAGGCTTAGGTAGGATAGACAGTGAACTTGCTCTATAAAAGGTCACTAAGTGATGGGTTTCAGCTTTCAGAGCCTACTGAACTTGAAGTCTAGGAAAGGAAAGAGAGTAAGGAGAATGCCAGAGAGGCTCTATCTTCTGTTTGGAGGAAGAGAACGGAAGGGAAGTATTATCTACTCAAATTAGTATGAGTCATTGCTCTAGAATCTTCTAGTAATCTCATTAAAATGCAGATTCCCTGAGTCTATTACAGATGTTATAAACCAGAAACTCTTGGGATGGTGCCCTGGAATCTGTACTCTGTAGATTTACTCAGGTGATTCTCAAACAAACCAGAATTTAAGAATCACTAGTTTAGAGAAAACAAAACAAAACTTATGGACTGACTGGTGTTCTCCAAGCTCAGTGACTGAAGCTCAAACACTTCTTCCCTTCAGAAGTACCTAGGGATTCACTGCCAGACAAAACCATCTGCAGAGAAAAACTCTGAATATATTCCAAGCAGCATAAAAGGATTAAACCTTATAGTAAAGGCTAACTTTGAAAGTAAGAAAGCAAGGACAAGTAAGGTTTTTCTGCCCTGAGATTTATTTAACTGGGAACCTAGTCGTTCCTTTCACAACTACATATAAGCCAGCTTAACATATAACTAACGGGAAAAGTGACAACGAATGAATCCCACTCCTACCAAAGAATTTCCAAATGAGTGGCTGATATCAGACCTTCTGCCATTTGACAGAGATCAGAGAAACAAAGCACAACAAAGGGAAGAAACAGAAAAGAGAAAGCTGAAAGTTTAGCACAAGCCCAGCTGCCTTCCTTTAAGTAAATGAACTGCCAGTAAGTAGTTTGGGGAGTGTCAGGCTCCCTGACACTCATTCTCATTCATTGTATAATATGCATGGAATTCTCACTCATTGTATAACAAGCATTTGCTGAGTGCCTACTGCATTCGTCCCATCATGTGATTTAGTTTACGAAGTCAAATAAGGAGTTTTTTGATATCAAGAAGCTAATATCCAGGATCCAGACATGCCTTAAGTCTGCCCAGGATTTCCCATCACATTCCATTTCTAAACTCATCTCCCATGTTTTGGTGTGAAAAAAAAAAAAAAGCAGCAGCAGCAACTATCCAGTAACTCTATACTCTATTTTGTTGACATGTTATGTACAGTATGCTGTGGGAGCACAAAGGGTGGGGTCTTAAATTAGACCTGGGATGATAGAATGTTTCCTGCAATAAATGACATGAGCTGAGTATTGAAGACATGTGAAGGATGAACCGCAGGCACTCACATCAGGAGGTAGAAGGTCCCTGCAGTTACTCAGAAGGGAGGGGCGGCTGAGCTGAGGCGTGGCCCTGGAGATGAAGGTAGGGTATGAATGATATTCCAGAGGTAGAATATGCTGAACTTGGGGACTGATTGGATGTGGGGGGTTTTAGATTACTGGCTTCAGTGACTGGGTTGGTAACGGATCACTTACATTTATAGGTAATACAGGAGGAAAAACAAGTCTGGGTGGAATGAGGGAAAGGAAAACTTGAATTTCAATCTGCTGAGTTTATTATAGGGATACAGCATGAAAGATATTGAGATGTTCATACGTTCAACAAATATTTATTAAATTCCTTCTGTGTGTCGGTCAGTGTCCATCAGGCAAGCTAATGGATCCAGCAGAATGTTCTGGACGAGCAATACAGGCGGAGGAATCTTCATCGTATAAATGGACGCTGAAGACATGGTTGAGGGCGTTCAGGGGAAGAGTGTAAGTGAGAAAAGAAGTCTGAGGACAACGCTGGGGAGCATCGCTATTTAAGGGTGAGGTTAAAGGAAGAGCCCAGGATGCAGACGGAGAAACAATGGCTTCACTCAAACTGAACCCAAATGAAGAGCTTGTTGAGTCACAGAAAACAAAGAAAACTTCTATAAAAGAAGAAGCCAACGTATATAAAGTACAGATGCCCCATTTATATTACTTAGCACCAGTCTGCCAATATGAGGTCAGTGATGAGAGCAGATTCAGTGAAGTAGGGGAGATGCAAGCCATGCTGAGGGGTCGACCAGCGTCGGAGGAGGAGAGCAAGGAAGGACGACTTATTCTGGCTCCTTGGCTGCATTTATGAGAAGAGTTGAGAAAGATTCATCGTTTTTAAACACATACCATGCCTCATCCCTACCCTCTCTACACGCCTGCATTTTAACCTTACATTCCTTATCTCCTTTCTCTCACTTGACTTTTGCTCACCTGCAAGCACGAATGTTAGCTATTTGATGCCCTCCTGAGAGTAGGTTTGATAGAAGTGGAGAGAGAAAACACAGTCCCTGGGCACCTAGGAAATGGAGATCCACAGTAACATCAATGGCTATAGTTCTGAGGGCCCTCAATCTGCCTGGTAATGAGCATTCACTTCACACACACTTTAAATTCTTAAAAACAGAAACAAAACACTTGCCAGGTAAGGATTACTGTGTCTCTTATACAGGAAAGGGAAAAGAGGATCAGGAAGTTTAAGTCAGCACCTTGGATCACACAGACAGTAAGTGACCAAATTGGGGCTGGAATCCCAGTCTGTCTTATTCCCGTATCCACTCTACTTTTAAAATATCACAGGAAGGAAGGAACAGTTAAACAACAAGGAGGTTAAGAGAGTTGAAAATCTATCTTATCTGATACCCCTGTTTGTGTTAGAGCTGGTGCAGAACTCTGGATAACAAAGGCAGTGGATAGGGGCTGATGAAACAGGCAGCTCACCTCCCAAATCCCAACTTAATATCACCTGGCCAAATAAGTCACACTTTTAGGGAAGTACATCAAATAGAATTTTAAAAGATGCCATTTTTGGAAGGTCAAGGAGTTGAATACTAGCCATTGGAAAAATACGTCAATATTTAGAAACCTGAAGGACATGAGGCTTTTGCCGATGGTGATTGCTCTGTTCTCTCTTATTGAACAGTCTGGGCATGGTCCTAGTGTCTGACTACGTCCTCCTCTATTGCTATTAGACCTAAATCATAGGGACTATTTTTATCACAAAGAGAGGACAGCTTCTCCAGAAGGCTCATGACATCGTCTGAGCTAAGAACTGGTTTACTCCCACATTATCTTTCAAGTTGTTTGCCCCAGTCTGCTGAAATAATAAGAGGTGCTTGAGCCAGTTCTCATGAGGTTTCTTCTTGACGTGGGGAGAAGGAACAAGTGACACATTTTCATTACAAGGTCTGATCCAGACCCATCTGACTCTGATCTTTCTGGACCTGCAAAAGATCCATTTGTTAACTCAGATTTTCTCAGAAAGTCATGACAGGGAAGAAGTGACAATGATTTTGACATGAAAAAGATTTTACTGAGTGTTAGTTTTATTTCCTTTATGACCTACAACTCTACAGGTTGCAAAATACTTTATACTGGTTGGAACTACAGTGTTTTAGGGTCACTTGTTTGGTAATCGATAGCGTTACATAAAGAGAAGCTGAAAAAGAGAAAAAGTAAAATTAAGGAAATGGATACGTTTATTCTATTTAAATAAATGTCTTTGCTCTTTTGCATTGTTTCTGTTCCTTACATCCTCCCAGATATGCAACTAAGTGTTGGTAATTGCTGGAAATAGCCACGAATTTTACAGAATAATTGGCTGTATTTTAAGACATACATTTTAGTGTGTACACTACATGGTGTAGCTATAAAGTATAAAATAGATTTTTGCATCTTGCTTTTGGAAATCATTCTCATTATTTTTTGTCACATGTGGTGTATATGTGTGAGTGTGGCAACATTTTATAGTTTGAAAGTTCTTCATAGTTTTTAGAAGTTACAAAATAAGAGAATTAATTGCTTTGAATTTAGTCATTTTGCACTGGGAAAATATTGATTTCTTTCCCAACACCTTTAATTTCTAATGGAGCTTGAAATTAATTTTGGATTTTAATTCTATTTTATTCTGGGTTTGTACATCAGGGCCATTAATAATGTCAGGGGAGTGCTGAGAGAACTGTTTCTGCGCCAGGAGCCCCCAGTGAGCTTTGCAGCATTTGGGTCTCTGTCTTGTACAGAGAGGAGGAAAGTCTGTGTGGGAATGGATTTCACATTAGGATTTATGGAGTCAAAAAATATCGCCTGTAAAAAGTCAGCCTCAGATCACTTGCTGAAGTTTATTATGTGTGCGTATTTAATCAGATCCGAAGTGGTCAGGCCAGCAAAGGACAGATTCCACTGACCAAAATGCCTGGAAAACGGGCCTTTCTGATTCATAAGGTAATAGTTTACTATTATATATGTATATGGTATATGCACACACATTTATACTAATATAAATATACCACAAACTACAAATTTTAAAATAATTTACATACAGTCTTTCTTTGAGGTTTCAAAATGCTTTTACATGACTTTATATAGTCTCTACTAAAGGGGGTGATTATAATGAATTGGCGCAGAGACTCCTTGGGACCCATGTGCTCATGCACAGCCACAGCGTACAAGCGCCCCCCCCCCCACCGCATTGCTCCCAGAGCTTTCCTAGTCGCTCCACAGTGGCTGCCCCCAGGCTGATGAATGTCAGTGGAGAGTAACATCGGGAGCTGTGGGTGTGACTTCTCTAACCACACCTTCCAATGTAGAGCCAACTTTTCAGGATCATTTCTCAAAATAGTCTCTATGTTCTAGGTATTTTAAACGCCCTGAAAGTTGAAAAAGCTTTGCCAGAAGAAAGGCAGTACAGCAAAATACAGATTTCACAAAATAGACAGAGAGGGTTTGAAATCTTGACTCTGCCATGTACTTTGAACCACAGTTATTCATCTGCAAAACGGAATAAGAATATCTTCCTTACGCACAGTTTTGAAGATTACATGAAATAGTATATGTAAAGTCCAATACTTAACATCCTTCCCTCTCTGTTCCCATTAATTTTCTTTCAACCCACAGTACACATTCAAAATTAAAAATTCAATCAACATATACGAACTACTAGGTTTCTCAAGAAATATGGGAAGAGTTGGCCTATGCCCACACAACTTACATTCTGGGGGAAAAATTATAAACAAACATTTGGAAAAAATAATTAGTGTATAAATAGCAGAAAAATCACATAGATAATAACTGCTATTGAAAAATAAGAAAAAAGGAGAAAACTCTTTTAGCTTGAGTGATCAGAGAAAATTTCACAAAATAGAAAGAGACTATGAACTGGATCCCACGGAGCAAGAATGTGGTGAAAGCGGGAAGAAGGACATTTTGGGATGGATTTGGGAGGAGAGCGCAAGCAAAAAAAAAGGAGACAGGAAAGCACGAGGGGATGTGTGGCACTACTTATAGGGATGGACACGAGCAAGCAGATTGTAGAGGGTTGAACAGTGTTCAGCAAAAACACACATCCACCAAGAAACTCGGAATGAGATTGTATTTGGAAAGAAGGTCTTTGTAGATGTAATTAGTTAAGATGAGTCATACTGGATTAGTATAGGCCCTAAATCCAATGACTGATGCCTTCATAAGAGAAAAGAGAGGGAGATTCAGACACACAGACACGGAGACACACAGGGAGGAAGGCCATGTGAAGACAGAAGTAGAGACTGGACTACAATAGCCAAGGAACGCCAACAATTGCTTGTCAACCACCAGAAGCCAGGAAGACGCAAGCCAGGATTCTTCCCTGGAGCCTTCAGAGGAGGCATGACCCTGCTGATACCTTGATTTCAGGCTTCCAGAACCGTGAGAGAATAAATATCTGTTGTTTTAAGCCACCAAGTCTGTGAAGGCAGCCCTAGGACATTGCTACACATAACATCCCATCTCTTGGAGTCATTCATAAAGAGAAGGACAAAAAGTACCCCTCCTTCAACTTGCTTTCTGACACTTTTCTGATCATGGATAAAGTAGAGACTTTGTCTCATACATAGTTCACTATAAGATTTCAGAGGGAGTCAGTTCTGTTGATAATGAAGCCCCCTTTACATGCAATTTTCTATAGAACATAATTTGGCATAAAGAAAATTTCATGGACCAGACACCAGGAACACTATGAAATGAAAAGAAAGTTAGTCTCTTACTGAGAAACAAAAAGTTTTTTATTATAAGAAGCTGTGCCCCAAAGAGAGATCCACCATTGAGTAGGCAGAGGGCTTGGTATGTTCAGAGCCTGATAAACACGTCTTCTTAGTCGTTCAAGGTATGCTATATGTGTGTGTGCACGTGCGTGTGTGTGCAGATATAGACACAATCACAGTGCAGTTGCTCTTACATGTGTTTAATACTTACCAGGTGCTAAGCAATGAGTGTGTGGATGAAAATGACATGCTCAGTGCCCTGAGAAAGTCATAGTTGGTTGTGAGAGAGATCATTTCAATGTAACGCAGTTATTGTTGACACAGATGGGGGCTGGTGTGAAGTATGCCTCAGTAAGTGTGTAGTACTTGATTTGATTTCTACTTGAGATCTATCTAGTATAAGAGCTGCCAATGTGTTTACCTCTTGTATTGTAGGTGATTTGTTAAAAACCTGACTGGTCTGTTTTTCCATTAATAGTTTTAATATAAGAATGTCTGTGCCTTTGTCTTTGGTAAGTTTTAATACCTGATTTGTAAACTTCTCATTATTTCTTATGAATAGAATGTCCTTCATCAACGAGAAAAGAGTAAATGCTGTGATAGATTATAGAGCCTATAATTCACGCCCCATCTTTATCCATAAACCATTCCAAAAGAGAAATTATGCCAGTCACTCTTGCTTACTGCCATTTAAAAAAAATTTTTGGCTTTGTTTTTATTTTTAAATCTTGTTCTGGTTTTGCTGAGAAAAAATACTATTCTCTTGACTTCACTTTTTTTTTTTTTTTTGTGGTACGTGGGCCTCTCACTGTTGTGACCTCTCCCGTTGCAGAGCACAGGCTCCGGACGCGCAGGCTCAGCGGCCATGGCTCACGGACCGGGGCACGAACCCGTGTCCCCTGCATCAGCAGGCGGACTCTCAACCACTGCGCCACCAGGGATGCCCTTGACTTCACTATAAAAATGCTTTTTGGCCCTAAGTATATATTTAAACCTAAGGCAGGAAGTAAACTTACTTTAAAAATACATTCCTACTTCTAAACTGCATCTACATGATCTCTAGGGTTACCAGAAATATGCACAAAGCCACCTCTCCATCCACAGATCGCAGTGTAGAAAGCAAGGGAGCTGGAAACTCTGTGCAATCAGCCTTGCAGTTCAAAGGCTGAAACACTCATCCTTCTCTCTCCATCCACTCTAACAAGCCTCCCTCCACATTCCCTCCCCCAGCCACCCCTGCTTAAAGTCTTCGTTTTTTAGTTGACAGGTAGCAGGTAGCCACATTCTGGGGAAGAGAATTGGGATAAAATTCAGGAAATTAGGGTGGTTGCACACCTCTTGATAAGATGACTGTAGAAGGCAGCATGTCAGGACATGTACTTTATTATATAGGCATAATCTCTAATCTTAATATACTATGACATCGATAAATATTTCAAAGTATCTACTAAACTACCCCTTCTCAAACTTTGTATATTTATTCTTAATTTTTTAAGTCTATGGACAACAAGCTCACCTTCCCAACTATCAAAGTTCTGTTGGTTGCACTTACGAAAAGCAAAAAGTTCCTCAAGATTCAAGTATGATTCTTCACTGGGATCCTCATTGAAAAAGCATAATGGAGACACAATTTTCTTAAACTAACCAATAGAAAGACTGCTGGAATCTAAATGATCCCAGCATGAAAATTACGGTTTGTACAGATTAAATTTGGGTTTTTTTTTTGATTACCACATGTGAAATTGATGAGTCAAGTGTCAACGTGAACCCATTCCCTGGCTAAGGAACCACATGTGGTAGAATTTAGGGCCTGATATCCATTTATTTCATCTTAAGATAGGTGGTACATGAGAAGCACAGGGTGAGACAAGCAGGAAAAAGAAGTACCAATTTGAATGAAAACTGAACTAATTCAGAGCCCCTTAGAGTTTTTTATATAGTAAATAAATTACTTGGGTCTTAAAGAAATATGCTTTTACTATGTATAAGGTCTTTCAAAATCTAATCTATAGGTATAAGGGATAGGGGGAAATGTTGTCTATTATTAAACTTTCTTCTGTGATGGCTAATAGCAATTCAAATGCTCCTCTACAAATCTGTCTTCCATATTATTTCTGCCCTATGAATCATTCTGTATCATTATTTTTATTTCTAAACTACATGTTAGCCCAAAAACCTAGTTCAGGCTATTGGAATAAAGCTGGGTGAAAACGACAACTTTCACTGGAGCTGTGGCAATGGCACTGAGGCAAAGCAAAAGTTGCAAGACAGGATTGATACCACATTTTATCTGGTGATGGTGGAAAGCATGTCCTAAGTGGTGGATTCAGCGTTGATGAGAAGAGGAGGATTTGTTCTGCAGTCACTGCACTTCTGTCACCCACCACTGATCCTGCTTCCTCTCCCGGTACCCGTTTCACTTCAGCACTCTTTGGACGACTGGCCTTGTGGCTCATCAGCTACATGGCCAGCTGAGAAGAGATTTTCTATTACAGCTCAGGCTTTCCCAGTAGGTGCCCTTATCACAGAGTAGCAGATACTCTAACTGATAACTAGAAAGCAAGTGTTGCCACCTGGAGTTTCCTACCCACCTTCCTCAAAGCATCTAAGATAGGTACAACTCCAGTACTTCTCCCAGAGCTGCTATGTCATGAGAAGGCAGGACAGTCTCCATTACTGGTTATTTCTCTCCTATGGAAGTTCAGGATACCTTCTTCTCTCTCACATGGCTTAAGTCAGCTTGATTTAAAGAATTATACAAAGGAAAAAATAGTCCTTTTGGACAATGAATTAACCAAGCTTGTTCCATTCACCTTGCTCCAGGTCCTGTAGGAACTTTCAGAAGAATCAATGTGGCCCAACAAAATTCAGGTTTTATTCATTCAGGAAGTCTATATCTATGTCACTGAAACCACAAGGGAGCCTTAATATGCCAGCATTTTCTGAGTTTCTGAGTACAAATATGCTTTTCATTGAATATTTATGTTCTCTAAGTGGGGCAGACTCATCAACAGATGGCCATACGGTGGAAAACACACATAGTGTTTTCTAGATCTCTGAATTCCATTGCAGGAATATGTATGGAAGGAATTTCTCTTTCCACAGCCAACCCCTTAGAGGTGTTTCTTTTTTTTTTTTTTTTTTTTTTTTTTTTTTTTTTTTTTTTTTTTGCGGTACACCGGCCTCTCACTGCTGTGGCCTCTCCCATTACGGAGCATAGGCTCCGGATGTGCAGGCTCAGCAGCCATGGCTCACAGGCCCAACCGCTCCGCGGCACATGGGATCCTCCCGGACCGGGGCACGAACCCGCGTCCCCTGCATCGGCAGGCGGACCCCCAACCACTGCGCCACCAGGGAAGCCCATAGAGGTGTTTCTTTATCCAGTCTAATTGGATGGCTTCACTTGCCCCTATCCAGCACAGAAAACGTTGATCACATGACTTGGCAAGCAAGACGTGTTTAATTGATGTCTCAACAGGTTTGGATAATGGAAAAGAGTATTATTAGGATATTTTGATGTCTGTTCCTAACAATGACAGCAATTTTGTAGGTGTCAACACGTCTGGCACTTAGTGCTGGCATCTGTGATGGCAAGAAAGGTCTTTCGGGCTTCCCTGGTGGCGCAGTGGTTGAGAGTCCCCCTGCCAATGCAGGGGACACGGGTTCGTGCCTGGTCTGGGAAGATCCCACGTGCCGTGGAGTGGCTGGGCCCGTGAGCCATAGCCGCTGAGCCTGCGCGTCCAGAGCCTGTGCTCCACAATGGGAGAGGCCACAACAGTAAGAGGTCTGCGTACCGCAAAAAAAGAGAAAGGTCTTTCAAGAGTAGTGTTGGCATATTTTGCATATTGGAGCCACCATGGCAGCTCTGGGACAAACTTACCTGGTGAGACAAAGGAGCTACAAGCCATTAGATCTTTTCCTTGCTATACTTGAAAATAAGACCACGGTTTTTAAGGCAAATTCATATACATTTAGAGTATTTCACTTTTACCTGACTAAAACATTTTCAAATAAAACATTTTACTAGAATTTGGAAGCAGTCAGATATGAGAACACCCAAAATGTCAACCAGCAAAATTTTCTTGGAAACTGCTGCACTTTGCGTAGGAAACTTTTGCTTTTAACAGAATTAGCTGTTTACAACAAATATAATAGAAGAACATTATTTGCGTGGATGGACATTTTCACTCCAGATTCCAACAATCTGAACTATACTCTTCTCAACACTTTTGCCAGGAGGGAGTAGAAAGGAGGAAGAAAAGCAGAATGCAACAATAATAAGAAAAGAAACGGAGAGAGCTCTTTGTTCACCACCATTTTGTAAAGATAGAAACAGGAACCAATAATGCATTCTTCAGTTTTTCATCATGTGAGTGTTAAAAAAAAACATGATTGGGACTGATATATATACACTACTATGTACAAAATAGATAACTAATGAGAACCTACTGTGTAACACTGGGAACTCTACACAGTGCTCTGTGGTGACCTAAATGAGAAGGAAACCTAAAAAAGAGTGGATGTATGTATATGTATGACTGATTCACTTTGCTGTACAGCAAGAAACTAACACAACACTGTAAAGCAACTATACTTCAATAAAAACTAATAATAAAAACATCACGAGATTTATTATTGAGTAGTTTTTTCACAAAGAGCTTGACAAACAAAGCCAGGTGTCTTGAAATTTAAGGAGTATAAATTTGACATGGCTGGGTCACAGCTGGAGGAGTTCCTGAAGGAAGAAAGCTTCTCATTCTTTAGATTTAGGTTAACAACCACAAAGTAACCTTAAAATTAGTTTTGTCTTCATCAGTTGTTGCCTAACATTGTATTACATCCTAAACAGTTGAGGCAAACTTTAGTAACGCAAAAACATTTCTGTCACTTTCAGTAAAAGAAACGTTGACCGTTGAAGTGACGCCACGTAACCCAATGGTTCTTCATAAATGTTCTCCGAACATTGTTCAGTAGTCTTGTAAGTTCTCCTTAGTTCAGAGATCACTGTAAGCCAATAGTCTGTTAGGCAGACTTTAAAGTCATTTATGGATTGACTTGGCGAGGGAAACTCAACTCTTTTTGTTCAAAGAATAAAAGTAAATGTGTTTCACGGTAAAAATGAGTGATGAAGAATCACGTCTGAAGCCATACTTCGGAACCGAGGTACCGAGAGGTCACTGTCCTCTGGCCACATCTCAACCACCTACTGGACTCCACATCCTGCTGCTCCTTTGCTGGGAAGTCTCTTCAAAGTGTTACATTTGTAACTGTAGCTATCATCTCTGGAGAACCACCTGTGTTGATTATAACTGTGCTAGACATTTTACACATTATCTGTACCCTTCACAACAATACTGATAGGAGATACTATTATTCTCATTTTATTAATAATGAAACAGGGCAATGATATTCTGGTAAACCAGTTTTAAAAAAAAAAAAAAAAAAAAAAAAAAGAGTTTGTATTTGTAGGGTTTGTCAAGTTCCATGGGGTAAATTCTCCCACTGTACCAGGTTCAAGGTGCCAAGCTTTAACGACCGGCTCACAAAGTTCCTGAATACTTAACGATCCTGGCTGCAGCACACCACTCAAACAGGGTGGTGCTAATCCGGGAGGTTGAGCAACTTCCCCAGGACCCTATGACATGTAAAAATCTAAGCGAGTATTCCCCTTGAGGTTTGAGGACTCCAAAGCTGGGTCTCCTCACTAGCATGCGTCTCCACACTCCATGTTTATTTCCGCCTTGGACTCTGCCAGTCCCAATCTTTATTCCCCCCAAAACAAGGAATTTAGCCAGGGTTCAGCTCCTCCTTGAACCCTTCCTGACCACCTTGGTTGCATTGTTCTCTCTCTCCTATTACATATACGTACTAGCCTTTACACCAGTTTGGTACATAAACATCTACTAATATATTAATGTTTCCTGAATATTTGTCTGCTTCCTTTTCTAACTACCTCATCTACTTCATAAGGAAATGGGCTCTTGTCTGTATTTCTGCATCCACATAGTGCTGCATACAAAATAGACATAATATTACTGAATGAATTGAAACTGTCTATGAGTTAGAGATACTCCTATACACCAAGCTTGTAAAGCTGAAGACTTGCAATAGGAACACAGTGACTAATGTCAATATGAAAGCAAAAACAGTTTGATTTGGGAAATGTCAGATGGATCAAAGGAGAGGCACATAGTGCTTTTAACTTTAATTCTCCTTTCTTGTGTTTTGAGTGGATATAAACATCTCAGAAGTTTCCTTCCTTATCTTTCAATTAAACAGCCCTCCCTCCCTCAGACTTCTTCCCCCTAATGGAACTTGGCAAAGGTGCAGAGGTGGGTGTTTTCTATCCCTCTTTCTCCTCACTCTGAACCTTGGATGAGAGAGTCACAGGGGAGCTGAGTGAATAATGTCAACTCCTTAAGACCTGGCTCTGGCATTTCATCACCTCTGAGAAGTTCACAGGTTCACAGCTCCTCTGTTGGTAGAGCAGTCTGCTTTTCAATATGCATTTGCAGATCAACTTTTTGCAAAGGCTCTTTATTCAAAGAGAAAGATATAGTTTTGAAACTATTGAAAGAGTTTGTAAAACTGAAATAAAATCCTTTCTTTCTATGTTTAATCTTAGCCATCTTTCCAAAGCAAGGCATGAAAGAGGGGATTAATTTGAAATTTGGGGTGCCTTAGAAATGTAAAGGTGCTTGGGCTGTGTTTCTCCAAATGACCTGCACTATTTTATTAATTAATTTATTTTTGCTGTGTTGGGTCTTCGTTTCTGTGTGAGGACTTTCTCTAGTTGGTGGCAAGCGGGGGCCACTCTTCATCGCGGTACGTGGGCCTCTCACTATCGCGGCCTCTCTTGTTGCGGAGCACAGGCTCCAGACGCGCAGGCTCAGTAGTTGTGGCTCACGGGCCTAGTTGCTCCGCAGCATGTGGGATCTTCCCAGACGAGGACTCGAACCCGTGTCCCCTGCATTAGCAGGCAGATTCTCAACCGCTGCGCCACCAGAGAAGCCCCCGACCTGCACTATTTCAATCCAATGTAATTTATTTGGTTGTAGCTGAAAGAGAGAATGGCCTCTAAATCCCCTTCCAACATTTCTACACAGATAACACTCCCCACTTCTCTCCACCTTACTTTATTTACAGAGGCCAGGTGAGAATGTGAGCAAAGGAGATGCTGGGATGATTGTTTCTTTTCCTAATAAGTGTGATTTCAGGAAGTGACAGCACTTGCCATTTTTCCTCTTTCCCCAAATGCTCCAACTCTGGTAAGAAAGTGAGCTTCTCGGCTAGAGAATACACACAACCAAGCATGAGCTTGCTAATACTGTAATTGCACATATTCTACTGATAACTGCTTCCTCTACCCAGCACCATGCTGAAGCTGCAGCCTCCTCACCCTGATTTCTCTCTGCCAATCTGATCAGACAAAAAACAGAAACAAACAAGTAAATAATCTGATAATAACCTCTGAAAAGATGAAACGATTGCTTAAAACCATAAAGAATTTGTGATATAGCATTAAATAATTTCCCATAAAATTACATTTATAAATATTTTGTAAATATGAAAATTACCAACCTAGACTGTAAAAGGTAAGCACATGGTACAATTTACCCTCAGCTCACAATCCCAATGAACCAGGGATATGAAAATGAATTAAGATTATAAGGACTTTTATTTTTAATGAAATTATGCACTTCTTTGGAGGAGGCTGTCCAACACTCTATTCTAGTATCCCTGCCTTGTTCCATTCTCGTCTCCACACTCCACACCTGTCCTATATGCAGGACAGGATCAGCTCTCAACATAATGATGAATGAATAAATGATGGTGGGAATCAGAACCTCGGTGTCCCACGGCACCATAGTCACTCTTTAATGACAAGGACACATTGAGCATATGAAGTAGTTCATGGTGTAGGAATGGAACGGGGGCATGAGAGGGAGGTAAAATTGGAAGAATTTGGCAATTGTTCACTTGAAAACAAAGAGGCACAGTCTGGCTACTTAATGCCATGTCTAGGTTAGAAACAGCAGATTCACCCTGTTCATATAAATCAGCCTGGGTAGCCATTATATTTGCTAATACAGCCTTTTATCTTTTCAATGAGTATCGGCTAAATTATTTAGACACTCTCTGATCTTTTCTTTGAGAATCAACTGTATCAGTACTCGTATCCTTAAGCTACTTATAAGCAGACAAAAATTTGGCTGGCTGTTTTTTGAGACTTCACAGTGCAATAAAAGTTACAACAAGATCTAGGATGCTTTCTATATTTACAAAGCACTTTAAGAGACAATATTTCATTGAATCTCCCAGAAGACACTTAAGTTCAGAGAGGTTAAGTGATTGTCAAAGCACAAAGCCAGGGCAGCCCAGAGGGGGAAATAAAGGAGGCGAGGAGGAAGTGTATTAAACCCAGTGCTTCTCATTTAATTGCTGTTAGTGACCTGTAACTAAAAGCATGTAATGGGAGAGCTGACCTCGCCCTCCAGGGGTGTAGGTGGAATCCACACAAATGTGCTAAGAGGGCTGGAGGAATGGGAGAGGGTACAGCCCTACACTAGGTACGCTCAGCTGATGACGGAAAAAGGCTGGCCAGATAGCCTGAGGGCTTCACAGTAGGTCATCTGATTTCAAACCCTGAGTTCTTTTCCCTTTCCACAGTTCTGCTGTAGTAAGAACACACACATGATATTACATGATAAATCAAAGGATTATGTTCATCTTATTCAAATTTCATACCAAGTTTAAACAGTTTTTTATCATTCACTAGATGGTCAGTATTTAAACACATCTATATTTATTTTATTTTTTTTTTGTGTGTGTGTGTGTGTGTGTGTAAGTTCAAATCCTGTTAATATAACTTTTTTAACATCTTTATTGGAGTATAATTGCTTTACAATGGTGTGTTAGTTTCTGCTTTATAACAAAGTGAATAAACTATACATATACTTATAACAAAGTGAATCAGCTATACGTATACATACATCCCCATATCCTCTACCTCTTATATTTATTTTAGAACAGCTCATACAATCAGCCAGCACAGGAGCTGACTGCACTATGTTATCTAAGATCTTTTGTTGCCGTTGCAATTTATTTTGCCACTATTACTATATAGTCTCACAAGTTACTTTAACGAATGGTGTCTTAACATGGCAATATTTTCCTCGAAGATTATTTGAAACGCATGGGTTTGTGTGCCCATATATTGAATCTGTCCATATAATTTCTTAAAACTCTACACCTCTTGTGATTGTTTGTGCTGTCATGTCTATCACTGCGCCCTCTGCTTTGAATTAATGCATCTTTTATTCTCTACCCTCCTTTTTCTGTTTTCTTTTTCTCCCTTTGGCTTTACTCTCTCTTCTTAGCTTTACAACCTTCATAAATTTGGATAAAGGACATTGATTTTTAAAAAGCCCTTGATGCTTCTTAGATTATCTGTCATTTATTCACTCTTAGATTCAGTGCATATTCACTGAGCACATATTATATGCTGGGTGGGCTCTGGGAATAAAATGGTGGACAGAACCTGGCACTATCTCCTGTCAGATATTATAGCCCAGTGGAAAAGACAGATATTATTAAAGAATCACAAATGATAAATGCAAAGTCACAGCCATCACCAAGGCTAAGAGGAAGATATATGTCTTGAAATAAGAGGATTTGACCTAATTATGGGTTCATGGAAAGCTTCCCTAAGGTGGTGACTACTGAGCTGAGATCTGAAGGATGACTAGGAACATACCAAGCAAAGCAGAGAGGATGTGCAAAAGTCCTGTGGTCATGGCAGTGGGAGGGGAGAGTGAACAGTTCGAGGGTACCACGCAAGTAGGGAAAACTGAAAGGAGGCCAGTGGGACTAGAGGGGAGACAGAGAGGAAGAGTATGGCTGAAAACCAGGTTAAAGACACAGCCATACCAAGTAGGACCTTGTAAGCCAATTGAACTTACAGCTGAAGGATGGATTCCAATTCCACAAGGCCATGATTCCACCCAATGACTGCCCCTTTTGTTTTTGTTTTTTTGGTAGCAATGGTCAAATTCCAAGTTGTCTTCATTGGTGTCTAAGTTTGTGGTAGTTCCAAATGGATGCGGGGGACCATATTTCCTTGTGCCAATAAATCTGTGTTTTTATGCCCTAGGTTAGTGTGACTTTCAGCAGGTAGGAATAATTTCTTTTTAGAAAATTATGCTTTGAATTAAGTTACTTATGGGTATAATGGATTATAAATAACATGGTGTGAGCTACTGAAATCCACTTCACTTTTCATGTGTGCAGTAATAAGATGCAGTATAATTTATGGTTTACAAATTTACAGACCTAGAGTCATAGCTCCAGACTACAGAATGTAGAATAGTGTCCTTTTAAATTTCAATTTTTCTTCTAAAACTGGCTGGTGAAAAATTTACTTTTGCATTTCTGTGGCAACATCAATCACTGTTTCTTCTTAGTATTTCAGAATTCAGAAATCACATAATTTTAAAATTGGAAGAGATCTTCATAGGTCATCTAACTTACCTCCTCCTACTTCCTCTGGAAACAGTCATGTCTGTATATCTGGGCAAGGTGAAAGTCCCTCCTTTAATAAAAAGATATCTGGAAAACTATTTTCTCTCCGAATGAAGGTCTGGCATCTAGTAATTCTTATAGAGTTCCACCCCAAAACATTGCTTATATTTGTCAACTATCCTCTGGTACTTGTGAAAATAGTGAAAGGGTTCATATTATTGAGGATACCCTGGGGATTTTTAGGGCAGTTCCACATAGGGGACTAATAGTATATGTAAGAATGACTGAGGTCAAAGATAGACCCCAGCAGCATGAGAAAAAAATATCTGCTAAGCCCTGGGATAAGGGATAGGTTTTTGAATTAATTTATGTAAACCAGAGCCATAATTATGAAGTGTAAAGAACACACGCGAAAAAAATGAGATGATAATTAGATCCTAAAAAGCATGTGAGGTATTGGAATGTGAGCTTGGAGATCTACTGAAAGAAGTCTATCTATCACCACTAAGAGAAAAATACTATAGCTATAAACATGAAGTTTTGCTCAAAATAAAGACAAGTTCTTACACTTTGGGGAGAATGAAGTAGGGAAAAGTCAACGTAACAAAGCAAATAAACTATTTAACATGATGATTCTACCCTCTGTGTCTCTGTGTCATGATTTTATGTTTTGATATGCTAATAGTCAGTTCTTAGAAACTGACTGAGAATGGAATACCTGCATAAGGAAATTTTAAAGGTATGCAACTGCAAGAATGTAATGTATTTGCATTTTTTCACAAACTAGCCTCCTTAGTTTTTGAACACGAAAAACTGTCTCTCCCTTTCCTGCAATCTGTGGCTTTTCTTGAAGGATTTCCTCACCCAAAGGATGACACCCTGTCTCCTCATGGGAGTGGTTTGTAAATGACAATTCTCTGAGCCCTGTAGAGAATTCACTTGAAAATTAATTCCTCCATGTATAAGCAACAAATAAACAAACAGATAGGTCTAGGACATACCCAGATCACTTTTAATGTTCTTCAATTCTTCTGGAAAAACAAAACCCTATGGAAACCAGTCATTCACTTCAAGCTCAAATCTGCCATGGAAGCGACAGCAAACAATGAATGGCAGCATGAAATTAAGTGACAAATTGTGTGATATGGACAACTATTTGTATAGAAATTCAGAGCAAAGGGATGATCGTTCTGAATGGGATGAAGTGGCAATAATTTACTGAGTACTAACATATGCTAAAGCCCTTCTCAGTGTTCTCCACAAATCATCTCATTTAATCTCACAATGGCTTTATGAGGTGGTGCTGTTATTAATCTCATTTCACAAAGGAGAAAAATGAAGCTCAAACGGCTTTAGTGCCCACAATTACAAGTAAGTCGATCCAAGTTCAAACTCAGGCAGTGTGACCTGTCAAAGAAGGGCTTCGAGCCTCCATCTTGGACTACAACCCAGCCTGGACAATCACGCAAGGAATAGCTTTCGCATCCCGGCCAAGCCTGGACCAGGGAAGAAAATGTGTTAAACAGCTAGCAGCCTAATTGTAATGTTTGAAGCTCTCCTAAATATTTAGTTTTACTAAACTTCAGACTTTAGTTAGCTGTTCTTTACCTTTTTAAACTAGTACTATGTTAAAATTACCATAGTTCCTTTACAAAAGGGACACTTGGTCTTTCACTGAAAATCATGAGGTAAAAATTTAATAATGCTAACAAAGGTCAAAAACACAGAACACAGAATAAGCAACTGGAAGTCTCAGCTCCTCGGAGCTCAGAACTGTAAGAGAGCTCAGGAGGCATTTAGTCGGCAGAGGAACTAAGGAAGTCCAAGAGAAGAGAATGACTTCCTGCAAAGGCACCCAGAATGGTGACCTCACAGGCAGCGTCAGAAGCCCATGCAGTCACTGACTACGTAAAAATGCCAAATTGTTCATTCTGTATCAAACTGAATAGCATATAATTTTCACAGTATTATGTGCTGGGCCAAACCCTCCCAATTTTTAACTAATTCATGGGAGTAACTAAGAGATATATCAAGTCTTTTAGCTTATTTGGAAGCACGTGCCTTCTACAACCCACAAGATATATCTTTCACAACAACATTGTGTCCAATCAATCCTTTCTTGAATTCTGCACTATGGTCTTCTAACCTCTATTTATGCACACACATGATTTTCAACATTTTGGCCTTATTTGGGGAAGACAATGAGCGATCAGGCTTTCATTGTTAAAATGAATGATTCTGTATTCATACACACAAAAATTAAATGAAGGAAGAGTAGAATAAGCAGCAGGGAAGAGATAATTTCCCTCTTTTACATTTATAATTTCCCACAAGAGCCAGATCTAACCACACTTAGGACATCTCTAATACTTGGAGTTGTTAACGCTTTAAAAAAAAAACAAACACTTAACTATTCTACTACTGGCATATATTTTAAATTGTTTTTAATATGTTTAAATGTCTTTTTTCTTTGCTGTGTATTCAATGAAAGAAGCAATTATTTAAAAAATTATTTGCTTTTACATTAAATATAAAAGTAGTCGCTGAGATAGGAAACACTTGTAACCACCACCAATTTCTTGTTCTTTCCTTTAGTTAGAATTTCCATTCTCAGAAACAAGATTGTGATAGTTAAGGGTGGTATTTATAACGTATTATATAAATTCTACTGGTGGAGTGAAGGCACTTTGTTTCATCTAAGTTACTTAGTTCAAGCATTATGTATCATACAATGAATGTCATATGATGAAAGTTAATATTTTGATGTGATTGGAAGGGTACAATTTTAGTCATAACTCCTTAATTCTAATTAATTTCAATATCAATCACTTTGGTTCTTTATTCATTAAAATATGTTTTTACATATCTATATATAAATACTGTAGAGATGAATCTACTAAGTGTTTTAACTCTTTTATATCACCCTATTAATGTTAATTTTTCTAGTTCTTTTTGTCTCTTGGTGTTTTAAAATATCCTCGTAAACAAATTAATAAGTGCAATAAAATAAATTACAAATTTTTTTTCTTAGTTGAGGTCTTACAATATATGCTGAACTCAATGTCTTATTGTACATTACTACAAATAATGATATGAAAAGTCTCAGAGAACGGTATTACATTTTTACTGTCCCCAGAACTCTAATAATATTTTGCTTGTTATTATTTTCTAAAAGTGAAATGAAGAGAAAGCACTCTGTATACTTAGAGGATTTACATACTAGATTTTCATACGGAGAGAAGACTGAAGAAGACTGAATCTCTTTCCTCCTTCCTTCTTACACACACACACACACACACACACACACACACACACACACACACACACACATTCATGCTACATAACAGATGACCTTCTTTCAACTATATGTTTTATGGCAAATCTGTCTTCAAAAGTACTATGCATTATCGGAAAATTAACATTACAATTATAAAGTTAATATTCATTTTTAATAATCTATGAATTATAAAAATATAATTTTTATTTAACTTTTCAGGGAAAAGCTATTATGTAAAACAAGGCACATCTGTGTTCTAAAAAACATGTTTGCATGCTACTTTTAATTTTTTAATATTTAAAAAAATTGCCTTCTTGCATTTTTATTTTACATATACAACTTCAATGGACTTTCTTACATTTTCCAGCTCATTTTTCTGATCTAAATAATGTGGCCAAATAGTTCTAAAAGAGCACTGAGACAACTATCATCCACAAACTAAATGTTCAAATTACACTCCGTCTGCCTCTCTGATGAATTGATAAATGAGCATCCAGTCAGAGACATCATACTAACACAATTTTCCAAACAATCTATCCAGACAGATGTGGCTTAGACACATAAAGGCACATCCAAGAGCAGCATTCCAATCTCAACTACATGTTTATGGAGTTCGGAAACGTTGGTCCTTCTTTTTGAGTCATTAGGCTTGAGAGAATATATTTTGACAACTAGAATACTATTCTAGAAAAGCAACAGTGAAATCTGGGTTCTTCAGAATCAAGTGATTTACTATGTGGATTATTCAGGTTGCTAAGCTTTAAAGCACAGCTGAAGACCTAGGATTCTCATGCAATTACAAGTTTAAAGTGAGATAAATTGGCACTCACAGTTGTGGCAGGTGGCCCCACTGTATCCCGTCTCATCACAAGTGCATATGAAGCTGTCCCACGTTTGCGAGCACTTCCCACCATGCTCACAGTGATTGGGCACACATCTGTCAGAGAAAGAGACAAACAGAAATAAACCAACAAACAAATGAGATTTATGAGTGGCTAAATTCCAAGCTGTCTGGGCAATATATCATTCCAATGCCAGGTTGCCTTACCAAGGCAATTAATCCTTGTTAGTTTAAGCAGATTAATATTATTCATGACGGAAGGTGCCAAGTGCACAAAAGATGATGTATCACAGGCTTGGTGTTTCCCATTTTTGAGTAAACAGTAGAAATTAACAAACAGTTGAGAGATTCATTTGCACATCACAGATTCATTTTATTTTCCTTTTGCAAAAAAAACAAAGACACTAGCTAAATTTCCTCCTGGTGAGAGACAAAACATTAGCCATCTTGTTTCCTGTACTATCCTTTATCAAGGCCAATAGTACCAAGTCAGAAAGGGGTAAGGCTGAGTTTTTTTTTTTTTTATAGCAATATGAGTTTCTGAAATAATGCCACAGCAATGAGAATATATTAGCCTCATAAGAAAAGATTTCTAAGTCTTCCTTACCCCTCCTCCCATGCCCCGCCGGCTAATGAAAGCCACCTTTATAAGGAGGCAGCAAGTATAATATGGGGGAAAAATGCAGGTTTTGTGTTCAAATCTTTGTCTTTTTATTTACTTAATAGCCAGTTATGATGATGTAATTTAACCTTTCCGATCCTCAATTTTCCCATTTTGTAAAATGGAGTAATTATACCTATATATATCTGATAAGTATTGGGTTGGCCAAAAAGTTCATTTGTTTTTTCCTTAACATCTTATGGAAATGAACTTTCTGGACAACGCAATAGTTTTGAAATTAGGAGGTAATGTTCATAAAGTAGATAATTAATAGGCAAGAAATAGAGGGCCAATAAACAGGAGCTATGGATATCTGAACCACTGCTTGCAGGGCACTGTTTTATAGTCTGCCTGTACCCTAGCAATAGTGAAGCTGGAATTTGTTCTGGAAAACTCCTGTTTCAACAGCACAAATTATTTTCTTCTTATGTATTAGCATTCACAAAATATTTCTAGCTTTGAATAGGAAACTCTCTAAAGTAGAAAAGTCCACCCAGATTAAAAAGGCAGAACCCATAATAGTGGGTCACAGGTTGCTTGATGGAGAGCCACCCTTTGAACACCAATAATCGTAAAGCCCTGGTAGCGTCTTGCTGCAAAATAGAATAGGACTGGCCTCAGAGATAATATTCTCCATCCCCTGTTCCTGACTTACCATCAGCCATGCCTAAAACTACCATAGCAGGGCATAGCCCAGTTTGGCATGGAACTCTGTTTCTTATATAGGAATGCTGTTCCTCTACAACTCTTTGCAAACCTCTAGTCATGCAACAAACAATTACTGAGCACTGTGGGAAATAGAAGATGAACAAGAGTCTATTCACTGCCTTTCAAGAGCTTAAGCCTAGGAGGACAGGATTTTAAGAGAAGAAAATGAGAGGAAGAACATTATAAGGGGGGAAAATACAACATAAGAGAGCATGATACTGGATTTTCAGGAGGTGGGATGGAAAATTCACTCTACATTTAATAGGCAGTTCTACTCCATATGAATTTGGACTTGGTGTTATCCAGGATACAAAGATGTTTCTTCTCCAAAGACTCTATAACCTACGTGGAGGTGGGGGTGGGGGATAAGATTCATGCGAGATACAATACTAGGCAGAATCTGATCCGTCATCAGAGTGATATGAAATGTACAGAAATGCGGAGACCAGAGTAGTTATGGGTAGACGATAAACAAAGGGCTTAATCAAGCTTAGAGCATTTCGCTTGGGCCTTAAAAAGAGAAGTTCCATTTTTATAATTAAAATATTGAAAACTGTTCCCAGCAGAGCAAGCAAGAAAGCAAGAAGGAAGAGTTAGAACCATGATCAGTGGGTGGGTAGCCCAGGGTTGTTCAAGTCTATTGCCAGAGCCATTTCCCTCTACAGGTACCCAGGCATAGGCCTTATCAGAAGGCATTTATATCCAAGAGTCCTTCCCAGACCATGTGGGGAAGCAATGATACAGACACTCCAAAATTACATAAAGCTAAAAAACATCTTTGATACTTAATTTGGGATTTCAGTACTTGTATGCCTTTGCGTGGTATATTTACCTTCTAAGTTGTCGTGGGCTAACAGTAACTCAGCCTAATAGTGAAAGTAATTGACATCAGCTCATTGTATCAATTAATTCAGAGGAAGTAGTACAGAGTCTCGAGCGGAAACCAGGGTGGAATCTAAATGTGCTCTAAATAATGCACAAATGAGAAAATCCATGTCAAAATGATAAAAAATATTGGTGTGTACTTACACACACATAAGCATTTAACAGTCAAGTGAGGTTAACTGAACATTTATAAAATTCAGTGTTAAGTATTTCTTTAAAAGTGATCTTTTATTTAAATAAAATGTTAATATTTTATTTTAAATGTTTGTTTCTTAATATTTATCTCTTTAAATTGACATTATCCCTATGTTGATTACTGGCATTTTAATTACTAATGGTGAGAAATGTTTTATTTCTAAATCAAATTGATTCAAATATAATTTCAAACCATAATATTTTATCACTATATTAAAAAAAATGTTAGAACCAGTTACCAAGCAAAATAAAATCTGAATTAACCTAGCTTTACCCTTCCTAATTATTTATTTCTTCTCTTGTACTCCTATGGAACCATTTGTATTTGTCCAATATACCATCATCACATTGTTCAGTAATTATTTGTTTGAGCATCTGTCTCTTCTAAACTGAGACTCCACAGTGAGGGATTTTGATCTTTTGATTCTTAGCATGACAAGGCATATAGCCCACTCAGTAAATGCCTACTGACAGACTGAAGGAATGGATGAACACAACATTAGAAAGTTACACCAAGGAACTGAAGTAATTTCAGAGAAAATATTTTTTACTGTGAGAAATATAGATTATTTCTATGTACGATTTTAGTCTTAAATCCAGACTCTTGCTCTAGTGAACTAATTATTTTAGTAGGTCACAGGAAATGTATAATTTGTTTCATAGCATGTGCTAGCTTGAAAGTTTGATTCACATCAAAAAATTAATCAAAATGACTTTGCTGCCACGACTTGAGAACTACTTGACCAGGATCAGGAACATACAGGGGAGAAGTTGGCAGGTGTCAATTTGTTGTGATCAAGGGCTCCAGAAGAAGTGATGCATTCAATTAACTCTGTTCGGAGGTAGCCCTGTTATTAGAGACTCTTTCAGCTGGAATCATCCTTTCCGTTGTGGCAATGCTTTCCAAAATGCTTTAGAACCGAAAAGCTGTATTTTGGAAATTCAAATATATAACAATTACTTAATATAAAATCTGTATGAACAGAGTGGCTGTTTGGATGGATGCAACAACTCTGTCCAGGGTTATGGATGACAGGTGCAGTTTTATTTTACCCAGAGTATCTCTTTTATCTCTATACTTGATTTTAATTGCAAAGCATTGAGAAAATTGGTATTCACAATTATAAGAAACTGAGAATTGTACCACATTTGTTTGTGGCAGCACACTTTTTAGTCTATGGATACTAATTACTTAAACGGGGATAGTGGAAGAAATTTTATTTCAAATCTAAAAAATGTTAATCTGACAGCATAACTGAATGCACTGGTAGTCTTCAAATCACTTTGAAGGTGCTGTATTTCTTTTTCTCTACAGTATTTAAAAATTAAAATAGTTTTATTTTTTTTAATTTATTTTTGAAGTATAGTTGACTTACAAGGTTGTGTTAATTTCTGCTGTACAGCAATGTGACTCAGTTATACATATACTATATATACATTCTTATTTACATTCTTTTTCTTTATGGTTTATCACAGGATATTGAATATAGTTCCTTGTGGTATACAGTAGGACCTTGTTGTTTATCCATTCTATATATAATAGTTTGCGTCTGCTAACCCCAAACTCCCAATCCATCCCTCCCCCACCTTGCCTCCCCCTTGGCAACCACAAGTCTGTTCTCTATGTCTGTGAGTCTGTTTTTGTTTCTTAGACATGTTGATTTGTGTCGTATTTTAGATTCCACATGTAAGTGATATCATATGGTATTTGTCTTTCTCTTAGTATGATAATCTCTAGGTCCATCCATGTTGCTGCAAATGGCATTATTTTACTCTTTTTTATGACTGAGTAGTATTCCATTGTGTATGTATATATGTGTATATATGCATGTATGTGGGTATATATATATATACCCACATACATGCATATATATATATATATATATATATATATATATATATATACACCACATTTTCTTATCCAGTCATCTGTCAGTGGACACTTAGGTTGCTTCCATGTCTTGGCTATTGTAAATAGTGCTGCTATGAGCATAAGGGTGCATGTATCTTTTTGAATTATAGTTTTGTCCAGATATATACCCAGAAGTGACATTGCAGGATCATATGGTAACCCTATTTTTAGTTTTCTGAGAAATCTCCATACCGTTCTCCATAGTAGCTGCACCAATTTACATTCCATCCAACAGTGTAGGAGAGTTCCCTTTTCTCCACACCCTCTCCAGCATTTGTTACTTGTAGACTTTTTCATGATGGCCATTCTGACCGATGTGAGGTGGTACCTCATTGTAGTTTTGATTTGCATTTCTATAATAATTAGTGATATCGAGCATCTTTTCATGTGCCTGTTGGCCATCTGTATGTATTCTCTGGAGAAATTTCTAGTTAGGTCTTCTATTTAGGCCCATAAAATAGATAGTTTTAAATAAAATTCAAATCAAATCTTTGTGTTACCCCTACAACTACATTTGGTTCTGGAGAACCCAATGTAAAATCCACAGTGCCAACACAAGGGCTTCAGAAACAGGCTCCCACGAAACCAAATCACAATTAATCAGAGAGTGTTTATCAGAAAAGCTGTTACTAAGATCCCAAGATACTGGTATGCAAAAGCAGTGTTTCTCAAAATTTTCTGTGCAGGGGAATCACTTGAAAATCTTGTTAAAACGAAGATTCTGATTCCTTAGGTCTGGGGTGGAGTCTGAGATGCTCCTTGGTGATACTTATGCAGCTGGTCAGAGAACTGTGGTTTTAATTACAAGTCTCTAGGGATTTCCAGTTCACTGTGGTAGGATCTCAAAAAATGAGCACACCAAGAGAAGAAACAGCCCAAGAATGGAGGGCACAGAGGGGAGACAGCACGTGGAAAGGGAAAATTTGATCTATGCTGCCATTTCTCCTGAGACTGTACTTTCTTCATAGGCTCTCCTACCAATTTTTAATATGATGCATTCAGGGTGACAACATAATAATCTTTTAGTAATCTTTTTTAAACCTCATTTAGTAGGTTTAATCATTTCAGAATCTGACTGTTGACCTCATGTAATTCATAGAAAGTGATCACTGACTATAAAGGCAGTTTCATTTCACCTTAAAATGAAGTTCCCTGTTCTCAATCTGAGTCAGCTGAGGTTTCCCACCTTCTTAGTTCTTATACAGAGGCCAATACTAGGATACTTAATTTGCTTTTAAATTAGTACAAATGTTATACTTAGACATTACATTCGCCTTGTTCTAAACTTTAGAAAGGAAACCTGCAGGTTACTTGTAGGATATTTTGTGAACGACTGGCATTTATAAATTACCATCTCAGCATAAATGAGCTCCTGAATTTATGATTTTTCTCCTTCATCTTGGCTCCCAATTTTATTTTTGCTTATCAAGACAAGAAATTCAATTAGAAAGTTTGGTTTCTTAAATGCTATTTTTCATACTCCTGGCTCTCAGAGCTATTTCCACTATCAAGGCAGAGTTTTCTTCTGCATTACCTTCAATATCAATCTCAACAATATTTTAGTACTTTTATTCTCACCCTAATTAGATTTTAATTTTACTTGAAGGCATACTCTCCATGGAGTATATATTACTGCCTTATATTTCTTCTGTTCAAACTGAAATTATACAGAGAAGTTATCATAATTTAGCAACTACTTTAGTATTTCATTACTACATAAGTTAGTTTCATAGTTGTATAATCAGAAAAACTAATTTAAACGAATGTTTAGGTATCACCTCACTCTGGTTAGAATGGGCATCATCAGAAAATCTACAAACAACAAATGCTGGAGAGGGTGTGGGGAAAAGAGAACCCTCTTGCACTATTGGTGGGAATGTAAATTGATACAGCCACTATGGAGAACAGTATGGACGTTCCTTAAAAAACTAAAAGTAAAATTGTCATATGACCCAGCAATCCCACTATCGGGCATATGCCCTGAGAAAACCATAATTCAAAAAGAGTTGGGCTTCCCTGGTGGCGCAGTGGTTGGGAGTCCGCCTGCCGATGCAGGGGACACGGGTTCGTGCCCCGGTCCGGGAGGATCCCACATGCCGTGGAGCGGCTGGGCCCGTGAGCCGTGGCCGCTGAGCCTGCGCGTCCAGAGCCTGTGCTCCACAATGGGAGAGGCCACAACAGTGAGAGGCCCGCGTACCGCAAAAAAAAAAAAAAAAAAAAAAAAAAAAGAGTCATGCATCCCAATGTTCATTGCAGCACTATTTACAATAGCCAGGTCACAGAAGCAACCTAAATGTCCATCAACAGACGAATGGATAAAGAAGATGTGGTACATATATACAGTGGAATATTACTCAACCACAAAAAGGAACGAAATTGGGTCATTTGTAGAGACATGGATGGACCTAGAGACTGTCATACAGAGTGAAGTAAGTCAGAAAGAGAAAAACAAATATCGTATATTAATGCATATATATGGAGTCTAGAAAAATGGTACAGATGAACCAGTTTGCAGGGCAGAAATTGAGACACAGATGTAGAGAACAAACGTATGGACACCAAGGGGGGAAAGCGGCGGGGGGTGGGGGGGGGCGGGGGTGCTGGTGGTGGTGGTGGGATGAATTGGGAGATTGAGATCGACATGTATACAGTGATGTGTATAAAATAGATAACTAATAAGAACCTGCTGTATTAAAAAAGATTAAATTAAATTTTAAAAAAGAAAAACTAATGTTATATTGATGGTGCTCCTTCAACAAGCATTTATTTATGGAAATATTTAAATGCAGATATATTTACGATACCTCCTATATTATGCCCAAAATTTCCATTAAAAATCATCAAGTATCTTTGGTCCATATCTATCTAACAATTGTACATTTTTACACTAACCATATAAGTCATTAATTTTAGCCTTACAATATAAACAGCTTAAAAATAATTTCTATTATAATAAATGTGAATTTATTTTGTTATAATTTTACAACATATTCCCCCAAATTTTATGAATATAACATCTTTTAAGAGATCATAGGCTCACAGGAGGATAGAGAGGTGCAAGATCATTAGTTCTTTTACCTGTTTCCAGGTACAACTGTATTTACTCTAAATAAATAACAGTAAGCTCTTTATAATCAGAACCTGCTCCAGTTACTGTAAAACCAACTATGGAAAAACAAAGAATAAAGCATGTTTTGTCCTTAAGAAATTGTATTCATTTTTTAAAATGCAATTAGCAAGTTAGGTCTCTCTATGCTTAATATTAAAAACATTGGTACAGGATTAAGGTAATATACCACTATTGTATGAGTATACTGAGGTTTTATGGAAAAGTTCATCTTTGCAAAGAAATAAAGACTTAGCTTAGCCTGGAAGGTGGAGGAGCACCTTTCCACATGGGGAGAAAGCAGGGGCCTGTACCAGTATGAGTTAGTGTAAAATGTGATCATGAAATAATGGATTGTCAAATTTGGCTAGAGAAGAAAGTGTGCATTCAGGAGTGAGGATTATAGCAGAAAGTTTTAGATGTCTGACCAACAGCCTTTCCCCCTTTCTTCCTTCCTATCATAACCCTGATATTTTCAGGTATCTTCTCTCTTTCACGTGGCTGTGTGCTTTTGGAAGAGAGACTATCCTGGTCTCCAGGGGACAGAACGTAAAGAACCAGTTTTCTCAATGAAGTCATTTAACCTGTTGTATGTTGTTCCCCCAAATCTATGATCTGCTTCTTCTATAGCAATAGAATTTGTGTCTTGACAAAGAGCTAAAGATACCATTTTCCACACTCTTCTTAATTTAGGGGGCAGGTACTTTTTTCGTCCTCTTCATCTCCTTCCTGTGAAGAACTGTAATGGTGAGACCTGGAACAGACATCTCAGAACACAAGAGGATGGCGCAGGAAAATTATTAGGAGGCTGGGCTCCAGATAACATACCAGCCCTGGGCCACCTACCCAAATGTTTTTATGAAAAAGAAATAGATTTATGTTATTTCGGTCTTTGTTGCAATAGCAAATACATCCTAGCTAATACAGACCTTCAGTTAATCTACCCTGAGGTTGCCCTACATCTATTCTTCTTTTGATGGCTACTGTTATTTAAGTCATTATGTGTTGTCTTATATTACTTGCAACTGAAAACAGCCAAACCTAGGTTGAATTCAGGTCATACAGTGTGCTGTTTATTAAGTTAGGGATTTTCCTGGAGAATATAACCTTGTTTATTCATTCAATGTGTATTTACTGAGTGCTTATTATATATAATAATCTGTGCTGTTTAATTAAGCTTTCTAAGCAAGAAGTTTAATTGCAAGAACCAATATTTATAGGATATTGTATGAGGAGGTGCAGTCCATCCACTCCCCAAGAGATTCTGAACTTTATCCACAGGAAAATAAAGCCAGACCATCAGAGAAATGCATGGTGGAATGGTATTATTTTGACCCCTAATAGGATGACTTTCACTAACTCTAGGATTTAGAACATTTTTTTCCTAGCAATGAGAGACACTGGAGACTCTTAAAAAATAAACTTACTTGATAAGTAGACGTTTTAAGACATTAAACTAGTAAGACTATGCAGGATAGATGGGAGAGGAAAAACTAAAGGCAAAAAGGTCAACTAAACAGCTGTTTTAATGCCCCAAGTAAAATATCGTAAAATTCTGAAGTAGAATGAGACTGTGAAGAAGCAAAAGGATTAAAGAGACTATATTACTAGCTGATTACTTGGAAGTAAATCAGTTAAAAATGCCTGATATTCTGCATTTAGTAAACAGTGACAGTGACATTTTCAGTTTGAGGCAATAACTTTTCTTAATATAACTAAAGGTAGGTAAATTTCAAACTCTATCAAAACTTTTAAGACAGTAATTTTTAAATTTAAACTCAGAATTAAAAAAAAAAAGTTTCCCAAATGAGCTAAATTTAGAATGGCTGTAAGCTGTACTCCTCCAAAAAATGTCATTAAGTTTTATCTCAGTTTCATCTCCTGTAGTGGGGGAAAAGATAATGAATGACAAGGACAACAAAAAGGAGATATAAGAAACACTGTGTCAGAAAAGTAGATTCTCTGCAGAGTAGGAACTCATACACTGAGCTACATGTTTTAAGTATCAAGTTTGAATTACACGTTTTTTATCCATATATATATATAAAATTTTTTTTTTTTTTTTTTTTGGCGGTACTTAGGCCTCTCGCTGTTGTGGCCTCTCCTGCTCCGAAGCGCAGGCTCAGCGGCCATGGCTCACGGGCCCAGCTGCTCCGCGGCATGTGGGATCCTCCCGGACCGGGGCACGAACCAGTGTCCCCTGCATCGGCAGGTGGACTCTCAACCACTGCGCCACCAGGGAAGCCCATCCATAAATTCTTACCCATGGATTGTTTCTTTCACTGTTAGGCCTTTGTTCACTAATTGTAGAGGCAGACTGAGAAAAGTTTAGGGCTAGGCATAACCTAGGAGAGAAAGTGGCTATGCAGGGAAATGTAGGTAAGAAGGAGGAAGATGCAAGAAAGAAAGCGGAAGAGAGGAAGATATTCAAAGTGCCTAAATCTTGTTGGGAGGCTGTTAGCATAAACATTTCTAATGAGAAATAAAAGTCACTAAAATTCTAATACTTATGTGGAAAATATACACAAGAGCCAGGAACCCTCTGAAATTGGTGCATAACAGGGTAAGATGATCCCTAGTGAATAATAAAACACTTAGTAGGTCTATAATAAGTAGAAATTAATATTGGTGCATTAAGACAAAGACAGACCAATAGAATAAAAATGAGAATCCAGAAATAAATACACTGGCATATATAAATTAAATATATTAACAGTGGCATGTTAAATCAGTGGGCAAAATGGATTACTTAATAAATGATTAAGACAACCAGCTACTCATTTGAGAAAGAATAAAGTCCCCTACTTCTTGACACCAGAATGAATTCCACATAGATGAAGCTTTTAAACATGAAAAGGCAATTAAAAAATAATAAAGTATGAAGGAGTTCATTTTGTAATTGGTAACTATAAGAGGTATTTCTAATGAAGACACAAAACCCAGAAACTATAAAGTAAAGATTAACAGATTTAACTACATAAAATTTTAAAAAGATATCTTGCATGGGCAAACATAACCAAGTTCAAAGACTAGTAACACACTGGGAAAACTTTTTAATATGTCAGACAAAGAGCCAATTTCTTTACGATATAAAGAATCCTTATGAATCAACAGGAAATAATTCAGGTAAAACATGAGCAAAAGGCATGCATGAATGGGGCTGTTCACACACACACAAAATACACATGACTTTCAAACATAGAAAAGTGTTCAATGTCATTCAAAATTAAAGAAGTATAAATTAAATTTCAGTGAGATTCATTGATATCTCTCTGATACTTAAGAAAAGGCCTTTTTAAGTTCTCCTGATCAGAGTGTAAACTGCTTGCAGGGTTACTTGGCAAAGTCTATTAATTTCGAATTTTGACCCAGCTAATTTATTTCTAAGAATTTATCTCACAGGTATACTACTACACTTTCACATAGTCATATTTAAAATGTCTACTGCAGCATTATTTATATCAGCTAAAAACTGGAAAAAAAGATATTCGTGGGTTAGGAACTCACTAACAAATTAATGCAATAATATAATGAAACCCCTGGAAGCTGTTAAAAGGACAAGGCAGATCTATGTGTACTGACAAGATGCAATCTCTAAGATATAGTGTGGGCGTGAGAAAGCAAGATGTATAGACCAGTGTTTATAATATGCCTCCTTTGTTTTAAATGCTGATTGCTGTAGTTGTCATGTGAATAGTGAAGTGATTATGATGATATATGAAGGTTAGAAATCTTCCATTTGCAGTAAGTCAGAGAAAGACAAATACTGCATGGTTTCATGTATATGTGGAATCTAAAAACACTGAACTCACAGACAGAGAGAGTAGATTGGTGGTTGCCAGGGACAAGGGTTGGGGGTTGCAGTTCACAGGTGAATGTGGTAAAAGGGTACAAATTTCCAGTTATGAGATGACTAAGTTCTGGGGATCTAATGTACAATATGGTGACTATAGTTAACAATACTGTATACTTAAAAGATGCTAAGAGTGTAGATCTTACAAGTTCTCTCCACACTAAAAAAAAAAAAAAAAACAAGAGCATGTGAGGTGATGGATGTGTTAATTTACATCATTGTTGTAATTATTTCACAGTATATACGTATGTCAAGTCAACATGATGTACATCTAAACTCACACAGTGTTAAATACCAGTTATGTCTCAATGCAGCTTGGTGGGGGGGTGGAGGGATTGTTTGTCACTGCAAGAATCACTCTCAATCTTTCTGCACCCTGCTCTCAGCTCCATGAAGCATATACATTGAGAAGTCCTAACCCTCTGACTTCACACTGGGTTTAACCAATGGGAGTCCATGGCAGGAGTTTGGAGGAAGGGTGAAGCATTCGGTCAGAGTATTCATTTTCCTGGTTCTCTCCTTGTAACGTTGCCTCAGTCTGGCCGTGTCCTTTGACTGAAGGTCACATCTCCTCTCAAGTCTGCCTTGTGTTACGCTATATACTTCTGCATTCTCTAACCTCGCTCTCCCCTCAACCCTCTGAGCTTAAGAGTGGTGCTAGCTCTGTTGCTGCTAGTCCTGGGCTGTTCCTACATGATCCCGTGCAGTTCCCTACGTCCCTTGTAATTAACCATTTGTAAATAAGCTTTCTTCGAATTATCTTACACTGGCCACCTCTTTATTCTTGGCACTCTGATACAAGTAAAAATGGAGAAAAAAAATATATGTACATACACACATATACCTAAAGAAGACATAAATATTCTTGTATGAATATTTCCAAAATAAATACTTTAGATTCTATAGCAGTGGTTTCCTTGAGTAGGACCTGAGACGAAGGGAAAGCTTATATTTCACTATCTGCCCTTTTGTATTACTAAACAAAAGTTAAACTATAGGTGCTTATTATTTTCTCTATTAAGACAAATTCCTTAAATTGAAAAAAAATAAGGAACCGGTTTGGACCATCCACATAATGACACAGCTAGAGCAGGAGAACTTCCCAGGTTTCTGCCACCATGTGAAAGGACCACATCTGTATACATGTGCTCCACATCCTGTCTCCTCGGGCTTTTTCAAGGACATAACACACCGAGTCACTATTTTCTCCAGAATTATCAACTTTTCCTCTCCTGAATCATTCCCCTCAATACACAGCCATTCATTTCACCTAAAACAAATCCACAAAACTCTCCTTTTGACTCCATATCCCGCTGCAGTTCCTGACTGGATTTATTTATTCGTCTAACTTTTTTTATCCATTTATCTGATCCGTTTAACAGCCAAACTTCTTCAATATTTTTTTAAGCAAGTTCTTTCCACTTCAGCTCCAATACAAAATCCCCTCTCATCTGTCCACAGAACTCCTTTTGTCAAGGTATGCACAGTCCCAAGTTCCCAGCCTATGGACGTGCTTGAACTCACAATATTGGTCTGAGCTGAGCCCCATTTCATGGCTCCACCTCAACTGCCCTGACTCTTAGATGTTGGGGTCTTTCCAAGGCTCATCACTTGGTTCTCTCTGTCTAGAATACCTCTGAGCTTGAATCTCGAGTTAAGAGTTCAGATCAGCATATCTAACTGGCTCCTTGACATACCCACTTGGGTGTATCAGAGGCATAACAACGTTAGTGTGACCAGACATATATTTTGATTTTACGCCTAACTTTCTTAGCCCCACTGTTCAATCTCATCACAGTAAATGGCACACCTTCTATCCTGTCACTCATATCAGAAAACTGGACGGTGTTCTTCTTTCTACCACTTCTTCATCAACCATTAACAAAGCTTCATGAATTAAACTTCAGAAACTCGCCTCAAATCTGTCCACTTTTCTGTGTCTCTACCACCCCAATTCAAGCCACCATCACCTTTTACCTGAACTACTTGTTTCCTTACTCCTCTACCCTTCTCCATTCTTGCCTTGCTTGAATTCACCATCAACAAAATGCCAAAACGATCTTTAACATCATGTCACCCTACGGCTTAAAACCCTTTGATGGAGTCTCACTTCACTTTTGAAAAACCTGAGCTTCTGCACAATCTGCTCTCCTGCTTCTCTGCTGCCACCTCATCTCATGCTCCCCTTCCTCTCCCATGTTCTAGTGACATCTGCCCTTCTGTTTCTCCAATGGGCTCTTTCCTTAGTGCCTCTACACACACACTGCCTTTTTTTCTATGCAGCTTTTCATCAATTTTACACACACAAAAATTCTTGTTTCCTTTAGCTCTCACCTTAAATGTAATTTTTCAAAGTGGTCTCTTCTGACTTTCCAATCTGAAGTGGTCACCACCCTCATCTTCACCACAAATTTTTTTTTTGCTTTCTTTTTCATCTATCACAGTTTCCAATTATATACCTATTGGTTTTTTTGTGTGTTGTGAGGATTCTCCATTGAATGATATCTTCCATGGTGGTAGGGACTATGCCTGTTTGTTTACCACTCTTTATCCATTGCCTAGAATTCTGTCTGGTATTGAGTAGGTGCTCAGTAAATAATCATTGAATGGATTTTGAATAAATGAATATCAATCAGTTTGACTAGAAATGGCTTTCAGAACCATTTTGCTAGTATATGAATGCATAGAAACAGGGAATGTCTCAGGCTGCTTCATTTTAAGCAAGTTTTGGATTATCTATTCCATTTCTCTCAAATCCATCATATAAACATTACCATTCAACAATAAGTTAAATTGTCTGACCAAAGGCTTTACATAATTTCCACATCTACCAGAATGCTATTTCATTTATAGATGAAAAAATAACACATCTAACATAAGCCCTTTAATCTGAAAATTAGTGAAGGCTTTATGTATTGCTATAACTGTTAGAATAGCAAGTCCGAACTTGGAGAAACCCATTAGTCAAGCAAAGATAGTATACTTACAAGTTAATCACTTTACAAAAAAATACCAAAAGTATGATAAAATAATAGTTAATACAAAAATGAAGCCCCATAAATTTACAGGTTTCTTTTATTAAAGAAAGTAACAGCATGAGTAACTTGAAAGGATACTATAAAATTGTATTGTTATTAGATTAGGATGATTAAATATTTTAAACAAAGTGATATTATTAATAAAGTTACCATGAAAACAATAAATTATTTTACAGTTTATGTTTCCAAAGGAATACAAGCAGTTATCATTATTTTTAAAAAACTGATATAAGTTTAATAAGAAAAATTTACACAAAAAAATCATACTATTTGAAGGACTATGTCTTTTTTAATGGGTTCACCACTTCTTACAACCCAGAAATCAAACTGAAAACATCCCCTCAGATAGGCATCATTGTGTTCTTATCTCCAAACATTCACTAACAAAGAACATTTAAAATGTCCTGTTTTGGTGTGATTGGGTTTAAAAAGTAGCATACATGTTGAATCAATAGTCTAAAAAATAGGGAGACACAAATGGCTTCTAATGGTCTATACAGAATGCATTCGATTAAAGAAAACTCTCCCAAGGCAGAAATGTATAACTAATAGATTCTTGTTTTCTAGATATCAATATTGCAATGTTTTCACTTAAGTTACATACACATACACAAACACATATACACACAAACAAGCTAGATATGGTTAACTTGTTTAAGATGTCTATTCAATGTTGAACTTGTAGCCAGGAGATTCAATAAGGTTTGCACCTCCTCTCCTCCAAAATAATAAAAACAGTAACCAGTGAAGAACTGAATCAAGGAAGAGATTCCATTATTACATAATTTGTTAAATGAAGACACCCATGACTTTGGAACACATAATGCTCACGGCTTTCCTAAGACAGGTAGACATTTGGCCCAAGACTTTGAAAACCAAAACTGACCCTGTCAAGCCAGAGGATCTGATAAATTTTTAAATGAAACAGCAAAGCAAAAAGAATGAGAGTCTGCTCAAACACTGGTAATAAATCCATTGCTCTATATGCTTGAGTTGAGCAATTTGTGTACCATGTAGACATGTTCTAAATTTTTTAAAAAGTCAGCAGTCTAGAAATGAACTCAGATCTCCTACAAGAATAAACTATTCACGTACATACAATCTCTTGGAGGGACCACCAGTAATACTGAAAAGAGCTGTAGATGGCAGAAAACCTCAAATGAAATACATATTAGGAGAGAATTATTATAATTAAGCCTCTTTACCGTGCAGATTGTTTATGCAGTCTCAGATATATAATATTGTTTCCACTTCCACTCTTAATGTTAAAGATATTTTAATTTTTGTTTCAAACATGAAGTTAACTACTAAATTTATGATTCCATGAAATTATCATAATACGTGTGTGTGTGTTTTGGATTTTTTTTTTATTCTAAAATTATCATCTGTGTATTTCTGGATTATAAGAAATTTCAAACCACTGAAATAGAGTGGTAAATGTTTAGATCTAGAAAGAATTATAGAATTCCTTGTTAAATCCCTTTATTTTATAGATGAAGGAACTAAAAACTGGAAGTTCAATGAAATTAAGTAGACCCAAGGTGACAAAGCATATTTGTGGCATAGTCAGGTCTTGGGCACAGATGTTTATCTAGTGCTTTTTAAACACTACATAATTGTCTTAAGTTACAATAGAGAATCATAGTTGCAAACTAGAGATCTTTGGGAAGCACATAATTAACAAATAATTCTTACTTCCCCTTTTTTGGGGGAGTAACAAACAATCAAAGAAACAGAGTACGTATTTATTGTCTTTTTTCTTTTTTTTTTTTTTAAACATCTTTATTGGGGTTTATATATTGCTTTATAATTGCTTTACAATGGTGTGTTAGTTTCTGCTTTATAACAAAGTGAATCAGCTATACATATACATATGTTCCCATATGCCTTCCCTCTTGCGTCTCCCTCCCTCCCACTCTCCCCATCCCACCCCTCCAGGCTGTCACAAAGCACGGAGCTAATATCCCTGTGCCTTGCGGCTGCTTCCCCCTAGCTATCTACCTTACTACGTTTGTTAGTGTGTATATGTCCTTGACTCTCTCTCGCCCTGTCAAAACTCACCCTTCCCCCTCCCCATATTTATTGTCTTTAAACCACTGGAATGCCTGGATACAGTCTCTCCAATGTCTGGCTCTATCAATTTATTTTTTTTCTTTTTTAAAACTGGATCCAGGTAGATATACTATATTTATGCATATTTTTAGTATCTGTACTAAAATTTTTATAGCTGATTCAAAACAAATAGTGTAGTAAATGATTTCAACAACTGCTGTGGTTTTGTTATTACCCTCACTGTTTAACTTTTTTTTTTTTTTTTCTGAAAAATATGCTAGTCTCTTTGAAAGGCAGTGTTTGTTGTAAATTGAGTTGGTCAGAATCTCTCTGTCTGAAGCAGTTTGTGACAGATATTGTTTGCAAAAAGGCTGTATGTAGATTTTGACTCTCTAAGGCATACAGAAAAGAGACTTCGCTAATGGAGATGGGGATTTGGAAAATATTTGAGGGGAAGAAGGCAATTATCATTTAGGAAGCCAGAGGATACTTGATTAAAAGTCCCATGACATAGGGTTTTGTTTTACCTCATGATTATTTTACTGTACCTCAACTAGATTCTAAATATCTTTAGGTTGGTATTTGACACATAAGACCTGTGTCAGCCCCTGAGACATAGTAGGCCTTCAATAAATGCATGTTGATGAATTACTTAATCAAAGAAAAACATGTAAGAAACTTCTCATCTATTATAGCTATTCCAGCACAAAAAGAATCAAAGAACTTTCAGATTGTAAAAAGTTAAAAAAAGAAATCTGTTCTTAACACTTCCTTCAGAGATACACATAATTCTGGGCAAACATAACATTCTAAATAGCTTTCCAAAGGTCTCACAGCTTGCTACTGCCAGAAATAAAATTCTTAGATTAATATCCTCAATCCTTGTCTTCTAGTGTTCACACTTGTTTCTTTTGTGTTAAAAAAAGACAGAGGATTCCAGGGCACATCTGATATCATAAATGTCAATAAATAGCAGGAGGTGGTCTGCATACTGTTCTTTCATCATAGTCTAGTATCGTATTTTAGTAAAGAGTGAACATAACCTGTTTAACAAGGTGTCAATTCAAAGAAAATCTTCTCAAAACATTTTTTAATATACTTAGCACTTTCAAAACAAACATGTTCACTACTGTTACTTCTCCCCTTGGTATGTTTACTAGAAGACAGTTTCCAGTTTATTACCCACTATTATCACCATTTATGTTAATATGTGGCTAAGCAAGAGTACAGAAATAAATCATTTCAAATTTCTTCTCATTTAAGAACTTTCACTTGTCTATAGAAGTCCTGGGTAGCATGCTGTAGAACGACTATCTCATTAATTTGATTTTGTTCCAAAATAAACTGATAAAGATTGTCCTATTTGTCTTTGTAAGGAACTGAATATATTGTCATCTTTAGGGTTCTATTTGAGAATTTACATTTTACCTAAGAATGAAGCTGGCAGTGTAAGTAAACTGACTAACATTATTAGGGGTTGGAAAATGAAATAGTTTCCAGAGAAGATGTCTTACAGGTTCACTGAAGAATAAACTAATGAGAAGTAGGTGACAGTTTATGTCTTATTTATAAATGGAAAGAATACTTGTTAAGCGCCTTTTATGTTCCATGCAGTGCATGAAGCACTGGAGACTCTAAGGGAATATGTAAAATCAACACACTGTCGTACGCAGCACTGCAGAGACATCGACAGGATACTCTGGGAGGATGTAGGGTGGCTGTGCAGATGATGCTATGGTGGGGGTGCGGTTGCTCATCATCATGCCAGCTCTTTGGAAACTGGGCTTGGGCTGTTTTCAGGATGAAGGAGAGTTAATAAGAATCTAAGACGTCACTCCTGGATGTGAGAACAGCATGAGCAGAGATAGGTAGGAAGGCTTGTAACAGCCTGGTGAATCGCACATGTCGGGAATCTATCATTGCTGGAAATGTAAGAGCAAAACTGGGAGGGGTAAGGAGGTAATTTCATTATTTTTTAATGACATTAAATGTTGGACAGATGTTATATTGTTCTCTTTCCTAGAAGCTGACTCTGCATTCACCTAGACACTGTCACTTTCTAATTAGGCACTCAACCTCTACTTCTAGGTTTAAGTTAAGAAATCAAGATTGCACAAAGGATGTGACAGCAGGGCTATAATCACTGTTCTATGATAGATACCATAAAGTTATTTATAACAACATTATAAAGTTGTTACTATGAACTCATTATTTTGCTAATCTTTAGTTCACTAGAAACAGAAAAAAAAATACTCAAAAAACAAGTCATTCACTGTTCAACTCAGATTTGGAGCCAGGAAGAACCCTCACTCAACATTTAAGAGTATAGGGTGAAGAGGTAGAAACTACGGAGATGTTTACAATTTTTTTCAAATCCACAATAATAAAATTACAGAATACCCCAAAGCTGAACCACTTTCAACAAAATAAGTCATCTCAAATGAAATAATTTTAAAGAAAGTAATAACAATGAAAAATCTAACTGTTTAATTAACAGGCACTTGATTTTATAAATGGTCATGAAATGACCTGGCATGCTTAATTTTAATTACAAACAGCTCATTTCTGTGGACTTACTATCTCACTTAAAAGTGGTCTGATTGCCCTACAGAAAAATTGATAGGCTATAATTTGCTTCTGGTTAGAGTTTCTTGATCCTACTTTTACTCTCAAGTTACTATGGCGTTATCATGTCAAAACCGTTGAGTCTTTCTCAATGTTTCAGATAATTAATAAACTATGGGTTTTTAGAGGCTTATGCCTCAGGTAGCAAAAGTATATCCCCAAACTTAATTATTCAAGCCTAAATGTGAGTTTAGCACCAAGTATTTTATTTCAAAAACACTTTTTTTTTAAGTGTTGATTGTTTTTGCCACTGCTGCAAAGCAGATCTCACAAGTATTTCCTTTTCAAGTGGAGTGACAAGTTTCCATTGTATGTGTATATATTAAAAAGCGAGTGAAGTCTTTAGCATTTCCCTTCTATGTACGTCTAGGAATTCATTTTTGGTTTATCATGACTGAGGTTAGTTAGCTCAAGACATACCACGGTAATAGAAATCCCTCCCAATCCCCCCATGGAAAACAGCAAAAATTCTGCTCCAAAGTAATAATTCAATGTAATTAGCCAAGCCACTGACCAAGTACAAAATAATCAAAATTTCTGCTTGAATGTCCTAACCAGATATAGAACACCGAGGTCAAAATTCAACTTCACAGCCCTATATGTAACCAGCTACCCTGACTCAGAAACAAATGCCTACCTATTGAGATGCTGCGTTGTAAACATGCTAAAACTCTCCAGTTGCTTCTCTCTACCTTATGAATTAGGGCATTCTTACTTTAGGGCTGAATGCTGCATAAGCATGAACCAATTCTAAGTAAAAACAAACCAACTATATTTATTTGTAACCTCCTCATTGCTTAATATCACATAATCAAGCCTTACTAGAAATACTGAACAAATGTACAGCGAACAATTCACAACAATGTTGTTTCCTTTTTCTTCTCTTAAATGATTCTGTGATGATAAATAGAAAGTGTTATAATGACAGAGTAGATATCTTTATATTTTATGTCAGCGGTCCCCAACCTTTTTGGCACCAGGGACTGGGTTCATGAAAGACAATTTTTCCGAGGACGGATGGGAGCAGGGGCTGGGGATGGTTCAGGAGGTAATGCGGGCGATAGGGAGTGATGGGGAGCATGGACCACCGCTCACCTCCTGCTGTGCGTCCCGATTCCGAACAGGCCAAGGACCTGTACAGTTTGGCACCCGTTTTAGGTCATTTACGTATAGATTTGCACACAAATGATAATGAAGCAATAAGGACAGGATTTCATGAAATAACTCAATCTAGGATGCCACCTGAAAGTTTATATTTACAAAAATTTATAAGTAATAAAAATAAGATTAAAATGCTTTTTAAATTTAAGGTTTAGTTGTCTATATGTCTACACATTTGGCACTGTTTCTGCTATACTGGATAACTTATTTTACTGGAATTTATTGCTATGCTCATTTCTTCTACTGTCACATGTATGATTTTATATATACTAAGCCATGATTATATACTGTTAAATAGCAAAGTCTCTGGGCATCTTTTTGCTCATATGTGCTAAATATGAAAAAATATGCTAAATCATGAAAATACTAATATTTTGCAATGCTACAAGGAGCTAATGAACCAGATATTTATTTAAAAGGAGTTTTTCTTTGGTTTTAACAGAGCAGGGAATCCTAATGGGCAGGTAAGACAAATTAATATGTGAAATACTCATATGCCTATTAAATTGGTAACATGTCAAAAGCGGATATGTCTTCTCTGGCTATCTACATTATCTGTAAGAGGAAGTCTTAGCAAGGTGCAAAATGCAATAGACATTTGCAGTCCATTTGTAATGAGCATATTTCTTTCAAAGAGAACTGTGAATGATGTAAGATATAAAAGCAAGCCTCAGGAATAGTCTCATGCATTCCTTGTCCCCTCAGGATGTCTGCAGGTTATTCTCTCATCTAGTGTGAAGCATCAACTATGCAGATCTGCCAAGGTGGTCTTTTTTGGCAACCTACAACCAAATCTGTCTTTTGTCTTGCGCTTGGTCAGTTGCTTGTGATGATTATCCTGGCAGGATGGCGGGGCTGATCTCTACAACTTCTTTCAGAAGTGGACTATATAGTATCATCTGAGTAAAAGTTACAGACGAGACAGCCTGTACTTCAAGACTTGGATGAAACAAATGCAATAATGTAGTTTCTTAGACCACATCTCAGATTAAAGGCATAGACAATAAGGCTTTAGATTAAGAAAAATATTTGTTTAAGAATGAAAAGATTGAGGTATGATCATCCAGAGAGTTTGATAGAAAATGAGAAAATACAATCTGGCTCTTGGAATGAAGCAGACTCTTCTTCCCTTACCCCAAGGGGCTTGGCATTTTTCTTGTTTTTGTCTGTAAGCTGTTTTTAGGGATTCAGGCTTGAAATCACAAACATTCTTCGCTCTTTTATAGATTTGATCCCTCAATAGCCCACCTGTCAGCCCATCACATCAATTCTATTTCTAATTGATTTTGCATATACCTATGTTTCTCCCTGTTGTCACTAGTTTGAGAACATAGCTTCCAACAATGTCCAGTACATCCTCCTCACTTCCACCCCTAACCCTGTACGGTAGGCAGGTTTCTAAACAGCCCCTAACTAAGGATGTCCTGCCCCAGTTCCCAGAACCTGTGAGCATCATATCACTCCCACGATCACACTATGTTCCATGGCATGACTGACTTTAGGATGATCCAAATGGTGTTGGTGTAATCATATGGCCTCTGAAAAGCACAGACCTGTTTCCTGCTGGTGGCAGAAGAGGAAGTCACAGAGATTCAAAGCATGAGAAATCAACCTACTATTGGTGGCTTGAGGATGGAGACAGCCGCATGAGAAGGGACTCGGGTAGCCTCTAGGAGTAGAGTAGCCTTGGCTGAACCCAGCGAGGAAACAGTTCTTAGCGCTACAGCCACAAAGAACTGAATTTTTGCAACAATCCTGAATGAGCTTAGAAGTGGGTTTTTCCTCCTCAGAGTCTTCAGATAAGAGCCCAATTGAACCAACCTTGATTGTGGCCTTGTAAGAGCCTAAGCAGGGAACCCGGCCAAGGCCACATGGGCTCCTGATCTATAGAAACTGTGAAATAATAAAATGTGGGTTGTTTCAGGCTGCTGAGTTTGTGGTAGTTTGTTACACAGCAATAGCAAACTAAGCAAATGAAACCATATTCACCAGCTTGGCTTTTATAAAAGACTGCTTAGCTTAACATTTTTTCTGCGTGAAAATCTGCAAGCCTTCTCATGGCTTTGGATCAAATTCAACACCTTTATTCTGATTTTAAGACATTCCATTAAATTAAGCCAAACTTCCCTATCTTCCTACATTTCTTACTAAATTTTTTTTTACTATTCTTAAATGAACATGTTCCCATAACACGTTGTTGAACTTGATCTCCTGTTTTATATAGTGCGTTATAATTTTCTATGTATTTATCTGTCACCCCGTTGAACTGAACACTAATTCCTTGAAGATAGGAGCATTTTTAGGGGCTCTTCATATGCTCAGAATCCAGCATGCCTCTCGGCATTGGTAGGTCTCAATCCCACTCATGGATGAGCCTTAACCACACAGAAACCAGGCCAGATCCTTACTGTCCTTTGACCACACCTGCCCCTCTGCCTTTCCTCATGCACCTTCCTCAGCTGGAATGTCCTGTGTCTAACAACGTGCTGAGGGAGTAGTCAACATAGAACATCAGTTGAGGTAAAAAGCTACTCTGAGCTAATGTCACCTACGTTATTGCAGAACATGGTGATAAGATCTGGAAAGAAATAAGAACACGAGGTGTAGCCAGAGAGTCTCCTTAATACCAAAAGAATACAGGCCTTCCAGGTTTGTTTGCTGTTCTGTTAACAAGACTGAATTTCTTAAAGAAAAGAACATTTTCAATTTTTTGGATACCATTAATAGCATTCTGTTGACATAGAATATATGCATAAGGAACCAAATTTGTACCCAAGTTTCACAAATTTCAGAGAATAAAGCAACTGTCACAACTATTCTACCACTCATTTCATTGATACTTCCTTGATTCAAACTCCCTACCTGTCTTGACCCACCAAACTGCAGCTGGGAATAGGAGAAAGAGTGAGAGTAAGAGCACAGTGAAGACCAGAGAAAGTGGTCTTTCTCCAGGTCACAGGGCTAGAAAGAGGGGGCTCCAGGATTAAGACCTGTGCTCTGTGACTCCACAGCCTGTGCTCATCTCATCATTATTCCATACCCTCCCCCTGATGCTCAGACATCAGCATCCTTCATATTCCTGCAGAATGGTTCAAGTTGGAGTGGAAAAGTGGGGCATGAATTATTTTAAGATAATAATTTGTCTACAAATGTTAGAGACAATTTGTCTAAACATTTGTCTACAAATGTTGTAGACAAAAGTTTTGTCTACAAATGTTAGAGATTGAGACTAAAAAGGATTACACAGAACTGTGTTTATTTGAATACATACACACACACACACACACACACACACATACATACATTTAAACTCTCTGTCCAACTGCTGGCTGTGTCACACCCTAGTTCCTTAGTACTTTTAAATATTTTCCTAGATAAATCATTTTTAATATTAAATGGTATATGGCCTTGACTGAGTACAGTCAGGTCCACACTATATGGTTCTGCTGTTATTCTAATTTGAACTTTGAGACTGATCTTATAAATCAGGAATGACTTTTTTTTTTTTTTTTTTTTTTTGCAGTACGCCGGCCTCTCACTGCTGTGGCCTCTCCCGTTGCGGGGCACAGGCTCTGGATGCGCAGGCCCAGCGGCCATGGCTCACGGGCCCAGCCGCTCCGCGGCATGTGGGATCTTCCCGGACCGGGGCACGAACCCGTGTCCCCTGCCTCGGCAGGCGGACTCTCAACCACTGTGCCACCAGGGAAGCCCAGGAATGACCTTTTGATAATGTTTTTCCATCAATAAATTTAATATATTTAAAGCCACTTGAAGAATTTAAAAAATCCAATCAAAAGCACAGTTTCAAATTAAGTGGCTCTAATACTTTTCCCCCTGTATATCAGCCTGATATAGTACAAATAAAAAGTGATAGTAAGAAACTATTTTAACATACTTACATGACGAAGAGAAGTTAATGCTAAACTTGGCAAAAAGCAGTTGTACTTGCTCACTGGACATGTTATTAAGCATAATTTATTTGTGGAATTGACCTTCGGATTGAACCTGATATACAGACTGTAATTACATTACATTAGCTAGATCATGGAGGGATCAGGTCTCCCTTGAATAATGCCTGATATATGAGCACTGGAGAAATGCTGGTGAATGGAGAGAGGAATGGGAAGTAAGGAGAAAGGGGAAAGGGAGGGAAAAGAGAAGGAAGACAAGGAAGAAGGAAGGGGAATAAGGAACTAGAAAAAACTAAGAAAAAGGATAGAAAGGGAGGGAGAGAGAAGAGAAGAGAGGGAGGGAGGGAAGAAAGAAGTACAAGGGAAGGGGGACGCGGGAAAAGGAAAGGAAGGCAGAAGAGGAAGGGACGCTCCTGCCCCGCTTCTCTGCTCCTCTGCCCTGAAAAGACTCTGCTCAGCCCTATAGAAGGTTTGTCCAGAACTTGCCAACTTCTTTAGGTCTTAAAGCTTCCTATTCACCCCAGAACTGTTTTCTTCCTGTAAACTTCTCACTGTTAAAATTCCAAACAGGAATGCCTTCCCCAGTCGCCACACCCCAGGAAGAATCTGAGCTATTGTTGTCCCAGTTTCCCTAGTACCTCTTGTCTCCTGGAGAGTGAAGTATAGACTTGGGCTAGGAAACTGCTCTCATTCTTTCATAGCAGTTGCTTCACTCATCTGTACTCTCCCCATTAGAATTCCATCTTCTTAAGGTGGGAAATTGTCTAATTCATCTTGTGTTACTAGACCCTTGCATAGGGCTTGGTTCACAGGAAACACTCAATAATTCTGTAAGTTGCCACTTCTAATTCTCACAACTAACCATGTGAATTAGGCACTATATTCCTCATTTTACAAAAGAGTAAACCTAGATTCAGATTATTTAAGTGACTTGTCCAACATCGTCAATATAAGTGAGCTTGAAAATCATTCTTGCTAAGATATAAAATTGAGAGAATAATTCTGGGAGTTAAAGAAAGAACTAAGGAAAGCCCTTCAGTGTGTTTTAATTATGATTTTTTTGAGAAATACATTCTTTCTATATATATATATATATATATAGTAGGAAAGTTAAAATTCATGGTAATTTATGAAATAGGAACTTAAGATACATCATTATCTCTTATGTGTTATCTAAGAGAACTGATTTACAATACTAGAGCAAAAATAAAATTTTAAACATTCTATAATTTAAAGCATTTTGCAGTTAAATCAAACTTATATAACTTTACATCAACAGAGGATTTATTTTTGCTGTGTTCTTTCATATATCGATTCAGTAAATATCTCCTTACCGTATATGCTAAGCATCGACTCTGTTTAATTTTACCTTACTTTTACACTTGTTAAAATATTGTCCAACACCATATATTTCCAAGTCAAACATGGAATTTTCTTTGGTGATGTTTTAGGGTTTTTTTCAATCTTGGATTTTGTTTATTTTGCAACACAATTTCTAGTTTAATTGAAATATTTATTCAGCAGAGCCAGAGCTGCATTCCTCTCATTTTATGAATTGCCATCATTTATACACTTTCCCTTCTTCTATTGAATTATATAGTATTTTGTGATTGTCACTGTTTTGTTTTAGAATTATGACATGGGTCATATACACAGTATATAGTTTTATATTTGAGCAAAACCACAACTACATAAATATTGCCAGGACAGTTTCCCAACAGGGCTATGATTTCTGTATTTGCCCTCTAACTTCAAGAACACAACAAAATTTAATTTAAGGATTTAAAATCTAAGCAGGATTGGTGCTGCTTCATCAGGGGTGCATCGGATGGTTCATAAATCAAACACTAAAATGGTTAAAAGAAGGCTTCTCCTGTAGCCCATTAACCCTCAAGAAGCCTTAGCTTTCCTTTTCTGACACAAGTGAAGTGAACAAGATTTTAATAAAAGTCCTGAGTAGATATACCTGAAGGGTCAGAGCTCATGATAAAGCTGCCAGCACTGCAACTTTAAGAAAACATCCCAACGACTTTTAGTAACACTGGGTCCGCCAGTGCTCACTGTGCAGGATCTGTATTTGAAAATCCCATTTGAGAAACCAATCCCCCATTTGACCGGATCATGGATCTTAATCTTCTTTTTGGTGTGCAAGAGCTGACTGCGTGCCCTGTAGACTATGGTTCTCACGACCTCAGGAAATACTTTCCTGTAGTGACAGACAGGCAGCCCTGTCCTCAACTCTGACTTTCTGATCGCCCATTTCGTTAATACTAAGTGCTCGACATCTTCTAAAAGTAGAAGAAACTTAATATTACAGAAGTAGACAAGGTCCACCAAAACTTCTATTCCACATATTTTCATTTTTGTCCCTTAATCTCTCTTCAAACTGTTATAAGTTGAATAACCCCTGAAATCGAGAATTGGTGACATACAACAATAATTTCCATATCTATGTATGCACTAGTAGAACAAAAGTAAAATTATCACCATAAACTTAACAGATGTTACAACTCCCACTTAATAGTGAGAAAAAAAGATTTTAAAAAATTAAATAATTTGCTTGAGTTACACCAGTAATAATTAGCAGTGCCAGAATTCACTATTTTCAGGTCACTCAGTTTTAAAAACTCATGTTATTTACAATCTTCAAGACATATGTCTACACTTCTGACCTCATCATCTCAATATAAATCAATTACATGAACAAATAGCTCTTTGGAAGCTTGGCTAACATTACAGGTAGAAGAGAAAAGCTCAGTTTAAACTATTTCAGAGCATAGAGGAAAACTTCCAAATTATTTTAATGAAGTAACTTCAACAATGACAAATCTGACATAGATTTTACCCAAACAAAACGCAAGCAAAGACAAAAAAAAAAAAAAATTCAGACCACTCTCACTATGAGTATCAACACAAAAGTCTTAAATAAAATAATATTAAACAGAATTCAATAGCACATTATAAATAATATATCATGAACAAGTGGGGATTCTTCTAGAAATGCAAGACAATTCAATAGTAGGAAGTCTAATGATATGAGTCATCACATTCATAGAGCCAATGAGATAAACAATATGATCATCTCCAGGAACGCTGAAAAGTAATTAGACAAAATTTAATACCAGTTCTTTAAAACAAACAAACAAATCCAAAAAACGACTATTAAATAGGAATTAAAGGATGAATACCTCTTTAACATGATCTTATGTGTACTTATATCTGTATGTATTTTTTTGTGTTTATTTATTTATTTTATTTATCTTTGGCTGCGTCAGGTCTCAGCAGCGGCACTCGGGATCTTCGTTGAGGCCTGCAGACTTCTCTCTAGTTGTGACATGTGGGTTTTCTCTCCCCAGTCGTGGTGCGAGGGTTCCAGAGCACGTGGGCTCTGTAGTTTGTGGCATGCAGGCTCACTAGTCGAGGAGTGCAAGCTCAGTAGTTGTTGTGTGCAGGGCTTAGTTGCCCCGAGGCATGTGGAATCCTAGTTCGCCGACCAGGGATCCAACCCGCATCCCCTACATTGGAAAGTGGATTCTTTACCACTGGACCACCAGGGAAGTCCCTCTAGATGTATTTTTATGTCCATGTCTCCAAAAGCCAGCATGTAGCAAGCATCTATCAAAAAGGACAACAGTAGAGAATTCCCACTGGAACAAGATGATGCTGCCCGCTATTTTCATCGTGATTTAACATTATATTGCAGATATATAACAATAAAAAAAAAAAGCAAGTAGAATCCTGGACGAGCCCCGCCCCCACCACCAAAAAAAACCAGAAAGCAAATAGAGGCATACAACTTGAAGATAAAGAAATAAAACTACCTCTATTTATAGATGATATGACAATCTGAAAAACAGAAAGATCAATGGAGCAACTACTAGATACAAAGAGATGATTTAATAACATAGCAGGGCATAACTTTAACATGCAGAAATCAATAGCCCATATATAATTAAACAAAAACAGGTTTGAAGATATAATGCAAGGGAACAGAAAACTCCTTATTTCAATTTCAGATAATAGTAGTTTCCAAGAATCTTTTTTTTTTTTTTCTATTTGGGAGGTAAGGGCAAGTGTGGTCTGTGCAGAGAACAATGAGGAGACTGTGTGTTTTAGTGGAAGGGGAAGTAAAGAGAAAGGGAGACAACCAAATGGAGGACCTTGAATGGTGAAGAGTGAAGTTGGTTCTCAAGAAGATTGGGGCCAAAATGCAACTGGTGCTTTAGAAAAATTAATCATAGAGAAAAAATAGATAGGATGTGACAAGAACCTGAAAAGATGAAGCAGTAGTATAAATGGTGCTACATATGTTCTTATCTCTTGCCCTAATTGATTCAAAAGTTAGGAAGTAGTCAGGTGTCCAGTACGGAATCAAAACTAACTGGACGAGAAATCTTATTTCTGCCCTGACATTTTCCTTTGTTCTCATGCTTCCATCCCCAAAAGCCAGACATAAATGCCCCTCATTTCACTGTATTGTATTAAGAAATACGAGTTACAAAAGATGGAGAACAAAGGAAAAGAACAGATGAAAAATAAAGTTGGAAGTTGTAAGGGAGTTCTGAAAGTTTTCTCCACTACTCACAGGTTGGAAGATGGAAATCATCAAAAATGTCCTTCATTCTACTTCGACCAACATGCTCCCACTTCAGACCCTTTCATGTACTATTTTCAGCCAGGGAAACACTTCCCACCATGTGCCTCAGCCCTGACCACGTGGTCAAATGCCTCATCATCAGAAAAGCTCACGGCTCACACAGAGAAGGGGCTTGAAGACACGGGGAGGGGGAAGGGTAAGTTAGGACGAAGTGAGAGAGTGGCATGGACATATATACACAACCAAATGTAAAATAGCTAGCTAGTGGGCAGCAGCTGCATAGCACAGGAGATCAGCTAGGTGCTTTTTGCCCACCTAGAGCGGTGGGATAGGGAGGGTGGGAGGGAGACACAAGAGAGAGGAGATATGGGGATACATGTATATGTATAGCTGATTCACTTTGTTATAAAGCAGAAACTAACACATCATTGTAAAGCAATTATACTCCAATAAAGATGTTAAAAAAAAAGAAAAGCTCACGCCTCACTGTTTATTCCTCCAAACTTGCTTTATTTTTTCCCCCAAACTTGCTTTATTTTTACCATAGTACTTACTTGACTATACTTGTTTATTATTTGTCTCCTCCCACTAAACCATAAGCTCATGTTTACAGAAGGGTTGTTTTTGGTTTTTGTTTCTTTTTCTGTTTCCTTTCCTTCACTATTATAATTCCCATTGCATAAAACTGTATCTGCCACATGGTAGGCACCCAAGAAATACTGTTGAATTAATAAATGATAAAATAAAGGAATGAACAAGTTATGGTAATAGTATCCTAGAAAACTCTTGCAACCATATTTATTTTACAGTCAAGACAGTTTTGAGGAAGGAAAAAATTCTTGGAGCATTTTCTCCTTAAAAAACACACACACACACACACACACACACAAAACTCTGTAAGCCTGGCTGAAATCCCTTGAATTTTAGAACAGATTCTCCCTTCTCAGGTGACAGTTTTGCTCTGTCATTTTAATTCATACAAAAGTATACCTGCAAATATATATCTATTTATTTATTGTTATACATGCTATACTTGTCCTATTCTTTTAACTGACAAAAAATCTATTTGTTTAGTATAAAATTATTTTCCTGTAGGAAACTCCCATCCTCTGGATTTTTTCCCTCTGGGAACAGAGGTATAAAATAATAGATTACAATATATTTTTCAAGATTTAAAAATTTTTAATATCTTACAAGTGCTTTCAATTCTTGCAAGCAGTTTGTTCTTTGTATAAGCAAGAAGGGCTCTTATTTATAGAATAATTTTTAAAACTCTCTAGTCATCTAAGCTTCTGGGTCCCTGCAAATTATAAATAAATAAATACATAATTACAAAAATAAATAAATAATAAGCAATATCTATGCTACATAGATTTTTAAAAAGAAGAAAAGAATGTTATGACCATCCTTAGTTCTTGAGGTCACTGGTTATTCCAGAGGGAGGCAGTTATTCATTTTGGGGGACAGGTTGCTGCATTTTTGGCCATATCTTCTCCAGCCCTACTCCAGACTTTTCTCTTTATGTCGGGTTATTTCTTCTTCTTTTTTTTTTTTTTTTTGCGGTACACGGGCCTCTCACAGTTGTGGCCTCTCCCGTTGCGGAGCACAGGCTCCAGACGCGCAGGCTCAGCGGCCATGGCTCACGGGCCCAGCCGCTCCGCGGCATGTGGGATCTTCCCGGACCGGGGCACGAACCCATGTCCCCTGCATCAGCAGGCGGACTCTCAACCACTGCGCCACCAGGGAAGCCCCTAGACACTCCTTTATTAAGCCTCAAAGCTCTCCATGGCTTTATTATGGTATTTTCAGGATAGAGAAGAGATCATTAACTTTTCAATAATGGTGATAAAGTTTAATAACGGAGATAACTGTTTCTCTTAATACTTCCAGAAAGCACAAATATGAACAATTTTCTACTTCTCCCTTACTGTTCTGTATTCCTCTTCCTATGTGACGGCTCCTCGTTTTTCCCTTCATTTGTGAAAGGAGATAATCTAGAGACAAAATAACTTAAAATTCAAACAGGGGCTTCCCTGGTGGCGCAGTGGTTGAGAGTCCGCCTGACGATGCAGGGGAAACGGGTTCGTGCCCCGGTCCAGGACGATCCCACATGCCTCGGAGCGGCTGGGCCCGTGAGCCATGGCTGCTGGGCCTGCGCATCCGGAACCTGTGCTCCGCAACGGGAGAGGCCACAACAGTGAGAGGCCCGCGTACCACACACACACACAAAATTTTAAAAGAAAATCTCTCTAGAAGTGAATTTTTTAATTTAATTCAGAACTCTTAATTGATTCTCATCTAGCATTCTGGAGATAATTCCTCATAAATAGTATGTTTTAAAAATGAAAAGAAGATTTACATTTTCAGAAACAGAGAAGATGAGGAAACAGAAATACTGCATATCACAGTTGCAGGTCACCAACATTAATTTAATTTTAAAACTGTTGCATTATCGAATTCTAGTGTCATTTAATGGCAAAGTGTGTTTAATTAAATCAACCACATTATTAATTGTTGCCTTCTTAATTTTTTAAGAGATATACATAATTCATGGAAAAATTGAGAGAGCCTACAGCACAAGAATTTGCCTTTTAAAAAATTATTTTTTGGGCTTCCCTGGTGGCGCAGTGGTTGGGAGTCCGCCTGCCGATGCAGGGGACGCGGGTTCGTGCCCCGGCCTGGGAGGATTCCGCGTGCCGCGGAGTGGCTGGGCCCGTGAGCCATGGCCGCTGAGCCTGCGCTTCCGGAGCCTGTGCTCCGCAATGGGAGAGACCGCAGCGGTGAGAGGCCCGCGTACCTCAAAAAAAAAAAAAAAAAAAAAAAAATTATTTTTTATGTTAAAAGCACTTTAATACATTGGAGAAGTGGGGAAAAGTTTTGTAACAAAACTTAAATGTTATGGCTCTCTTAATACTAGCCCTATTTATAATTTAGTTCCCATAATATTTTGTTAATGTTACCTTTATTATATGTAATATATGTTAATATATCTTACTTTATATAGGTATAGCTCATTACAGAATGTTAGGAAAAAAGAAAATGTAATGAAGAAAAATTGTCCCAAATACTACCACCTTGAATATAGTCACTGCAAAACATTTTGTTGCATTTTCATACCCTTTTTCCTAAGTATATGCATAAATACATATTCTATATACATACATGTTCATGCTATGAATTGAATGTTTGCGTTCCTCCAAAATTCAATCATGTTGAAATCCTAACCCCCAAGGAAATGGTATTAGGAAGTGAGGCCTTTGAGAGATGATTAGGTCATAAATTTGGAGCTCTCATGAATGGGATTAATACTCTCATAAAAGAGATCCCAGAGGGCCAGCTTGCCCTTTCTGTCATGTGATGTTACAGAGAAAAGAGAGTTATCTAGGAAGACGGACCTCACCAGACACCAAATCTGTCCGTGCCTTGATCTTGGAATCCTCAGCATCCAGAACTGTCAGAAACAGGTTTTTGTTGCTTATAAGCCACCCACTCTATGGTTCTTTGTTATAGCAGCCCAACCAGATTAAGACAGTGTAAACAGATCTATTCACAAGTAGAAGAACATGCTGTGCAGGAACATGCAAATGCAAGTTATTTACATGTCATTCTCCAAAGCTCTTCTGAAATCCATCCACTTGACTATATCTACTGGCTCCATCATGGATAAAATGGCAAGCATCTCTTCTCTGGTCCATAGTTAAATGTGTATGTCCTTGAATTTATTCTTCATACAGGAACCATAGTGATTTTTAAAAATAAAAGCCTTTTGAACTACTTCCATGTTTAAATTCCTTTTCTTGACTTTCTACAGCACAGAATAAAATGGGAAGTCTCAGCATGACCTACAAGGTTCTGCGAGATCTGACCCCTGCTCACCTCTTCAGCCTAAAGCCATCCCATCCTCCTCTCTGACCCTTGTCAAATCACACTGCCCTTGCTTCTCTCATCAGACACCTAAAAGTGCTTTTACCTTCACATGCTACTCCTTTTATATAAAAGGCACAAGATTTATCTTACACTGCTATTAATGACCAGAGAAAATATAACATTTAAAATTTTGCCCATGGCTGACCTTGTCCTAACCGTGAGTTCCCACCAGCTGGTGTGTGTGGCAAGAATTTAAGTAAATAATCACTACACAGTAAAGCTTAGTCTGATTCAATAATTTAAACAGTCAGGTGTTCACGTCCTCTTGAGAAAACCTGTCTTCTCTCATTGTCTCCTTGTGAGGAAGAGAAGAAGTTAGATTTGCCCACAGTCATGGCTGTAAATAGGGGCAGACCTGGATATGGCTCTTAGGTCTCCAACTCCACAAACCTCCATCTACTGCTGATTCCATCACTGACAGCATGGACCAACTAAATACTGGTAAGTAAGGGCTCTGATAACCCCAAAACATTCCAGTAACACAAACAGTAACCATGTTCAGGAATATTCTTCAGTAGCAAGACTCTCAACTAAAAGTGGTTAGAAAAGAATCCTATTTCCTTTCATTTGAATGCTATAACATAAACAGTGGCATAAATAAGCTAAAAAGAATGTCAAAGAAGGAAGATTGCCTCCTGTAATCTAGAAAACAAGACACAGCAGCTCAAAAATTAAACAGGATTTATCTAGATACAGAGAAACACACATAGAAATAATGACAGAGAGAGTGCATCCTACTCTGATGTTGTACACTTGACAGCCTTGGGACTGCTTGAAGGACTCCATGATGGTGCACAGGGGTGGGGTGCTGGGTAGTTTACCAGATGCTATAGAGCCCAAGAAAAATACACACTATAACCCCTCGGATCCTTTGTTCCACTTTTTTTCCCCCTTCATGTCAAAATGAATACAGCTTCTCAATTAATTTGGTACTATGAACAGAATATTCTGAAAGGAGAATAAAATAATTAAATGTAGACTTCATAAATTAATAAACCTACATACGCCTGCTGAGAATTCAAATAAGACTGACAATTAACATTTGTTGAATGCGTTGTGTCAAGCAACATTCTAATGCTATTTCATCCTCACAACAACACTTTAAGTTAAATACAGTTTTTATTCACAGCAACAAATAAGGAAACTGAGGTAGGAGGCTATTCTGATAAGTCTAACCAACATAAAATGCTATGTGAAAATAAAGTTTCTGGATCTACAATTTTGAGACCAAATCTGTAATGTGGTATCCTGCTTAAGCTAATTCCACCTGGCAAGGCTCTTTTGGAATCACCAGAAGATCTCCAGCACCGTAGTCCTACTAGGTTGTTGGGTGTTGTTTTTTTTTAATTATATATTTTAAATGAACACTAAACTACAAAGCAAAGAAATACGGACAGGAACAGCACCATCTTTTGTCATGGTCTCAAGTATTCATAAAGCAGAAGGTCACCAGTACCTGGTGAGAGAACAGATGAGATTCAGCATCCTGCTAGGTAGGCATACTTTTCCTGGACTCACTGTCCATATCTGTGCTCTCCTGCGCTTGCTCAATCCCTAGAACTTCTTTGATTCTTGCCTTCCCTTGCGAAATGAAATTCTTCAAGAAACATTTATTATGAAATGATCTATGTAGAGCCACCCCTTCAGAGAGAACCTATAATATAATTATAATAACCTAACAAATACAGTTTGGTGGTTTTAACTTCACTCTTAGCAACTAAGAGGAACAGTGCCAGTAAAAATAAGGAAATTAGACTAAAAAATAAATCATGAGATTTCTAAAGCAAACAAAATCCTTCTTACACAAAACACGAAGGAATAAGTAAGATTTGGAATTCTCTAGCCATTTTATTAAATCATTTTACTGACTTCCATTTTTTGAGGATAGTTGTTTATATAAAATTATTTTAAACCTGTGCCAAGAGGCTGGCATTAAGTTTTATTCTGTGTTAGGCTCCGTTTTGTTGATACTTTCTGTTCTCAATTACCACTGGCTTCGGCCAGTTTTTACCCGGCCTTTCTTTGTTGGGAAAGCAATAAGGTTAATGACTGCTGTGCTTTCTAACCATGTTCCTAATCTAGCAATTCTGCCCTTTAGAGGGTGGAATAGATTCACCACCGACACATAAATAATAATTTCCCAGGAACCTTCAAAAAGTGACTGATGCCCTTGCCTTTGGGTGTCTTTTCTTTTAAGTGACTGATGGGAACAAAACAAAAACTGTACAAAAACCTTTTCACTGGGAATAGCAAATGCAAATAGTGGATGAGAGACTGAGACCTAATGGAGAATAAAACCAAACAACAATCAGGAATAAGGGGCAAACAAATGCAGCCAGCAGAGCTCTGCTTCTCAGAGAAGTTGATCTTCCTGCAACAGAATGACAACCAGTTGCTTGCTAACAGAGAAGGGCAGTGTTTATTTAAACAGTGTATCTGGATTATGCTCTTTAAAGTTTTAGGATTGGTGGATCTGAAATTGCGTATTTTAAAGAGAACACAAAGCCATAAACTTGTCCATACACATATTTACCCACATCGCTATGGCCTGCGTGGGAATTTAATGTTTAAAATATTGCTATGTGCTGGAATACAGGAATCCAAAAAAGAGCTGGAAAGGGCTTCACAAAGTAATGCTAAACTTTGAGGCCAGGAAATGTAAGAAATTTCCCCAATGTCACTCAGCTAAAAACCTAGGTCTGATGTAACTGATCACATAAGGAGACAGAGCAACTAAATAATGACTGGAGTAGTTGAGGGAATTAAAAGTTTTTTTCCCAACTAAATACCAAAGATAATCATGTAAAGCAGTGTATGGAAAAGTTACAAATAAAGTTGTTTCTTAATCTGTATTACTTTGGCTGTAGTCATCTTTTGCCTCTGAATTGAAGCATTCACCTAGAATGTAGAGATAAAGTCAGCAAAAGGTCAAACCAAAATATTTAACCATTTTTCAAATGATTTATTTTGATGTAAAACAACTATATCCTAATGAAAAATGATTTATTTTGAAATTAATTGCTAATAAACCTATAATATCTCCTAATAAAAATTACATGATTTGGGTGTCTCTAGACCTGTTCAGTTTTATAATGTTTGTGACTTGGAAAAACTGTGTTTTCAGTGATTCATTAATCACCCCCCACCGCCCCCCCACATCACTACCAACATCAACAAAAACACAGGTTAAGGGTGGGGAGTAGAAACTGCAAAGTAAGAATTTGATATTTATCTGGAATTGCTAGGCGAGAGAGACTCATGAAGCACAGATACTGTATTGAAGCAGAAATAGTTATCTATAATCTATATGAGCTGGAGTAAAATATTATTCTAAAACACCCCAATTGTTTACTTTGTTAGTAAACAATTGATTATTAATTTGGAATATATCTGCTGACAAAAGCAGCACTACACAAAGGCTGTAATATAAAGCTGCTTAGTTGGAGGCTGAATTTGAAAAGAGGTTACGGGAATAAAAATAAATAAATAGAATCATCTGAAGAAAAAGGAAGTAAGTCACTTGGCCCATAAGGTTAACAGATCAGGGTTTAGACAGATCAATCTTCAGGAAAGGCTCTCTGTAAACTAGTGTTTAAGTCAGGAGTCAGAGTATACCATAACAGTACAACATAATAGTCGTCCCTATTTGTGTAACATTACACAACTTCCCCATCCAGGTCACGACATTACGCTCCAACTTTCCGAAGAATATTTGTCCGGGTCCAAAATGGACAAATTTTAAACCCTTCTTGATAACATGGGAGTTTCTCCACACCTATTGACTGAATGGATAGTACATGAAATTTTGAGCACAAATTGTGAAACAGAAGTCAATTCTCTTCATTCTAGATTGTTGAAAGCATTGAGATGGATGCCAAAAACATGCCCCAAAACGAGCACCAATTCCTGGCAAGCTCTGTCCCCACCAGGCCAGATTAAGATCTTTGATGAGGATTCATCATTGTAGGTGAGGGAGGGAAGGCAAGGGGTTGTGAGGTTAAAGATTATAGAGTCACTGAATAAATATGAATTAAGCACTCACAGAGGTAGCAGAAGTCACGATTTCTGATTCTTAAGCTCTAGCATACTCTGATCAGGGTCAGTGAGAACAATCATAATTGCCAAAGAAACTTGTTTACAAGATTTTGTTTTCAGGCACCAAATTCAATTTCTAAAACTCTTCCTATTAATTAGTTTTGAGTTTTGGAATATTAGTATTTTTTGCCTAGCAAAATATATCCATCAATATCCATCAATATATATGTGGATAATTTTGAGTACATTTAATATTTGGACCAGTGAAAATTTTTGGAGGGATATTTTATTTTTTATATCATGAAGTTGAAATATAATTGCTACACAGAGTTCACAAGCAAAGCAATTTTATCAAATGGCACAGTTTACAAAAACAAAATTACTTCATTTGATCCTAAGAACTATTTCTTTTTGCTGTATAAAATGTCAATTTTCTTATGTTGAAAATTTGTAGCTATAGCTCTTAACTGTCTTCTATTACAGGAACTACTGTAACATCAAAATTCTATAGTAATATTTGACTGGAGTTTACACTGAACAAATACATCTGTTTGCTATGTGCCCCAAAACATGCAGTGAAATTAAGGAACTATTGAAATGAGCAATGCCAGAAGTAGGACTCACACTGAATGAAGAATACACGTCTCAGAAACTGTGGATTCACACATTCCTAGTATAACTTAAGGAGAACATCAAGTCCAGCTGTTCAAAATTCCCACCTCCGAGCAGGAATCAGAACTCTAAAGGTAAATCATCTTATCATGGGACCCAGTCTTTGTTAAATTAGGAAACCAAGGGTCATTGGTTTCCTAATCTAACAAAGGAATCGGTTAATGAATCTATTTGTAGCTACATGGTAAAGGGACCCCAGGCCTTCTGTCCCCTTGGGTTATACCTATCTGAAGTCTACTCAAGTGTTCTTAAGAGTGGTCATTCATAGTTCTGAGAACCTATTTCTAGAACTTTATCACCTTAATAGTCTTCTAATTTCATTTTATGTAGTAATTTTTCTCCTCTTGGCCTCAGTTTACTCATCCACAAATTGAAAGAAGAATCTTGAGATCATATGGTTCAAAGTAATTCAAACTCAAATATGATTTAGGAACCTCCTACTTGGTCATAGTACTTTTAACATAGCAGGTTTTAGAATAATAGCTTTAACTTGAGGATTTTAGACTTGGATAATAAGTAGCTTGTACCTCTCTACTCACAGCTGAATCACTTTCCAGCTTCTTGGGTGGGAGGAAGTGACATGAAGGGCAGCGGAATCAAAGGTAGCCCTGCAGTTCCAGATCATTTTTAAAAAGCTATGAAAATGATGAGTGTCTTAGACCAGGATCTATTCCACAGGGCCAATGGTACAAAGACACAGCAGCAAAGGCCCACTCACCCTGACTTGTGGACACTGGGTACCGACAATGACAACTGCCATTTGATTGAGAGCAGCAAGCCTTTAATGAAGTACCCAAGAAATTGCAAGTGTTGGGCTTGACTTCAGAGAATTACACAAAATGAAAAACCGATCTCCTTTGGTTCCTTCTATGCTTTACTCTGTTCCTGTCCACTATTTTGTTCAGGACAGTGTGTGGTCTGCCTACATACTTGCCCGTATTAGGCTAAGGCTTCCTATTCATTTCATTCTGCCTCATTATCAAAACTGTAGGAATGTTCTCATCCACCAGGCATGGCACCTCAACAGTCTTTCTCTTGTTGGTTTCTTTCCAAGTGTGTTCAGACCACATATGCTGTTGTGATTAAAACTATGTAAAAAGTAGGTGCTGACCAAGCCAGGCTTAATGTTCCCCCTCAACTCGACTAAATTTTAGGTAGGTTTCTTCCTGACTCTAGACTCCTGACCTTCCTTTTCTTAGAGCACTTAATTTAGAAACCTGTAATTGTAGTTCTCTACCCCACTGAGATGTAAATCTTTTTTAAAGCCTCTTAACAGTTCTACAACCCAGGAATGCTTTTCTTAAGGACCTGGCAGTCATCTCTTTGAAATGTAATAATTAAGGAAGATAGCACCCCTATTTCTCAGTCTGTGTAAGATGGTAGGAGCCTAGCTTCAAGGAGCCTTAATCCACGTTGTAAAACTACCTCCTGTAGTGAAGACAGGAGAAAGTTGACTTTCCTTTTGGGTAAAGCCAATAGCAAACACAGACGGCTTTCACAGATTTCGCTATCCTGTGTTTCAGTGGAGTTGAGCTTGGACTGAGTTCTGACCTCTCCCCCCTATTGCAATAACCTTGAATAAAGGGTTCCTTGCTTGTTTAACTTTGTCCAGTGTAATGTTTCTTGGAAAGTGTTAATTTCAGTTTTTCTCTTGTAGTAATCAGAGCTGTCTGCTTTTGTTTCCCTGTAATTTTTTAGTTTGCTTTTTCCTTTGGAAATAGGCTGAGGTTACATGATAGTAAACAGTGCTTTTCATTACCCTAAAGTATCTTTAAAAATTAAATTTAAATTTTCTAGAACATATTTATTTTAAATTTCTTTAAAAACTAAACAAACACATTAAAAAAAATTCTTTTCAGTGTTTCTCAATGAACAAGATTCCCTGGCTGGTCAATAAGAATATTTAATCTATTTGGCATAGGCGATTGTTCCTTTAGTGAAGAATAATTTTCACAACAGTTATTGAGCAATGAAATAAGACCTCTCAATTCCACTAGCTTCTAATCTTATTTCAATTGCTTGGGATGATGCTGGAGAGAGCACCATAACTTTTCTGGTTCCCTTAATGCTTATATAAGTTTTAATCATAAATTAATAAATGGGCATACTTGAGTGGTAATGTGTGAGTCTTTAAGTCCCTGCAATAGCTAGCTATCAAGAATAATGTAATAATAAAAAAAATAAGAAGGAGGAAGAAAGCTAAGATTTATTAAGTACTTACAACTTGTCAGGCACTGTTCCAAATGCAGTGTATGAATTATTTAAAGAATCCTAATAGCAACATTAGGGGTAGGTGCTATTATTATTCCCATTCTATAGATGAAGAAGGCATGGTTCCAAGAATGTAAATATCCTGCCCCAAATCACACAGTTAATAAACGACAGAGATGTGATTTGATAATCTAAGGAGTGTAGCACTAAACCCAACACGTTTAACCATTACACTACATAGCATCTAGGCTTGCAGCCTGTCAACATCAGATATGAGAAAACTGATTGAAATAAGGTACAATATACAAAACCAGCTTAAATGGCTAGGTCTTCAATTCCAGTCTTGGTAAGTCACAATTGTCCTTTAAAAAAAATTCTTTCTGCTCCTTGCTGTAGTCGCATTGTTTAAGGTAGTGCTTCTCAAAGTGTGGTCACAGCAGCATCTGAATCGCTTGGTTGTTTGTTAGAAATGCAAGTTCTCCAGCTCCTCCCCAGGCCTACTTAATCGGAAACTCTCTGGGTGGGGCTCAGCAATCAGTTCTACCAAGCCCTCCTGTTGATTCTGATGCTTGCTCAAGTTTGAGACTCCCATGTCTAAGGCAAATTTTGGCAGAGTTCCTCATCTTGCTGTTGCCTTGGCTCTTGTGCAGAGTTCTTACCTTAATAATACTCTGTAGTGGTTTGTAGATTTCCAGCCTGAAGTGGCCTCCACCCATTTATTGTGGAAAAAAGTACAGGAACTATGCCTTTTCTGGGCAGATTTTGATATTAAAGATCAAGAAACTCACATTTCAAAATCTTGCCATTCCCTAAGTTACCAAGAACAGAAGACACACAAAATGCTTTCTTCAGAACTATCTGTTGGATGAATCAATAAAATTATCTCTACTTCTCCCTTTCCTGTTCCCACAGACTAAGAGTATAAAGCTGAGGAAATTTGCAAGAATCCACAGTATACTCTATCCCCTTTATGCACACATACACATACCTGAACTGCAAGTGAGACAAAAGATAACGTTTTTAGGTCACTGCCACAGTCCAACAAGGGAAAACAGGAGTCTGGGCAGCTGTCCAGAACCCTGGCATTTGGTCGTCACAGCATGGCAGACCATGGCTAATTTATTTGAAGTGCTACAACTTCCCAGAGTAGCAGGTGCTCCCATGTGCAACTGAAGTCACAAAATACTTTACAAGGACTATATAAATTTCTTTATGTTATACTCTTTCAGATAATCAAAACCAGTTTTCCTATTTGTCCTTGCCAGCCTCTCCTTAGTAACACAGACACGTCAATTATATGCAGAACAATCATAGCCTTAATTTTCAAATACATGTTAAAAGTGCATATACAACCATATGCTAATGGAAGATATTATGAAGCTTTAAATATAAATATATTATTATTGTTGTTGTTTTCCTTGGCAAACACTGGACAATTCCATTTCTCCCTCAGTATAGAAATTAGAAGGGAGAGTTCAAACATTAAGATAAATATACAACGTCTAAATATCTTGGTAGGTAACCTTCCAATCTGATTTTCAAATAACCTTCAAGGGACTTTTAAAAATACTCCATATTACAATTATGAAAATAAAAGTTTGTTTTTTGTAGTAGTCATCACAGGAATCTATTTTCATATGGCTACTTTAAGTTAACATATGAAATTTTAACATATTTATTTGAGGGAAAAATGTTTGCTTAAGATATTAAGCTCAGCAACTGTGGCATATCATACTGCAACTATTGACAAATCAAGAGAGCGCATAACCTTGAACTTGAAACCCAGCTGAATAGTTATCAAGAACATTTTTTCCACTTTCTACTCTCAGTTCTAATTTTTCAGGCTCTGTGACCTTCAGTAAGTTTCAATTTTTCTCCATTTTTTTTTGCTATTAGCTATTCATTATTTTAGTGGACTGATAATGTATTTTTAGAGAGTATAAAAAGTTTCCCAATACTTTAAAGTATAGATATTATTTTAAATGACAACAAAGCATTACTATTTTAATAGATTCTAATTTCATGGTTCTTAAATATTTGAACATGTCCGAATTTTGCCATAGTCCCAACCTAGGTCATAAAACATGAAGACGTATCAAGAAAGCGAGTTGCTTTTAAATTTTGATATTTCAACTCTCTGTTAGACATTCACAGAGTTCCGGATATTAACATAGTCACTGTCTACCTATGGGCAGTTTGAAAACACCCAGAGGCATATAGTTTTATTGTAGTTTGTAGGACATGGAGGAGAAAGCAGGTTCACAACAAATTCTAATTGATGTGAAAATAGGAAAATCTTAAAATAGGGTCAAAATTTTACAGGTAACATTACATTACACTATAAAATTCACAACATGTCTTTCCAGACAAGTGTTCAATTCAGTCCTCAACACTTTTGCCCACAAGGTCTTTTACAAAGCAAATACAAGGCTTCACTCCCTTGTCACCCAAGAAATGTCGCAGGGTTCCTGAGTAGCAGAGCCCTGTCTTCTGGAGATCTGAAAGTAAAGGAAACTCACTGTGACTAAATAAACTACTATATATTGCCTACAACTGCTCCAACCCAAATCACTTGCATGTAGAATTTTCAGTTTAAAACCCATGAAATTTGGTAGGGTAGAGTAAAATTTCAAATAATTAACTAATGCATTTACCACCTAAACAAACTTTTCTTAAACTTATATGTGTATAATACCCAGGGAATTAACAGTTCTGAAAAACAGTATTTTTAGAGATGAATGGTGGAAGATTTTAAAATTATTATGCCCAGGAAGTGGTATGACATAGAGAAAAGATAATATACTTCGTGGATGACCAGTATCAAGGATTTTTTTTTTAGCACGGTTCTGATTTCAAGGGGTACAGGGAAGGCCTCGTGGGAAAGTGATGTCTGAGCTATGTTCTAAACATCACGGTTGTACACATATATCAAAACTTGTCAAACTGTATCCTTTAAATATGTGTAACATTGTATATCAGTTATACCTCAAAGCTGTTACCAAAATCAAAAACCCCTTTCTCATCCCAAAGACAAGTTCAAGGGTAAAACGATCAAACTAATTCAATTCAACCAGTGTTTACCCAGCTAATCACTAATGTACACCAGACACAAAGCTTAGCCTAGGACACTTGGCTTCAGTGACGGTCACACTGATCACAAACAACACCAGGTTTTTTTGTTATTATTTTACGTATTCTTCTAATAGCACTGGCTTTGGAACCTTACAGGTCTGTGGTATTTATGGTTCTAACACTTCCTTGTGAGCGATATGAATACTATCTCAGAGCCTGGATTTCCTTATCTATAAAGGGAAGCTAATACAACCTAACAATCCTAGGTAGGGGATATAAGAGCTCAACAAATGGCCGCTCTTATCATTTTCACATAATAAATTCAAACATTCACAGGACTATGTCTCTGAATTATTTTCCATAGCATAATGCCCTCAAAGTCCATCCATGTTGAACAAATGGCAGGATTTTTTTTCTTTTTATGGATGAATAACATTACATTTTACATATGTGTGTATGTGTGTATGTGTGTATGTGTGTGTGTGTGTGTGTGTGTGTGTGTGTGTGTTGCATGTTTGTATCTCCTGCATTTTCTTTATGCGTTCATCTAGTGATGAACACTTAGGTTGCTTTCATACCTTGGCTATTGTAAATAATGTTGCAGTGAGCACGGGGGTGAAAATATCTTTTTGAGTTAGTGTTTCTGTTTTATTCAGGTCGACACCCAGAAGCAGATTTGCTGGATCATATAGTATTTCTTTTTAAAATTTTTTTTAAAGAAGCTCCATACTATTTTACATAATAGCTCCACTAACTTACAATCCTACCGACAGTGCACAAAGGTTCCCTTTCCTCCACATTCTCACCAACACTTGTTTCTTGTCTTTTCTGATGACAGCCATTCTAACAAGTGTGAGGTGATAAGGCGAATCTTTACTTGGACAAATTCTGTGAAGAGTATTTTAGATAACTGATGAAATTCATAAACTGTAACTAATGTGCAAAATATTGATGTTTCAAAAAATAATACATACCTGAACTGAAAATTCACTTACTAGATTTCTTATTATTTTCCTGTCTCAAATTTTCTGTACCATAAAAACTTTGGTATGATTTCTGTTGTTTAAAAAAATGCAGCTTACCCTCTTGTCCTCCTTATAAAGCTGTGGTTCTCAGTCAGGGCTGATTTTGTCTCCCTGGAGCATTTAGCAGCTTCTGGTGGTCACAACTGGAAGGCAGTGCTATTAGTATCTAGTGGGTATAGGCCAGGGAGAAACATCCCATAATGCGCAGGACTGACCCTCACAATAAAGACTTACCTAGCCCAAAATGTCAGTAGTGTCATGATTGAGAAACTCTGCTGTAAAGTGTTTTAAAAACTAAAGGTGTTTTTCATTGTCTCTTAACCTGAAGTATAAGGTAAGTATTTGTGTATTTCCTACGTAGAAAACATGTGGGCAGCCAGATTTCAGGATATAAGGAATGGCAAACATGTTCAGTTTTGCAAGTGTTGCATTTGAGATGCCTATTAAGTAAACCCAGATATATTAAAAGGCGGGTCCTGAATGGAAATTTAAATTTGGGAATTTTTTTTTTTTTTTTTGGCAGCATTGGATCTTCGTTGCTGCACGCGGGCTTTCTCTAGTTGAGGCGAGCGGGGGATACTCTTCATTGCAGTGCATGGGCTTCTCACTGCAGTGGCTTCTCTTGTTGCAGAGCACGGGCTGCAGGCCCGTGGGCTTCAGTAGTTGTGGTTCGTGGGCTCTAGAGCGCAGGCTCAGTAGTTGTGGTACACAGGCTTAGTTGCTCCACAGCATGTGGGATCTTCCCAGACCAGCCCTCGAACCCTTGTCCCCTGCCTTGGCAGATAGATTCTTAACCACTGTGCCACCGGGGAAGCCCAAAATTTGAGAATTTTTAAGGGTGCACAGAAATTGAATCCATGGGTATGGATGAGAAGGCCTAATCCAAAGAGGAAGCATAAAAAGAGAAAGGAGCCTGAGTCTTCAGAAGCACTCATTTAACAACTGGATAAAAGAGAATGAGCCCACAAAGGAAAATTAGTGGGACCAGGAGGAATTCAAAGAAATAAGAGAAAATAAGAAACGTGTGATGTCACGGAAAACAATAAAAGAGATTATCTCAAGAAAGAAAAACTGATTTATAGTGTCAAATGCATCAGGGAGAAAAAGCAAGGAAAGGACAGAAAAGTCCATTTTATTAAGAGACACAGAACTCGTTAGTGACCTTTGAGGAGGGCTGTCTTGCTTGAGTGATGGAGGCAAAAGCCAGACTGGAGTGCACCAGGATTAAGTGGCAGCGTGGAACTCGAGACAACTCTTCTAGAAATTTTCTATTGTAAAGGGAAGCAGAGGTTGTAGGGGCATGTGTGTGGAATCCAGGTTAACATGGGACAGACCTGAGTGTGTTTAAAGGTTGATGGCAGTGATTTGATTCAAAGCTATCAGTCAGTATACAGGGGAGAAAAGGAAAAGTTTATACTGTAAAGTTTCCCTGAAGTTATAAGGGGATAGAATTGAAAAGAGATAGAGAGTTTGGCTTTATAGCTGAGGGAAATCACCTCTATTGTAAAAGGAGGGAAGAATCAATAAATATCTTTACTGATTGGTTTTCATAGAAGAGATACAAGATTTGTGGCCTATTGTGTAGCAATAAATATTTATTCCTCAAATAAAACAGAATGAGAAGGGGTCAGAAACATGATCTGCTATGATCTGAATGTCTGTGTTCCCCCCAAATTCAGATGTTGAAATCCTAACCACCAAGGTCATGGTATTAGGATGTGGGGCCTTTGGGAGGTGATTAGGTCATGAGGGCAGCATGAATTAAATTAATGCCGTTATAAAAGAGACCCGGGGAAGCTCCCTTCCCTTCTGCTATGTGAGGTTATGGTGAAAAGACAGTTATCTAGGAAGCAGGGTTTCACCAGACACCAAATCTGCCAGCACCTTGATCTTGTGCTTCCCAGACTCCAGAGCAGTGAGAAACAAATGCTTGTTGTTCATAAGCCATTCAGTCTATGGTATTTTTTTTTTAATTTTTAAAAATTTATTTATTTTTGGCTGCATTGGGTCTTTGTTGCTGCACGCGGGCTTTCTCTAGTTGCAGCGAGTGGGGGCTACTCCTCGTTGTGGCACGTGGGCTTCTCATTGCGGTGGCTTCTCCTGTTGCAGAGCATGGGCTCTAGGCACGTGTGCTTCAGTAGTTGTGGCTCGCGGACTCAGTAGTTGTGGCGCACGGGCTTAGTTGCTCCACGGCATGTGGGATCTTTCTGGACCAGGGCTCGAACCCGGGTCCCCTGCCTCAGCAGGCGGATTCTTAACCACTGCACCACCAGGGCAGCCTCCAGTCTATGGTATTTTGTTACAGTAGCTCGAATGGACTAAAACATTATCTTTTCAGTTGTTCAAACCAATCTAAACAGGAATTTCCAGAAGCAAATCATAGGAAATGGCCTGCACCTGCACGTCCCCTAACCTGCTGCCCATGCTGTTCCTTTTACCAACAATATCCTGTCTACTCCTTGTCCTCTGGAAACCACTCCTTGCACCTTCAGATGGAAGTGGATGCTCCCTCCTCCATGCTGAGTAGCACACACTATAGTATACAGTAACGATTTCTTTACCTGTTTAATTCTTTCGCTAGATTGGGAGCTGTTCTGGGGTGTGGTCACATCACGCACAGAACACTAGTGCCCAGTGCCTGTCTCTTGGCAGGTGACTAATAAGTGCTTGCTTAGGAGATGAGCTTACCTTTTCATTTTTCTTATAAATATCTCCCGAATGGAATGCTATCTTGCATTGGCAAAACAGTGAATCTCTAAAATTATACCTTGAACTACCAACTCATATTTATATGTACATACACACATGTGCCTCTGAGAATGACCCCTTTAGCTACAGGCTTCTCTATTCTAAACAGCTAAAGAGATGGGTTAATCCTGAGTTAATTAGAAAATTCAGTTATACAGAAATTCTGCTAACTGCAAGCCTGCACTTCATAATCAAGCTAATTAACTGGGTGTTTATTGAATCTTTCTTCCCAGACTGTGGCCTCATAGAAGGTAGGACATTTTTCTCCATTTTTCCCATTAAATTGAATATAAAATGCATTTGCCAAAAATGCTTATTGAAAAAAATAATTGGACTAGGCTCAAAGTACAATTGGGGAGAAGAAGCATTGGAACACAAGAATAAGTAGAATCAGGTTTCTGATTCCAAATATCTACTCCCCTCTTTTACCTCTAACATATACAACAAGGTCAAACGCAAGCTTAGAAGAGCTGATATCATATAAGCAATAAATAAAACAATGGAAGAATTCTTCTTATCCCTGTTTCTTTCAAAAATATAAATCTATGTTTTAAGTGAAAAAAGGCAGTCCAAAGCACAGAATTCAATTTATCAATGGACTCTAGAATTCTATATAAAAAGGGGTAGCTGTAAAAAATTATAAAATAAACTGAACAATAATAAATGACAAGCTCCAAAAGAAGGGTCAACTATAAATCAAATCCTCCACTCTAGAGTAGAAGACAGTGGCAATTCAACTCAATGTAATTGAGGTAATGCTAATGATATTGCAGTTTTAATCATTAAATGAGAAGTATAAGATTCAAGAAAAGTGTGAGGGCCCTCATGCCATTTATTGAAGAAATAAGATATCAAATAGTAATACAGAGCAGTTTTATCATTAACTGCAAAATTATGAAGTAAAGTTAATAAGAATAGAGTCATTTAGCAATATGGAGTAGGTTACAAGGCTCAAGCCTTTGGTGAACTCCTGAGGGTACACTGTGGGCTAAGCTATCCCGGAAAGTCTTCATGCAAAAATAAACTTGAGGTAGACTGTGACGGCTTCGGTTTTCCCAGTTCATCATTTGTCAGATGACAAATCAAGCTGTACTGTTACCCTTGAATATTTTTTTAATGTGAGCCAATTAAATTAGTATGCACTTTGATTTATTTGTACTGTTCTTTGCAATTTAAATGTTTCTATTTCAAAATGAATTATACTAAGTCTTTTGTATGCAACTGCAACCCAAACCTTTCGAATATGCCAGATTTCCCCTGCCATATGGTCTCTTTTTCATTATTCTCTTCTAAGAATTACATATTTAGGTTTGCCTGTAAAAAGTGAAAGCCATCATGAACAAAACAACTGGATCATTTCTACCCTTTGACGCAGCTTTAACCTTGCCCTCTTCCTAAAGCCCAGGAAAGATAAAAGCTGGTTGCCTGGAGCCCTCCAGGAAAATGAATCACGGATAGAGAAGTGCATGTTCCTGCGTTTGCGAAGAGTAAAAGCAACCCACAAAAATGTCTATTTTCTATGAATACTTCTCGTCATATACTTTACTGTGGCTACCATTCAATTCTATGTGTTTTCAGTGTGAATATTATGTACTTCATATACTCCCTGCTATTTTTTCTATTTGTAACCTAGCCAGTAAAATGCCTGATCTCTGACTTAGCATTCAGTGTCCATGAGGTGCACCTGCTGGTTTTATTTCTACATTTTAGCCCAACTATTGTTTGACTTTCTCAAACTTGTTCTACATTCTCCCCACACAGTCACCTTTGCCTCTGTCCTGACTGGATTCATTTTGTCAATATTTGTTTAGTTTATCTTTGCTCTTAAAAAGAATCCATATTCCATAAAACCTTTCCAGACACTCTCAGTTACAACTAGTTGCTGTCTCCTCTGGGTTTTTTTGGTCACTTGTCACACACTGCCTTGCATTATATCTATTTGCGATGATTTAATACCATTTATATTTAGAGGATGAGTATGGGATCATTCATCCACTCATTCATACAATGAAAATTTTCATTTGTCCAATAAAAGTCTGTCATGAGGTTTTCCCTGGACTAGACACTGAAGATAGAGTGCTAAACAAAACAGACTCATTTCCAGATCTCTTAAAACATAACAAATTAATGAGATGATAGACATTCTGTGAATTGGAAAAGTTATAAGGGCCTGAGGTATGGGTGTTATGCCTCTGGACATATCATCTTTCTAAACATCTTCTGTGCTGTCCCTCTCATAAAAGAGAGAAAGAGATTCTGTTGGTAGGACTAGATGTGTAGGGCACATTAGAAGAAATTAAAAGTCCTAGGGTGAAAACTGAGGGTGGTATCTGCTCAGTGGAAAGGGGTAGCTAAGTATTTTGACTGAAGCTGATGTGAAGCTTCAAGTCTCTGGGATCCACGGTCAGAGAAGACATGTTGAGAAATCGTATAGTGTTCATACTCAGTGACAAATGTTTATTTATATCCATTACAAACACACACCACCACCACTGCCACCACCACCCAAAAACCACGCAGGTGGGGGTTTCAATTTTTAATACTGGAATAATAAATGATTAAGGCTAAAGCAACGCCATAAAGAATAATGGAAAATAATAAGTATTTACATACACATGAGGTTTCTAATTATTAATGCTTTAAAAAAAACACACCTGGCTTAAAAGTAAAATAGGCAGTATTATGCATATATCTTTGTATACTGGGCCTCACTACTGACTGATACAAGACACTGGTCTACAGGCAAAGGAGCTCAGGATAAAATTACCATTTCAGAATTACTAATTTTTCAATCCCTAATCATAAAGTAATGAGAACTGAGATATAACTATATAATATGTCCTTATAAGAATTCTGCAATAAAAGGAGCTCATACCTTAGCATTTGAAGTCAATCGACATTGAAGTTTTTGAGCTATAAAATTATGTTTAATACTGGAATAAATAAAATACGCATTATAAGATTCAGTTTTAAGTATCACGTTAAACCTCTGAGCACAAGAAAAAAATCAAGTAACAAATGATCAAATCAATAGGGAAACATCCTCTCAATCAACAACATTGATAAGACATTCAAACATGAAATTCACACTGATGGGGTTAATTTCATTGACCAATTATCCTTCCCTGGGTGTTTGGAACAAGTGGTCAACAGATACAACAGGTGCAAACAAAAGAATTTTTGTCAGAGAAAGATGCAGAAGACAGGCAGTGCCTGCATATTAAATTGCACATGGAAAGTTCTGACAATGAGATGGAGAATGACTAGATGACTGCTTGGTCAGGTCTGGTTGTTCAGGTCAGGGAGTGTCTAATCATGTTGATGGAATATTCTGTCTCTGGCTTTTGGGCCTTTTCAGGAGAGTTGAGTGAGTTAGGAGAGGAGTTGTCAAAGGCTAGAGGGATCTGGAGTTTTGTCATAAGAATTTTCCATAATAATACTTCAACTAATAACAGGAAGCAATTTTCTTTCTTTATGATAATAGTAGAGACTGTAAATAAATGACTAATAATAATACCACAAACACAACTGAAATCCTCTCTATTCTTAGGATCTACTTGCCTATGCCTAATCCCAACCCTGGACACTGATTATTTAAAAACAAGAGTCATTGTGTGGAACCAATAAGAAGGATTATAAAGTTTTTGTCAGAGTGTAGAAATACTCCTTTTAAATATGTATTATTTTCTTCATCTGAAAACAAAAGCAATAATTAATGAAGAAAATCTTCACTTGTAAAGCCTTTGGCTTCTACACTAAACAGGAAGCAAACATCTCATACAAATGTATCACTCTGACTGCTGTGCTGGTCAATTAGGAAGTTACTGCAACAATCCATGCAGTGAATGGCTCAGGAGTGGAATTTGCGAAGATGGTAAGAGACAAATGAGTTCTGGATATATACTGAGGGGAGAGCCTTCAATGATAAGTTGGATTTGGGATGTGAGGGGAAGAAGAGTCAAAGATGTAGCATTCCATTCCAAAACAACAGAATATACTTTCTTCTCAAGTGCTCATGGAACATTCTCAAGGATAGATCATATCTTGTGTCAAAACTCAGGCCTTGGTAAATTTAAGAAAATTGAAATCATATAAAGTATCTTTTCCGACCACAATGCTATTAGACTAGATATCAATTACAGGAAAAAAAAATCTATAAAAAATACAAACACATGGAGGCTGAACAACACACTACTAAATAACCAAGAGATCACTCAAGAAATCAAAGAGGAAATCAAAGAATATCTAGGAACAAATGACAATGAAAACACGACAACCCAAAACCTATGGGATGCAGCAAAAGCAGTTCTAAGAGGGAAGTGTATAGCAATACAATCCTACCTAAAGAAACAAGAAACATCTCAAATAAAAAACCTAACCCTACAACTAAAGCAATTAAAGAAGGAAGAACAAAGAAACCCCAAAGGTAGCTGAAGGAAAGAAATCATAAGGATCAGATCAGAAATAAATGAAAAAGAAATGAAGGAAACAATAACAAAGCTCAGTAAAACTAAAAGCTGGACAGGGAGATCAGTTTGGTGCTTTGTGACCACATAGAGGGGTGCGATAGGGAGGTGGGAGGGAGGGAGATGCAAGAGAGAAGAGATATGGGGATACATATATATATGTATAGCTGATTCACTTTGTTATAAAGCAAAAAGTAACACACCATTGTAAAGCAATTACACTCCAATAAAGATGTTAAAAAAAAACCAAACTAACTAAAAGCTGGTTCTTTGAGAAGATAAACAAAATTGATAAATCATTAGCCAGACTCATCATGAAAAAAAGGGAGAGAACTCAAATTAATAGAATTAGAAATGAAAAAGGAGAAGTAACAACTGACACTGCAGAAATACAAAGGATCATGAGAGATTACTACAAGCAACTCTATGCCAATAAAATGGACAACCTGTAAGAAATGGACAAATTCTTAGAAATGCACAACCTGCTGAGACTGAAACAGGAAGAAATAAAATATATGAACAGACCAATCACAAGCACTGAAATTGAAATGGTGATTAAAAAATCTTCCAACAAACAAAAGCCTAGGACCAGATGGCTTCACACGTGAATTCTATCAAACATTTAGAGAAGAGCTAACACCTATCCTTTTCAAACTCTTCCAAAATATAGCAGCAGGAGGAACACTCTCAAACTCATTCTACGAGGCTGCTATCATGCTGATACCAAAACCAGACAACGATGTCACAAAGAAAGAAAACTACAGGCCAATATCACTGATGAACATAGATGCAAAAATCCTCAACAAAATACTAGCAAACAGAATCCAGCAGCACATTAAAAGGATCATACAGCATGATCAAGTGGGGTTTATCCCAGGAATGCAAGAATTCTTCAATATATTCAAATCAATCAATGTGATACAACATATTAACAAGCTGAAAGAGAAAAACCATACGATCATCTCAATAGATGCAGAAAAAGCTTTTGACAAAATTCGACACCATTTATGATAAAAACCCTCCAGATAGGAGGCATAGAGGGAACTTACCTCAACATAATAAAAGCCACATATGACAAACCCACAGCCAACATCATTCTCCATGGTGAAAAACTGAAACCATTTCCACTAAGATCAGGAACAAGACAAGGCTGCCCACTCTCACCACTATTATTCAACACAGTTTAGGAAGTGTTAGCCACAGCAATCAGAGAAGAAAAGAAATAAAAGGAATCCAAATAGGAAAAGAAGCAGTAAGCTGTCCCTGTTTGCAGATGACATACTCTACACAGAGAATCCTAAAGATAGTACCAGAAAACTACCAGAGCTAGTCAATGAATTTGCTAAAGTAGCAGGATACAAAATTAATACACAGAAATCTCTTGCATTCCTATACACTAATGATAAAATATCTGAAAGAGAAGTTAAGGAAACACTCCCATTTACCATTGCAACAAAAAGAATAAAATACCTAGGAATAAACCTACCAAAGGAGACAAAAGACCTGTATCCAGAAAACCGTAAGACACTGATGAGAGAAATTAAAGATGATAAAAACAGATGGTGAAATATACCATGTTCTTGGATTGGAAGAATCAACATTGTGAATATGACTATACTACCCAAAGCAATATACAGATTCAATGCAATCCCCATCAAACTACCACTGGCATTTTTCACAGAACTAGAAGAAAAAATTGCACAATTTGTAATGGAAATACAAAAGATCCTGAATAGCTGAAGCAATCTTGAGAAAAAAACCCAGAGCTGTAGGAATCAGGCTCCCTGACTTCAGACTATACTACTAAGCTACAGTAATCAAGACAATATGGTACTGGCACAAAAACAGAAAAACAGATCACTGGAACAGGATAGAAAGGCCAGAGATAAACCCACACACATATGGTCACCTTATCTTTGATAAAGGAGGCAAGAATATACAATGGAGAAAAGACAGCCTCTTCAATAAGTGGTACTAGGAAAACTGGACAGCTACACGTAAAAGAATGAAATTAGAACACTACCTAACACCATACACAAAAATAAACTCAAAAGGGATTAAAGACCTAAATATAAGGCCAGACACTATAAAACTCTTAGAGGAAAACATAGGCAGAACACTCTATGACATAAATCACAGCAAGGTCCTTTTTGACCCATCTCCTAGAGAAATGGAAATAAAAACAAAAATAAACAAATGGCACCTAATGAGACTTAAAAGCTTTTGCACAGCAAAGGAAACCATAAACAAGATGAAAAGACAACCCTCAGAATGGGAGAAACTATTTGCAAACAAAGCAACTGACAAAGGATTAATCTCCAAAATATACAAGCAGCTCATACAGCTCAATATCAAAAAAACAACCCAATCCAAAAATGGACAGACGACCTAAACAGACATTTCTCCAAAGAAGATATACAGATTGCCAACAAACCCATGAAAGGATGCTCAACATCACTAATCATTAGAGAAATGTAAAGCAAAACTACAATGAGGTATCACCTCACACCGATCGAATGGCCATCATCAAAAAATCTACAAATAATAAATGCTGGAGAGGGTGTGGAGAAAAGGGAACCCTCTTGCACTGTTGGTGGGTATATAAATTGATACAGCCACTGTGGAGAACAGTATAGAGGTTCCTTAAAAAACTAAGAATAGAACTACCATATGACCCAGCAATCCCACTAGTGGGCCTATACCCTGAGCAAACCATAATTCAAAAAGAGTCATGTACCACAATATTCACTGCAGCTCTATTTCCAATAGCCAGGACATGGAAGCAACCTAAGTGTCCATCGACAGATGAATGGATAAAGAAGACATGGCATATATATACAGTGGAATATTACTCAGCCATAAAAAGAAATGAAATTGAGTTATTTGTAGTGAGGTGGATGGGCCTAGAGTCTGTCATACAGAGTGAAGTAAGTCAGAAAGAGAAAAACTAATGCCACATAGTAACACATATATATAGAATCTAAAAAAGAAAAAAATTGTTCTGAAGAACCTTGGGGCAGCACAGGAATAATGATGCAGACCTAGAGAATGGACTTGAGGACACGGGGAGCGGGAAGAGTAAGTTGGGAAGAAGTGAGAGAGCGGCACTGCCATATATACACTACCAAATGTAAAACAGATAGCTAGTGGGGGAAGCAGCCACATAGTACAGGGAGATAAGCTCAGTGCTTTGTGATCACCTAGAGGGGTGGGATAGGGAGGGTGGGAGGGAGACACAAGAGGGAGGAGATATGGGGATATATGTATATGTATAGCTGATTCACTTTGTTATAAAGCAGAAACACATCCTTGTAAAGCAATTATACTCCAATAAAGACGTTAAAAAAAAAAAAAACAGATGTAGCTAAGGTGTTTGACCTGAGCAAATAGATGAATACAGCTGACATTTAGATGGAGAAAACTGAGGGAGGGACATTTGTTTTGTTGTTGTATTTTGGTTTTTTTAATAATAACTTTATTTATCTACCTATTTATTTTAATTGAATTATAGTTTATTTACAATGTTGTTGTTAGTTTCAGGTGTACAGCACAGTGATTCAGTTATACATACATATATATTTTTTCAAATACTTTTCCCTTAAAGGTGATTATAAAATATTGAATTTAGTTCCCTGTGCTATATAGTAGGTCCTTGGTGGTTATCTATTTTATATATAGTAGTGGGGGAGGGATAAATTAGGAGTTTGGGGACTTTTTTTTTTTTTGATGGACAGTGGTTTTGAACACAAAGGGTTTGAGATGCCCATTAGACTGTGATGACTGTGGATTGGCAGTTGGGTTTGAGGCTCAATAGAGAGAAGCCTCTCTATTGAGCTAGAGATAGAGCCAGAGGTAGAAATCTTTGAGTCCTGAGCATACAGGTGGACGATCTCCCAAAAAGCAGAAAGAAAAAAGGTCCAAACACTGAAACCTGGGGCTCCCACTGTTTACATATGACAAAAATGAGGAAGAACTTAAATATGAAGGAGTAGAAGGATGAGAAGAAAGAGAGAAACACCATATGAACACCAAGAAAATGTTTTAAGAAAGAGGGAATGGTCTGTGTCTAATGCTGATTAGTCAAGAAGAGTAATGAGAATTCCTCACTGGATTAACAACATGAAGACTGCTGGTGAGTCGACAAGAACTGTTCTGCTGTGGATGAAAGCCTTTTGTAATAGGTTCAAGAAAGAATGAGACAAAAGAAAGTGAAGGCCACAATGATGACTAATTTAAAAGGGAACAAAGATATCAGCTGGTATTTTTAATGAATGGGGAAACATAATTAGCTAAAAGGAAGGAGAACAGGTTGGAAGTGAGAAGATGGAATGAAAGGGATTGAAGCTGGGTTGCAGACCCAGGGTCTCGCTTGAGTCAGTGGCCATGAACTTAAAGGAAGACCCATCAGGATAGTTGTGCAGTTTTCCCAGCCACATCCCTCCCCCCCGGTGAGATACAAAGCACATGGAAACCTACACTTCACCAGCCTTGGCATTTTTCTGAGGAAGTATAATGAAAGGAGAAAGGAGCAAAGAAACTGAGGATGGTTATAAGGGAGTCATTATAATGCTTAGACACAGAACTGAAAGTGGGTGGAAGGGAAGTGAGGGCACGAGTGAAGAAAGTGTAGGAAAAATGTATTTTTGTTATGGTTCATTTAGGGAACTGGAGATAAGGAACAGAAAACTGATGGAGTGGTTGTAGTTAATGATCATGTTGAGGTCCAGGGGATGACCCTGGAAGTCAGTGGCAATAACACGTTGGAGGAGGAGAGAAGGTACAATAATTGGGACAGATAGAGCTTTGAAAGCTCCAAAGAACATGACAAGGGAGTTATTGGAGCATGTGGCAGTGGTCCAGGTATTCAATCTGCAAAGATGAAGAGGCAATGGGCCAAGGGTCTGTAAATATCCACAGTAAGAAAAGGCAGAACGTGATATAATTAGCTTTATCCTGGGGCACTGGAGGAGGGAGGTGTAGAGAATTGCTTATTCAACAAACATACACACAATGGAAGACATGATTTTGGAACCACTTCAAAAGATGTAAGTAGTATGTGCTCTATAAGATTATTAAAGGTATGGTCATTATATTAAACATTTTAACTGGATTTTTCTTGGGCATATAAATTACTGCTTTGCTGATTCCATGATCTTTGTGACAAAAATCAGACTCGCTGGGCTAACTTAATTAAGAGACTCCTGGAAGTTAAATTCCATCACTTACATAACAATCACAGGCATTTCACAAAAAATCTAATTTAAGGAGTTGGGAAAAGGATCTGAAGGGTGGTCAGAGTGTGCCTTTTATTTTTCATTATATGTCTTACAATTAAGAGGTCATTAGTCAAAAAATCTACATATCTCAGCCTGTCATACAGGACACTCAGAGTGTGATGGTGGCTTGCCTGTAAAGCCTTAGCAACACCTATTCAACTCAACCTAAGCACCTGTTTGAAGTCCATGACTGGTAAGAAAAGTAGCTCAACTGATCCTAATCTACAAGTGATTTCTAACGAAGAGCTGAAGTGTGACTTTTGTTTTCTTCTTAGCAAACTCATATACAGACAAGTCCCATGTAAAAATTGACCATTAGATATTTACAATTGGGGCACTTTGTTCCAAAGCAATAGTAACAAAGTATTCTGTGAGTTTATAAAAATATGTTCAAGTATTTAAAGTGTTTGGGGAAACTACACTTACTTTGAATATGTTACAGGAAGTAATTCTGGTGTGTTTCCATGTACATTTCTGTGAACTAAAAATTGACCCTCTATGTGAAGAAGGTATCCCGCATTTAAGTACAAGTAACTTTACTAATTATCTGTGACTATTTTCTGCTTAGATGGGGGTGATTATTAGTGATCCTTCTGAACCATCCCTTTAGCTTGTGTGATGTCTTAAAGAGACTGCATCTGCCAGGGTCTAAATGGTCTATACATCCCAGAAATGATGTTTATATTGGTATATTTATCCATGATTTATTTTTTAATAGTTTTAAATAGAAGGATAGGTCATGCAACTATATTTTGAATGGATAGAAATGCTGATAATCCTCCAATGTAACCTTTCTGTATAGAAAATAAACTGTGATGTCTATCATCTATAAACATTTCTCTATAAAATTGTATCACACCAATATATCCTATTTCTCTAATTTCAATATTTTTGTACATACATAGATGAGTTACTAATAGAAACATGCTTATTAGAAAATCTTCTCAGCGGAAATGAACTTTTAAAATAACATCTTAAATGATACTAAACACTACTTTACAAAACACCAACTCATGTGTTAGCTGCTGAACCTACAATGAGCCAGTAATAGCTTAATTCAAACCAGTGATAAAATACAATTCCTAAAGGTCAAAACCAAACTCTTTGAGTAGAGATTCCATCTGTGCTCCTTTTCACTGTATTTCTATACTGCAGGGATAGGCTTTTCTAGTGCAGCGTGCATTAAAATTATTTTCAGTGATGATTTTTTTCTGATCCTCTGTTGGAGATGAACTAAGAAAACACTCGATGACCTCCCTCTTTGTCATGAATTTTGTATTCTCAGAGGACTAGATGACAAATATTGACACAGCTTTACAGTACTCATGTACAAATCCATGTCTGCAGCTGATTTTTGCAGTTAGGATTTTTGGTTGCTCTCAGAAATTGTTCATAATATTTATTAGTGCAGAGTAAAATTAACAATGAATATTTACTAGTGTCAATCGTACACAATGTAAACTCTATTTAGAAAATGAATACAATATTAACATTTCATAATCCCTTTTAAAATGTATCAATTTAAATAACTATTTTGAAGGGGGTAACTTTCAAGCATTCATTCCTGCATCCTTGCTGCCAAAGATGACCTGTGGCAGAATGTGACAAAATGAGTTTATACACATGAACATCCTTCACTGCAGCATTATCCACAGTGGTCAAGATATGGAAACAACGTACGTGTATGTCAACAGATGAATGGATAAAGAAAATATGATAGATATATATCTATATCACAAATATATATATCAAATATATATACATACATACACACTCATACACATACACACAGTGGAATATTATTCATTCTTAAAAAAGAAGGAAATCTTGCCATTTGTGACAACCTGCAGGGCATTATACTAGGTGAAATAAGCCAGACAGAGAAAGACCAATACTGTATGGTATCACTTACATGCGGAATCTAGAAAAAATAAAATTAAAGTCAAACTTTTAGAAACAGTGAAATGTTGGTTGCCAAAGGTTAGAGGGCAGGGGAAACAAGAAGATGTTGGTCAAAGGGTACAAACTTTCAGTTATAAGATGAATAAGTTCTAAAGATCCTACAGAGCATGGTGACTATAGTTAATAATTCTGTATTGTATACTTGAAGTTTGCTAAGAGAATAGATCTTAAGCATTTCCATACACTCAAGAAAGATAATAATGTGAGGTGATGAATATGTTAATTAACTTAATTGTGGGAATCCTTTCACGATGTATATCAAATCATCACATTGTACACTTTAAATATAATAAATTTTATTTGTCAATTATACCTCAGTAAGGATGGGGAAAAAAACATGAACATCTTGAGCTGTATACAAATATATACTACAGTTTCTCTTCTGGCCCTCTAGAAATATTGTTGAATGAAAAAATTAATTCTCTGGGAAAATTCAGGGAGCAATGTTGAACACATCCTATTTCTAACTTTATTTTGCTCTTCTGTTTTATTCCTCTTGACAACACTGCAGTATTTAGTGAAAATAATTCAGTTTAATATCAAAAATTGTGGTGTTCGATATGTACTTTGGTTATTTCGCTTTCAGAACACAAAAGAATACTTTTTTAAAATTATGCTTAACACTTTAGAATGACTTGGCACTGCTGGAGGCTTTTTTTTTTTTTTATAGCACCTCAGTAGAGATGACATTTTGACATAGAGTCCTCTCATTATACTGGAATTAAATAGTAAGTGCAGATTATTGCTTTGATTTCTAGAAATATGTACTTGGTGAATGGTGTAATTTATAATTTTAGGCAAACGTATGCCATTAGCAAGTTCAGTTTTTTTCCCCTTGTCCCAAAATTTAACATTGAGATTATTCACAAATGTTAATTTGTACCCTTTTGTATCTTGTAGAACCTCTGCTTCTAAGGTTCCTTTGATAAGATGACTGGGTAGGAAAGGAAAACTGCCTCCTTTTGTCAGTTTTTTACCCGCCACAGCAAGTGGCAAAGCAAAGACTCAAGAGAGAGCTCATGTCATTGGATTAGAGAATTTTGGAGGGACCATTACTAATGACTCTTCTAGGGCTCCAACTCTGGATACATCCTACAGGTTTGTGTGCTTCCTGGCTCACATCTGAGCCCAGATCAAGAAGAATTCTCTCTAAATTTGCCACAGCAATGTTGGCTATATACTAAACCAATACCCACAAAAATGCTGGTAAACAGTCCAACAGGGAATCCCAGCTGTGTATGTTGGCTAATCCCATATTTCCAACAAATATAATAAAGCTTCCAAGAAACTTCAAGCCAAATTTCAAGCTCAAGCACAGAAAATATATTAACTTCTGCCTTCTTTTTTACCCTTGGCCCCAGTTTTCAATCTTAATTGGAAATAGGCAGTTTATAAGTAAAGTCATTAAATAAAAATGTCATACTGCCAGATAGTGTGTTACGATGTAGAACACAGAACTCAGGGCTTTGTTTCTGTTTGTGTTTCTCGCTCTTTTAAATATTCCTACCGAACATCAAGAAAAAAATTCTCCCATAACCCTGGCCAGTTGTCTGCATCTATGTGGCAGAATATAGGCCGCACACAGATGAATGCTGCCAGGAGCAGTGGCAGGGGTAGAGAGGGGTTGTCAAGGGGCAAGCAGGGCACTCCTGTGGCACCACACTGAAGTTTGAAAGCTTCTCCAGTCAAGCCCTAAGGAGCTTTCCTGCAGGCTAGAAGATGGCAAGACAGGCAGGGGCAGAGTGAAGACAGGTCGGCAGGAATCCTCTTCCCTGGGAAATAAACACTCACCCTGTATCTGTTTATTTGAATGACTATTTATTGACTTGCTCACATGTCTCATATGGTGGTTTACAGATTCAATGTTTGGAAGCTGCTAGAGTTTTTTGGTAACACTGGTATCGAAGGGAATGTTTCTTCATAGGCTAAATATGTTTCTTTTTTGGAAACATGCTTTGAACCATAGCATTTCAGAGCCCATTTAATAATGAGTACTTTCACCAGAAGGTTTAGCAGAAATTTGATTCTCTATTAGACACAGCAGGCATGAAAGCTAAGGGAGAAGGATGTACTTTAGACTCCGTTCCCCAAAGAGAATAAAGCTGGCGCCCCCAGACTGGAGGCATTGCCTGAAGCTTTACTTACCTTTAGATGTCATCCTAACTTGTAATGAAGTGAAATGTTGGTGATTTGTCCCACTTTATTTTCTAGAGAAAGTAACTTGTGTTCTTTGAATAAGTCTAACCATTTATTAACAGACGACATTAAAGCAGTGCATTTACGTCAATTGTTTGAAATTCAGACTACTTTTTCCCTTTGAGTATAAAAATATGCTATAAATAGACTTGTTTCCCAGGCCAGCCCACAAAGCCTAATCCTAATTATCAGCTGCTGCTCCTGATTTTTAGACTACTGTTACTATGGGGAACTGCATTTGTAATTTTATATTAGGACTTTAGGAGAATATTGTCCCATTTGGTGATGGCCCCTCAAATAACAAGCCACGTCAGATGGACAAGGGAAGATTTTCTTGGAAGCATCTGACTTTATTAGCACACTGTGTATCTATGTCTCCTTAAGAAAAGGGATACTCCAGGTCATATGTTCTGAATTGGAGAATAAAGGTTAATTACGGAAGTCAGAACCAGAACTTTCCCAGTGTTATTAATCATTCATTTTTTAATTAATTAATTTATTTATTTTTGGCTGTGTTGGGTCTTCAATGCTGTGCACAGGCTTTCTCTAGTTCCAGCAAGAGGGCTGCTCTTCGTTGCGGTGTGCAGGCTTCTCATTGTGGTGGCTTCTCTTGTTGTGGAGCATAGGCTCTAAGCACGTGGGCTTCAGTAGTTGTGGCACACAGGCTTAGTTACTCCGCGGCATGTGGAGCCTTCCCGGAACAGGGCTCGAACCTGTGTCCCCTGCACTGACAGGCGGATTCTTAACCACTGTGCCATCAGGGAAGTCCCTATTAATCATTCTTTAATGGAGTATTCATACATCAGGAATCTCCTGTTCAGTAAAAGATGTGCTTTCTCCTTTGATCGAAGGAAGAGCACCAAAAATCAGATCTTCTGATTTCCTACTAATGGAAATTTCATTGTGGAAATCATCAGGATGGGGTATTGGAGGAAAAGTATTAGTTTTAGAAAATAAATATCATAGAATTATGCCTTCCATCACCTTGTGAAATTGTGGGTATAGAAATGTAATTATTATTCAGTTATAAATGACTTCTATAGAACAAAGGAAAGAAACTAGCTAGAGCAATATGAATTAACTCTTATTTCACTACGTTAACTTACTTCTCTTATTCATCAAACCAGTTTGATAGCAAACATTTCATGATAATTGAACTAACTTTTATGCAAATTTGAAATGGTACCCTTAAAAAATTATTTCCCTCAATTTTAATTAATCTTGAATATTTAATACGCTTTTGCATAACTTAAGCAAAGGCTTATCTTTTTTTCTTGCCTAGGGCTCCTTGAACTTTAATTAGTATGCATCATATCTTAAATTTTTAGTGTTGCTTTTAAGGAGCAATAATTTTGATCCATTTAAACTCACCACCATCAGATACAGGTTCCATATAATAATTACATTTCAAAAGGAAAGAATAAAAATGAGAAAAAGGAGGCAAGTTTTTCAAACTTCAACTTTTTCTTTGTAGGTGTTCCCTAAAATGTAAAAGGTGAGTTATAGTATTTCTAAGTATTTCTATAGTGTTTTTGTGATACATATCAGCAATTCAGGTGTTATAGTAAAAAAAAGCAAGGATACAAAGCGAGAGAGAGGCACAAAGCGAGAGAGAGGCATGGACATATATACACTACCAAACATAAGGTAGATAGCGGGTGGGGGGCAGCCGCATGGCACATGGGCATCAGCTCGGTGCTTTGTGACCGCCTGGAGGGGTGGGATGGGGAGGGTGGGAGGGAGGGAGACGCAAGAAGAGATATGGGAACATATGTATATGTTATTGCTGATTCACTTTGTTATAAAGCAGAAACTAACACACCATTGTAAAGCAATTATACTCCAATAAAGATGTAAAAATAAAAAAGCAAGGATTATTGGGATTGACATATATACACTACTATGTATGAAATAGGTAACTAATGAGAACCTACTGTATAGCACAGCAAACTCTACACAATGCTCTGTGGTGACTTAAATAGGAAGGAAATCTAAAAACGAGGGGATATATGTATACGTATAACTGATTCACTTTGCTGTACAGCAGAAACTAACACAACATTGTAAATCAACTATACTCCAATAAAAATTAATAAAAAAGCAAGGATTATAAGTAATATAGAGTATGAAATTATATCTTTATAGATGCCCCCAATACCTGTCCTACTCGTGCTCTCCTGGAAAGAAAACTGACACAGCTCTTCTGAGGGGATCCAGCCCCCCCAGTCAGCCCCCATGACTGGATCCTACTGGGCACCTGACTTAGGAGCAGCCAAAGGTTTATAGCAACTTATGACCAGAACCTGGCGAAACAAGATAAATTGAGCCAACATATTTCCTTTCTAGAATTTGAAGAAATATGACAATAATCAGCCAGCTAGCCATGGTAGCTGAAAAAAAGGTCATATAGACTTGTGGGACCAAATACGGGGCACTGTGAACACTGCAGTTGCATTAGTTTGGATGGTTTCAGTTGTAAATAACAGAAAACAGCACTGGATCTGCCTTCACAAAAAAGGAAATCAGTTGGTCCAAATAAATGAAAAGTATGAGGTTGGGTGTAGGCATGATCAAGAGGCTCAAAAAAGTTAGCCAGATTCCGGGTTGTTTGTCCTTCCAAGGGCTCTCTCTCCACTCTTTCACCTAAGGCTGCCCCACCCATCATTCCAGAAGGTTTCCAGGATGGCTGGCCTGGATCACATGCATTTCTGTAAAGTAGCCTCAGTGACCACGGGTTGAGATGTTTTTTAATACATTTATTTATTTATTTTTGGCTGCGTTGGGTCTTCATTGCTGCGCACAGGCTTTCTAGTGTTGCAGCGAGCTGGGGCTACTCTTCGTTGCGGTGTGTGTGGGGGCTTCTCATTGTGGTGGCTTCTCTTGTTGCGGAGCACGGGCTCTAGGCATGTGGGCTTCAGTAGTTGTGGCACATGGACTCAGGAGCTGTGGCTCATGGGCTCTAGAGCGCAGGCTCAGTAGTTGTGGCGCCTGGGCTTAGCTGCTCCGCGGCATGTGGGATCTTCCCAGACCAGGGCATGAACCCGTGTCCCCCGCACTGGCAGGTGGATTCTTAACCACTGTACCACCGGGGAAGCCCACAGGTTGAAATATTGATTGTACTTGAAGACAGATTAGCTTCCTTGAACCCAAATAGAAACCAGGAGGTGTTGAAAGGGATAGGGTAGGGGCAGCCCACAAGAAATCGGCTGCTGACCAAGCAAGCAATGTGTACCCATCACAGAACTTATGAGAGTACAAAAACGATAAGCAGAGCGATCCAGCTGGTTTACGGATTAAAGGGGAAAAAAATGAGGGCTCAAATATGTAAATGCAGAGCGTTTTGGGTGAAGAACTTGCGCCTTTTAAACTGTCTTGAATCAAGAACTCCCTCTGGTTCCAGTCACAGCAAGATCCACACCTGTTAGGTAAGGCTGACCATGCATCTCAGCTTGTTCAGCAGAGGACCAGTTCATGCCTGTTATACTCCTTTCTTTCTCAAAAGTGCCCCAGTTTTCTGGCAAATTATATGGTCATCATACTGTGATGGCACCTACTTTGGAATTTCCACACATTTTCTCCTAATCATTTCATGCATAGCTTTATAATAAGTTGGCTTTACATGGATTCGTCTGAGTTTGTGTCTGTAGAAGGCATATCTACAATATCAGGAGGAAATTCGAAGATAAGTGGGAGGCCAGGCAGCACCTTCTACTAAGGAGGACTGGGGTGGGAGAGCAAACGTGAGGGTCCATACCTGGGGGGCTGAGGGAGTCTGGAACGTCGTGTTCTGGTGAGAGGTAAAAGAACTTGGCTTCTCGTTACCCATCTTGGTTCTGCCTTTCATCAATTCTGAGCTAGAGAATGATGTTTCTTAAATTCAGCAGAGTTTTTACTTTACTTATTTATTTTTGCTCGTTTGTTTATAACCAAGAAACTGACTTGTGTAGTTCCTTGCTATGAATGGGCCAAATTAACTCAGTTGCTGAGAGAGAATCTAGGAATGAGTCAGGCAATAAGTTTGGAGAAACTATCATAAATTTAGATATTGTGTTATAGTATATTGTTTGTATCCTTTCTATACATAGAAACAGACAGTGATTTATTAAAAAACAACTTTCTGTTTTCCTTTCTAATAGCAATGTAAGTCATGGAACTCTAAAGAGAACAGGCGATACAGGTGAGAAACAGAAGTACTTAAAGTTTTGAGAGGATGCTCATCATTTCCTGTGGTGCTCCAAGCACTGCGCCATGCTATCTCATGTGATAATCATTTCTACATCATCTGCTTTAATTTATTTTCCCTGGAAACGGTGGAGAAAATAGGCTTCTTTCTTTGATAAGCCGCAACACTTTCAAAGGCCCGTAACACCAGCCTTCCTTCTCATCACCTGAGCTGCATCTTCCTCATATCTGTGAGCCAAGGTGCAGAGGCTAGGTCTTGGTACACTCAAGGTGTGGCCCACGGACCAGGAGCATCAGCATCACCTTGGAGCTTGTTAGAAACGTAGGAACTCTGTCCTCACTACAGACCCACTGAACAGAATCTATCTTTTCCACAAGATCCCAGGTGATTCACATGCACATACAAGATTGAGACGTCCTGGACTAAAACATTCCGTCTCCAAAAAAATTTTTTTTGGTCATACTCCTCTCTGCACCCCATGTTCACCTGCTCATCATGAGCTTGCATCTCCATCCAACCCCTTTATCACCCATCCCTGTTATTGAAAGTACTCCTCTCAGCAAGATATTTACCCTGTAAATAACTTTTGGACTCTTAATTTTTATTCTGATCCATATCAGCTGTGCTACAGTGTTTCCACCTACCCTTCCAGGGCTTCTTTATGAAGTCCTCTCCTAGAGAACTGTTGTTGTACTTAAACTCCTTTTGACCTTGAACATTTTTCTCCAACACTTCTGTACATTCATAACTACAAAATCTAGTTTCTCCATTAAGAAAACATTCTACAGTAAATTCGTCAATAGAAACCAGTCATTTCCTTTTCTACTCAACTCATTATTGAGAGAAGAGTTTACAACATTCCATAATTCTAAACGATTATTTTTAAATATTTTCAGTAAACTCTTGTCCTATGTACCCACTTCTAGGATTTTCTGACCACTGACTCAAAGAGGATGGGTAGGGAAAAGAGAAGCAGATGAGTTTTAAGGATGAAGGAAGTGAAGTGGGCTTTCCTTCAAATGGGTAAAATCTGATGACTCAATTCCTCTGGGCTATACAGAGTTAAAAACAAGCCATGGGTATATTCCAAAAAGTTAATGGTTTTTCTGCTCTATGGACTATAGCACACATTCTCAGGATGTTTTTTTCAGATATTCTGAGAATTTGGGGCAACTCCCTGTTTCAGCCATGTCACATGCCTTAGTTTAAATTGCCCATTTTCCCAAGACAGGTTTCTCCCTTATCATCTGATGCTAGCTTTTGTTGCCTTTGAAGGACCAGTTTTATCCCATATCTTCCAAATGCATTGCTGAATTCCTCCATTTGGAATTATTCTTTTCCTTCTTTGTACTTTTATAGCCTTTTTGTGTGTGTGCTACTATTGTACTCATTCATTCATTACACACCCAAAAAATATGTATTTAGGGCATATTGCATGCCAGGCACTTTGTTAGGCACTGCAGTCAGAGTGGGGAGCAAGCTCAGGTCTGTATCCCATTCTTATGAAGCTTAAAGTCTGTAAGAGGAGATAGAGATGTAAACACCATCTTGAATATGTGATTATAAAGAAGTTTAAAAGAACTTGGCCCAGTCAGAGAAGGTCTGGGATGGCTTCTCTGCGGAAGTTATCTTTGAATTGATCTGAAGGATAAGAAGGCAGAGGAGAGGTGATGAGAGTCGGGGGTAGAGCAGCTCCAGACCCACAGCACAGTACAGGCAAGGGCCACTGAGGGCACACTCCAGGCACTGACCATGTGGAAAATGATGTAAGGTGGAGCTGGCGAGGGAAGCAAGGGCCAGACTGGAGGAGCTTCCACACCACTTTAAAGGATCTGGCAGCTTTTTCTAAGGGCGATGAGAAGTTACTGATGAATATCAAGGAGCAGAAGTATAAGAACTAGAGTTTACAACCACCTCTGCCATTCTATTATAAAATCATTGAAGATCGATACATATCTACAGATCTACACATAAAATTCTTGAAGTATCTTATTCATCCTTGAATGCCCCAAAATGCCTATCATCTCAGACTCAAGATTGATAAATATATTTATTTTTCAGTAGTTAGGAGGAAAAATATAAAATATACATATAGCTTGAATAATTATATAAATGCTGCATCTTTTTTATGGAAGCATAATTTTTAATTAAAAAAGCTTTTTGAAATATCAACTGGGCTATCAACTGCTATTTGTCTCTCTAATTACAAATTTTCTTCTTCCATCTCAGTAACAAACTCCCAAGTTTTAGTAAGCACATTACTACCTAGAATAAGAGAATAATTCCCAGTCTATCTTGCAATTCACTGCAGTTTTGAATAAATCTGGCCAACAAACTGTAAGTGAAAGGGTCGCATGAAACTTCTGAGAATACTAATTAAAAGGGGAGGTGGGCCCTCCTACTTTCTTCAGGAGAAGCAGATGAAATGCCTGGAGTTCTAGCAGTCATTTTGTGACTGGGAGAATGGAAATCATGAGCTAAGGAAATTAAAGAAGAAAGGTAGAGTCTGGATCTCTGGTTGCTTTTAGGACTTATCATACAAGCTTTAAATTATCTGTTTCAGAAACCTTACATGTGCAGTTTAAAATTTCAGATTTGTCTAAGAAACTGTAGTTGATAGGATCCAGCAAATCCACTTCTGGGTATTTATCTGAAGAAAACACTAACTCAAAAAGATATCTGCACCCCCATGTCCATTGCAACATTATTTACAATAGCCAAGACATGAAAACAACCCAAGTCCGCTAATGAATGAATGGATAAAGAAAATGTGCGAGATATATACACAATGGAATAGTATTCAGCCATAAAAAAGAACAAAATCTTACCATTTTCAACAACATGGATGGACCTTGAGAGCATTATGCTAAGTGAAATAAGTCAGACAGAGAAAGGCAAATACCGTGTATTCTCACTTATATGTGGAATCTTAAAACAAAACAAAAGAAAAACCAGAGAGCTCATGGATATAGAAAAGTAGTTGGTGGTTGCCAGAAGGGGCAGGTGGGGAGGGGGGAAATGAGTAAAGGGGGTCAAAAGGTACAGACTTCCAGTTGTAAAATAAGTAAGTCATGGAGATATGATGTACAGCATGGCAACTATAGTTGATTATGCTGTATTGCATAACTGAAAGTTGATAAGAGAGCAGATCTTAAAGGTTTCATCACAAGGAAAAAAATTCTGTAACTATTTATGGTGAGGGGTGTTAACTAGACTTATTGTGGTGATCATTTCACAATATATTCAAATATCTGGAGCTCAGCTCAGTGCTCTGTGATGACCTAGATGGCCGGGGTGGGGGTGGGGGAGGAGGGGGAGGGAGATCCAAGAGGGAGGGAATATAGGTATACATATAGCTGATTCACTTCCTTGTACAGCAGAAACTAACACAACATTGTAAAGCAATTTTACTCCAATAAAATAAATAAATAAACTTGACAATGCAAACTTCAAAAAGAAAATCATGATATAGTATACCTAAAACTAATATAATGCTGTATGTCAATTATACCTCAATAAAAAAGAAAGAAAAAAAGAAATTGTAATTGTCTTTGTTCCTATCACCTGAAAGCAATTTCTAATTGAAACCCAACCTTTTACTTCAGGGATGTCCACTTCTACACATTTGTATGACTGACATATATTTTAGTGGAAGAAATTAATCTTTGAATTCTAACGTGCTCAACTAAAATACTGTCTAGTTAGTTTAGGCCTCATTCTTTTCAGTGAATACTTTTCATTTTTAACGAATAGGGAATTAATATTCTAGAAGAAAACCAACACATCTGGATTCTACGTCTGTAAAGATACTCTCTGGAGTTGGTCTTTCAAGCAGATTTAGGGCTTAAGAAAACTTCTAACTAATTAAAAGGGACTGAGAATTTCAGAATGATGCCAGTTTCACAGACCTCCTGGGAATCCCCCATTGTCTCTGAGATAAAACAATTCTAAAGGGCAACTTACTGAGTCTTATCAGAAGTTGCATGGATCTTTTAAACTCACCTTTGGACAAGACCAACACAGAAGCTGGAGGGCTTTTTATAGCCGCACAGTATCCAGCTGAAACTATGCAGGGATTCTAGACCAGCAATGTCCAATAGAAATATCATGTGAGTCACATACTATGTGTAATTTTAAATATTATGGTAACCACATTCAAAAAAGTGAAAAGAAAAAGGTGGAAGTAATTTTAATAATATTATATTCCTTTATCTATACTAAGTGTTCACAACCTAGTGTGTATTTTACACTTATGGCACATCTCAATTCGAGTAGTTTTTTAAGTGTCCAATAGCCAAATTTGGCTAGGGACGGCTACATTCAACAGTACAGCTCTTCACAACTCCCGTCTTCCTCTTTATTCCATAATGTCATTACCTGCATTTCTAACTCAGCTCTGCCTTTCCTATTTTAACTTTCTTTTACCTCTCCCCATTGCTCAACTGCTGCTACTAGTTTTCACCATTTTTCTAGATCCCAGTAAAACCTTATTCTAACTGATACAGAGCAGCTCCCCACTATCCTCAGGGCATACGTTCAGAGGTTCCCAGCGGATGCCTAAAACCTTGGACAGGCATCCACTGGGGGCCTTGGGGAAATCCTATATATACTATGTTTTTTTCCAATATATACATACCTATGATAAAGGTTAATTTATAAATTAGGCACAGTATGAAATTAACAATAATAATAAATAGAATAATCTTAACAATGTAATGTAATAAATGCTATGTGAATGTGGTCTCTCTCTCTCTCAAAATATCTCACTGTACAAGTTTAATGCCTTTTTCATCTTAACTAAGTGCTTGTCACACAGTGTGGCTATAACTCTTGCAGTTTGAGATGTGACAGCAAAACTAGCACAAATTTGTTTTTCCTTCTTCACAATTTCACAGATAGAAGATTCATTCTGATCTTGGCAACCTCAGCATATGATTTTTTTTTCATTCCTTATCAAGTCCAGAACATTCACCTTTTCACTTAGAGGAGGCACTTTACAGCTTCTCTTTGGCTTATCTGAATTGGCAGCATCACTACTCTTGGGCTTTGGGGCCATTATTAAGTAAAATAACGGTTTCTTGAATACAAGCACTGCAGTACCGACAGCTGATCTGATCACCCCGATGGCTACCTAAGTGACTAAGAGGGGAGATGCACTGGACTAAGATATGATTCATAGTCCCAGGTGGGATGGAGCACAATGGCCAGAGACTTCATCTTGCTACTCAGACGGTGTCAACTTAAAACTTATGAATTGTTTCTGAAATTTTCCAATTAATATTTTCAGACTACAGTTGACCATATAAAGAAAGTGAAACCACGGATGAGAAGGGACTAATATGCTCACGACTAAATAGTTAATTAACTTAACTATTCATGTCTTAATAACTAAATAACTTAAATATTCTGTCAGGACATTGTTCAGGGACTAGTGGAGGTAGCACTTACCAGGAAAGCATCTTCTCACTCTGAAACCAGTTTCTCTTTCCTGGAATACCTTCCCAACCTCCACATCCAATGAGATCTCCTCAGTCCAACTCCTAAATACGTTGGATTGACCCTTTCCTGTCCACTTCTACGGCTACTGCCATAGTTTAGGCTCTCACCACCTTTGCTCAGACATCAGAGCAAATGTCAGTAACGCAAAACTAACTTCCCTGCAAATCCTTCAATGATTCCTTATTGCCTGGAGGATAAATTATAATTTTTTCAGTAGGCCTGTTTCCAGTAAGTTCTCCCTAAATATCTAGCCTCAGGTCTCCACATGAAATTTCTAGCTTCACACTAGTAGCTGCTAATGTCTGGAAGACTCTGCTATAACTACCCGAGTTCCCTGTGGGTCCCCATGTCACTCACACCTGCATCCTTTTGCATCTGCTTTCTGTCTACCTAAAAAGTCCTTCCTGTGTGCCTGTGAACTGCTCCTCTGTATGAGATCCTCCATCCTCATCTTGACCCCTGGCTGAATTAGAAGTGCCATCCCTCTGCATACTTCAATTTTGGCATTTCCCAGTTTTTTCAATAATAATAATAATTTTTTTAATGTCTGTCTCTTTTATTAGCCAGTAAGGATGCAGGGTCCATAAGGTTACCTCTTATTCATCAAGGCTAACACTATCCTAGGCACATGGTAGGTTATCAGTGAATGACTGTGGGATGAATGGATAAGTGAATGAATGAATGACATATCTTTCCACCTCTTCCTTGACCCCCTACACAAACTTTCTGCACTAATTTAAATAGTCACTTTACTGTTTCAGAAATATGGAATGGTCATCTGTGCTTCCACAATTCTGCTTATGCTTTTGCTTTGGCCTGGGATGCTCCTTCTTATCTGGGGCTACAGTTGCTTTAAAGTTCAACATATTTCTTTGAAGCCTCCACCAGCCACTGGAGCCCACAGTGATTCTCCCTTCATTAATTTCCTATGAAAACAATTATCTGTAATGATTATGAAGCACAGGCTTCTTACATAGCTTTTAAACTTGTTATGAATGTTTCCTATTTCCATGGCTAAAGTAGTACACTCCCCGTGAGAAGAGACCCCCATTCTGCATCTCTTGATTTCCTCATTATGTACATCAGTAACAGCGCTCTTACCATCTCAGGATATTAAAAAATGTCTCTTGACTTAATAAAATATAGTTGGCCCTCTGTATCCACGGGTTCCACGTTTGTGAGTTCAACCAACCTCAGGTCAAAAGTATTTGGAAAAAACATTCCAGGAAGTTCCAAAAAGCAAAATTACATAGCATTTACATTGTATGTACAACAACTTACATAGACTTTACATTGTATTAGGCATTGCAAGTCATCTAGAGATGATTTAAAGTTTACAGGAGGATGTGCACAGGTTATATGCAAATACTACACTACTTCATATAAGGGACTTGAGCATCTACAGATTTTGGTATCCTGGGGGGTCCTAGAACCAATCATCAGTGTACATACAGAGACGACTGTATAATAACTATGTGAAAGGAATTTGCCTCTTTGTGTATGGTGCTTCCATCTAAACTTGGAAATGTCATTCTTTAAGATTTTAAAGGTTTTTTGTTTTTTTAAAATTTTCTAATTTTCAAATGCCTGAAGTTCCAAGAAAAACTAATTCACTTTGATGTCATGTCCATTTGCTCAGGAGGGGTCTTCAGTGAAGTGTGTCCATGAGAATAGTTTTCATGTTGATGAAGCCCTTTGGGGACTATGCCAAAGGATCAAACATCGTGAAGCTACTGGAGTAAAAGTTTACAGGCACCACTTGTTTAAGGCAAAGCTTATAAACAAATCTTGCATTGTACTTAGAGGGTCTCTCCTTATCACAATTATAGATTATGATCTATTTAAATCAATCTATTTTCTGATTAAGAGACCCTTCTCAGATACTACAATTTGTCTGTTAAAATTTATTACAGATTTGCTTTTCAACAACATTCCAAACAAACACGCACATCTTCCCTACCCCTTCCATCGGCATTCCCCTCTTGCTCATGTAACATTCTTTTTGATGTAAGCAGGATTTGGTAAACAAAATGAGATTCAGACTCTAGTAAAGTTCCTCAATGAATTCATAGACAGACAATGAAGAAGTATTTATCTCTAATAGGACAATGGGTACCTTGCAGAATTTTAAACAATGTTATCTAAAACGTTTAGCTTGTTAACCCTCCTGAAGCTAGTTTTTAGGTAGTATAAATAAAATCACAGGGAGAGGAAGTATTTTTGCTCAATTAACAAATGAAATTAACAAATGAAATAAAAATAATGACAAGTCACAAGTCTTCACAAAGCTGTTTTTCCTGGCACAGAAAAATCTATGACTACTCTCTCCTTCTTCTCAGGTCATGGACAATTTAAATAGCAAAGGAAAATTCTCAAAGAAAATATCATTTTAAAACTGCAATAATAAATAGACAGCATTGTTTAAATTTTATCCTGATTTCTATTTTAATGAAAGTAGATAATGTCCCATATCAATAAACCAAAAAGCAATGTGAATTAAGTTTTCCTTTCTTTCTTTCTTTCTTCTCTTTCTTTCCTTCCTACCTTCCTCCTTCCTTTTTTCCTTTTTCTCTCCTTCCCTCCTTCTCTCTCTCTCTCACTCTATTATTTGCAATATAGAAAGCAAAAGAAAAAAAGCAATTCTACTTCCTTATTTTTCCACATTAGAGAAGAAGTAAAGAAACTAAACATTAGTAGGATACTTACCTTAATCATTTTAATTAACTTAAAACGCTTCATCATGTAAATTCAATAACTCACTTGCCAGAGGGATTTGCTCTGCAGTCATTGGGTATGGGCCCATTGATTGGAACTGTTTTTTTGATGAACCATTTCTATCACCCTTGATTTCCAGTCTTGGCTTCTTAAAGTGTAGTGAAAACTAAAGTCACCAAGGAACCTGCAAATTTTTACATTGGCCTTCTCCGTCGTACCTAAACTGATGGTTTTGTTTGTTTCTGGCCACTTGCTTTTCTAAAACTTTTTAATTTGGCTTTAATGGAAACTACTTCTTTCTGTCCCTACCTACTTATAACTGTAGTTAGTATTTAATTGGACCATGTTATTACAATAACAAGTATAACTTGCTTAAACATACCTGAGGAAGAAGACCTAACTCCTACACAGCATGTGGGAGAGTACAAGGGGTAAAAGATGGTAGCCTGCTAGCTCCAGCTCTTCATCCACCAGGCTATGGGATCATTCCCTATATTTTACAAAGTGAATGGTGAGTGCCCATTAATCCATAAGGTTGGTTTAAGGGAAGGGCAGTTAAACAAGTTCTTAGAGTTCATTCAAACTTTTGCAATATAGTTAAGAAATTGACAAAAGCAATTATCTTAAGAAGAAAATATTTGTTAAGGCAGATGTTTTAAATATATTCTTTAATTACTTGCTTTTGTCTTTATTTTTCAGGTAATCTAATATCAAAAGCAAGAAATAAAATTTAATGACTCAGGGCTTCCCTGGTGGCACAGTGGTTGACAGTCCGCCTGCCGATGCAGGGGACATGGGTTCGTGCCCCAGTCCGGGAAGATTCCACATACCGCGGAGCGGCTGGACCTGTGAGCCACAGCCGCTGAGCCTGTGCGTCCAGAGCCTCTGCTCTGCAACGGGAGAGGCCACAACAGTGAGAGGCCCGCGTACCGGAAAAAAAAAAAAAAAAAAAAAAATTAATGACTCATTTAAATCTCTCTGTAGTTGATTTAGCTACATGTTAAAATTATTTATCTTTTTCCTTCCTGCTTATCTTCAAACACATAACTATTGTCTGGCATTCCTTTTATGCACCGGGCCCTCCTTGGGATTTAAATGTCAAAGCACAGCTATATGCCACACCAAAAGCAAATATAGTTTTCTTTTGTCCTAATACATGCAATACATCAAAGAAGAAGAAGGCTGCTGTTGAACCGTAAGACAGTTAATTCAACTTTTTTTTTTTCCTTTTCTCCTAGTGGAGTTATCTCCTCTGGCATTTCACTACTGTATTTTCTCATTAAAAATAAGTTTTGTCATTCTTTCCTGTTGATTAGGAGGGGGTGCTGGGAGTGCTATAAGCAGAGAAGAAAAAGAATCATGCTGAAGGCAGTGGAATTCCAGAGCTGCTTATATCACTTTGGACTTGATGCATAAAGAAAGGAGCCATGTGCCTCAAAAAGACTGCCCTCTTAGTCATATAAAAAGAACACGGGAAGACCATTAAAGCATGGCTGACCTTTCCCATCAAACTAAAGAAGGCTCTTGACTTCTCTGGCCTTGACATCCTCTGAGGGTAGAGCTCAGAAGGTGTGGAGGGAATTTGCACCAATCTGGCATCTTGCTCTGGTGCTACCCCAGGGGAAAAGGATTCTGATTCCTAACAGAAGCAGATTTCCAGTGCAAGAAGTCCATGGGCCCAGCGGCCCCAGCATCCTGCCACCCCTCTCTCCTTTAGTAGCGCTTCTGAACACTTCAGAGAGGAAGACTCCAGGAATGAGTGTGGTGAGAGCCGTGTGGCTGACAGGGTTGTGGTGCTCTGGCCGGGTGTCAGGCCTGAGCCTCAGAGGTGAGAGAGCTGAGTTCCGGACACTGGTCCACCAGAGACCTCCCGGCCCCATGTAATATCAGTCAGCAAGAGCTCTCCCAGAGAGCTCCATCTCAATGCTAAGACGCAGCTCCACTCAATGACCAGCAAGCTCCAGTACTGGATGTCCCATGCCAAACAACTAGCAAGACAGGAACACAAACCCACCCATTAGGAGAGAAGCTGCCTAAAATCGTAATAAGTTCACAGACACCCCAAAACACACCACTGGACTCGGTCCTGCCCACCAGAAAGACAAGATCCAACCTCATCCAGAACACAGGCACCAGTCCCCTCCACCAGGAAGCCTACACAACCCACTGAACCAACCTTACCCCCTGGGGGCAGACACCAAAAACAACGGGAACTATGACCTGCAGCCTGTGAAAAGGAGACCCCAAACACAGTAAGATAAGCAAAATGAGATGACAGAGAAATACGCAGCACATGAAGGAACAAGGTAAAAAACCACCAGACCAAACAAATGAAGAGGAAACAGGCAGTCTACCTGAAAAAGAATTCAGAGTAATGATAGTAAAGATGATCCAAAATCTTGGAAATAGAATGGAGAAGATACAAGAAACATTTAACAAGGACCTAGATGAACTAAAAAGCAAACAAACAATGATGAACAACACAATAAATGAAATTAAAAATTCTTTAGAAGGAATCAATAGCAGAATAACTGAGGCAGAAGAATGGATAAGGGACCTTGAAGATAAAATAGTGGAAATAACTATCGCAGAGCAGAATAAAGAAAAAAGAATGAAGAGAACTGAGGACAGTCTCAGAGACCTCAGGGAGAATATTAAACACACCAACATTCAAATTATAGGGGTCCCAGAAGAAGAAAAGAAAAAGAAAGGGACTGAGAAAATATTTGCAGAGATTATAGTTGAAAACTTCCCTATATGGGAAAGTAAATAGTCAATCAAGTCCAGGAATCACAGAAAGTCCCAAATAGGATAAATCTGAGGAGAAACATGTCAAGACACATATTAATCAAACTATCAAAAATTAAATACACTGAAAAAATATTAGAAGCAGCAAGGGAGAAGCAACAAATAACATACAAGGGAATACCCATAAGGTTCACAGCTGATCTTTCAGCAGAAACTCTGCAAGCCAGAAAGGAGTGGCAGGACATATTTAAACTAATGAAAGGGAAAAACCTACAACCAAGATTACTCTACCCAGCAAGGATCTCATTCAGATTCGCTGGAGAAATTAAAACCTTTACAGACAAGCAGAAGCTAAGAGAATTCAGCACCACTAAACCAGCTTTACAACAAATGCTAAAGGAACTTCTCTAGACAAGAAACACAAGAGAAGAAAAAGACCTAGAATAACAAACCCAAAACAATTAAGAAAATGGTAATAGGAACATACATATTGATAATTACCTTAAATGTAAATGGATTAAATGCTCCCACCAAAAGACACAGACTGGCTGAATGGATACAAAAACAAGACTAATATATATGCTGCCTAGAAGAGACCCATTTCAGACGTAGGGACACATACAGACTGAAAGTGAGGGGATGGAAAAAGATATTGAATGCAAATGGAAATCAAAAGAAAGCTGGAGTAGCAATTATCACATCAGACAGAATAGACTTTAAAATAAAGACTATTACAAGAGGCAAACAAGGACACTACATAATGATCAAGGGATCAATCCAGCAAAAAGATATAACAATTGTAAATATTTAACCACCCAATATAGGAGCACCTCAATGCATAAGGCAAATGCTAACAGCCATAAAAGGGGAAATCGACAGTAACACGATAATAGTAGGGGATTTTAACACCCCACTTTCACCAATGGACAGATCTTCCAGAATGAAAATAAAAAAAGAAAACATAAGCTTTAAATGACACATTAAACAAGATGGACATAACTGATATTTATACGACAGTCCATCCAAAAACAACAGAATACACTTTCTTCACAAATGCTCATGGAACATTCTCCAGGATAGATCATATCTTGAGTCACAAATCAAGCCTTGGTAAATTTAAGAAAATTGAAATCATGTCAAGTATCTTCTCCAACCACAACACTATGAGACTAGATATCAATTACAGGAAAAAAACTGTAAAAAATACAACATATGGAGGCTAAAAAATACACTACTAAATAACCAAGAGATGACTGAAGGAATCAAAGAGGAAATCAAAAAATACCTAGAAATAAAAGACAAAGAAAACACGACGACCCAAAACCTATGGGATGCAGCAAAAGCAGTTCTAAGAGGGAAGTTTATAGCAATACAATCCTACCTCAAGAAACAAGAAAAATCTCAAATAAACAACCGTGACCTTACACCTAAAGCAATTAGAGAAAGAACAAAAAACACCCCAAAGTTAGCAAAAGGAAAGAAATCATAAAGATCAGATCAGAAATAAATGAAAAAGAAATGAAGGAAACAATAGCAAAGGTCAATAAAACTATAAGCTGGTTCTTTGAGAAGATAAACAAAATTGATAAACCATTAGCTGGACTCATCAAGAAAAAAAGGGAGAAGACTCAAGTCAACAGAATCAGAAATGAAAAAGGAGAAGTAACAACTGACACTGCAGAAATACAAAGGATCATGAGAGATTACTACAAGCAACTCTATGCCAATAAAATGGACAATCTGGAAGAAATGAACAAATTCTTAGAAAAGCACAACCTTCCAAGACTGAACCAGGAAGAAACAGAAAATATGAACAGACCAATCTGAAATTGAAACTGTGATTAAAAATCTTCCAACAAACAAAAGCCCAGAACCAGATGGATTCACAGGCACATTCTGTCAAACATTTAAAGAAGATCTAACACGTACCTTTCTCAAACTCTTCCAAAATATAGCAGAGGGAGGAACACTCCCAAACTCATTCTATGAGGCCACCATCACCCTGACACCAAAACCAGAAAAAGTCATCACAAAAAAAGAAAACTACAGGCCATTATCACTGATGAACATATATGTAAAACTCCTCAACAAAATACTAGCAAACAAAATTCAGCAGCACATTAAAAGGATCATACACCATGATCAATTGGGGTTTATCCCAGGAATGCAAGGATTCTTCAATATATGCAAATTAATCAATGTGATACAACATATTAACAAATTGAAGCATTAAAACCACATGATCATCTCAGTAGATTCAGATAGAGCTTTTGACAAAATTCAACACTCATTTATGATAAAAACTCTCCAGAAAGTAGGCATAGCGGGAACTTACCTCAACATAATAAAGGCCATATATGACAAACCCACAGCCAACATCATTCTCAATGGTGAAAACCTGAAATTATTTCCACTAAGATCAGGAACAAGACAAGGTTGCCCACTCTCACCACTATTATTCAACATAGTTTTGGAAGTTTTAGCCACAGCAATCAGAGAAAAAAAGAAATAAAAGGAATCCAAATTGGAAAAGAAGAAGTAAAGCTGTCCCTGTTTGCAGATGACATGATATTATCCGCAGAGAATCCTAAAGATACTACCAGGAAACTACTAGAGCTAGTCAATGAATTTGCTAAAGTAGCAGGATACAAAATTAATGCACAGAAATCTCTTGCATTCCTATATGACTAAACTACCCAAAGCAACCTACAGAGTCAGTGCAATCCCCATCAAACTACCAATGGTATTTTTCACAGAACTGGAACAAAAAATTGCACAATTTGTAATGGAAACACAAAAGACCCCGAATAGCCAAAGCAATCTTGAGAAAGAAAAATGGAGCTGGAGGAATCAGGCTCTCTGACTTCAGACTATACTGCAAAGCTATAGTAATCAAGATAGTATGTAACTGGTATGAAAACAGAAATGTAGATCAATGGAACAGGACAGAATGCCCACAGATAAACCCACACACCTATAGGTAACTAATCCATGACAAAGGCAAGAATATACAATGGAGAAAAGATAGTCTTTTCAATAAATGGTGCTGGGAAAACTGGACACCTACATGTAAAAGAATGAAATTAGAACAGCCCCTAACACCATACACAAAAATAAACTCAAAAGGGATTAAAGACCTAAATATAAGGCCAGACACTATCAAACTCTTAGAGGAAAACACAGGCAGAACACTCTATGACATAAATCACATCAAGATCCTTTCTGACCCACCTCCTAGAGAAATGGAAATAAAAACAAAAATAAACAAATGGGACCTAATGAAACTTCAAAGGTTTTGCACAGCAAAGGAAACCATAAAGAAGATGAAAAGACAACCCTCAGAATGGGAGAAAATATTTTCAAATGAAGCAACTGACAAAGGATTAATCTCCAAAATACACAAGCAGCTCATGCAGCTAAATATCAAAAAAAAAAAACAACCCCAATCCCTAAATGGGCTGAAGACCTAAATAGACATTTCTCCAAAGAAGATATACAGATTGCCAACAAACACATGAAAGAATGCTCAACATCACTAATCATTAGAGAAATGCAAATCAAAACTACAATGAGGTATCACCTCACACTGGTCAGAATGGCCATCATCAAAAGCTCTAGACACAATAAATGCCAGAGAGGGTGTGGAGAAAAGGGAACATTCTTGCACTGTTGGTGGGGATGTAAATTGATACAGCCACTATGGAGAACAGTATGGAGGTTCCTTTAAAAACTAAAAAGTGAACTACAATATGACCCAGCAATCTCACTACTGGGCATATACCCCGAGAAAAACATAATTCAAATAGAGTCATATACCACAATGTTCACTGCAGCTCTATTTCCAATAGCCAGGACATGGAAGCAACCTAAGTGTCCATCGACAGATGAATGGATAAAGATGATGTGGCACATATACACAATGGAATATTACTCAGCCATGAAAAGGAATGAAATTGAATTATTTGTAGTGAGGTGGATGGACCTAGAGTCTGTCATACAGCATGAAGTAAGTCAGAAAGAGAAAAACAATATCGTATATTAATCCATATATGTGGAACCTAGAAAAATGGTACAGATGAACCAGTTTGCAGGGCAGAAATAGAGACACAGATGTAGAGAACAAACATATGGACACCAAGGGGGGAAAGTGGCAGGGGGTGGGGGTGGTGGGATGAATTGGGAGGTTGGGATTGCCATGTACACACTAAGATGTATAAAATACATAAGTAATAAGAACCTGCTGTATAAAAAATAAATAAAATAAAATTCAAAAAAATAAAAAGTGAGAGAGTGGCATGGACATATATACACTACCAAATGTAAAACAGATAGCTAGTGGGAAGCAGCTTCATAGCACAGGGAGATGAGCTCAGTGCTTTGTGACCACTTAGAGGGGTGGGACAGGGAGGGTCAGAGGGAGAAGCAAGAGGGAGGGGATATGGGAACATATGTATATGTATAGCTGATTCACTTTGCTATACAGCAGAAACTAACACAACAATGTAAAGCAGTTATACTCCAATAAAAACGTTAAAAAAATAATAATTTTGTCACTCTAGTACTTTACTTGTACTTAAAAATGAAACCACTTTGAAATCACTTCAGAGAGGCAACTGACTTGAACATGGGTTCACCTGGGTGTGTGATACTTTTATGTCATTGAGTTTATGTTTCTTTTGCTAAGATAGATGACTATGGTTTAAATGTTTACGTATCAACAGGATACTCCTCTCCGGATCCTTCTATAGGAAACCCAATGGCTCTGGCAATGGAGTTAAAGACTAAAGGGGAGTCTGGGTTTAGCTTGGAAGGCCAAGAAAATTTATACAGAGATCCATGCTTCTAACACCAGAAATGAATCAGATCTAGCATGAGGAAACAGGGCTTTCCAGAAATCTACTAATAAATAATTTGATTAAGCTCAAAGAAGGAAAGAGCACAGCCATTTGCAATATAAAATGGATGGAATCCCAGATGGGGAGTCAACCGATATAAGGTGAAGAGACAAAGTAAACATACCAAAAATAAAGAATCACAATATGAACCGTCATATATGAAAATTAAAACTGAATTATGTAACTCGTCTTTTTTTGTTCTTTATTTTGAGCTAGAGATCTGGTTTTAGGACCCTGAATACCTTCTATCCTAAGGGTGTTTTTGAAGGGTGTTTCCCAAAAAGAAAGCTAGCTTCATGCCTGGAAAATTGCTTGCTGGCTCCAGTTCTCAGGGAACGAGTTCCAGCTGACCTGTTCTTTGCTCCTTTGAAGTCTGATGGGATCAGAGCCACAATTAAGTCAGAATTGAACAGGCGTGAAGTTCTGAATAATCTGAAGTTTATCTGAGGGACTTTCTGCCTCCTTTACCACCTTTGCGTAATTATCAAGAAGTGAAAGTAAGATATTCCCGGAAACCTACAGTTTGTAACAAGAATCTAATGATAGAAGACAAAATGTTTCCTAGTGTAAAAGAAGCACTAGCACAGTTTGACACCAGCCTAAGTGACCACATGAACATCTGTAAAGAAGAATGGAAGGAACCGTCAGCCTGCAAATCTATGAAAAGGTGCCAGAGCCACAGGGTGGCAATTTGCAGGCAGCAATATCCAGGTGGAACAGAAAGGAAATCCGGCATAAACAGTGTCACTGCAGAAATACCCATGTTTGTGAGAAAAGCCTTCCTTTCCCTATAGCGGAAATATTTTTTAGATATTTCAAGTCAAAGTTTTGATTTTATTTATTTTTCTTGTTCAGTGGATCAGTGACATGTTTCACAAGGAGTGGGGGCTGGGAGAGTTCACCTCTGGACACTGGACTGGAACAAAAAGTTAGTAGACATGCAGATTCAATTTTGGGAAGATGGTCTAAAACCCTGGGGCTCTGGGGCTGAAAGAGGTCTGTCTTTGAGAACAAAAGAGAGGAACATAGTATTAGCACAGCATAAGGTCTGATCAACGACCCTCCCCCTCCACTACCTCAGCATTAAAGCTCCAGGAAGAAATGTTCACTGAGTGATCTTTAATAAGTGTTTATTGACTGAATGAATCTCAACAGAGACTCCGAAATCCTCTGGCAGTGGTGGCTTGTGCCTTGCTTTCCGCCTTTGGGAATCTGATTTATAAGAGGCCCCATGTCAGCCTGAGGTGTACAGAGTAGATACAGAGCATGATATGCTGAGTCTGAGGGGGGCCTAAGATAGTTATCTCCACTCCCCACACCCACTCAGCTTGTACACAGTTTGCAAGAGATCTCAAAATCACTGTGTGTCCCTATGGGGGTCTATAGAAGTGCTTGGATGGCTGGCAGACCAGAAAGGGGACTTAGGAGAAGGTCAGTGCCCAGGAGGTACATGGACCTTGAGTGACCAACCATCGTGGTTTACCCAGAACTGCGGGGTTTCTCCAGGTGAAGGGTTCTCAATCCTAAAAGCAAGACAGTCCTTGACAAACTGGGACAGGTTACTTTCTTACCCAAATCCCAAAACGTGAGCCCAGCAGGAGCCACAGCCAGCAGGAAGAACCGCCAGAGCAGTGGGGAGCCCAGAAGGAACCTGAGTAGAGCACGTGGAGCAAGGCCCAATCCTCTGATGATGTTACACAGTTAGCTGGGCCTGACCCAAGGGCTATGCTGGAGGAGTCAAGGAGGACACTTGAAATGGGACAGCAGCGCCGAATGGGAGCTTGACCTTTGACTAAGTTTGAATCCCATATTGACTTATATATATAGTTATTAGGGTACCCGAAGGTATGTGCTCTGATATTTATTTTTTGCTGCTATTGACTGGAAATAGGAGCTTACGAACAAATGAAGATCAACTTTAGAAAAAAATATGTTACATGTATTCTTCATCTCAGGACTGTAAATCTTAAACTTGCTTTTATAAGAAGTCATGACCTCCTTCTGAATTGTTAGTATTAATCTATTTATTCATTGTTCACCTTTCCAGCAGAGTTAGCTTAGTTTTGAAGCACCTCACACTGCATCTATCCAACCCTCATTTAAGTGCTCTTATAAAAAATCATATACTTTCCTTTCAAGGAAAAAAATACAGAACAAACTGGGTAGGTGTTCTTGAAAAGAAAGCACTGAATTAAAAACCAAAAACCGGCTCTGTGATTATGCATTTCCATCCAAAAATAAAATGAAGACTTAATTACTAACTCAGAAATAGGATCCAGTCTCTTCGTAGTTTCTCAAGGGGTAATTTTGTGGGCTGTACTTAAGCTGGGATGTCTACTCTGCCTTTTCCGCTTTCTGTGTTATCCAGAACATTTACTGGTTTTGTTTCTTAATATATTTACAAGGGAGGTTATAAAAAAGGTATAGAAGATTCTAATTCTAATGAACTACTTTTACCAGGTTCTCTACGAGATGCTGACTAACGATATGAATTTGCTTTGGCCTCTAAACAGCCATTTAGTCCCCAGGCTCCAATCTCTAGGGGACATCACTGGCATGCAGCTTAATATATCCTAAAATAAATTTATCATCTTTTCTTTCAAAGCCATTTCCATAATTAGGAATTTGTTGTCCTGTGTTCTAGTAAAAAGATGGTATTGGTTTATTTTAGACATGGAAGATGAAAAAAGGACAGATGCTTTCAACTCCAAGAAAAATAATAGTTGACTCACAGTGACTTAAATAAACAAGGATTGCTCTTTTTCCTCACACAAAACGGAGTGAAGGTGGTTGCTGACTGTGGTTCACTGGAGCTCTGGTTTTCTTGATCATACAGCTCCAGGTATGGTGTCTGTATTTGAACAAGGACAGTGGAGAGTAACAGGGGACCTCTGTATCAGAAAAATAAAAATTTTCTCAGAACACCTTAGCTGACTTCTGCATACCTCTCATTAGCCAGGACTGTGTCACATCATCACTGCGGATGACAAAGAAAAAAAAATCTCTCCCTGGCAGCTAATCTACGAGGGTGATTTTAGGATTGACGTAAGTCACAGATAGCAAAACGGACTTTACTGTTACTCACAAAACAGGAAAAAAATTGCCAAACCAGTCATGAACACCACTTACTTCAGCTCAAAATATTTTAACACCAGCTTCTCCATTCCATGTGACGTGAATCAGAATCACAGACAAACAAGCAAGAGCTCTGCAGGGATTCACAAGTTCTACCCTCTACTGCAGCAACTCTCCTAGTTTATAAATTATGACCAGTACCTGCCAGGACCCTCCCAGGACTGAATCAGACCCCTGATACACTTTCCTCACTCCCATCCTCTCCCCACCTCCCTCTGAGAAGACCCTTGGTTCCCTTTTGGTTCCCACTTGCAGGAGGAAGTAAATAAACCTAACTTTAGTTATAGGAGTGTTTTTGCAGGCTTTTGCCTCTCAGATTTTCACACGCAGAAAGAGGATAGAGAAGTGGGTCGAGGACAGTAGTTGAGTCTGGTGCCTGAAGATGTTTGCCACAGGGAACCAACAATGTGAGGGCGCAAAGGAGCAGATAAAAAATGGTACTCATGCAAGGAGAAACAAGGAGATTATCTGCTAGATATCTTACTGTTTACGGAGAATATTCTAGCAACTGAGGGTTTGATGAAGTCCTCCTCCCTAAGAGCAGGGTCTCACTCGAAGGGTCAGGCTACAGGCTCCAGACATTGGAAGAGGCTTCCTGCCCACTACTCACCCTCTCCCTTTCCAGTTCTTCTGCTGTTTATGAAATACAGCTGAAGAAATCAGAGGTCTTCAATAGATAAGCACGACATTTTGTCAGACACAACACCTCATTGTTTAATCTGCAGATGTGTGCTTGTACGATACATGTATCCAACTGCCTTCTTGAAATGTCCACTTAGATGTCCAACAGACCTTTCAACTCATGCCCAACAGTGAATTCCTGATTTTTTCTTCCACCCCATGACTAATCTTCTCTACCACTAGCCTTCCCATTGGAGGACATGGTAACTCCTTCCTTCCAGTTGCTGTTACCAAATCATTTCGGTTTATCCTTATAGCTTCTCTTCCTCTCATGCCTCGAAACCAATCCATTAAGAAATCCTACTGACCAACCCTTCTCAGTATATTCAGAATTGACCACATGACACTACCTCTTGCGCTAACAGCAACCCAGTCTTAGGCCACCAGCACCTCTCACCTGGATTACTATGACAGGCTCCCAGCTTCTACCTTTCGTCCTCCCACAGCCAGGGTTATCCTTTACAAATGTAAGCTAAAGCATGCCACTGCTCTACTCAGAAACCTGCAATGACTCCCTAGTTCTCTCACAGTAAAAGCCAGATCCTTACAGTTACCTACAGGTCTCCAGGCCCTGGCCTCTAGGATTGCTCTGGCCTCCTCTTATGCGGCTCTGCTCCTCGTCCTTCGAAACTTGCCACCCTGGCCCCTTGTTAACCCTAGATGATACCAGGCAGCCTTGTTGCATTGACTATTCTCTCAGCCTGTAATGCTCTTTCCCCAAATTGGTAAATTCTATTACTCTTTCAGGTCTTGAACCAATAATTGAGGCTAACTCTGACCAACCTATTTAAACAGTAACTCAACACCAATCTGTTGAAATGCCAGTCCTCCTTGATTTGCTCAACATTTTTTCTTTCTTTTTTTATAGCACTTATTCCTTCTAACTTACTATAATATTTATTTATCACGTCTGTGCTTCCTCCCCTTCCCCCAGAATGTGAGCTTCGCAGGTGCAAGGATCTTTGCCTGTGTTGTTCAGTGATTTATCCTAAGTGCCTAGAACAGTGTCTGACACCATGGATGCACTCAGAAAATACTACTGAACAAATAATTCTATAGCTCGGCATGCTTGCTCTCCCTAGATTCAACGCTGTGTTCAGAAAGCGAACAAACAAACAGAACAGGGCATGTGTAAACCCACACCCAGAAAAGAAAAAGAAGTCCAACTCACAGGGTATGACACACAGCAAGACTGCTTTAGAATCATCTGCCCAAACTACCTCCCTAAGCTCTACTCATAAAATCATTGCAGCTGCTCCTATAATCTCTAAACATTTTATAAAAATCATGCCTGTGATTTCTATTTTTTTACCCTATATTTTCATTTACGCTTTTTAATTTTTTTCAAAAATAGCTCTCAAATCAATCAAGCTGAAATTTGAAAGGATAAAGGAGACAGTGTAGGCTTGCTTAGGGAGAATTTAGGTAGTCTGAAAATAAAATGGTAGAGATCAGGCAGTTGCAAAGTTTCAGTCAGTGAGGGGGAAAAGATCAAACCAGAGAAGAGCCAGGGATGTATCATTAAAATGTTATCTGATGGGTCACGGCTATGTGAGGACAGGGTAACGTCACTGGTACTCTCATATGCAAAGACACAGATTAAGGGTGAGCTCATCAATGAGCCCCTCAACGGTTTGAATAAGGTGAATACAGCCCTGTATCATACATGCAAAAACATAGCACTTCACAGATTAAGGTTCTGAACTGGGCACATTTTGGGTGAATAAAGGAATCTGCTATTTCACACATTGGTAATTAATGTGCAGAAATCATTGCCCTGGTGATCATTTCAAGATATATGTAAATATCAAATCATCACGTTGCACACCTGAAACGAATACTATGTTATGTGTCCATTATACCAAAAACATAAGTCATTGTCCTCAAAAAGTAAGACAATCAGAAAACGTATTCAATAGTGGATTTAGGAAGTTTGTGATGCATCAGAGGTGACTACTTCCCTGTAGTCACTCTTCTGGGTTATCACCCTGGAGGATAAGAAAGACATATTCCTTATTCTGTCAGCTACAGGATACTTGGCAACATAGACAGTTGCATGACGCCATTTTGGCAAAAAACTATTTTGTACATTTCTCTACCTGCCAAAAATTGAAATTTGCAACCCCTATTCTACATCGTCTCTTGTGTTGTTCTCCTTACCAGGAGTGCCTGGTTCGTTTACCAAAATCTTCTTCTGGAGATATTTTAACTCCTAATCTCGCCATGGGGGTAAAACAGTAAAATCTCAACACCTCATCCGCACTTCTTTGGTGGCAAACAATTTAAATTTAATGCCCAGGAAACATGCTGTTTGAAGTGAAATAGCAACATCACCATAAAATCTAGCAGTTTACGAAAGCTGGATGAACTAACTTGGGTATTATTGACAGAAATTATTGTATCATTAAAGTTACTGACATGGAAAATGAACAAGGTACTAAAATGACTCAATATACTGTCTATTACTAAGAAGGAAAGTCTTCCTGTATGGAAAACCATTATTAAAATTTATGAATACACATCTAATATCAGAATATATTATCTTAAAACATTCATCTCTCAGTTTTTGTGATTATTGCCACCACTTGCTTTAGGCAGAAATAACAGCTATTACATTATTGATGGTTCAAAAATTAGTATATTTTTATTAAAATTGTTTGCTGTTCTGTTTAAATATAAACTGTTTAGGCTATCAGGACCCATATCTGCATATATGTAATAAAAATAAGCACTATGTTATGTTTTATTATAAACATATTAAAGCTTTAAAAAGGTACATTCTACAGACATCATAAACTGTAACTTACCATTCATGTGAATACTACTTTATTAAGATTATATGGAAGCAAGCTTATTTCATAATGGATGATTTTTGTATATTTTTAAGATTCATTATATGTCTTTGGATGACTTCCCCAAGGATCCCCTCTTAAATGAACTAAGATTATTAGAGACTTAAGGTCTGTACTTTACTGGGGGCTGGCTGAGACTTCTAGAACTTTTATCTTCAAAATATAAAATTAATAAAGTTCTTTTCAGAATAACATAGCCCTCTCATAAAAGATTTGAAAATAGGACAGAATATCACCTAAATTCACTGGGTTAAATTCAGCTCAAAATTAGATGTAGTTTGTTTGTGGGCAAAACATCTCAAAATGAAATTTTTTCATGTTGGAACGAAAGGCACTTTTTAGAAGTATGTTAAGGTAGTATATGTAATGCTGTCATAATATTTCATATAAAGGTTGTATCTTTCCACCATGTGAGAGGTCAACTAAGGTTTTACAAAAAGTTTCTCCCCAGATTTGCAAAAACTGACAAAGATGAGATCTTGTAATAATATTTCAGTATGTCTGTTTTGTAAGCAGACTCAACTACATTAAATATTCTACTTCAGTAAATCCCCACACTGCCTGCCAACACATTTTAATGTTTTTTTTCCTTCAAGAGGGGCCTTTAGAGGGAACCATATACTGAGGATGAGTCATGACCAAGACAAGAAGAAGAGGGACATTTCTGCTGTGGGCATCAGAAGCAAAACTAAAAATAAACTAAGTTCCTTTTCCAGCTGTTGCTTGCAAAACTACATGCATAATGCTCACATTCACCAAGGAGGCTGAATGGGTTAATGTGACATCACATATTGTTCTGTCATATATAACCATGTCCTGATATAAACATCACTGCTAACATCACAAACAAAAGCCACAGGCACGGCAAATGGCTCCTGTCTCCTTACCCCTTACAGGGTTGTGTGTTCAGGTGTTTCACTTGTCCTACAACAAAAACATGAATTCTGAAAATCTGAACAATTCGAGGAAGGATGAAAGACCGTTTACCTGTCTATGATGGCACACATATCAACGCTGACATTCGCAAAACTTCCTGGCCTCCTTTGTGCCACTTCGTATAAATTTACAAGTTGATCATCCACTTGAATGAGCTGCATGCATCCTTGGAATGAAGGCTGAAGGACAGAGTGACTTGAGTTATTCATCTGGTTCAGATAACCTGTGAGAGAGAAAAAATGGGAATGTTGAATTCTGTGTCCAGCATGCTTCACTAAAATTCCTCCGGGTGTTTTCCCTGACCACAGCCATCATATCCAACTACTGTGTTTCACTGATCCTTGCTGTTGTTGTACTCAGTGTGGAAGAATGAAGTCTTTTGAGAAAACGGTATTATTTCAGGGGAAACTGTTAAGGGTTGAACCTAGGCAAATGTTTGTCTCTGGTCTATGTCTATGAAGCATCCTTCATATTTTCTCTTTTGACATCTTCTTTTTCACTGTGTCACATCTCTGTCCATCTGCTCACGGCTATACTTCTTCATCTGACCCTGTCTTCAGAGATCAGGATGTACAATTTTAGACCTTTCCCAACTATCCAAGCTCCTTCCTTTTATGTCTTTAATATTTACTGTTATTTTCTTAATTCCTCAGAGGTCTGTTATTCAGATGTCAAGAAGCTAAACTTACTATTATCAAGTAAGGTGGGTTTCTTTTATAGATTAATATCTAATTCAATCCAAAGAGACATTTGCATTACAAATGATTTCCCAATTTATAAAACCCAAAGAAACATAAACAGATAAATTTAGGCATAAGGGTCAGCCACATTGCTCTGAATATTCATCTCATATAAGGTACCTAACATGGTATAGGTAGCATAAGTGATAAGAAGTGAAACTAAAAGCTTAAAAGAATGAATAACAAAACAAAAAAAGAAAGTTTCTATTAGGGTTAGCAACTACTGGTTCTATTACAGAGTAGGATATACATATACTAAGGTTGAGATCAGATAATTTTAAAAATTTTATTGCAAAGTAACTTTAAAATAGCACCACAAATAAATTGCCTTTATGCCTCTCAATAGAAAAAATCATAATTCATATTATGCATAGAAAATCTGTAGGCCATATGGAATAAAATTTCTTGATCACATTAAATATCTCCACAAAGTCCCCCAAATGAACTTCACCTATCAGAGCAAATTTAAACTGTAGTAATTTGTCTGCTTAAAAATCGTAAGTTATTCACACATTCTTTTCAATCTAATATTATATCTAGAGGAAAAACACAATTTATACAAAATGGGTTGGTATCAGGATGTGCCACTAATTGGATAAAAGGGAATTTTCAATAAAAACATTGTCCAAAAAATGACCATTAAGTGATTTTTAATTTCATTTTAAATATTTATTTATTTTATTTTATTTGTTTATTTATTTTCACTGCGCCAGGTCTTAGTTGTGGCATGCAGGATCTCAGCTTGCAGCATGTGGGCTTCTTAGTTGTGGCATGAGAACTCTTAGTTGTAGCATGCATACGGGATCTAGTTTCCCCACCAGGGATCGAACTCGGGCCCCCTGCATTGGGAGCACGGAGTCCTACCCACTGGACCACCGAGTACAGAGTCCTACCCACTGGACCACCAGGGAAGTCCCCATTAAGTGATTTTTTTTTAAATATCCTATTCTGTTTGACTAGTAATAGTAGTTTAGAACAATAGAAATCTCCTTCTCCCTTTATTAATGGGTTACAATAATTAAAATCTAATAATTATCAATTGAATCCTCTTTAAGGATTAATCACAGAAGTGTATACAATCATTTTCCATCAACATAGTAATATGTAAAAATATGATTATACTTAATTTCTTGGCTTAAAAATAAATAAGGCTCTATTTCAATGTCAAACATATGGCTTGGGCTTCCCTGGTGGCGCAGTGGTTGGGAGTCCGCCTGCCGATGCAGGGGACGCGGGTTCACGCCCCGGTCTGGGAGGATCCCACGTGCCGCGGAGCGGCTGGGCCTGTGAGCCTATGGCCGCTGAGCCTGTGCGTCCGGAGCCTGTGCTCCGCAGCGGGAGAGGCCACAGCAGTGAGAGGCCTGCGTACCGCAAAAAAAAAAAACAACAAAACAAAACAAAACAAAAAAACATATGGCTTGTTTTTTTTCTTTTCTCTTTTCTGAGTCACTTTTTTTTTTCATTTGCATTGACTTAATCCTCTCAGAAAACTGCTGATCTTAGCTAAGTGGTCTATTTAGACTAGCTATATGCATACATATGATTTTCACTCTGTCTAATCAAGATAAAATTGAATGGAATTTAATGTCTAAACTTAGCAAAGAGAAAACATCCAGCTGTAACTTTATTGACTATTCTTAACAAGACAATCATATGATTCTGTTTTTTGAATACTTGGGAGTCTCTAAATATCCACACTTGCTTTGAAGTATTCCAAAATGGGTAGATCTGTTGTGAGAACAAGACCTTCTCAGAAGCAAGGCAGCTGCATAACACACAGATCACTATCAAATGGGTATAGTTAAGTTCATAAAACAAGACTTCATCAGTCACTCATAACAATGTTGTTTGGCCCTGATGAATTCTGGAGTTTGAAATTGTCAACTCCTTTCATTTTCTACATGGGATACATTCTAGGAGAAGATAATTATAGTACAAACTACTACATGTCCATTACAATGTAGCCATGGAGCCTCATGGCTCATGAAGAGGTTGTCAGTAATGACTGAAAGGAAGGTGAGGAAGCAATATTACTGGAAATGGAAGAAAACTGGATCACTGCTATGTTGCAGTGGAAAGTTTAGCAAAACTGTGATAATGAGGAAAGGAAAACACTGTACTTAATGAACTGCATAACCTAGCTAAGGACATTTCCACACAGAGTACTCTGGCGTCTTCTCTTTGTTTATAGTAAAAGGGAAAAAGAAGAGAGAAAAACTAAAGACAAACTGTTAAATATAAGGAAGCTAGGTCTTGATGGATTTGAAAATAAAATATTTTCTTAATTTCAGTCTCTCCAGATGTTGAACGCAAAAAAATTAAGAAATCACTTCATGGCAAATTTCTACTACCAGGAAAACATGATCTAAAGATGATAATGAGGTGTGGCTATAAAATCCATATTAAGACCTCAGAAATATCTTAGATGGTGCCTCCAAGAACCATTCATTCAGACAAATTAACTTCTAGCCAGCTTACTGGTATGTCTTACAGAGCCTCTAAGTTAAACAATAATGGTTCTAATAATCTTATGGACATTTTCCCCTCAGCATGTCAGCGGAAGCCCAATGTGAAAAAGAGCTTATCTTTATGAAAGTGTGGATATGGCTTTTGTTTAATGAAGTAAAGCTGAACAGCATTCATAGGAAGCCTACATATTTTTAAGAGAACTGTACTAGTACAATGCTGACCACTCCCTTAGAGTTAGCAGTGGGTTAAAGATGTTGAGTCTCTGGTACTGAAATTCCGGGTGCTCTAACACCCTCCTACGCTTGAAATGGAGGACAGCATATTATTATTTATTTCTGTTATTGTTCCCTGTATGTACAAATATAATTTCAGTAAAAAATCTTAGTGTAATAGTGTCTGTGATACTTTCAGTGACTAAAGCTTAGGATTTAACCTACTTAGTAGATTAACAGCAGGACTGTTTGGAGAAAAAAATTTGCAGCTGGGATTTTGAGGATCAGAAATGAATAGATATAAAATGGATAGAGGGTTAAACTCAACTAAAATTTGCCAAGTTATTATAAAAATTAAAAACAGGAAAAAAGTAAACTTTCACTTGTTTTGGCTTAGACCTTTAAATTTATTATATCTATGAATTTGAAATAAAAAATACAATGTCTATACATGGGTTGTAGTTACTGCTGATCTGACGATATGTTGTAATACCCACAGTGAATTGTAATTGTGTCATTCTCAATTGCATCTATCAGTGAACTGGGTCATTATGTTACCTTACTGGCATGTTTGAGATTTCCATTTCAAGACTTGGCATATAAAAACTTTATCCTGATTTGAAGTCCTTTCAGCATTTAGTTATTCTTGTTGACAAAAGAAACACATGCGTTTTCAAGGTTTTAAAATTTTAACTCAGATATACATTAGTGAAAAGCATGCTGGTATTTGTCTTGACATTAAAATGCCAATCTAAGTTGTTGTAAATTATAATGTAACTTGATGGGACAAGAAAAGCAAACAACAGGCAACAGGGCTGCATATTTTACATGTCTAAAACTACATGCATACAAGATGTCTCTATTTATACTTATTTTAAAGTTGGGAAGTTCAGGAGGCTAGAAAGGCTGGTAGAATGCTGTAAAGATGCTAAAAACCATTTAGGCTTTTCCTTTCAAAATAACCTTGGAATATTGTGCAAAGTGTCTACTAATCTCTACTGTTTACCAAATCTTCCTAAAGAATTCACCCTGGTGGGGTTGGGCCCAAGCAAGCAGTGTGTTAGAGGGAGCCAGGAGTGAGCCCAGCGGTGCTTGGTGCCTGCAGTAAGGACAGCCAAGCACATGCCCATCTGGCACGGCTCGGAGACTGACTACAATACAGGTTGATTGAGCAAATAAATAAATAGATTGACGATAGTGGGAGCCAGGTTCACATTGTCAGGAAAGGAGGGTGCAAATGAAAAGAGGGAGATCTTGAATGGATCCTATGGGTTTGGATTGGAATTTAATCTGTAAGTGTGCACTTGTGGTTTTCAGTACATAGAGATAGATATAGAAATAAATCTAGATGGAATTGTGTATATACTCAATATACAGGTGGTTCCTACCATCCACTGAAGATGGTCCAGAGAAGGATTATACCCAGAAGAAATGAGTCCCTTTACAGTTCAGATCTTAGTTTCCCGACCGAATAAAAACAGGACTCTTTGGAGAAAGGCTGATCCTAGAGCTGGGTCACAGAAAGCACAATATGAGCCTGGAACATTTTGCTGCCCAGGAAAGTAAATAAGTGCTCAAGGAACGATGGTGTCATGTCAGAATGATATAGGGGCCAGTCTTAAGAGGGCTCCTACTGCTCCTATCTGGACAATTTTAAAACAGAATAAATAATTTGAGCATCAGAAAGATATTTTGAGTATCAAAAGAAAGGAAGGAAGGAAGGGAGGGAGGGAGTGAGGGAGGGAGGAGGGAAATAAGAGCAAAGGGAAATAATTTATAGATATATTTCATCAAATAACAGGAATCCATGAGTCCACCTGCATAAAAATGAATAAACAGGAGAATAGAAGTATCTTCCTGTGATAACTAACAAATGTAAAAAGCATGTTGGAATTAGAAAGGTACGATCTGGCAACCATCATAGTAGTAATTAATCCAGGCAAGAAATATTAACTGATGCTCAAGTGAGTGGGTGAAATTCGGATGATGAACAGTCTCAAAGTGTCTCCCTATGAATATATTCACTAATTTCAAAGGGGAAAGTAGTCATTTTACAGCAAAGAAACCTGGCAGACATCTTTGTAATCAAATGATCAAAGTTATCACCACCAGTAACGGGACCTACTGACACTGTGGGACACCTGATAAGTTGCAATGAGAAGAATGCAATGACTCCTGGTGGTACTCCTGCCCAAGACACATATCCTAGGTCCAACCATGAGAGAACATCAGACAGACTCAAACTGAGAGGATCTTCAGGAATGATAAGGTTGTGAAACCCAACAAACAGCTGAGACTCTGATCTCAATCAGCAGAGATTGGAGAGGCAGGAAAACAGGGTGTAACATGTGATCCCAGACTGGGTCTTTTACTGTAAAAGACGTTACTGGACAATTGACAAAACCTGAATGTGTTCTCTGAGTGAAAGTTATACTGGTGGCTTTTGAACTGTTGCAAACTTTTTTTTTCACATTTTAAATTGAGAATAAAAACTAATTTTAAAAAGATTATGATCCATTTGACATGAGATGGTGCTCGATGCTAAACATGCCATTCGAGAACCTTATTTTGGATTAAATTATTTCCCAATAAAAGGAAATTATCCTGTCTCCATTTCCCCATGTCCCACTCTATTCCACTTTAATCTGCATTCAGTACCCATGAATTGTCAATTAAATTGCTCTTCCTAATTTCAGTGATCATTTTCAGGTAACCAAAGGACATCTTTTACCCTTTAGCTAGACCTCCCGGTGGGATTTGACACTTGATCCTCATTTTATGTTCTATGTTACCAGGCGAGGGTGACTTTTGTGGCCTTAAAAGACTGAATATTCTGAATCCTGCCCACATTCCAATTTCAATTCATATCCCTCTTAGTCAGATTTTTAGATCTAGGGAGTTCCTAAACCCTAAAAATATTAGGACACATGCAAACACTCAAATCCCCTTCCAAGATTTAAAAATTAAAACAGTATTAGTTAAACCATTAAATAAGTATAAGAAAATTCTATAAAAGATTATTTTCCCTCAGTATATATTTTATGCTTCAAATAAATGTCACATTTAAAAATGGTTCTGTTATGGGCTTCCCTGGTGGCGCAGTGGTTGAGAGTCCACCTGCCGATGCAGGGGACACGGTTCGTGCCCTGGCCCAGGAAGATCCCACATGCCGCGGAGCAACTAAGCCCGCGAGCTACAACTACTGAGCCCGTGTGCCAAAACTACTGAGCCCGTGTGCCACAACTACTGAAGCCTGCGCACCTAGAGTCCGTGCTCCGCAACAAGAGAAGCCACCGCAATGAGAAGCCCACGCACCTCAACGGAGACCCAATGCAGCCAGAAATGAATAAAAATAAAATAAATAAATTTATAAAAAAGCAAAACAAAACAAAAAAAACGGACTCCTGGGCTTCCCTGGTGGCACAGTGGTTGAAGAGTCCCCCTGCCGATGCAGGGGACACGGGTTCGTGCCCCAGTCTGGGAAGATCCCACATGCTGCAGAGCGGCTGGGCCCGTGAGCCATGGCCGCTGAGCCTGCGCGTCCGGAGCCTGTGCTCCGCAACAGGAGAGGCCACAACAGTGAGAGCCCACAGCAGTGAGAGGCCCATGTACCGCAAAAAAAAAGAAAAAAGAAAAAAAAAGTTCTGTTGTATTTTGGGGTGACTACTAGCTCCCAAATTAAATGCTTTAAGATGTCTATTCCTACCCCCCTCAAAAAAATCTGAATCACTTTGATGTACAACTGAAACTGACACAACTATATTTCAGTTAAAAAAAAGTGCCTATTCTTGCTCACTATGCTTCAGCCACCCCCATTCTCTTGCCTGTGCTTTAGGAAAACCAAGACTTTTCTGCCTGGAATTTTCTTCCCACTTGCAGTTTTCATGGCTGACTTATGATTCAGGTCAGCTCAAATATCACCTTCTGAGAGGGGGCCTTCCAAGACCACTCTACTTAAAATTATTCTATCCATTTTCTCATTCCAGTTCCTCAGCTACTTATTTCTTGTCATAGAATTTGTCACAATTTATAATTATCTGGATTGGTTTATTTACTTACACGTGTGTGTGTTTCTGAATGTGTTTTTCTCCCCTTTAGTATAATAGTTTCATAACAGCAACTGTATTGTCTTATTTCTCTATTAATTAAAAAAACATATTTGTTGAGAAAAACACACATAGCATAAAATTTACCAATCTATTTACATTAAAACAATCCATAGGATATAAGGGAGATGTTCAAGATACAAAGTGTCTATTATAAAGTTTGGAAATAAATTATTTTTCAACAGATTGAAGCTCTCCTTTATAACATAATATAATCTCCATTTTTCGGGCTTTATCGACCCCTCTGTATTTGTTAGGTGAATGATCAAGTGAATGAATATGTTTGCATTTTTACCCTGGAATGAGGTGATATCTTGCATCTTCACTTCCTTCAGGACTCTGTTTCAGTTACCTTATCAGAGAGGCCTTCTCTGATCACCAGTTAAATAACATTCCCCCACCCCCTTGATGCTCTATCCCCCTTATCTGATTCATTTTTCATAACTCTTATCACCACATTATATATTTTCGTTTACTGTTTTTTCTCCTTTTACTGGAATGTACCCTCCATGAGACTTTGACTCCTAGATCTCTTACATAGTAGGGGCTCAAACATTGTCTACTGAATGAACAAAAAGCCACTGAAGAATTTTGAGCAAGGAAATAACTTAATCAATTTGTATTATGTTATTTTCTCTCTGGTAGAGATAGGAATAAGCTGGTAGAAGGAAAACAGGAGATAAGGATTGTTTTACAAAAGAGTCATTGGATAAATTACAAATTCTTATCTAAACTATGTCAATAAAGCTGATGTAGAGGGAATGGATGAAAAATATTTCATAGGAAGATACGACAGAACTGGCTGATCTACTGGATATGAGTACTGTACAGAGAGAGAGAGACGATTAGAATGACTCAGATTTCTGGGTGAGCAACTACATGGATGCTTTTGCCTCTATGAAAAAGAAGATGCAGGAAAAGCATCAGGTCTTTAAGGAGTGGAATGAAAGGAGAGGAGAGGAGAAAGGATGGTGGGTGGTTCTGATGAGTTCAAAGCTAGCCTTTTCAAGTCTGAAGTACCACTGGGATATCTAAGGTAAAATATTCAATCCATAGATTAATATTAATATCTGGACATCAGGAGAGGGATCAGAATTTGAGGACGTTTTTCAGTCACTATGCTATGGAGGTGGAGGAGATCATATAAAGAAATTGTACAGTGCGCTAAGCAAAGAACTTCAAGGCTGGAACTCTAGAAATAATTTACATATCAGTGGTAGAAGCAGGAAAATAAACTAGTGAATAAAACTGAGAAAGAGGTAGAAGAAAAACCAAGGAGTGATATTAAGGAAGTGAAGGAATGATTAACAATATCAAAGATCACAGAATCCAAATTACATGAAGACTTAGGGCTTGACTTGGGTTTACCATTTAGATCAATGGGAAACTGGAAAAGTGGGTGTGGATAACAAATTGCATTGTTTAAAAAGCACACAACATGTGGGAGAGCAGAAAGCACAGTGCTCCTAACATTCCATTATCAAACAGTGGTCTACTAATGAAAGGCTAACTAACATCTTTGGAGGTGATTTTTATGAGTTAATTTTAATTTTGTAAATTATTTAATATAATCTGTTGGCTTTTTCAAATTTAGGATGTCATTTATGTTTATCTACTGTTTATTTATAATAAATGAGTAGTAGATATAATATTAAGAATTTTGTCTCTATCAATTTTTTTCCCCCTGGGGAAATTAATTAAATGCTCTGTTTCTTTATGTATAAAATAGGAAAACTTACAATAGTTTATAAAACAATATTTTATAAAACTGATGAAATGTATAAGCACAGGAGGTCGTTGTAAAGAATTAGTAAGACTATAACTACAAAGTAAGTGCCTAGAAAATGCCCAGAGTATACACCAAAGAGATCCAGAAATCAACATCATCACCATTTCTATTATTTCAAATGGTTTATATTATTTCAATTGTTTTTGTATTTATCAGAGATCCAAAACTATGTTATTTTTATCCTTAAGAATGTTAAAATCTCATTAGGAAGACAGGTCTCTGAACATAATTGTACTAAAAATGTTACTGCCTATCCAAATGAGTAAGTAAAATGCAAGTAATGGAAGAGTTTGAGAAGACCAGTCTCACTCCTTGAATATTTTATCTCTTTCCTTGGCTAACAGAATATTATATTGTCCCAGGTTTTCTTTATACTTTTCTAGCAATATCTTTTCAATTTCATTTACTGATTGCTTGCCTCCTACCTGGTGTATAAATGTAGGAGTTCATCAAAGTTTGTCCTGGGCCATGTCGGTTTTCTTGGTAGTCTCTCCACAATAATAGCATTACCCAAACCCATTGCTTGAACTACCAACTATATGAGTAGGTCTCCAATGATATCTCCATTACAGGTCTTTCTTCTGAGCTGAGGACTAATGTATCCAGAGGTTCTTGGACTTCCCCATTCTAATATTTAACACATGTTCAAAACTCAAGATATATTGTTCTTGATCCCAGGTGGTATTTTGTCATTGTCCCTATACCAGCAGTCACTCAAAAAGTCAACTTCAATTTCCTCATCTAAAATATTGCACATATTAAACAATCAAGAGTAATCCCTGGCACCTCCATCCTCACTCCCTGTATGCACAATCACATCATGTCAGTTCCATCTTTTAAATAATCCTCAGTCTCTTCATGACCATCTGAGATCAGACTATCACACCTTCTCCACCACCCACTTCCAATCCATCTCCAGCATGAAGCCTAAGTGATCCGTATTAAAAATATTAATCTGATCATGTTACAACGTGATCAGGAGTCTTTTATTTATTTGATAAAATGAATTAATAGTATTTTTTAAAATTTTCCAAGGTTTTTCTTTCCCTCTAATGCTCTAGTTTTCCAAATGCAAAATATATTTATAGTGATATACAAAACATGGGTTCTTACATTATGAAAACAAAATTTTATTTCTTTTTAAAAACAGTATTTATCAGTTTAACTTTATTTAATTAAAATTAATTTAATATAATTTATTGGACCACTTAGGAAGCTAGATTAATTTAAAATATGTATATATTTTTTTAATTTCTTTATTGGAGTATAATTGCTTTACAGTATAAAATATGTATATTTTAGAATATTTAAAAATATATAAACATTAGTATTAATATATTGTTTAAAAACACTGTTTATCAAAACTTTATTGCCTTAGCAAGATCAAAAATTTTCAAATAAAAGTATTTGTGAATCTCCCCTCCTATCCTCATACAATACTCATAAGATAAGTAAAGTGTATTTATACCAAAATTAGCTTAAATTTAGAAGATACTGGACATATTTCTATGAGTATCTTTTAATAATCATGAAGAAAATTACAAGAACATAGAAAAATAAAAGGAAATCAGAGAAGCAGACTACATATCTTGAAAAATTGGGATAGTTAGCAATTTGCAGATCAAATTGTACAATATGATTTTAAAAGCCATTGTTGCCCCAGGGTCACCATAAAAAGAAGAGCAGAATTACCAAACGAAATAATTTAACTCTTTTATGTCTTTTTTTAAATGTTAAGTGAATTTCGGAAAACTTAGTTGTGTATTCGTATAGAGAGAGTGCAAAATGCAAAATAAAAGACTTTTACATGTGATAACTTTGATTCTTTATGACCATTCTCTTTAGTGTATGTAACACATAAAACAGACAAGTACATTCACAAAATAAAATAATATTGTCTTCTTGATCCTTCTGTATAAACTGTTTGTTGATTACTGTGGAATAATACAATATTTTGTAAAATACAATCTTAGTGGTCAGGAGTATGGGCTGCAGAACAGCAGAACTGGCTGGAATCCCAGTCCTGCATATATTAGTTACATAGTTATGCCTTGACTAGGTCACTTGGCTTTTGTTTAATGTATTTTTTAAATTAAATTGTATATATTTAGGGTGTACAACATTATGTTTTAATATATATCTAAATAGTGAAATGATTATTACTGTCAAGCTAATTAACACATCCATCTCCTCAGAGAGTTACCAATTTTTGTTGTGTGGTGATAGGACCTGAAATCTGTTCTCTTAGCAAATTTCCACTATACAATATGATTAACTATAATATGATTAACACCATGCTGTACATTAGATCTCTCTCTAGACTTACAATCCTACATAACTGTGTATTTGCATCCTTTGACCAACATCTTCCCCTTTCCCCTACCTCCCCCTGTCTGGTCTTAACTTCAGTTTCTTCAGTTGAAGAACAGGATTAATAATACCCAATTCATGTGGTTTTTGTAAACATTAAATAAAATACTATAAGAAAAGCACCTAGCACAGTGACTGGCACTCAGTAGGTGCTCAATAATGGTAATTATTATCATTAGGAGCCTGTTAAATGCATGGCTTTGATTAAATAACATGGTGATTTCTCACTTTTAAAAGTATTTTGATATTTGAGAGATTTGTTTTATACTGTAAAGAAAATTAGAAATTAGTTTCTCATCACTCCTATAAATAGTCCCATTTTAAAAGCCTACGTATTTTTTAATATTTTGAGGGGGGAGGACTCTGCCTTTCTTTATTAGTATTTTTACATGTGAAAAAGGAAAATGTGCATGTAAACTAGAATCACAATTATCTGCATTACAATAATATCTATAATCCAAAATACCAGGAAATCAAGGCAATTTCTACCTGGCTTTGGAATGCTTCCAAATATGACTATATTTGATATTCTGCAAATTAACTTCAAATCAATACAAAGCCAAACTGTGTTGCTTTGAAACTGAATAGGCAAGAAATTTTCAACCTGTGTTGGTCTGGTGCTTAGAAGGGTGCTTGGCCCAAAATAGGAGTCCATGGCCTATCCTTTTTCTGCCTCCTCCCCTTCTACTTGGTGTTACAATTATTGTTGCTGATGATGATGTTATTACCCTTGATGTGATCTTTTGAGACTTCAATGTTCTGCACTCTGTACAATGATGGCGCTTTTCTTCAGTTGTGATAATGTTTCCATGTTCATCAATGAAGTCTGATGTTAGAGTTTGAAGGTAAAATATTGGGTTGGCAAAAACGTTTGTTTGTTTTTTTCCATAAGTTGGCTCTTGTAGCACTTAGTTTTAACTTCATTCAAAACAATTTTGTTAGATTGTATGTGACAGCTATCATATCAGCGTGCATTTAAAAAAAGACTTATCAAAATTGGTGAATTTTTGCATAGTCATTTTAATATTGAAGACGGAAGAAAAAAGGCAAGATTTTCAGTACATTATGCTTTATTTTAAGAAAAGTAAAAGTGCAACCGAAATGCACAAAAAGTTTTGTGCAGTGTATGCAGAAGGTGCTGTGACTGATTGCACGTGTCAAAAGTGGTTTGCAAAGTTTTGTGCTGGAGATTTCTCACTGGACGATGCTCCACATTTGGGTAAACCAGATGAAGCTGACAGTGATCAAATTGAGACATTAACTAAGAACTATCAATGTTAAACCACATGGGAGACAGCTGACATACTCAAAATATCCAAATCAAGCTTTGAAAATCATTTGCACCAGCTTGGTTATGTGAATCACTTTGATGTTTGGGTTCCACATAAGTTAAGTGAAAAAAACCTTCTTGACCATATTTCCACAGGCAATTCTCTACTGGAACATAATGAAAACTTTCCATTTTTAAAACAAATTGTGATGGGCGATGAAAAGCGGATACTGTACATAATGTGGAACAGAAGAGATCGTGGAGCAAGTGAAATGAACCACCACCGCCACACCAAAAGCCGGTCTTCATCCAAAGAAGGTGATGTTATGTATATGTTGGGATTGGAAGGGAGTCCACTATTATGAGCTCCTTCCAGAAAATGAAACGATTAATTCCAACACGTACTGCTCCCAAGCAGACCAACTGAAAGCAGCACTCGATGAAAAGCATCCAGAATTAGTCAACAGAAAATGCATAATCTTCTATCAGGATAACACAAGACCACATGTTTCTTTGATGACGAGGCAAAACTGCTACAGCTGGGCTGGAAAGTTCTGATTCATCCACCATACTCACCAGACATTGCACCTTCGGGTTTCCATTTATTTAGGTCTTTACAAAATTCTCTTAATGGAAAAAGTTTCAATTCCCTGGAAGACTGTAAAAGGCACCTGGAACAGTTCTTTGCTCAAAAAGATAAAAAGTTTTGGGAAGATGGAATTATGAAATTACCTGAAAAATGGCAGAAGGTAGTGGAACAAAAGGGTGAATATGTTGCTCAATAAAGTTCTTGGTGAAAATAAGTCTTTTATTTTTACTTACAAACCAAAGGCAATTTTTGGCCAACCCAATACTTTTTAGAATGCTTCAAATTTCACTAACTCAGTACTCTCCAAAAATAATAATTTTCGGGCTTCCCTAGTGGTGCAGTGGCTGAGAGTCTGCCTGCCGATGCAGGGGGCACGGGTTCGTGCCCCGGTCTGGGAAGATCCCACATGCAGCGGAGCGGTTGGGCCCGTGAGCCATGGCCGCTGAGCCTGCGCGTCCGGAGCCTGTGCTCCGCAACGGGAGACGCCACAACAGTGAGAGGCCCGCGTACCGCAAAAAAAAAATAATAATAATTTTCCCCAAAATGCCGACACTGTCTATTCTGAGTTACTAAAAAAAGACTTGTTGCATATAAATACATTTGTAAAACTTCTACCACATCTCAATTTTTTAACATAACACAAATTCTCTGCTATGAGAATTTATTTAACAACATTTAACATTCAAGAATAACATACTGTAGAGTATTTAGGAAAGAGATACAAATAAATAAATCTCTAGATAATTCCATTTCCTATGATACAGCAAAGTGAGGAGCCTGAAACTTACTTTTTCAGTTCAAAACACATAGAAATGCTAGATAAAATGTAACACACATCCTTTAAATTATATCTCTATGTATCCAATAAGGTAGGAGAAACTTTCAGGGGGGTGAAAGAAAGAAAGAAAGAGGGCTTCCCTGGTGGTGCAGTGGTTGAGAGTCCGCCTGCCGATGCAGGGGACGCGGGTTCCTGCCCGGGTCCGGGAAGATCCCACATGCCGCAGAGCGGCTGGGCCCGTGGGCCATGGCCGCTGAGCCTGCGCGTCCGGAGCCTGTGCTCCGCAACGGGAGAGGCCACAACAGTGAGAGGCCCGTGTACCGCAAAAAAAAAAAGAAAGAAAGAAAGGGAAAACTCTAAACTACAGGGTACCTGATGATACTGGGCTGTTAGGTTAGTATTCAGAGGGTATTTGCTAATCTTTGTAATGCAGAAGTTTGGATTTTAAAGGCCAAGCAGAATTAGAAATCAAGTGTTGGACTTGTGCAAGGAATAGGAACACCCCTCCTTGTCCACGCCCCCACACTAGCACATAAAGCCTAAAAATGCTAAAATTGCAGTTGAAGCAGATACTGGAGAAAAATTCACTAGTCAGCAAAGAGAGGTGACAAGGAAACTTGTCTCTGTTTTACTGGCCTATAGAAAGAAAATGAAAAAGAAATTACTTTCTGAGAATTCATAAGCCACAGGCTTACTCAACAAAATTATGGCTTTCAAATTTACTCTGGCTAATAGGGTATAACCCCCAAGCCAAGAAATTAAAATACAGGAAGTAGTTCTAAATTGCTATCTTTTGAACGAGGCATAAATCCTCTCTGGATTGCCTCTGGAATTACAAGATTCCTGAAGATAAAAGCCAGAGAAATTTAAACTCATAATTTAAAGATGCAAAACATAAGAAAACAAGTATAATGAACAAGATTCTGCAGAAACATCACACATAAAAATTTGGCTCCTATAGATTTCAAGTAAATTTTAAGATTGAGAATATGGTAAAACATTCAAAAATTATTTAAAGAAATAAAAGGTGGAACAAAATATATAAGAAAGGAATGAGAAATATTAAAAAGAACCAGTCAGATTTGATAAATAACCAAATAGATTCTCCAAGAAAAAAAATATATTATTGAAATTAGAAACTCATTAGTTGTGTTAAGCAGATGAGACAAAGCTATAGAATGTACTTGTGAATTGAAAGATAGATTGGACATCTAGTAGTCTAGGAGAAAAAGTGATTAAAAATATTAAATACAAATATTAACATGTGGAGGATGAAATGAGGTCTAACATATATTTAATTAACATTTCAGAAGGAGAGAAAAGAGAGAATTATGGAGAAGGAATTCAAAGATAGAATGTCTAAGAGTTTTCCAGAACTGACTAAAAATTTTGATTCAGGGAGGACAATAATTTCCAAACAAGATTTTTTTTAAAAAATCAATCTTACACACAATGGTGTAAGAGCAAGTCGCCAAGGAGCATAAAAATAAGCAAGAGAGAAGAGAGATTACTCCTAAGAAACAATATTAAAGCAGACAGGAAACTTCTTAACAAGGGGAAACAAAAGGTAGAATGCAATAGAATAATACATTGAAAGTGCTGAAAGAAAATAAAATTCCAATCTAGAATTGTACATCAAGCTAAACTATCAAAAGAAAGAAGGTGAAATTAAGATATTTTCAGAAAAACAAAAATTAAAGCAGGTTACCAACAGACCCTGATTAAAAACCATTAAAAGTAGAGAATGTGTGTCAAATGGAAAGGAAATAAGTCCAGAAAGAGGAGAAACACAGGCAGGCACAGTAAGAGAAAAAACTGACAAACACGGGAAAACCTAAAAATACAGTGACTACATAAAAATAAATTTATAAAAATGATAATATTGAAGTTAAAAAAGAGGTAGAACAAAATTGCAGGACAAAAGTAGGATACAGGATGGTACAGGATGAGCACAGTTATGTTACGCCAAGTGTCGTGGACTGTATTTTTATCCCCCTCAAAATTCATATGTTAAAGCCCCAACCTCCAATGTGACTGTCTGGAGATGGGGCCTTTAGGTGGTAATTAAGGTTAAATGAGGTCATGAGGGCAAGCCCCAATCCCATAAGACTGGTGTCCTTATAAGAAGAGGGAGAGACCCAGAGATCGCTCTCTCTCCCTATGTGCCCAAAGGAAAGGTCATGTGAAGGTGTGGTGATAAGTCAGCCACCTACAAGTTCTGAAGAGAGTCCTCACTAGAAACCAACCTTGGCATGTTGATCTTTGACTTCCAGCCTCCAGAACCATGAGAAAATAAATTTCTGTTGCTTAAGCCACCCAGTCTGTGGTATCCTGTTATGGCAGCCCAAGAAACACCAAGTTTCTTTCATAGTTCGGGACAAAGATCAAGATGTTAAGTTACTTTTGACTTTTATAAATATTCATTTAAAAATTATAGAGATAATCCCTAAAATCGGAAATTTACTAGTGGGGGAGATATATTTTTTAAAAAAATATTTGATGGAGCCAAAGGAATGAAAAAATGAAGGTATAAAAGGAAGAAAGAAAAAGCAGGACCAGGGCTGGAGTCACGATGGCGGTGTGGGAAGACGCAGAGTTCGTGTCTCCCCACAACTAGGGTGCCTGCCGGACGCTGGTGGGGACCCCGATGCCCAAGGAAATGGGAGGAGCCCTCAAGCGAACCGCCAGGGATTGGGCCATAGCTCCTGCAGTGGGAACTCTGAGTCCAAACCACTGGACTAACAGAAAACCTCAGACCCCAGGGAACAGTCATTGGAGTGTGGTCTACCAGAGGTCCTCATCTTATCAACAAGACCCAGCTATACCCAAGAGCCTACAAATTCCAGTGTTGGAAGCCTCAGGCCAAATAACCAGTAAGACAGGAACACAATCGCAGGCGTTAAAAAAAAAAAAAAAAAGAGACAGCACAAAAATACGTCACAGATGAAGGAGCAAGGTAAAAACCTACAAGACCAAATAAATGAAGAGGAAATAGGCAATCTATCTGAAAAAGAATTCAGAGTAATGATAGGAAAGATGATCCAGAATCTCGGAAATAGAATTGAGGCACGGATTGAGAAAATACAAGAAATGTTTAACAAAGATGTAAAAGAACTAAAGAACAAACAAACAGAGATGAACAACACAATAACTGAAACGAAAAATACACTACAAGGAATCAATAACTGAGGAAGAAAAACAAATAAGTGAGCTGGAACACAAAATGGTGGAAATAACTGCTGAGAAGCAGAATAAAGAAAAAAGAATGAAAACAATTGAAGACAGTCTGAGACCTCTGGGACAACACTAAACGCACCAACATTCGAATTATCGGGGTCCCAGAAGAAGAGAAAAAGAAAGGGTCTGAGAAAATATTTGAAGAGATTATAGTGGAAAACTTCCCTAACGTGGGAAAGGAAATAGTCACCCAAGTCCAGGAAGCACAGAGAGTCCCATACAGGATAAACCCTAGAAGAAACACACCAAGACACATATTAATCAAACTAACAAAACATAAATTCAAAAAGAAATATTAAAAGGAGCAATGGAAAAACAAAAAATAACTTACAAAGGAATCCCCATAAGGTTATCAGCTGATTTTTCAGCAGAAACTCTGCAAGCCAGAAGTGTGTGGCAGGATATACTTAAAGTGATGAAACAGAAAAACCTACAACCAAGATTACTCTACCCAGCAAGGATCTCATTCAGATTCAACAGAGAAAGCAAAAGCTTTTCAGACAAGCAAAAGCTAAGAGAATTCAGCACCACCAAACCAGCTCTACAACAAATTCTCAAGGAACTTCTCTAGGCAGGAAACAAGAGAAGAAAATACCCCCACAAAAACAAACCCAAAACAATTAAGAAAATGGTAATAGGAACATACATATCGATAATAACCTTGAATGTAAATGGACTAAGTGCCCCAAGCAAAAGACACAGACTGGCTGAATGGATAGCAAAACAAGACCCATATATATGCTGTCTAGAAGAGACCCACTTCATCGCTTCTCGGCGTTTTGGCTAAGATCAAGTGTAGAAGAGACCCACTTCAGACCTAGGGACACATACAGACTGAAAGTGAAGGAATGGATAAAGATATTCCATGCAAATCAAAAGAAAGCTGGAGTAGCAATACTCATATCAGATAAAATAGACTTTAAAATAAAGACTGTTACAAGAGATAAGGAAGGACACTACATAATGATCAAGGGGATCAATCAAAGAAGAAGATATAACAATTATAAATATTTATACACCCAACATAGGAGCACCTCAATACATAAGGCGAATGCTAACAACCATGAAAGGGGAAATTGACACTAACACAATAAGAGTAGGGGAATTTAATACCCCATTTACACCAATGGACAGATCATCCAAAGAAAATAAAAAAAGGAAACACAAACTTTAAATGACACAATAGACCAGATAGATTTAATCGATATTTATAGAACATTCCACCTGAAAGTGGCAGAATACAGCTTCTTCGCAAGTGCACACAGAACATTCTCCAGGACAGATCACATCTTGGGTTACAAATCAAGCCTCAGAAAATTTAAGAAAATTGAAATTGTATTAAGTATCATTTCTGACCACAACACTATGAGATTGGAAATCAGTTACAGAAAAAAACTGTAAAAACCACAAATACATGGAGGCTAAACAGTATACTACTAAATAACCAAGAGATCACTGAAGAAATCAAAGAGGAAATCAAAAAATACCTAGAAAAAAATGACAATGAAAACACGACAATCCAAAACCTATGGGATGCAGCAAAAGCAGTTGTAAGAGGGAAGTTTATAGCAATACAATTCTACCTCCAGAAACAAGAAACATCTCAAACAAACAATCTAACCCCACACCTAAAGCAACTAGAGAAAGAAGAACAATGAAAACCCAAAACCAGTAGAAGGAAAGAAATCATAAAGATCAGAGCAGAATAAATGAAATAGAAACAAAGAAAATAAAGCAAAGATCAATAAAACTAAAAGCTGGTTCTTTGAGAAGATAAACAAAATTGATAAACCCTTAGCCAGACTCATCAAGAAAAAAGGGAGAGGATGCAAATCAATAAAATTAGAACAAACAAAGGATTATAAGAGACTACTACAAACAACTATATACCAATAAAATGGACAACCATGAAGAAATGGACAAATACTTGGAAAGGTACATTTCTCCAAGACTGAACCAGGAGGAATTAGAAAATATAAACAGACCTATCACAAGTAATGAAGTTGAAACTGTGATGAAAAATCTTCCAACAAACAAATGTTCAAAATCAGATGGCTTCACAGGCAAATTCTATCAAACATTAGGTAAAAGCTAACACCAATCCTTCTCAAACTCTTCCAAAAAACTGCAGAGGGAGGAACACTCCCAAATTCATTCTACAAAGCCACCATCACCCTGACACCAAAACCAGAAAAAGATATCACAAAAAAAGAAAATTATAGACCAATATCACTGACGAACACGGATGCAAAAATCCTAAACAAAATACAAGCAAATAGAATCCAACAATATATTAAAAGGATCATACACCATAATCAAGTGGGATTTATCCCAGGGATGCAAGGATTCTTCAATATATGCAAATCAATCAATGTGATACACCATATTAACAAATTAAGAAATAAAAACCATATGATCATCTCAATAGATGGAGAAAACACTTTGACAAAATTCAACACCAATTTATAATAAAAATTCTCCAGAAAGTGGGCATAGAGGGAACCTACCTCAACATAATAAAGGCCATATATGACAAACCCACAGCAAACATCATACACAATGGTGAAAAACTGAAAGCATTTCCACTAAGATCAGGAACAAGACAAGGATGTCCACTCTCGCCACTATTATTCAACATAGTTCTGGAAGACCTAGACATGGCAATCAGAGAAGAAAAGGAAATAAAAGGAATACAAATTGGAAATGAAGACGTAAAACTGTCACTGTTTGCAGATGACATGATAATATACATAGAAAATCCTAAAGATACCATCAGAAACTACTAGAACTAATCAACGAATTTGGTAAGATTGCAGGACACAAAATTAATGCAGAGAAATCTCTGGCATTCCTATATACTAACAATGAAAAATCAGAGAAATTAAGGAAACAATCCCATTTACCATCACAACAAAAAGAATAAAGTAACTAGGAATAAACCTACCTAAGGAAGTAAAAGACCTGTACTCAGAAAACTGTAAAACACTGATGAAAGAAATCAAAGATGACATAAACAGATGGAGATATATACCATGTTCTTGGATTGGAAGAATCAATATTGTGAAAATGACTATACTACCCAAAGCAATCTACAGATTCAATGCAATCCCTCTCAAACTACCTATGGCATTATTCACAGAATTACAACAAAAAAATTTACAATTCATATGGAAACACAAAAGACCCCAAATAGCCACAGCATCCTGAGAAAGAAAAATGGAGCTGGAGGAATCAGGCTCCCCGACTTCAAACTATACTACAAAGCTACACTAATGAAAACAGTATGGTACTGGCATGAAAACAGAAATATAGATCAATGGTACAGGATAGAAAGCCCAGAGATAAACCCACGCACATATGGTCACCTAATTTACGACAAAGGAAACAAGAACATTCAATGGAGAAAAGACACCCTCTTCAGTAAGTGGTGCTGGGAAAACTGGACAGCTACATGCAAAAGAATGAAATTAGAACACTCCCTAACACCATACACAAAAATATACTCCAAATGGATTAAGGATCTAAATGTAAGACCAGACACTATAAAACTCTTAGAGGAAAACATAGGAAAAACACTCTTTGACATAAACTACAGCAAGATCTTTTCTGATCCACCTCCTACAGTAATGGAAATAAAAACAAAAATAAACAAACAGGACCTAATTAAACTTAAAAGCTTTTGCACAGCAAAGGAAACTACAAACAAGATGAAAAGACAACCCTTAGAATGGGAGAAAATATTTGCAAATGAAACAATGGACAAAGGATTAATCTCCAAAATATACAAACAGCTTGTGGAGCTCAATATCAAAAAATAAACAATTCAATTAAAAAATGGGCAGAAGACCTAAATAGACATTTCACCAAAGAAGATATACAGATGGCCAAGAGGCACATGAAAAGATACTCAACTCACTAATCATTAGAGAAATGCAAATCAAAACTACAATGAGGTATCACCTCACACTGGTCAGAATGGCCATTACAATAATATGTAGAAACAATAAATGCTGGAAGGGGTGTGGTGAAAAGTGAACCCTCCTGCACTGTTGGTGGGAATGCAAATTCATACAACCACTATGGAAAACAGTATGGAGGTTCCTTAAAAAACTAAAATTAGAGCTACCATGCGACCCAGAAATCCCACTATTGGGCATATACCTTGAGAAAACCATAATTCAAAAAGAAACATGTACCACAGTGTTGTTTGCAGCACTATTTACAATAGCCAGGACATGGAACCAATCTAAATGTCCATTGACAGATGAATGGATAAAGAAGATGTGGCACATATATATAATGGAATATTACTCAGCCATAAAAAGAAACGAAATTGAGTTATTTGTAGTGAGGTGGATGGACCTAGAGTCTGTCATACAGAGTGAAGTAAGCCAGAAAGAGAAAAACAAATACTGTATGCTAACGCATATATATGCAATCTAAAAAAAAGAAAAAATGGTACTGATGAACCTGGTGGCAGGGCAGGAATAAAGACACAGACATAGAGAATGGACTTGAGAACACAGGGTGTCGCGGGAGGGAACTGGGGCTAAGTGAGAGTAGCATCAACACATATGCACTACCGAATGTAAAACAGATAGCTAGTGGGAAGCAGCAGCATAGCCAGGGAGATCAGCTCGTTGCTTTGTGATGACCTAGAGGGGTGGGACAGGGAGGGTGAGAGGGAGGGCATATGGGGATATATGTATGCATATGGCTGATTCACTTTGACGTACAACAGAAACTAACACAGTATTGTGAAGCAATTATACTCCAATAAAGATCTATTGGAAAAAAAAAAAGAGGCACTCCCCTGGTGGTGCACTGGTTAAGAATCCACCTGCCAGTGCAGGAGACATGAGTTCGAGCCCTGGTCCGGGAAGATCCCACATGCTGCGGAGCAACTAAGCCTATGTGCCACAACTACTGAGCCTGCGCTCTAGAGCCCATGAGCCACAACTACTGAAGCCCATGTGCCACAACTACTGAAGCCCACGCGCCTAGAGCCCGTGCTCTGCAACAAGAGAAACCACCACAATGAGAAGTCCGTGCACCACAATGAACAGTAGCCCCCACTGGCTGCAACTAGAGAAAGCCCGTGTGCAGCAACAAAGACCCAGAACAGCCAAAAATAAATAAATAAATTTATTTAAGAAAGAAACAAAGAAAAGGCTGGACCAAAAGCAAAAGAAATGGTAGAAGTATACCCAAGTATAGCAATAATGAAAATCGATTTTAAAAACTGAATTTCATACTGAAAAGACAGATTGTACCATAAGATTTTTTTAAAATCTAACAATATACTATGTCTAAGAAGCATGTCTGAAACACAGGAACTAAGAAAAGTTGAGAGTAAAGGAAATGAAAAAATATAAGCAAGGCAAATACAAGTTTAAAAAACCTGGTGTGGCTATGATGATATTAATATACCAGCCTTAGTGATATAATCCAAAAATACTGATACAGTGTATAATATTGGCTTTAGTATTAATATGTGAAGAGGTAGAGCTTGATCTTGCTTTTCCTAGTTTTCCCAATTTATATTTCACTAAATTACTTAAAAATTGAGCATCACGGTTTTTCCTCATCTCTAAAGAGAGAAAATAATAGTATCTATCTTACAGTATCATTTTTGAGAATGAATTGAATATACATACATTATGGACTGAATGCATGTAAATTGTTAAGTATAGGGTCTGACACACAGTAATGTTCACTGTTTCTGAGGAGGATGAAGTGACAAAAATCTATTTTAAGATAAAACCTAAAACAAATGAAGGAAAAGGCACCATGAGGGATAAGGAAGGTGAGTATATAACGACAAAGGAAAAATCACTAGAACGTAAAAAATATTCTAAATATGTCTGCACCTGGTATTCAAATAGATAAAATAAATTTTCAAAAAATGCAAGCACCACTCCCTCAGGAAAACCTTCCCGGATGATTGCTCCCTTACCCCCAACTCTTGGTCCCTTTCCTAAGTGCCTCAGGAGCTCCCAGTGCATAAATTAGATTATAGGCTCCTATCATATTAGTTATAATTCTGTTTCTCACTTCTCTCCTACCAAGTGCTTTAAGCTCCCTGAACACTAGAACTACCTTCTGTACTCTCAGTACTAGGTTACAAACATGATACCAAGTAAGCATCCAAAACATGCATGCTTCACAATTAGTAAAGAAAAGGGCTTTAAAAGAGAAAGTTTGACAGACACAGCTTTTTTTTCCCAAAAACGATTAACTTTCCTCAGCCTATGTAGGAAATCACACATTATCGTATTTCTTTCCACCCATTCATCCTATCGTAAACCCCAGTATTATGCAGGCTGTCATATGTACATACATTTCTGTGAAAGATGACAGAAACATTCATTAATTTCTCATAAATATCTATGAATCACAAACATATAAGAAATCCTCACACAGGGATTGATAAATTGACCATGGCTCTACCCCTCTGTCTCTGAAAATTCACCCACATAACAAGATCAATAAAAAGTATAAATTTTGCAACGTCAAAGAAATTGGAGTGCAGTAACGGGGGACAGATTTCAACAAAGTTTTAAAAGATAGTGAAGTAGATGAGATGTGGAAACAGAGATGATGAAGAGGAAAAGTACTTAAGTACCTGTGGAGAGAAATACCCAAGAGAAGTGAGCCAGGCTTCAGGGCTGAACCTCAGAAAGTTTCAAACTCTGGAGGTGCAAGCTGTCATGAGAGATGACAAACGGCAGATGGCATCTCTCCTCTTTCTCTCCTCTGCCCTCCCCTGAAAGGCTGTGAGAGAAGCTGACACTGGGAATCCTAGTTGGATTCAGCCAGTGGTGGAGGAGGGTGTGTATGCCCTTGAGAGAGTGAAACTGATACTGCAAATTGGACAGTGGAATCCCCAGGTGTCTTCCCTTCCTGTGCTTCCAGAACACAGCCAGAAACTACCAGATCATCCTCTGGAGGAAGTAGTCTCATAAAAAGACTTTGGAGTACAGTTTAAGAACCACTTCATTGTCCCTGATCATGTGATAAATACAGTAGTCAACAAGCTTCACCTAGACACAAATACCTCTTCATGGCACTTTGTTGTTTAGTATGTACAGGGATTGGGAATGCATATTACAAACCACATATGGATAAATGATTCACAGGCACTGCTCCAAATTGTTAAAAAATTTTTTAAATCAACACTGATTTCAAATAAATGCACTGGTTAAATTGTGGATGAGGGAAATGTAAGTGTCCATAGAGACCCATAAATTACTTTTTAGTGATAACAGTGGAAAAATCATGTTACAAATAAAAAAGCAGACGTTTAGCCATTTTACCCCTAAAGGGCCAAATTCCTTCTTAAGAAGTCTATAACATTAGCAGATTTTCACCTTCCTAGTCATATTTTTGGGAAAATAGGGATAAAACCTGCTCCTTTATGAGTAAGGGGAAAAATGATAAAATTTGAATTACAGTCTGAAGGTTTACAGGGCTCAATGCAGGTCTATCGGAATATTTGAGATTCATCTCTGTGGAATGAGTTTTATTGTCAGTATGGCTTTCCATTATTTAGACTAAACTGCTACCACCTATGAGAAAGATACATAAAACAAATGGATTTGCAGACTATGTTTGCTTTCTTCTGATGAATGAATCTGTCCCAAGTCTTCTTTTTAGAAGTGTAAGTAAAATATTGGCAGTTTATATTTTTTAAAATGTTTATTCTACCTCCAACGTATATCTTTTTCTGCATATAAAAAATGTGCCAAAGAAAATATAACTATTTACCCAGCCAAAAAATAAAAAATAAACCTGGGCTTGGGTGCAACAAACTAATACGCTCCTGCCCTGACTCTCTGTGATTAACAAGCATTGCTATCCGATTCAGTACCAGGATCTACACTTAATATAAAAACTGGTAAATTCAAGGGAAGTTTCTGGACATAGTACCTTCTATTTACTGCCTATGCCTAGAAACAGCTCAAGGGAATGATACATTTGTCAAATGAAGAAGTCTCCTTTATAAAGTAATAAGTACATTCAAATAATATTTCAATGCTCTAACAATTAAATATTAAAATAATAAGATATACCCTCTTTCCTTTGGGCTTAATTTATCAAAATAATTAACCAGTAAAAGAAATTTATACTACATTTTCAGTAAAGAATATGAAAATATTATTTTACAACTGTCAGGGCTGTAGTTATTTTTGTACCTACCTCAATTGGTAGGTAAATGGGAAGTTTAATATAATGACTTTTCTTGGTAAAAAAAAAAAAAATCTAATAAGATAGATATTTTGATAATATGCAAATCATGGGAAATATTAGCAACTTTGAGGCTGGCCATTTGGAATGCTGTAAAAAGTGGTATCCTGGGGGGACTTCCCTAGCAGTCCAGTGGTTAAGACTCCATACTTCCAGTGCAGGGGGCGCGGGTTTGGTTCCTGGTCAGGGAACCAAGACCCACATGCTGTGCAGCCAAAAAAAAAAGGGTATCCTGGGTTAAAAAAAACAGTTAGGACATCCTTCATCTTTTCTCAGTGAGATTGAAATATTGTGATTGAATAGACTAATGTATATAAGGTGAATACGAATCAATGGAGGCTTGGTCAGCAAGCCAATAGAGAAGCAAAAGGAGCCACAGAGGAAGTGAGGACATGGCTCAGCCAAGCCCCACCGGTGGAGAGGGAGCTTTGCCAAGGACTTTGAGTATCAGGTTCGCATTGGCTTAGCCATCATCAGCGTAGAGGTGAGTGGAGTCTAGGCTAATGCTATCTAGTGTTCTGATGCCATTTGCATTGTGGAAATGCATGCATCAGGCTTTCTAACTTTATGCCATTAAAAAAAAATCATATAACTGGCTAAAACTTTCTTCCCATTAACTCTCAGGTTAGCTGAAGTCTCAGTATTAATTCTATCACTCGAAACAAAGCTGGAGATGCAGAGTAATTGTCATACGTTTAAAAGATAGGACTGAGTAAAATGGTACCAAATTAATTACTAATTACTGAAGACTGATCTATTTCTCTTGACTTCTGATAAGAGTGAGAGAAAAAAAGTTCCTGGGATACATTTCAGGAATGAACAACAGAGTATAACAATTTTAACTGAGGAAAATTCTGATAGGAGCCAAACAGAAGATGAAATGTTACCAAATGAAAAAGCTGAAAGGGACATTAAAATATAGCCCAGACGGCCAGTGTCTGTCTTAAGTGGTCTCTCAAGGCACATTCATCAACTTACAGTTTTAGTTACCTTAGATCACGGTGAACTGTTTTCACTCTAATAGGCTCAGAAGATTCGCTGTGTCAGCATTCCCAAACCAGATTTATCTTTCGGGGGTAAGAGCATGTCAGCTAAGTTAGAGGAATGTTTGCTTATTAACATATTACAATGAAAACTGTAACTGTGCCACGGCCTGACAGCCTGTGCAGCTTTCTCCCCATAGGCAGGGAAGCTATTTCAAATGTTTTAGCCTATCGCTGGCTGTGTTGTGCGGAAATACTCAGGATGGGGAGCTGTATCCTCTCTCTTAAAGCCACTGTGGTAGTAACAGCATCTGCCATCCACTGAAAGCTCTGCTATGCAATGTGGTTTAGAGACAGTGTTTACATAACCTTGTTCCTCGCTGAACAATACAACAGATCATCACTCATCCCTCATATATATTTAAAGACACGCACATAGGTGTACTAATATATATGTATGACTATAATATGTATTATTAAAATATACAACAAAATACACATACACAAAGTACACACACATGAATGAGTGAGCCTGGAGAGGCTGCCAGAGCAAACAAACTAGCCCTATATTTCTTTTCATGTCAAACGAGTGATACTTGAGTTTAATAGTGAAATGATTCAGACACAGAGAACAGACTGGTGGCTGCCAAGGGGCAGGGGGTTGGGGGAGGGATGGAGTGGGAGGTCAGGGTTAGCAGATGTAAGCTTTTATATACAGGATGGATAAGCAACAAGGTCCTACTGTGTAGCACAGCGAACTATATTCAATGTCCTGTGATTAAACCATAATGGAAAAGAATTTTAAAAAGACGGTATATATGTATAACTGAATTACTTTGCTGTACAGCAGAAATTAATACAACATTGTAAGTCAACTATACTTCAATTACAAAAAATAAAAAAGTAAAATAAAATACTCTCACATAAATTTAAAAAACAGTGAAGTGATTAATATGATCAAAATAATTACTTTAACCATGCCATGATCAAACATTTTGCACTAAATATGTTCTGTTAATGTAACAATTGTTAATAACATACTACTGATTTGAAAAAGAATGTCCATTTAAGATTTTTATCTGAAAATATCTGAGAGAATATAACCATTCTCCAATTTTACCCAGCATATTCTTCAAGCCCACGGTCGTTCTGTGAATCTGGGAGAATTTTGTAATTGGCAGCCTCCACAATACTACTAAAGACTCAATTCAGTCAAGAGGAAAAGCATATGAGAGTGGAAAAATAAGTTGTGAGGCAAAAATGTCAATTTTTATGAATTTCAAAGCATATAAAAATTAAAGGTCTCCTCCTGCAGAGTCAAAGCAAAGGCTAAGAGTTAAAGTCAATGTAATAATACATTTTTTATTATTCATCATACATAAAACTGAAGAAAAGTCAGTAGCAGTACATAAAATAACCAAGTTAGAAAGGTGAGCTGTAGTTTCTTGGGAAATTAAATGGGGCCTCTACTAGACTACCATCCTCATAAATTTGTAGTTGTTAAATTCCACCACTAAAGAGATATACAAAGACCACAGGAGTCACTGCATAGTCACATAATATATATATTTCCAGATTTTAAAAAATCATTTACTAATATCTTAATTTCAGACATGAATCTTCACATTAATGCCCATATTTAAGCAATGGGAGGATGGCTGGATTGAATTAAATCCCCTTTGTGATGTGAGTTCAGTGTTAAAGTTTAAAATATCCTGGGATATTTTCACCTACCCATTCATTGATAATCAGTTGTAGCACATATACTATAGCTATTTCTTTTTGATATTGGGCTAGATAAGATCAAAACCAAAAAATCATAAATAGCATTTATTAAGAAATGTCCCCAGGCAAAGACTAAAGTCACAACTGGTAACAAATGAGCAAGATGAAGTTTGGGGTGACAAGTAGTTTGATTCTGGATATGTTCAGTTTGAAGGGCCTGTAGGATGTTTAGGAGAAGATGTCCAACTGGAAACTGGAAATACATAGCCACAAAAAGAAGAGAGAAGGAATAAACAAAATTAATCATAGGAGGTTTTTTTTTCAAATGAAAAAACATGGTTATAACGTATTAAAAGCCTCCCATACTTTTCTCTCTTATACAGACTAAAGTCCAGAGGTTCTTAACCCAACCAAGTGGTTGTGTAGAACCTAACTGCAATAAAGCATTCCTTCCTTTGTTCTATGTCTGTGCCTTCTGTGAGTTTTGTATTTTAATGTGTTGATTTACATTTTAATAACTGCATCTCTACAGTAAGCCCCTGAGAAAGGGAACTGTGACCTATTCATTTGGGCATCTTACACATAGTAGGTGCTTATTAATTATTTTTAATTAAGTTGATGAGTTGACAGAGATGTCAGCTCTGTTTTCATTGGGTGTTTCAACAATATGAGAAAAACATAGGAGACCTTATGAAGATATGATTGGCAAAAGCAACTGTGAGAAAATCACTTCAGAGAAACCATGCAGTGGACACACAGTGCCCTTACTTAAATGGAAAGTACAGTACTAGAGAGGTTAAGTGATTTGCCTGAGGTTCACAGCTAACTAGAGTGGCCCCTGAACTCAAACTAGTTCTCCTTCTAGCACTGACTGGACCGTGGGGTGGGGGAACAGGGCAGGACATACAAGGTACAGGTATTTAATCATCTCCACCATAAGGTCTGCAGACTGTGGCTTCCCTTATTGAAGTGTTTCAAAACATTAGACACCCCTACATTCAAAATAAGAACAAAAGTACTATCTAAGAGCTAAAGTAAAAGTTTCTAAATTAGCCATTATTTACATTAAAGACAGAAAAGAACAACCAAAACTTGACATTCCTTAGAATATCCTTCTAGATACTCTGTTTGTTGTTTACTCAAGAAATGTTCTCAATCTTCTTCCATATCAAGAGAGTAGGCCAGCTTTCCAGAATACAGGCTGAACATGTCAGATACTTAGTTATCCAGGATTCCATGTAACTATGACATAATTATGTCTAAGAAGATCTGAAATAAAATCTGTTAGGGGATTCTGGCAGCATATTTCTCATGAAGGGTGTGTGTGTGTGTGTGTGTGAGTCAGTGAGAGAGAGAGAGAGAGAGAAAGAGAGACTGAGAGTCCTCCTCGCTTTGTGTACAGCTATGTAAGAACAACCCATGTCTGGAAAAAAACCTGACCACGAAGGCCAGCCCGTTAAGGACTGTGAAGTGAAAAATAAAGTGCCTAGCACCAGTGGGCCACAGAACTAGCCAAATCTGGAACCCCTTCCATCCAGGCTTCTTATTAGATGAAATAATAATGACAATTTTAAGTTCATTATTATTTAGGTATTCTGTTATTTGAAGCCAAAAGCATTAAACTGGCAGAATCATTCTGCAATGGAACGGTTTAGGTCCATCTATTTCATGAATAGCCAGAATGAGTGTAGGTAAATTCCTCTATCCATGAATGCATTCTGCCTTTTCTATTGTGTGGCTGAGTTATATGAAAGCACAGAGGAGTCTTGCTTCCTACTTCTGAGTTCTACTTATTTAATATTATTATGTCCTTTAATTATTACTGGATCATGCTGGGACTAGCCTCACAATGATTTTAAAAGTTCTTTTTACAGAATCAATTAGAACTTCTATTCCTAGGCATTCCAGATTTCCTGGCCATCTGGTCATACAACCTTTCCGGTACTTTTACCCTGCTGTGACACCACAGAACTGCCATAGGCAGCCAAATGCTCGTTTTCACTTAACTAGTTCTTGTTTTCCTGCCAATATAGAGGTGCAGCTTAGAACTGGGAATTCCCTATAATAATATATGGCCATATATCCCTACAAATACACCTCTTCCAGTAAAATGAAATGCATTTTATTTTTTTAAAAAAATTGAAAAAGCAAGTTGATCTTTATGAAATACTACTTGAAACAATGAGGTGGACAGGGTTTGAAACATTTTATCTAATAAACATCAGTCATAAATTTTAATAAATTATCTTGCTTAATCTTACAATAATAAACTGGACCAAGTTCTTAGATCTAAAGATACATAAATAATTCTGTGTTCGACAGTTAGAGAATACACAATCTTCTCCAGAAAACACAGAACCGTTACAGTAACTGGCTATATAAAAAAACATAATGCAAGTCTTTCAAGGAATATCCAAGAAGTAGTATCTCTGACTATAATGTGTTTATACAGAAATAACCAATAAAATACAAGTCTCTGTGTGTACGTACATCAAATTTTTTCAAAACTTTAACATAACACACGGACTAATAAAAATCATGATGGATATTAAAAGATATTGAACATTACTAAACAATAATGAAAATACTATATAACAAAACTTGGGGGATGTACCTAAAGGGGACCTGTAAGTGAAACTGACAGCTTTAAACACTTACATTAAATATAAAGAATAAAGTATCAGTTGAGCATTCTTAGGAAGTAACAAAAATAAACACTAAATACAAGGAAAGTAGGAAGAGTAGATACTAATGATATAGAAAACAAAGTTGAGAAGAACTACTGAGTCTAAGAACTTGTTCTTGGAAAGATAATGTTGAGAGTAACGAAGACAAGAATGGAGAAGGTACAAGTGGAGGCAAGATTTGAGATTCACTCAACATTAAGCAAATAATGAGAAGGCTATGAACAAATTTATGCCAAAATTTTAAAAACTTAATGAAATAGACAGAACTTTAGATTGTGATCCCGACTCTACAAAGAACAGGATGCCTGAATAGCACCATAACCACTGAACTAACTGAGTTTGTGAGTAAAAAATCTCACAAAAACCTTCATATGACAGTACAGGTGAATTTTACTGTATACAAAGAATGCCGCCTGCCATATCAGTAAACAAAGGAGGCTGCGGCCATCAAGTATATGGTACAAGCAGCCACTGCAGCCACCCTGACTGTGCACCCTGAAGGGATTCAGGATGGAGAAAAACAGGTACTGGCCCCAGGTAACTCAGGTGCATAGTACAGGAATAATTTCAATAAGCCCAGACCCTTGCATCCTCCCATATATTAAAAAAAGCACTAAATTCATTAACTTGAGATGTCTGCTTTTTCTTTAATCAGCAGTAATGCTTTGAGGTTCTACTACCTGGGTTTTTTGTTTTTTGTTTTTTTTCTTTTGCAAAAACTCCTATATATCCTGGCTTTTTCCTTACCGCTTCAGAACAGTCCCTCAGGGCCATCTGACAAGTGTACCCTCTGCTTAGGTCCTCAGTTAAGTCCACCGAATAAAACATAATTCTCAGCTTTTAGGTTGTGCATTATTTTTCAGTCAACACTACCAATCTTTCAAATTCATTCCAATCTTACAGCAACGGTGAACAGGGGAAGAAAAAAGAAAGAAACAATTCCCTCTCAAATAATTTTTGTGGATATTATAGCTCCAACACTAAAAATTGTGACAAGAAACACGAGAAATGACAATTTAAGGCCAATCTTACTCACACAAAAATCCAAGCCAAATATTAAGAAGACACATTTAAGAGTTAAAGAAAAATGCGACAGAATGTTCATTTTTACTCATGTCAAGTAGGTTATTTAGACCAACTATGAAGGTGATTAAAAAAAAAAAACAAACTAAGGTTACTTGAAAAACTATATTATTTCTAAATGGAAAACAGTGTGCTGAGGATCAAAACCATGATTTAAGTGAGGACATTTGCTAATCCCAGCAAATAGGGGTATTTTGACAACCTCTGCAGTTGTGGGGCAAAAGTCAAGAATCCAAGCGTAATAAACATGGGGAATTGGACTGGAGGGGCTCTACTCACTAAGCTAGGATCCCCCTAAATTTATACACCCAGGGAAGGATGAACTAAAATTTAACACCTCATTCCTATCCCCTTTAGAGGATGCCTTGGTTCTGAGCAAAGGAGAAAAAAAATAAAATGAGAAATACCCTTTATTAAGACACTTGGGTCATATGCTAGTTCTCATATAGATTTAGGTCTAGGAACCTCAAGTCATAAACTTGGTTAAAGATGGTGCTCTAAAATAACTGGAAAAGTGGGAAAAAAAAGAACTGGAAAAAATGAAATAGTCCCATGACATCTTATCTTCCATTAGCACATAAAAATGACCAATTATAAACTAATGAACATTATCCTGAATTTCATGATTTATAATGTAAAGTTAAAACAAAATGATGCAAGGTAGTATCTATTACAATTATTCACATAATATAGAAAGAAACTGAGTCCCTCTTAACACCAGAAAAAGGTAAATATATGAAATGTCATGACAATTGCATGGTGTACATATAATTATATATGTATGTAACTATATATGGGTAAATTTAATTATATACAAATACATAAATATAATTTTCAAACTGTTCAATACGTACATGGAAATACCCAAACTAGCATACTTTGGAAATATTACACAATGACACTCATTTCCAATAATACTTATTACTCAAATGCTTGCGGTCTTAATCCACATTATTTCAACAGCATATAAAGTAGTTTATGTAGGCAAACAGAAGAACACAACATAAGCTTTCAACCTGATTATTTGACAATAGAGAATATGCATACAATCTGTTAACCAAAAGGAAAGCAAAACTACTAAAATCCTATTTGTTGCGCGTTTGTTTCCTATAAGTATCTCTCATTCACTGAAATTCTACAAATTATTAAATAAGTTGAACAAAGGACCAAACTAGTTATATCAGCTGATGGCAGGAATAATAAGCAAGGTCTGTTTAATGGAATAAGATTATTTTAAGATTTACATGTTTTCAATGTCAGAAAAGGCACATCCAAGATGAAATCAGCTCTCTGAAACTGCTTGTGATAGAGGCAGTTTTCAGAAACTTGGCATTGAAGAATTGAGCCTAAATAGATGAAGAATTACTGGCACATTTACTTTATGGTATATTTTCCTGAAACTCTGTGGATATTATAAAATAAAATGTGGATGGTAATAGAAAATAGAAAAACAGTGGACAAGCAATTGGATTGGAAATGACTCTAAGACCAAAATGATATACATTTTAACAAATGAACTGTCAAAGTCAGTGGAGGCAAAGTCATAGAAGTTAATAACGATTCATGGGGGGACGGCTTGAAGATGGCGGAAGAGTAAGACGCGGAGATTGCCTTCCTCCCCACGGATACACCAGAAATACATCTACACGTGGAACAACTCCTACAGAACACCTACTGAAGGCTGGCAGAAGATCTCAGACCTCCCAAAAGGCAAGAAACTCCCCACGTACCTGGGTAAGGCAAAAGAAAAAAAGAAAAAACAGAGACAAAAGAATAAGGACGGCACCTGCACCAGTGGGAGGGAGCTGTGAAGGAGGAAAAGTTTCCACACACTAGGAAGCCCCTTCACGGGCGGAGACTGCGGGAGGCAGAGGGGGAGCTTCGGGACCGCGGAGTAGTGCACAGCGACGGGTGCGGAGGGCAAAGCGGGGAGATTCCTGCACAGACGATTGGTGCCGACCGGCACTCACCAACCCCAGAGGCTTGTCTGCTCACCCACCGGGGTGGGCGGGGCTGCGAGGTGAGGCTCGGGTTTCGGTTTTGGACGGAGCGCAGGGAGAGGACTGGGGTTGGCGGCTTGAACATAGCCTGAAGGGGTTAGTGCACCACGGCTAGCCGGGAGGGAGTTCGGGGAAAAGCCTGCACCTGCAGAAGAGGCAAGAGACTTCTTCTTCCCTCTTTGTTTCCTGGTGCGCGAGGAGAGGGGTTTAAGAGCGCTGCTTAAAGGAACTCCAGAGACGGGCGCGAGCCGCGACTAAAAGCGCGAACCCCAGAGACGAGCACGAGACGCGGCTAAAAGCGCAAACCCCAGAGACGGGCGGGAGACACTAAGGCTGCTGCTGCTGCCGCCACAAAGGAGCCTGTGTGCGAGCACAGGTCACTCTCCACACCCCTCTTCCACGGAGCCTGTGCAGCCCGCCACTGCCATCTCCCCGGGATCCAGGGACAACTTCCCCGGGAGAACGCACGGCGGGCCTCAGGCTGGTGCAACGTCACGCCGCCTCTGCCGCCGCAGGCCCGCCCCACACGCAGTGCCCCTCCTTCCCCACCCCCACCCCCGGCCTGAGTGAGCCGGAGCCCCCAAATCAGCGGCTCCTTTAACCCCGTCCTGTCTGAGCAAAAAACAGACGCCCTCCAGCGACCTACACGCAGAGGCAGGGCCAAACCCAAAGCTGAGCTCCTGTGAGCTGTGAGAACAAAGAAGAGAAAGGGAAATCTCTCCCAGCAGTCTCAGAAGCAGCGGATTAAAGCTCCACAATCAACTTGATATACCCTGCATCTGTGGAATACCTGAATAGACAAGGAATGATCCCAAATTGAAGAGGTGGAATTTAGGAGCGAGATCTACGATTTTTTCCCCTTTTCCTCTTTTTGTGAATGTGTATGTGTATGCTTCTGTGTGAGATCTTGTCTGTATACTCTTGCTTCCACCATTTGTCCTAGGGCTCTATCCGTCCATGGTTTTTTTTAAAAATTTTTTTCTTAATAATTAATTTTAATTGTAATAACTTTATTATGCTTTACCTTCGTTCTTTCTTTCCTTCCTTCCCTCCCTCCTTTAGACAACGAATCACCCCAAATTGAGGTGGTCTCTGAGAGCAAGATTTATGATTTTTTCCCCCTTTACCTCTTTTTGTGAGGGTGTATGTGTATGCTTCTGTGTAAGATTTTCTCTGTATAGCTTTGCTTCCAACATCTGTCCTAAGGTTCTATCCGTCCCTTTCTTTTTTTTCTAAATATTATTTAATTCAATAACTATATTATACTTTATTTTATTTTTACTGTACCTTCTTTCTTTCTGTCTTTTTTCCTTCTTTCCCTCCTTCCTTCCTTCCTTCCTCCCTCCCTCCCTCCTTTCTTTCCTTCTCTGCTTCTTTCTTCCTTCCTTCCTTTCCTCCTTTCCTTCTTTCTTTCCTCATACATCTACTAATTCTCTCTACTTTTTCTCCCTTTTATTCTGAGCCGTGTGGATGAAAGGCTCTTGGTGCTACAGCCAGAAGTCAGGGCTCTGCCTCTGAGGTAGGAGAGCCAACTTCAGGTCACTGGTCAACAAGAGACCTCCCAGCTCCACATAATATTAAACGGCGGAAATCTCCCAGAGACCTCCATCTTAACACCAGCACTCAGCTTCACTCAACGACCAGCAAGCCACAGTGCTGGACAACCTATGCCAAACAACTAGCAAAACAGGAACACAACCCCACCCATTAGCAGAGAGGCGGCCTAAAATCATAATAAGGCCACAGACACCCCAAAACACACCACTAGACGTGAACCTGCCCACTAGAGAGACAAGATCCAGCCTCATCCACCACAACATAGGCACTAGTCCCCTCCACGAGGAAGCCTACACAACCCAATGAAACAACCTTAGCCACTGGAGACAGACATCAAAAACAACGGGAACTACGAACCTGCAGCCTGCAAAAAGGAGACCCCAAACACAGTAAGATAAGCAAAATGAGAAGACAGAAAAACACACAGCAGATGAAGGAGCAAGATAAAAATGCACCAGACCTAACAAATGAAGAGGAAATAGGCAATCTACCTTAAAAAGAATTCAGAATAATGATAGTAAGGATGATCCGAAATCTTGGAAATAGAATGGACAAAATGCAAGAAACAGTTAACAAGGACCTACAAGAACTAAAGATGAAACAAGCAACGATGAACAACGCAATAAATGAAATTAAAAGTACTCTAGATAGGATCAATAGCAGAATAACTGAGGCAGAAGAACGGATAAGTGACCTGGAAGATAAAGTAGTGGAAATAACTACGGCAGAGCAGAATAAAGAAAAAAGAATGAAAAGAACTGAGGACAGTCTCAGAGACCTCTGGGACAACATGAAACGCACCAACATTCGAATTATAGGGGTTCCAGAAGAAGAAGAAAGAAAGAAAGGGACTGAGAAAATATTTGAAGAGATTATAGTTGAAAACTTCCCTAATATGGGAAAGGAAATAGTTAATCAAGTCCAGGAAGCACAGAGAGTCCCATACAGGATAAATAGAAGGAGAAATACGCCAGGACACATATTAATCAAACTGTCAAAAATTAAATACAAAGAAAGCATATTAAAAGCAGCAAGGGAAAAACAACAAATAACACACAAGGGAATCCCCATAAGGTTAACAGCTGATCTCTCAGCAGAAACCCTACAAGCCAGAAGGGAGTGGCAGGACATACTGAAAGTGATGAAGGAGAAAAACCTGCAACCAAGACTACTCTACCCAGCAAGGATCTCATTCAGATTTGATGGAGAAATTAAAACCTTTACAGACAAGCAAAAGCTGAGAGAGTTCAGCACCACCAAACCAGCTTTACAACAAATGCTAAAGGAACTTCTCTAGGCAAGAAACACAAGAGAAGGAAAAGACCTACAATAACGAACCCAAAACAATTTAGAAAATGGGAATAGGAACATACATATCGATAATTACCTTAAATGTAAATGGACTAAATGCTCCCACCAAAAGACACAGATTGGCTGAATGGATACAAAAACAAGACCCTTATATATGCTGTCTACAAGAGACCCACTTCAGACCTAGAGACACATACAGACTGAAAGTAAGGGGATGGAAAAAGATATTCCATGCAAATGGAAACCAAAAGAAAGCTGGAGTAGCAATTCTCATATCAGACAAAATAGACTTTAAAATAAGGACTATTAAAAGAGACAAAGAAGGACACTACATAATGATCAAGGGATTGATCCAAGAAGAAGATGTAACAATTGTAAATATTTATACACCCAACATAGGAGCACCTCAATACATAAGGCAAATACTAACAGCCATAAAAGGGGAGATCGACAGTAACACATTCATAGTAGGGGACTTTAACACCCCACTTTCACCCATGGACAGATCATCCAAAATGAAAATAAATAAGGAAACACAAGCTTTAAATGATACATTAAACAAGATGGACTTAATTGATATTTATAGGACACTCCATCCAAAAACAACAGAATACACATTTTTCTCAAGTGCTCATGGAACATTCTCCAGGATAGATCATATCTTGGGTCACAAATCAAGCCTTGGTAAATTTAAGAAAATTGAAATTGTATCAAGTATCTTTTCTGACCACAATGCCATGAGACTAGATATCAATTACAGGAAAAGATCTGTAAAAAATACAAACACATGGAGGCTAAACAATACACTACTTAATAATGAAGTGATCACTGAAGAAATCAAAGAGGAAATTAAAATATACCTAGAAACAAATGACACTGGAGACACAACGACCCAAAACCTATGGGATGCAGCAAAAACAGTTCTAAGGGGGTAGTTTATAGCAATACAAGCCCACCTTAAGAAGCAGAAAACATCTCGAATAAACAACCTAACCTTGCACCTCAAGCAATCAGAGAAAGAAGAACAAAAAAACCCCAAAGCTAGCAGAAGGAAAGAAATCATAAAAATCAGATCAGAAATAAATGAAAAAGAAATGAAGGAAATGACAGCAAAGATCAATAAAACTAAAAGCTGGTTCTCTGAGAAGTTAAACAAAATAGATAAACCACTAGCCAGACTCATCAAGAAAAAAAGGGAGAAGACTCAAATCAATAGAATTAGTAATGAAAAAGGAGAAGTAACAACTGACATTGCAGAAATAAAATCATGAGAGATTACTACAAGCAACTCTATGCCAATAAAATGGACAATCTGGAAGAAATGGACAAATTCTTAGAAATGCACAACCTGCCAAGACTGAATCAGGAAGAAATAGAAAATATGAACAGACCAATCACAGGCACTGAAATTGAAACTGTGATTAAAAATCTTCCAACAAACAAAAGCCCAGGACCAGATGGCTTCACAGATGAATTCTATCAAACGTTTACAGAAGAGCTAACACCTGTCCTTCTCAAACTCTTCCAAATTATAGCAGAGGGAGGAACACTCCCAAATTCCTTCTATGAGGCCACCGTCACCTTGATACCAAAACCAGACAAGGATGTCACAAAGAAAGAAAACTACAGGCCAATATCACTGATGAACATAGATGCAAAAATCCTCAACAAAATACTAGCAAACAGAATCCAACAGCACATTAAAAGGATCATACACCATGAGCAAGTGGGGTTTATTCCAGGAATGCAAGGATTCTTCAATATACGCAAATCTATCAATGTGATAAACCATATTAACAAATTGAAGGAGAAAAACCATATGATCATCTCAGTAGATGCAGAGAAAGCTTTCGACAAAATTCAACACCCATTTATGATAAAAACCCTGCAGAAAGCAGGCATAGAGGGAACTTTCCTCAACATAATAAAGGCCATATATGAGAAGCCCACAGCAAACATCATCCTCAATGGCGAAAAACTGAAAGCATTTCCACTAAGATCAGGAACAAGACGAGGTTGCTCACTCTCACCACTCTTATTCAACATAGTTTTGGAAGTTTTAGCCACAGCAATCAGAGAAGAAAAGGAAATAAAAGGAATCCAAATCGGAAAAGAAGAAGTAAAGCTGTCACTGTCTGCAGATGACATGATACTATACATAGAGAATCCTAAAGATGCTACCAGAAAACTACTAGAGCTAATCAATGAATTTGGTAAAGTAGCAGGATACAAAATTAATGCACAGAAATCTCTGGCATTCCTATATACTAATGATGAAAAATCTGAAAGTGAAATCAAGAAAACACTCCCATTTACCACTGCAACAAAAAGAATAAAATATCTAGGAATAAACCTACCTAAGGAGACAAAAGACCTGTATGCAGAAAATTATAAGACACTGATGAAAGAAATTAAAGATGATACAAAGAGATGGAGAGATATACCATGTTCTTGGATGGGAAGAATCAACATTGTGAAAATGACTCTACTACCCAAAGCAATCTACAGATTCAAGGCAATCCCTATCAAACTACCACTGGCATTTTTCACAGAACTAGAACAAAAAATTTCGCAATTTGTATGGAAACACAAAAGACCCTGAATAGCCAAAGCAATCTTGAGAACGAAAAAAGGAGCTGGAGGAATCAGGCTCCCTGACTTCAGACTATACTACAAAGCTACAGTAATCAAGACAGTATGGTACTGGCACAAAACAGAAAGATAGATCAATGGAACAGGATAGAAAGCCCAGAGATAAACCCACGCACATATGGACACCTTATCTTTGATAAAGGTGGCAGGAATGTACAGTGGAGAAAAGACAGCCTCTTCAATAAATGGTGCTGGGAAAACTGGACAGGCACATGTAAAAGTATGAGATTACATCACTCCCTAACACCATACACAAAAATAAGCTCAAAATGGATTAAAGACCTAAATGTAAGGCCAGAAACCATCAAATTCTTAGAGGAAAACATAGGCAGAACACTCTATGACATAAATCACAGCAAGATCCTTTCTGACCCACCTCCCAGAGTAATGGAAATAAAAACAAAAATAAACAAATGGGACCTAATGAAACTTCAAAGCTTTTGCACAGCAAAGGAAACCATAAACAAGACCAAAAGACAACGCTCAGAATGGGAGAAACTATTTGCAAACAAAGCAACTGACAAAGGATTAATCTCCAAAATTTACAAGCAGCTCATGCAGCTCAATAACAAAAAAACAAACAACCCAATCCAAAAATGGGCAGAAGACCTAAATAGACATTTTTCCAAAGAAGATATACAGAATGCCAACAAACACATGAAAGAATGCTCAACATCATTAATCATTAGAGAAATGCAAATCAAAACTACAATGAGATATCATCTCACACCAGTCAGAATGGCCATCATCAAAAAATCTAGAAACAATAAATGCTGGAGAGGGTGCGGAGAAAAGGGAACGCTCTTGCACTGCTGGTGGGAATGTGAATTGGTTCAGCCACTATGGAGAACAGTAGGGAGGTTCCTTAAAAAACTACAAATAGGGCTTCCCTGGTGGCGCAGTGGTTGGGAGTCTGCCTGCCGATGCGGGGACACGGGTTTGTGCCCCAGTCCAGGAAGATCCCACATGCCGCAGAGCGGCTAGGCCTGTGAGCCATGGCCGCTGAGCCTGCACGTCCGGAGCCTGCGCTCCGCAACGGGAGAGGCCACAACAGTGAGAGGCCCGTGTACTGCAAAAAAAAAATAAACAACTACAAATAGAATTACCATATGACCCAGCAATCCCACTACTGGGCATATACCCTGAGAAAACCAAAATTCAAAGAGTCATGTACCAAAATGTTCATTGCAGCTCTATTTACAATAGCCCGGAGATGGAAACAACCTAAGCGCCCATCATCGGATGAATGGATAAAGAAGATGTGGCACATATATACAATGGAATATTACTCAGCCTTAAAAAGAAATGAAATTGAGTTATTTGTAATGAGATGGATAGACCTAGAGTCTGTCATACAGAGTGAAGTAAGTCAGAAAGAAAAAGACAAATACCGTATGCTAACACATATATATGGAATTTAAGAAAAAAAAAATGTCATGAAGAACCTAGGGGTAAGACAGGAATAAAGACGCAGACCTACTGGAGAACGGACTTGAGGATATGGGGAGGGGGAAGGGTTAGCTTTGACAGGGTGAGAGAGTCATGGACATATACACACTAACAAACGTAGTAAGGTAGATAGCTAGTGTGAAGCAGCTGCATGGCACAGGGATATTAGCTCGGTGCTTTGTGACAGCCTGAAGGGGTGGGATAGGGAGAGTGGGAGGGAGGGAGACGCAAAAGGGAAGACATATGGGAACATATGTATATGTATATGTATAACTGATTCACTTTGTTATAAAGCAGAAACTAACACACCATTGTAAAACAATTATACCCCAATAAAGATGTTAAAAAAAAATCCAAAAAAAAAAAAAGATAATATGGATATAACATCCATAAGTGTACCATCTAGAGTCACTGATTTTATATGGTTTAAATTTCATTAATTAAAACAGTCATTGGCTTAAAAAAAATAAATAACGATTCATGAACTTGAAGAGCAAACAGTCAAGAAAACACATTTGACGAAGTATATGGTACAAGAAAAAATGAAGTGCAACCATAAAAGGATGCACACGATGGTTAAACTGTGTAACGTTATTTATCTGAATGCTCACATGCTCTTTAAAATGAGTAACTGCTATAATGGTTATTGATAACACCAGAAATAAAGAACATCCAATATTTCCTTAGGCAATATGGCCTAAGTTTTAAATTATAGCTGCAAATACTTCAATACTTCTCCCAAGGAAAGTTGTGGTCTGTGTTCCTTCCCCAGGATTCTGGGTGGCCTTAAGATTGTTGTGACGAATAGAGTACAGTGGAAGTGACATCATGGACTTCTAAAGCTGGGACTTAAAAGATCATGCAGCTTACTTATTGCTGGAAACACTCGCTCATGAGCCCTGCACTGTTATGTACTACATCAGACTACCCTGAGACTGACTGCCTGGAAATGTCACATGTGGGGACTTGGATCCTTGGTTCCAGCGAAACCCACACTTCAGCCATCCAAGCCCAGATCCCAGACACAGGCATGAAGAAGCTGGAAGATGATTCAACTCCCAGGCTTAGAGTCACCCCTTAACCATTCAAGTCATGCCAGCTGAGCCTCAGACATCATGTAACAGAGGCGAGCAACCCTGTTGTTCCCTATCTGAATCCCTGAACCACAGAATCTTTGATCACAAAAAAAAAAAAAGGGATTGTCTTACCCAGGAAGTTTTGTGGTTACTTATTATGCAGTGTTATATAACCAGAATAGGTAACTATAAATGAAATTAATTTAGGACAATCTATTATTAATAAGAAGATAAAGCATACTTACTGTCTAATGGAACATGATTTGAGTTAAATTATTCAGGGTATAGAATGTATCCTAGAAGTTCCCCGGTAAGCAAGAACAAAATGGGCAGATCAAATAATGGAACACGATGAAAGTGGAAAGCATGCACACAAAACAGGATAGACTAACCAAACATTAAATTATTAGTGTTCACATTACTGTTCATATATCAAGAGCCTTTAAAATTCATGATCATCAAGAAATCATGGATGCTATTAGCTTAACGTACTTTTCAGAAAAGAAGAAAATATATCAGGAGCTCAAAAAGATCCCATGTCTTAAACAGAAAATTTTCACAATTATTTTCCAAACTGATTCTCACTGTGTGGCTCTAGTCCTTAGAATTCCAGAGTCTTTGCTTGATCTTTCTTGGTTCCCAGATTTTAGATCTGCTTATTTATTTATATTTTGACTACAAGCGTCAGCACTTTGACATTTCTTGGCTTTCTAAGACTTCAGCCTTTATCTCTGTGAGTTCCCTCATCCTTCATTTTTTGGCATAATATAACCCTTGATCCTGGTTTTGGGTTCTCTGACTCTCAGTTGGAGAGATTCCAAATGATGAATTCAACCCCCTCGTAATGTCCAAGAAAACGACTTTTTTTCTCTGACCCCTTCTGCTCCAACCTATTCTTTTTTTTTTTTTTTTCCATAGAATTTTGTTGACTCAGCCCTAATCTTTGCTGATTTCAATTTTGGGGGACAGCTGAGAATCCATTGGCATTTCTAGTTATTTCACAAAATTGACAAATATTCATGAACACATAGTGGTCATGGAAACAACAGAAGAAATACATTGTGTGATATCTACATCTTTCTTCTTGCAATAAAAGCACTATCCCTAAGAGAGGGAATCTGGTAAATTAAAGATATATGGAGAATGAAAAAGGCTCCACGATTACCTTACATGGAGGTTTCAGGCAGCAGAATTAGCAGTGAAAAAAAGAAAATAGCCTAATGGTCTCAATTATAGATGTTGGAAGAATATTGAAAAACATCTCACATCTTTAAAGGTGAAGACCGTCATGGTCAACATACTATTGGAGAAGGAATTAAAAGTTGTATTTCAAATATGTAAGTCGGAGGAGATATTTGAGAAGAGAAAAGCATACATTATCACTAAAATGTTCAACTTTAGGAGACATTAGGACATTGAAATCTAATAAAAAATTACTAATTAACTGCCAAGATATGGACAAGATACCATTGCTGAACCACAAGAATGAGGACACAGGATCAAGCTAAGGAGTTATATGAAAGAATTTATGAAGATGCTAACTGAATATATGAAAATTCATAAATAAATTGGATCAAAGGCTCTAAGCCACATAAGGATGAATATTAGTAGTGGTATATCTTACTAGTCTAGGGTTCTTACGAGTTTTGGAAAGAACCATATATCTTTAATATATAGGTGTTCCTGTGTGTCAATCACTTACTTCAGGTCCAAGGATATGGAAGTGAGCAAAACAGACTGAAATCCCTGAAATTTAATAAGAGTTTTTATTTTAGTGCAGGGAGATAGACAATAAGCGAATAAAGGACACATTATATTAGGAGAGAGAAGAGTTTCAGACAAAAAATAATTAGACAGAGGAAAGGGAATAGGGAGTAGAGGGGTGGGTGGGAGGAGTCGTTTCCACTTTAAACAGGACAGTCAGGGAGAGCCTCAGCCACAAGGTGACATTTGGGCAAATACTTGAGGAAGATGTGAAAGGCAGCCATGTGGACAAGCAGAAAAGCATTCCAGGCAGAGGGAACAACAAGCTCAAAGATCCGGGGCAACACTATTCCTATCATGCTAGAAGAGTGTAGCTGAAGCAGAGACAATGAGGGGAAATTAAGGGTGGGTCACAGAGGTTTCAAGGACCTCTTATGCAGAGCTTCAAATACTGTTTCAAGGATCATGACTTCAGTGGTAAAACGAGAAGCACTGAAGGTTGTGAAGAGAGGGTGACAAGATCTGGCTTTCATTTTAGAAGGTTGATTCTGGCCATTGTCTTTGCTGCAGGGGAGCAAAGGCAGAAGTGGGGAGACCACCGCAATAGCCAACATGAGCGTGTGTTGGCTGAGGACAATGGAGTAGCAGATTTTGCACACATTTTTTTAAGGTAGAGCCAACAGGATTTGCTGATGGATTGAAGCTGAAGAGAAAGAAGGGAGTCAAGGATAACTCCAAGGTTTTTGTTCTGAGCAATGAGAAGAATAGTGTTGTCGTTTATGAAGATGAGGGAGAATTAAACAGAAACAGGATTATTGGGAAATATCAAAAGCTTTGTTTGGGGTGATTTGGGATGCCTATTAGACATTAATGTGAGATGTAGAAAATCCAGATGAATATTGAGTTTGGTCAGGGGTAACTAATGTATAAATTCTCAAAGATTAAGTAAGTTATGTACATGAGGTTTGGAGCCAAATATAAGACAATTACTTGTGAGCAAGAAGTGTCCTACGGCCTTAAGATCCCTTTAGGGTATACTTGGCGCCCAAACACAATACTTCTGCAGGCCAGTTTTGACTTCTGAGCTCAGTCTCATCAATCAAAGAATAAGCAAGCTTTTAACAAAGGAGACAGTTCTGTACATTTTTGTGTAGGAAGTACATGAATGGCCTTTCAGAGATGAATGCTCAAGGTAATTCCAAAAAAGTCTGGGAATGTTTTTGAGGGATGGAAACACTATTAGAATAACGATATAGCTTTTTAAAACTATTTGAGAAGAATATTTCATTTCGATTAATAAAGTTTGCTTGTCTTTTTGTTGGGAGAAAAGGGCTTTTTATAGTCACTCTTATGTGCATTAAAGTCCCACGTTGACGGAAACACATTCATCATCCACCCTTTATGTTAATTAAAATTGATGCCATAAATTAACCACAAACGAAAACTACAGGTTTTACAAACATTAGTCAAATTGTGTTAAAATTGAAAACATGTTCAACATCGCTAATTATTAGAGAAATGCAAATCAAAACTACAATGAGATACCATCTTATAGCAGTCAGAATGGCTATCATCAAAAAATCCACAAACAATAAATGTGGGAGAGGGTGTGGAGAGAAGGGAACCCTCCTACACTGTTGCTGGGAATATAAATTGGTAGAGCCACTGTGGAGAACAGGATGTAGGTTCCTTAAAAAACTAAAAATAGAGCTACCATATGATCCTGCAATCCCATTCCTGGGCATATATCCATAGAAAAACATGTCTGAAAGGATACATGCACCCCAATGTTCATTGCAACACTGTTTACAATAGCCAAAACCTGGAAGCAACCTAAATGTCCATCCACAGATGAATGGATAAAGAAGATGTGGCACATATACCCAATGGAATATTACTTAGTCATTAAAAAGAATGAAATAATGTCATTTGCAGCAACATGGATGGACCTAGATATGGCCATACTGAGTGAAGGAAGTCAGGCAGAGAAAGACAAATATCATATGATATCTCTTATATGCAGAATCTAAAAAGATACAAATGAACTTATTTACAAAACAGAAACAGACTCACAGACTTAGTTTGGAAAACAAACTTAACGTTACAAAAGGCGAAAGGTGGCGCGAGTGATAAATTGCAAGTTTGGGATTGACATAAACAGACTACTATATATAAAATAGATAACCGACAAGGACCTGCTGTATAGCACAGGGAACTCTGCTCAATATTATGTAACAACCTAAATGGGAAAAGAATTTGAAAAAGAATAGAAACATGTATATGTGTAACTGAATCACTTTGCTATACACCCGAAACTAACACAACATTATTAATCACCTATACTCCACTAAAAACTAAAAAGTTCACACAATAAAAAACTCCCCTCAAAAACAATTACAAAAAACTTGGCTGTAACCTACTCTTCAGTCATCCTTACTCAACGAGTACAGTGAGGTTTTGCTACACAGGAGGAACTTAAGGGTGATATATTGCTGGCAATGTGGAAAAAGAAATACACATCTGTTTGACGGGCAAAGGTTTATTTATGGTAAGAGGAAAATACTAGTACCACCAAAAACTGAGGTTTGTTTCAAAAAAAGTATGTTAGAAGTTTTCACAAATACATATTTTTATGGCAATAAGACCTATTTAGTGGAAAAGTAGCAAAAAAGGCATTTATTTGAAAACCAAGATTTTATTTTAGGGAAAATGCTATTTCTCAAGTTATATTTACCCCTAGTGTCTTCATTTCCTAGTTTTTAAGCAATAATGTTTTGTGAAAGTTTTTAGTATCTAATTTATTACATAAATCACACTGAAGCCTTTTCAAAGAAATAACCATTAAAGTGCTATATGTTATTTTTGTTATTGTGTATAAAGTCTGGAATAGAAGTGGACAAAACTGCAGCTGTAAATCTGCTTTATGTTTTTCATTCTCAATAACATTTACACAGCAGGCAACTGGTTAAGTATCTCTCAGGGGTCTTTAAAATGAAAGTAGAAGCTTTATTAACTCATTTCCCACTGTTCTGACTGAAAAACCATATCCTGAAATTCAGCAAGTACTTAACAGTATGAACCTCTAAAACGAGAAAATTACAACAAAAAAGTATCCATGGGATGGTCAGTATGAGGGAAACTGATTGGAATTCAGATAAACAAGATTTGTGCCCAGAAGTAAATAATGATGTGGATAAGGTAAAGCTTTTTGATCCATTTAGTCAACAGGTGCTAATTAAGGAACAGAAGATAAAGAAAAAACATCATCTAGAATCACTAAGCTGGAAGAAGAAAGGTCAAGAAATGATTAAATGTTACTTCTCTCAGTGGTGACTGCTGCTGGTTCTAGGATCAAAAGATTCCATCACCAGAGATATCTGACACTGCTGAGACCTCCCATGAGCAGGAGAAACAGCCTCCCGGGAATGAAGGAAATGTTTTCTGACAGTTTGCTCTAAAGTGGTAAGGAAGACTCCCTAAATGTTAGGGAAAGGGTTCTGGCACTACAGCTGAGCTCAGTTTTTCAGGACCCAATCCAGATGCAGGAACACAGAAGACAAAGATGTCAAGATGTGGGAAATAAAGTTTCATGATGATGAGCAAGGTGTGTAGTCAGACCACAAGTTCACTTACCAGCTCTCCAAGAGGTAGCTGGGTAACAATGGGGGAAGATACAGAAGAGATGATGATACAACCTGCCTCATAGGATTTTTGTGAGGATTTATGGAACCAACCCACAGAAATAATGTAAGAGGATATTAGCTATTGTAGTCATTGAAAGTAGCAGATTTTGATGACTATGTTACAATTAGAAAGATGCAGATCTACATCTGAATGAAAGACAAGGATATAATTTCAAATGATATTAGGTGAGCTTCCAGTACAGAAGACATCTCTCAGGACTTCACTGTTAATTGGTGACCATGCAATCTTAGCCTCGGTTCATTTTGCAGTAACTTAAGACACAGCCTTAAATGAGGAAGGGAGAGTTGCACTAAACTTGAATGAGGAAAATGAAATAAAGGTAACTTCTACTTCATTAAAATACCAATTTCAAATTTGGAAATTATATCCCCTTCATGAAAAAGCATTCATGAATTGCTCATGTGCACATTATACAAATGCACAAAGTGCTTCTTCATTAAATAATAATTTCTTTTAATTCTACTATGAATATGACACTTGATTAGACTACAATGCCAGTTGTTTTCTCTAAAAGCTTCAGTAGGTGGTAGATGAGAAAAAACTTTACTAAAACAACAAAATGTTAACTACAAAATGCTAAGTGCTGTAACAGAATTATGTTTATAGGATGCAACTTCATATGAGGGACTGCTATATAGAGCAATTCAAAAGGACCAAAGGTTGAGGCTTAAAGAACTCAGGCCGATCAGTAAAGTTTAAGTAAATATCAGTCATAGGCTCATATTTTCATCTATTAAGTTGTGCAAAGTAAACGACTGCATGCATTACTATTATTTAGCACGCGACTAACAATCATGTTACTTACTTATCTACTGCCTAAATTGTAAGATTTTTTTTCCATATGGGAAAACATACTTTTGCCCTTGAAACAGAATAATTCACTAACAGGCAATGTAACTGAACAATGAGAAATCTACCATAGCCGCAGGTCTCATGTTTTTAAGAGGGAAAAACTACACTGAATCAATTAAACTATTTGAATGTGCCAATAGCATAGAGTATAGTACCAATTAGTTATTTACTCATGATACAGTTCATAAGGTCCCTGAACAACTTCTAAAAACTCGAGACCTAGTCTAAAATTTTCTTAAAGCAAAGACCTTTGACTTGACAATGGATAAAATGGGAACAATATTTATTTAATAAGTCATTTAAATACCAAATGTGATTAGGATTAGAGGAAGAAAAAACTATCCTAACAACGGCAGTTAATTAAAATTATGACTTAGAAATTAACATTATTAGTCCTGAGGGAAGCCAGATCTTCTGCCTTATCTCAAAAGTGCTTAAGTATACTTGACACAGAGCACAGTGTTATAAATTATTTCCATTTTCGTTATATTATAGTCATTGCAGGCAAAGTAACTGCACACATGCTAAATTGCCTTTGCATAAAACTAACATATTATAGACATATTTCAAATGTCTTGATTTCTTGGGCCATGACAGGCATGATATTTCTGAGAGCTGAAGAATCTGTGGACAAAATATAATAAATTAATATAAAGCAACAAGTAGACCAGATGGCCTCTGCTGATGTTATTTATTCATTTTTTTAATCAGCTAATTCATTTGAGGCAAAACAGTTTGTTATTCATCATTGAAGAACTGGCATATTTTTATTCAGTGAACACCATGCAATGTCATGACCACTGAAAGACTTTTACCTTAAATCATGTGTTGCCTAATCACTTGCCAATCTGCCCTTAATTTATAGAACTCCTTGTCTTGAGGAATCAGATTTATACAGTCCTTATCTACTTTTTAGATACCACTGAAGATTTAGCTTTGCAGCTTTCGTTTTAATAATTCTTTGTGATAGAATAGTCTCAGGTGTTTGCCTGGAGGTCGAGTGCATCAGTGCAAATTACTGGGTAAATGATTTATAAAAGAGGGGGCAAAAGCATGAGTTTAGAAGCTGATGAATTAAGGTAAATTTGCTTGGCAACTTACAACTTATTAATTAGAGATTTAGACTATAATAAATATATATTTAACACTATTCTCCCGAAAGTTAATTACAGAAATACAAAAGAGCATTTCTCTACATCAGAAATATAGATAACCACTATATATTGCTTTAAAATAATTTGTAATCATCTGAACTTTATAACAGCTGTTATGAAATTCCCAGATTGCTCGAATGGCTATTTTTTTCCCCTCCCTTCCTTCTTCCTTCCCTTCTTTTCTTTTTCATAAATTGTGCATTGTTTTACGATTATTCTACGTTGGTTATTTTAAAAAGGAATCAGACTTAGTCCACAGTTTAAAGAAGCTCTGGTTTGTGCTTACATTTATGAACTATTATAATATATGTAAGATTAATAAATTTAAATATTTTATTTTCCACATCATTGCGGAAATAAATAATTTATTTTCCACATCACCAATCAAGTTTTCAAAGCGTAAAGAGATAAAGCATTGTATGCAAGACCTAATATATTTTAGGAATATTTTGAAATTTAAAAACAATAACTTGAATCTAACCACATAACTAGGAAAACACCGAAATGAAGAAAAAGGTTTTCATATAGAGTTAGCAGATAACCACTAACTCAAAATATAGATTGTTCAAATGCATTGGTTTACCTGAGTCTACTGATTGATAAAATGTTTCATTTCCTTTTATGAGAAAAAAATTAATTTATCTTAGCTGCTGTAAAATAATTTGGTCCAGGAACACTGACTAAGGACAAGTATTTTCTGCTTTCAATGCAGGGTTGTACAAGTCTGGCTTTTAAAACCAGAATAAAAATGGTACCTAGATTAAGTCTGATGCCTGAAATATATTGCCTACTCTACTGACTGCACATTTTATATCAATACTATGGTATTGTAAGGCAGCACTGAAGAGAAGAAACAAATGTCCAGTTGTAGAAAAACTTTTTGATTCCACAAATGTCAGGAAAAACAGAATAAATCACACATACACATACAAAGAGATTAAAGAACTAAACAAGAATTCCTATGTATGATATTTTATTTTGATGAACAGAATTTTGCCTTATTAAATCAAGAGTTGAATATTGCTCACTGTTATTAAGGAATTTTGACTTATTTGTGGGAAATAGGGTCTATGAAGTATATAAAAGTATGTTTATCAGTATTCATGATCCACTTTGAGGAAAATTACATGGCACCACGAATGGAAAGACTTAAATTAATATAACATAAATGAGCCATTTCATCTGTGAATCAGTATGTTCTACATGCAAAATTTAAAATCCTGCATTATTTTTGCATCAGAAAGGAGAAATTAGATGTTGCATTTAAGAATTCTACTCAAGGGGCTTCCCCGGTGGCGCAGTGGTTGAGAGTCTGCCTGCCGATGCAGGGGACATGGGCTCGTGCCCCGGTCCGGGAAGATCGCACATGCCATGGAGCGGCTGGGCCTGTAAGTCATGGCCGCTGAGCCTGTGTGTCTGGAGCCTATGCTCCGCAACAGGAGAGGCCACAACAGTGAGAGGCCCGTGTACCACCAAAAAAAAAAAAAGAATTCTACTCAAAATCATATTTTCTTGTTTTAATCAAGTGTTTAGAAATATATTGATTGTGAATAAATTAAAAGGTGTTTAACATTTACATCATTTATTGGAAATTGGTTCAAGATGGCAGAGTAGAAGGACATGTGCTCACCCCCTCTTGCAAGGGCACTGGAATCACAACTAACTGCTGAACAATCATCAACAGGAAGACACTGGAACTCACCAAAAAAGATACCCCACATCCAAAGACAAAGGAGAAGCCACAGTGAGACGGTAGGAGGAACGCAATCACAATCAAATCAAATCCCATAACCGCTGGGTGGGTGACTCACAAACTGGAGAACACTTATACCACAGAAATCCACCCACTGGAGTGAAGATTCTGCACCCCACGTCAGGCTTCCCAAACTGGGGGTGTGGCAAGAGGAGGGAGAATACCCAGATAATCAGACTTTGAAAGACCAGTGGGATTTAACTGCAGGACTTTGACAGGACTGGGGGAAACAGAGACTCCACTCTTGGAGGGCACACACAAAGTAGTGTGTGCATCGGGACAAAGGGGAAGGAGCAGTGACCCCATAGGAGGTTGGACCAGACCTACCTGCTACTGTTGGAGGGTCTCCTGCAGAGGAGCAGGGTGGCTGTGGCTCACCACGGGGACAAGGACACTGGCAGAAAAAGTTCTGGGAAGGAGTCCTCCGAGAGTCTGCCATTAGTCCCACCAAACAGCCAACAGCCTCCAGTGTTGGGTCACCTCAGGCCGAACAACCAACACGGAGGGAACCCAGCCCTACCCATCAGCAGACAAGCAGATTAAAGTTTTACTGAGCTCTGCCCACCAGAGCAACACCCAGCTCTACTCACCACCAGTCTCTCCCATTGCAAGTTGGCACAAGCCTCTTAGATAGCCTCATCCACCACAGGGCAGACAGCAGAAGCAAAAAGAACTACAATTCTGCAGCCTGTGAAATGAAAACCACATTCACAGAAAGACAGACAAAATGAAAAGGCAGAGGACTATGTACCAGATGATGGAACAAGATAAAACACCAGAAAAACAAGTAAATGAAGTGGAGATAGGCAACGTTCCAGAAAAAGAATTCAGAATAATGATACTCAAGATGATCCAGGACCTCGGAAAAAGAATGGAGGCAAAGATCAAGAAGATGCAAGAAATGTTTAACAAAGACATAGAAGAATTAAAGAACAAACAGATGAACAATACAATAACTGAAATGAAAGCTACACTAGAAGGAATCAATAGCAGAATAACTGAGGCAGAAGAACGGATAAGTGACCTGGAAGACAGAATGGTGGAATTCACTGCTGTGGAACACAATAAAGAAAAAAATGAAAAGAAATGAAGACAGCCTAAGAAACCTCCGTGACAACATTAAATGTGGCAACATTCATATTATAGGCGTCCCAGTAGGAAAAGAGAGAGAGAAAGGACCCGAGAAAATATTTGAAGAGATTATAGTCAAAAACTTCCCTACCATGGGCAAGGAAATAGCCACCCAAGTCCAGGAAGCACAGGGAGTCCCAGGCAGGATAAAACAAGGAGAAACATGCCGAGACACATAGCAATCAAACTGACAAAAATTAAACACAAAGAAAAATTATTAAAAGCAACAAGGGAAAAATGACAAGTAACATACAAGGGAACTCCCATAAGGTTAACAGCTGATTTCTCAGCAGAAAATACTACAGGCCAGAAGGGAGTGGCATGACATATTTAAAGTGATGAAAGGGAAGAACCTACAACCAAGATTATCCTGTCCAGAAAAGGATCTCATTCAGAGTCAACGGAGAAATCAAAAGCTTTACAGATAAGGAAAAGTTAAGGGAATTTCAGTACCACCAAACTAGCTCTAAAACAAATACTAAAGGAACTTCTCTAAGTGGGAAATACAAGAGAAGAAAAGGACCTACAAAAACAAACCCAAGAAGAAACTTGCACAAGCCTCTTAGATAGCTTCATCCACCAGAGGGTAGACAGCAGAAGCAAGAACTACAATCCGGCAGCCTGTGGAACAAAAACCACATTCACAGAAAGAGAGTCAAGATGAAAAGACAGAGAGCTATGTACCAGATGAAAGAACAAGATAAAATACCAGAAAAACAAATAAATGAAGTGGAGATAGGCAACGTTCCAGAAAAAGAATTCAGAATAATGATACTGAAGATGATCCAGGACCTCGGAAAAAGAATGGAGGCAAAGATCAAGAAGATGCAAGAAATGTTTAACAAACACCTAGAAGAATTAAAGAACAAACAAACAGATGAACATGACTGAAATGAAATAATTGAATAATAACTAAAATGAAAAATACACTAGAAGGAATAGCAGAATAACTGAGGCAGAAGAACGGATAAGTGACCTGGAAGACAGAATGGTGGAATTCACTGCTGTGGAACACAATAAAGAAAAAAATGAAAAGAAATGAAGACAGCCTAAGAGACCTCCGTGACAACATTAAATGTGACAACATTCATATTATAGGGGTCCGAGAAGGAAAAGAGAGAGAGAAAGGACCCAAGAAAATATTTGAAGAGATTATAGTCGAAAACTTCCCTAACATGGGACAGGAAATAGCCACCCAAGTCCAGGAAGTGCAGAGTCCCATAAAGTATAAACCCAAGGAGAAACACACCAAGACACACAGTAAACAAAAATTAAAGACAAAAATTATTGAAAGCAGCAAGGGAAAAACAACAAATAACATACAAGGGAACTCCCAATAAGGTTAACAGCTGATTTCTCAGCAGAAACTCTACAAGCCAGAAGGGAGTGGCATGATATACTTAAAATGATGAAAGGGAAGAACCTACAACCAAGATTACTCTACCTGGCAAGGATCTCATTCAGATTTGATGGAGAAATCAAAAGCTTGACAGACAAGCAAAAGCTAAGAGATTTCAGCACCACCAAACCAGCTCTACAACAAATGCTAAAGGAACTTCTCTAAGTGGGAAACACAAGAGAAGAAAAGGACCTACAAAAACAAACTCAAAATAATTAAGAAAATAGTCATAGGAACATACATATCAATAATTACCTTAAATGTGAATGGATTAAACGCTCCAACCAAAAGACACAGGCTTGCTGGAATGGATACAAAAACAAGACCCATCTATATGCTGTCTACAAGAGACCCACTTCACCCCTGGGGACACATACAGACTGAAAGTGAGGGGATGGAAAAAGATATTCCATGCAAATGGAAATCAAAAGAAAGCTGGGGGCTTCCCTGGTGGCACAGTGGTTGAGAGTCCGTCTGCCGATGCAGGGGATACAGGTTCGTGCCCCGGTCTGGGAAGATCCCACGTGCCACAGAGCAGCTGGGCCAGTGAGCCATGGCCGCTGAGCCTGCGCGTCTGGAGCCTGTGCTCCGCAACGGGAGAGGCCACAACAGTGAGAGGCCCGCGTACCGGAAAAAAACAAAAACAAACAAAAAGAAAGGCTGGAGTAGCAATACTCATATCAGATAAAATAGACTTTAAAATAAAGAATGTTACGAGAGACAAGGAAGGACACTACATAATGATCAAGGGATCAATCCAAGAAGAAGATATAACAATTATAAATGTATATGCACCCAACACAGGAGCACCTCAATACATAAGGCAACTACTAACACCTATAAAAGAGAAAATCGACAGTAACACGATAATAGTGGGGGACTTTAACACCTCACTTACACCAATGGACAGGTCATCCAAAATGAAAATAAATAAGGAAACAGAAGCTTTAAATGACACAATAGACCAGATAGATTTAATTGATATTTACAGGACATTCCATCCCAAACCAGCAGATTACACTTTCTTCTCAACTGCGCACAGAATATTCTCCAGGATAGATCACATCTTGCATCACAAATCAAGCCACAGTAAATTTAAGAAAACTGAAATCATATCAAACATCTTTTCTGATCACAATGCTATAAGATTAGAAATGAATTACAGGGAAAACAACATAAAAAACACAAACACATGGAGGCTAAACACTACGTTACTAAATAACCAAGAGATCACTGAAGAAATCAAAGAGGAAATAAAAAAATACCTAGAGACACATGACAATGAAAACACGACGATCCAAAACCTATGGGATGCAGCAAAGCAGTTCTAGGAGGGAAGTTTATAGCTATACAAGCCTACCTCAAGAAACAAGAAAAATCTCAAATAAACAATCTAACCTTACACCTAAAGGAACTAGAGAAAGAAGAACAAACAAAACCCAAAGTTAGCAGAAGGAAAGGAATCATAAAGATCAGAGCAGAAATAAATAAAATAGAAACAAAGTAAACAATAGCGAAGATCAGTAAAACTAAAAGCTGGTTCTCTGAGAAGATAAACGAAATTGATAAACCTTTAGCCAGACTCATCAAGAAAAGAGGGAGAGGATGCAAATCAATAAAATTAGAAATAAAAAAAGGAGAAGTTACAACAGATACCACAGATATACAAAGTATCCTAAGAGACTACTACAAGCCAATAACATGGACAGCCTGGAAAAAAATGGACAAATTCTTAGAAAGGTATAACCTTCGAAGACTGAACCAGGAAGAAACAGAAAATATGAATAGACCAATCACAAGTAATGAAATTGAAACTGTGATTTTAAATCTTCCAACAAAAGTCCAGGACCAGATGGCTTCACCGGTGAATTCTATCAAATATTTAGAGAAGAGCTAACACCCGTCCTTCTCAAGCTCTTCCAAAAAATTGCAGGGGAAGTAATACTCCCAAACTCATTCTATGAGGCCACCATCACCCTGATACCAAAACCAGACAAGAATACTACAAAAAAAGAAAGTTACAGGCCAATATCACTGATGAATATAGATGCAAAAATCCTCAACAAAATACTAGCAAACAGAATCCAACAACACACTAAAAGGATCATACACCATGATCAAGTGCGATTTATCCCAGGGATGCAAGAAGTCTTCAATATACGTAAATCAATCAATGTGATAAACCATATTAACAAATTGAAGAAAAAAAGCCATATGATCATCTCAATACATGCAAAGAAAGCTTTCGACAAAATTCAACACACATTTATGATAAAAACTCTCCAGAAAGTGGGCATAGAGGGAACCTACCTCAACATAATAAAGGCCATATATGACAAACCCACAGCTAACATCATTCTCAATGGTGAAAGAGTGAAAGCATTTCCTCTAAGATCAGGAACAAGACAAGGATGTCCACTCTCACCACTATTATTCAACACAGTTTTGGAAGTCCTAGCCATGGCAATCAGAGAAGAAAAATAAATAAAAGGAATACAAATTGGAAAAGAAGAAGTAAAACTGTCACTTTTTGCAGATGACATGTTACTATACATAGAGAATCCTAAAGATGCCACCAGAAAACTACTAGAGCTAATCAATGAATGTGGTAAACCTGAAGGATACAAAATTAATGCACAGAAATCTCTTGCATTCCTATACACTAATGACGAAAAATCTGAAAGAGAAATTAAGGAAACACTCCCCTTTACCGCTGCAACAAAAAGAATAAAATACCTAGGAATAAACCTACCTAGGGAGACAAAAGACCTGTAGGCAGAAAACGATAAGACACTGATGAAAGAAATTAAAGATGATACCAACAGATGGAGAGATATACCATGTTCTTGGATTGGAAGAATCAATATTGTGAAAATGACTATAGTACCCAAAGCAATCTACAGATTCAATGCAATCCCTATCAAATTACCAATAGCATTTTTTATGGAACTAGAACAAAAAATCTTAAAATTTGTATGTAGACACAAAAGACCCCGAATAGCCAAAGAGGTCTTGAGGGTAAAAAACGGAGCTGGAGGAATGAGACTCCTTGACTTCAGACTATACTACAAAGCTACAGTAATCAAGACAATATGGTACTGGCACAAAAACAGAAACATAGATCAACAGAACAAGATAGAAAGCCCAGAGATAAAACCACACACCTATGGTCAACTAATCTATGACAAAGGAGGCAAGGATATACAATGGAGAAAAGACAGTCTCTTCAATAAGTGGTGCTGGGAAAACTGGACAGCTACATGTAAAAGAATGAAATTAGAACACTCCCTAACACCACACACAAAAATAAACTCAAAATGGATTAGAGATCTAAATGTAAGACCGGACACTATAATACTCTTAGAGGAAAACATAGGAAGAACACTCTTTGACATAAATGACAGCAAGATCTTTTTTGATCCACTTCCTAGAGTAATAGAAAGAAAAACAAAATTAAAAAAACAATAAATGCTGGAGAGGGTGTGGAGAAAAGGGAACCTTCTTGCACTGTTGGTGGGAAAATCAACTGATACAGCCACTATGAAGAACAGTGGAGGTTTGCACTTGTGGAGATTGTGGAGACTTGACCATATTGTTGGGGTACACACTAGGGAAAAAAACTGCATTCATTCTCTAAAACCTCTGATGATAACTTACTTTAATCTGCAGTGAAAGAAAGGTTGTAAGATTCCCTCCCCAGTGGTCTTCGAGATTCACTCTGTGAATACTGAATTTAGAATTTAAAATCATATCCCTCCACAAGTCTCCGCAATCCCTCTACTGGGCATATACCCAGAGAAAACACACATGCACCCTGTCATTCAAAAAGACACATGCACCCCAATGTTCACTGCAGCACTATTTACAATAGCCCGGTCATGGAAGCAACCTAAACGCCCATCGACAGACAAATGGATAAAGAAGAAGTGGTACATATATACAATGGAATATTACGCAGCTATAAAAAAAGGGAATGAAATTGGGTCATTTGTAAAGATGTGGATGGACCTAGAGACTGTTGTACAGAGTGAAGTAGGTGAGAAAGAGAAAAACAAATATCGCATATTAATGCACATATGTGGAATCTAGAAAAATGGTACAAATGAACCAGTTTGCAAGGCAGAAATAGAGACATAGAACAAACGTATGGACACCAAGGGGAGAATGGGGTGGATGGTGCTGGTGGGATGAAATGGGAGACTGGGATTGACATATATACATTAATATGTATAAAACAGATAACTAATAAGAATCCACTGTATGAAAAAATATAAAAAGTTCAAAAAATAAATAAATAAAATTTACATTGTTTATTTCTATAGCCCCTCTCACATTCTCTTTTCTAACATCCATAATCAAAGCAAAGGACCCTCACTTACAAATGAATATCCTTCATATTAGAAATATGAATGGAACTATGATTTATTAATTTGCTAATTACATTTTGTAAACATATTTCAAAAATTGTAAGAGCTTAGGCATATGAGATAATTCTTTTTTTTTTTCCCACATGGTTGTGGTAACAATGAATTAGTTGCCAGACCACAAAGTGGTGGTGTAGACAGAGAAGATGACAGGACAATCCCTGTTCACCCATGAGCTCCTTCCCCGCATCTCAATGTACACCTTGATGATGTCTATTTTTTTATTGGAATGTAGCTTACTAATACTTTTCCAACTTTAAATTCACTGGAAGGTTGGGGTGGTACATATGTTTTCCAGTGGATTTAAAACCATTAAAATAATCATTTCAGCCCTGAGTTCCAATAAGAAGTTTGGCAGCATGGCAAGTGAGAAATCAAAAGACCAGATATCTGGGCTCCATCATTTTCTTTTATTTTACAAACCAATTTCTAAGATTACCAATTTCCTCCTTTAAATTAGAATATTACCATATTTGTTCTATCTACCTTATAGGGTTGTTACAAGACCTAAATGTTGATGAAAAGCACCCTACAAAATACCAGGCATTAATTTACATCATTACCTTTAGTATAAAAAAATATATACCATGCAAGGGGAAGATTTTTTTTTAATTCATGAAAAGCACATTTTTAGAGCTGAAAATCACACAAATATCTTTATCTACTTTTGCTTTTCAAGAAAGTCAGGCAACTTCATATTTAAATTGCATGAGTGTCTTTCAATTATTTTGATATAGCTGATTATTTTCAGTGGTCATTGTATTAGCTAGGAATCCTTTGGATGCAAGTAATGGAACACTCTGACTCAAACTGGACTAAACATTAAGAACATTTACCCTCTTTATCTTCTCACATAACCAAGAAATCCAGAGGTATGGTGATCTTATCTTCAGCTGGCTTTTGCCCAAACACAGGCTCTCTCTTTGAGCTACAAACAGCCAATTGACCAAGATTGGCTTGTAAGTATCTTCCTCATTCAATCACCAGCAAGAGCAAAAAGAATTTCCATGATTGGCTCATACTGACTTTTTAACATGGAATAGTCACTTTTATTTTTTGTAGAAAAGGACTGATCATTTGTTGATCATCACCATCTGAAAACAGATCAGGTTTGGTTTTTGACCATAGTGCCTTGCCTCTGTTTAAAATTCTTCCCAACACTCCCTGTTTGGATTACACAGGCAGGGTTTTGTTATAATGTTTACATGCTCTTCGTTCCTCAATCAGTTGTGAGAACTTTCTCCAAAATAAGATTTAATGATTAGTTAGTGAAATAATATTGAGTCATGAAAGTAATCTATTATAATATATTAGATACTTCCAGTGGTATTGAAATACTATCTCTTTATATGTATTTTATTCCATATATGTATTTATGTGTCCCCCATATTTTATTTTTCCTAATCAAACACAGTGTTCTGGCCCTGTGAATCCTTCTCTTTCCTTCTTTCACTTGTTTATTCATACAAAAATGTTTATTATGGGCTTCCCTGGTGGCGCAGTGGTTGAGAGTCCGCCTGCCGATGCAGGGGATACGGGTTCGTGCCCCGGTCCGGGAAGATCCCACATGCCGCAGAGCGGCTAGGCCCGTGAGCCATGGCCGCTGAGCCTGTGCGTCTGGAGCCTGTGCTCTGCAACGGGAGAGGCCACAACAGTGAGGGGCCTGCGTACCATTAAAAAAAAAAAAAAAAAAAAAAGTTTATTATGTACCAAATATGTGTATAGACACTATAACGTAGGCAATTTTAAAAACTGCTTTCTTCAGTAATAACGGTAATTGAGAAGAATATAAGTGCACATTAGGTTGAGATAAATTCAAGATTTATTTATAGAATGAGTAATATAGGCAATAAATTTTGTTGCAGTATATAGAGGGAGAAGGAATTATGACCTAAAATAAATATGGAAGATATGATAAAAGCTGATATCTACAGCTTAGATAGGTTTTGCACACTTGGCGAAAGCATACTTTATTACTACTTATTAAGATGTACTCTCAATACTGTATTTATATCTCTTCTATTAGACTCTGAGTTCCTTCATGTAAGAAATTACGTTTTCTTAATTTTTATATCCTCAGCGCCTAGTATGTATTTTTGTTCATACAAGTATGAAAAATGGGTGAATAAGTTAATGAATAAATGATTTCTAGTAGGATAGTAATGAATACAACTAAGAAAAAGCAGGAATAAGAATAACATGCTTAAGAAAAAGTGATGAAATCAACAACAATGTGACTTCAATGGAGAATATCAGTCAATTAAGCAAATGGTAAATAAGGTTTAAAAGATAAATTTAGAACAGACTATGCAGAGTTTTCAATAGGTCAATCTAGGAATTTTAAAATATATCATGTATGCTGTGATAGTCCCTGAGGTTTCTGAGCTGGGATTAGCATGATGAAATAAGTTTTATATCTTAATATCCCTTAATTCTCTCTTCTTCACATTCACATGGATCATTTCTATACAGATTGTCAGATCCATTTTGCATTTAATCTAATTTATCTGAAGGTCAGTGTTGATGCACATAACGAGGAAAAAAAGGATTGACAATAGGGATGAATAAACTTTGAAGCTTGGAAAGTCTCAATTATGTGACAGAGGCAAAAATAAACCTGTAATGTCACATTTAGTCCTCGTCTATAGAAATATAATGGTTTTGCAGCTATCACAAAAACATTTCTTCCAAGGTTCTTGAAATTAATGGGTAGAAAATTAACCCATTAATTTTTTACAGGTTATTAATTAAGCTTGAGCCTAAGTATACAGAAGTTGGCAAAACTCTGGAAAGAACTCAGGGTGCTTAAAGCTTCCTCCTCTTCCCAGGTCTTATTTTAGTTCCTCCTTGTAGAATTACTATATGCTCTTGCAATTTTCCTGAAATTCAACTGTGGAAATTCAGTGCTAAATTTAAGTGTAATTCCAAAATATGCTGTATAATTTGAACACAGTTCATCTACACCAACTTTGCTGAAGGAAGAGAAAAAGTAGAAAGCATATACTGTCTTTAATGAGACAGAAAGAACTGTCACTGACCAACATTTTTGAACATCATTTTTTCAAAAGGCACCTTATCTTTAGCAAACGTATGTTAGCTAGGCATTTTAACCAAGCAAACTGAAGTCCTGGAGTTGAGCAAAAACTGCCACCTTTTGCATACAATTAAATTGAATACCTAACATTCACTTCACAAGTTCTAATTTTTAAAAAAGTAAAGGAAAATATCTACATATACTTGATCCAAACAAGGAAGCAAAATGTTGATTTAGGGACATTCATTTCATAATCACCTATGTATAACTAAAGAATTCCATTTTCATTCAATTAACTATAAAAAGAATCTACGTAAGCTTTTATATAAAGTTATAAAACTATCTTATTAAAACACATTTAGACGATTTTTTTTGCTGTCAAATGCATATAAATAAAAGTAAAAAAATGACAAACTGTATGGAATTAATATACCACCCACTCAGAATACACATTTTCATTGTTAACAGTTATATAATTAAATGTAAATGTGATGGTTCTGTATTTACATATGTCACCAGGAAACTTCAGGATGTATTTTATACATATTGGCTCATGAATCCACAGCACATTCTTAAATTTTATAAATATCCCAAGTAATCTATATAAAAATAAGCATATAAAACTGGAAAAAGGCATATAATATTCCTGACTATTTAATATAATAGTAACTTGGGTCTTTAGATAATGAGCAAATTTAATTTTAGTTACAAAACGGTAAGCTACATGGCATATATAAAGAAAAGAGATGCTGACCTGGATATGTAAAATTACATTCTTTCAACTATATAATCTTCACAGACAGATCAACCGAAGAATCAGACATTATGTGGAATATTTGGATCTTATACATAGGTTCAGTAAAAGAGATTTTTTCCCTTAATTTTCAGAAATATTAACAATAAAAATAAGATAGCAGAATGCATTTTATTAATACTTTAAAGAAATAAAACAGGTAAAGGAAAGCTAATTTTTCACTGATTAATAAAAATGGGTTCATAAAATACACAATCATCTGTTTAACGCTGAAATGCTTACAAGAGATTCATCATGGGGTTTTACCATTTATGTATAAAGGACATTTTTTTAACTGGAAAATATTTAATGTAAGAGTTTGGTTAAAAACTTGTTAGAGAACAGAAAAGCTGCAAAGGGAATGTTGAGGCCACACTGAGATAATATTTATGGGAAACAGCTACCCCTCTTAGGATGGGGCAACAGTGAGAAGCGATTGGAGTCAGCAGAAATTAGAAGCTGAAGGGAGAAACTACGTGGAGTTGGGATTCTGACCTGTTAGGAGGAGCTGCAACCTGCCCAGTTCCGTTGTTTTTGAGAAGACATAATGAAGTCGGTTCTGAGAGTACTGGGGTAGTAAAAAAAAAAGCAGGCGACTGGAAACAGTCTCCTGCAAAAGCAAGCATGTGGGAAAAGGCAAGCTGTATTTCCCTCCCTCCTGTCTTCCTGTCTCCTTCTAAAGTCCCCCTTCCTCCTGTCTTCCTGTCTCTTTCTAAGGTCCCCTGTTGATGGAACCCAACAGAAAACCTGCTAGTAAAGGATGAATGTGGCTTGCAGAATCCCAGTTCCTGCATCAAAAAGAAGCGAAGAGACCAGTGGGCTTGGAGCTGACAGGCCATGGCTTAGTAAATAGCATGTGATCATCCTATAACTCTCAAGGATTTGACAAATGCTAACACTCATATTCAATTAAGAATGTAAATATGTGACCCAAGTGTCTGTAACTAGGGAATCCCCTGGCCCTTCTATCTTCTGGGAACAATTTTTCTTTAAAAATTTTTATAAAATGGTAGGGATGGAGGCTGGAGCTTAAATACTATATATGATTGATCATACTATATGATCATACTATAAATCATACTATATGATTGATATCCAGGGACTTAAAATTTTCTGTACAACTCACAGGCCTTATTTTCCTGATCACCTCTAATTTCAATTTTCTATTTTTACTGCACTTTTCTTTTCATTGAAGTCTCCCCTTAGGAAGTTTATTTTTTCTCTGCCTTGCATCATCTCACATAAGGAATAGGACCATTTCTCCTTAGAAACCCCAAGGGAACACTAACAAAACCAGTTATTATCAAAGGTTTACAGAAATGAGGGGCTGTTGTACGATAAAACACTAAAAATTACATAAAAAACTTTTTATATTTAGCAGAAGTCTAAGATTATGGCTAGGATAACTGTATTTCTTATTGGAAAAACCACAGAAAGCTGTATTTTACTGTTGCTCATGCAGTGAAGAAAGTGGTGTGTTTTACCTTTTTTCTCCTTAAACTGCTTAAGATTTAGGAAATACGTGGACTTATAGTTGGCATAACTTCACCCACATTTGTTGCAATTCAACAAATGTGTATTGATTGCCTAGTCTCTGTGCAAGGTTTGGCATTATCAGTGAATAAATCAAAGATGCACAAGGCTCCAATAGATTAGAATGGGAGACAGACACGCATATTATAAGCATAAGAAATGTCATGGCCAGTGCATAAAGTGAGATGTAAACAAAAAGGGAGGGGTTACAATGGAAGGTCTCTGAAATTCGAGAAATGTTTCTCAACCTTGGGAGCACTCTTAGTTTTCTTGTGTTTCCCTTTTCCTTTGTAATTATTTCATTTCAGAAGGTCAACACCCATTAATAGTTTTAATGTCGCATTTCATTACTGCTCATTACAGTAACTTGTATTTCAGATTGTCTCTTTTTGTTCCTATTGCTCTCAGGTAAACAAGTTATTTATATTTTATTATGCCACCTGGGCTAAATCCTAAAACCTAATTTTGTCCTTGGATGAGCACAATTGAAATTGCTATGGGTTTCACTGAGTTGGTGTGCTAAAGTAAATATACATTTCATGTATAACCACATCTAAGGGCAGAATCTTCTTTAAAAAAACCAAATACAGGGCTTCCCTAGCGGCGCAGTGGTTAAGAATCCACCTGCCAATGCAGGGGACCCGGGTTCGAGCCCTAGTCCAGGAAGATCCCACATGCTGCGGAGCAACGAAGCCCATGCTCCACAATTACTGAGCCTGCGCTCTAGAGCCCGTGAGCCACAACTACTGAAGCCCACATGCCACACTACTGAGCCCGCACACCTAGAGTCCATGCTCTGCAACAAGAGAAGCCACCCAATGAGAAGCCCACGCACCGCAACAAAGAGTAGCCCCTGCTCGCCACAACTAGAGAAAGCCCGTGCACAGCAACAAAGACCCTACTGCACCCAAAAATAAATTAAAAATAAATTAAAAAAACAAAACAAACGAAAAGACCCACCAAATACAAACACAAGCCTGGAAACATGTCTGACATTAAACTGGGTGGTGGGTGCAAAATCAGATAACATATGTGAAACATATTACCCTGAAAAGGATAAAAATCAGCACAAATGTAGTAGCACATTATCACCATTGACGGGAAATAAGAGATCGTGAACAAAGTTTCCACAGCCCACACTCATTTATAGATGTATTAGTTATTTTTGTTCAAACAAAACTCAGAGACAAGTCCTTAAATTACATAAAATATTGATAAAAACCTTGTCAGTTACCAAATATTATGCGTTTAATTATCATAACTTATATTCTGCTTTCAATGCATATAATCCAACTTTATGTAACCCAACGTTTAGGATGAATAAAAGTTTCTTATCCTTAAATGTGATGTGATATTGTGTGTGTGTGTGTGTGTGTGTGTGTGTGTGTGTGTGTGTGAGTCTAGATCAGGATCTGGTTGGGTTTGGGAGGGGTGGGGGGCTGCTTATTTACAAAGTAAACAGAGGATGCCAATCAAGAACCACTAGCTAATCTCAGAACAGGTTCACACTGCTAGTTAAATGCAGGTCACGTCAGATATTTTCTGATTCTGAAAACTCATGCTCCTAAACGCTAACTATGCTGTATCAACTTCAGTATGTGCAGGTCTGAAAGATGCTCACGAGCGTTAACTATACTGCAGTTAAAAACAAAGAGGAAAAAAGTTCATGAGAAATTCATCCAACTTTTCAGACAATTTCATTTTTAATCCATCCATTCATTCCATGGACATTTTCTGCACGACTGCCACAGAGCAGATATTCTCCCTGAATAGTAGAGTGGCAATATATATATATATGATGCTGGAAAAGACAGGCATGTCTGCAGTTAGTCTGGAGTAGTATTACATGTGTTAACAGAAATATGAACAAATTCTTACACAAACATAAAGGAAGGAGCATCTAACAGTGGAGGTTCAGAGGAGCAGTGGGGAGAAAGGTCTTGTGGAAGCAGGACACTGAGCCTCAGGAGATAATTGGGAGGTCATTCCAGACAGAGAAGACAGTATTTGTAAAAGAGCAGGAAAAGAGGGTGATTATTTTGATACAGCAGGACCACTGAAAATATGAAGGGAGGTTTGGAAAATGAGTGTGAAATTATAGGAGCTTAAACTTTACCCAGATTTAATTATCAATATTTGAAATGAAATGAGCAATTACCATTGTTTTTTTACAAGGTCAGAATCTGTGAAGTGTTTCAGTGACATAATAGTTGGCCTTCAGAGGAAACTTTAATGGCTGGAAGTTGACAAAAAGCTTCAAACTCTGCAAATATGGAAGATATTATGGGCAAGGAGTCCCACGTACTTGCCCACCAAGATGGGCTGCTCAGTCAGAGAGAATGTCACACTGTCTTTAAGCCTAGGTGACGGCTGAGACAGTGGGGTTATGTGGTTGAAGAGTATCCTACAGAACAGGAAATCTAAAACCACTGAGAATCATCTACAAGGTTAATCTGCATGATTGAAGTTCTCGGGGTTATGTGTTTATGTGTGTGTGTGTGTGTGTGTGTGTGTGTGTGTGTGGTTCAGAAGTGTGACATCTTACATAAGTAACACATATTTGTCCTAAAATATTGTTCCTTTTCAGTATGTTGGATAAGACAGGCTTGCTGTGCATGGGGGGCACCAGTGAGCAGATATTCCCAAACTTAGAAGTAAGGGAAGCTGCCCTCTGACAGGTAACACATGGGGCATACAGAATTGCTTTCTGTACTTTCACGTAAAAGCCATTACTGGATAGTTGCTTTATCTGTGACAAAAATACATGCCAGGAAAAGATCTATCAGCAAAAGGGAAACAGAAGGAGGACAGTCAGAGGGAAACCTCAACTGAGTATGCTGTAGCACCAGTGGTGAGAAGATTGCTGGACCCGGAAATCTAGCATCTAGATGCTCATTAAGTGCAAGGACGTTTCATCTGAAGGGAAGAGTAAGGGCTTTGAAACAGTGGCCTGAGTTCAAATGTCAGCCCTGCCACATGCTATGGGCTCTGGCCAGTTTACAGGACCTCTCTTAGATGTTTTTAAAATGAGCAGAATTATTTTAAGGATATGCAAAAATGTAAGTACCTTTTCAGACTTTACCGTGCATGGATGAAAATGATTCCAACATTATTCATATCAGTGAGCACTAATTTGGCTTCCCAAGTAGATAAACAGAAAAGGGAGATGCCTTTGAAAGGGTATTATCATGTCATAAATGAAAAGAAACACTTTGAAGTATGAATTAATGAACTGGTTTTTCAGTTTCATGCATCAGTCTCATATGAATTCACTTGGTAAGATAGTGACATCAGGAAAGTTCTTACCTCTAAATAGACAGTAAAGTCCTGCTTCAGGGCCTGAGTGTCTGAAGACCTCTAAAGCACAAAATATTCATCAAGGCAATTCCTTTTTAGCCACCCAGATGACCTGGCTGGATAAATTTACTACCCAACTTCATAAAAACTATGGAACAGTGAGGTCCAAATAAAGACAAAACAAGGAAGCTACTGATTTATCTGGAAAACTTTCGTGAAGAAACAAATGTACTAAAAGTCACTGGATTTTGGATATAAAATGCTTTCTCTAATCTTACTGCTCAGCATTCCAAAGTTTAAAAATAACTTACAAAATATAAGACATGAGTAACATTTGCAAATCAAGCCACATTCTTTGCACCTACTGTGTGATTTTTAAAAAATACTTAAAACTTGTAAATTAGCCAATTAAATGATGGTTATTAATTTGTAAAGGAAAAAAAAACCTCCTGCTTTGATAAAATTCAGCTAGCTTTCTGGATGTACAAAAAGCTTTATTTTATTTTTAATGATAATAATTACTGATTTAAATGCAAATTCATAATTGGTCAAGGTAGGCTATTCATTGATAATAAAATTATGTTTATGAAGCACTTTGTATTTCTTCGTGGGGGGACTGTTTAATATATATTTGCCACTTAACAGTGCCTTAGTTTATTATTAATTTTTAATTAAACAAGTGGTCCATGAAAAAGAATTCAAACAATACAGAAGCAGGAAAGGCAAAAATGATCATGCCCCTCCACTCTCACTTTCCTCTTCAGAGATACCCATCCACAGTTTGGTGTGCATCCTTTCACACTTTCTATAAATCTACATGCAGACACACACCAGCAAACACTAATGATCAGAATATTTGGTCCTTATTTAATGAAAAGGGAATTTTATGGAGTCGTTTTTTATTTTCTCTCCTTTAACCTGAAAGCCTGATTTAAAATGTGGATTAATATGAAACAAGTCTCTATTGGGATGCTTTAGTTATTCTTTATAAGATTTTCAGTTTAAGTTAGATTTTTTAAACCCGAGTATTAAAAATTTGAAAAGAAGTATTCTCATCTAATAGGCTTTAGTAATATACTACTTCAATTCTAACAGCTAGCTGTATGATAGAACCACCTCTCTGACTTATTAACAATGGAGAGGGCATTGACTTAACAATGAAATAAAGAGCACTCTTTCTTCTTATGTTCTACAGCTGGTTTGAAAAAAATAAATAACAAACAAGCAGAGTGAAATGTCCTTGCTTTTGAAAGGTGACTAAGATCATCACCCTAATCTTATTTGATTTTGTGTACTTTTTACGTTGGGGAAAAGAAATATAGACTGAAAATGTCAAGTTGAGAATTCCCTCTGCATAGAAATCACACTGGAGTTGATTTTAAGATTGGCCCCTGCAATGTGCTGGGAAATTCCAAACTAGTCTAGTAGCTAAATATCTTGTTTTAGAGATGAGATCATAAACACTTCTATCTAGTGAGCATCTGTGAGCCAGCATGTTGTAATTTGAAAATCACAGGAAAATGGCAGCCATCTATTCCAGCAGTACACATTATGCACACCCAATAAAATAGTGATGGATGGGATTACAGGGGTATATGTACCTGAAGGTAAAGCACTCGATATCCAGATTTTGTAACCTGTTGGGGCCCAGGGCAGGCTGCTCCAAAATATGCCTCAGTTGGCATACTGATTATTCTGAATTAAAGTTACTTAAGAAATGTCCAGTGCAAGAGGAATACTTTGACCCTCCTCACTGTCTCCCTGAAAGCAGGAAATAAATCTTCCCTGTGAAAGATCGCTCCCTATACCAGGAAGTGGAAAGACATCCTTATCACCAGAGACAGGAAATCCAGGGCTAAGAAGCCTGTATAAACAAATCTTGTTACTTCTTTACTAATTTACTACCCAAGCCCAAACTTTCTTTAAATTCCTTACTAATTAAACACCCAAACCTAATGCTGCCCTGTCAATTCTTCTCAAATTTATTGTTTCTTTGTCTCAAAAGTTTAAAAGCTGCCTGCTTTGGCTGCTCCTTAGGTTCTATTTCTATGAGACCTCTGTGCATGATTGACATTTCTTTTTCTATTAATCTATCCTGTCAATTTTATTACCAGTCCAGCCACAAGAACTCAAGATGGCTAGGGAGGGAAATCTCCCTCTTCCTGACAAGCCTATTCCTTATTTCCAGGGTAAAAATAAAACCACAAACCAAATATTAACCAGTGAGAAGCACTGACCTGCTCTCTCAAATGTTATCAGCCAAGGCCAGTTCTCTTGATGGGTAGACCTAGAATTTGCATTGATAAGGTCAAGTCAAGGAGTCAATTATTTAGATAGTCTTATTGATAAGCAGGGTTATTTTTCTTTAATTCCAGTGACCAAACTGATCCTAATTGGAGCCACCTGTCATCCTCTGAATACTACAAATAAGTCTGAAAATGCAATAACCAAGTTCATTCTGAAGATGATGGTGGGTTAGAATATGGATTTTACTTGAGATAAGAATTTATGACTGGAATATGAAGGAACTGCAATAGAGACTATGTGATATTTTATGATAATTTGTAAACAGAACTTAGAGTCTTTTTATGGATAGGACTTAGTTTTTGAAGGAGGTCTCAGTTAAAATATTGGTCCCCCCCAAATTTTTACATTGTGCCCCTTAACTTAGAAAATCACTACTATCAATTTATTTTTATTTGTAAATTAAATTATATAATACTATACATATACGTATAAAGACAAAACTAGAAATTTTACACAAATAAAAGTTTTATTATTTTATTACCATTTCTCCAATTGATTATCTTGTCTCTATCCCAGGTATACAATACTACTTAGGAAAATAAGGAGAAAAAAACCCCAACATGGCTGATAATAGCACCTGATCTAGCATTCGATTACAAAATTTTACCAATTTCATAGTTGAATTAAGAGGGAAATTCCATAGTTTGTTCCATAGAATGATGTGCCCTTCTCCATAGTTCTGGAGAATGGTGGGTGCGCTTAATCAAAAGACAACTAATACCCGGGTTCCAGCATTGAGGGAGCACAGACTCACAGTTAACGGTGGAGAAGGGACTGAACTAGAAATTTAGTGTCCTGAATTCTGATCCTAGCTTTGCCACTAACTAGTTCTATGATTTCAGCAAGAGATTTCTTCTCCACAAGCCTTTATTTTCTTACAGATCAAGGAACTATTTACTACAGGGGCTCTGAGCTCCCTTCCACCTGTAAATTCTGCAGGAAAGCACTAACTGCCAACTTTCATCAGCAGGTGATGGTAAAAAAATTTCTCTTGAGTATTTTTACCCATATACTGAAGGAGAGAGAGAGTTCAGCAAATTAAACCAAACCCTAAGAACCCTAAGGCTCTGTGAGGAAATGGACTCTTGTTTCCTGTTTAAATTCATTTTCATATACTTGTGCTTAAATAAGGTCCCTTTTGGAACATCTTGTGCTCGACATGCTGCTGCATCTATGTGAGCAACAAGTATAAAGTAAATTAAGCTGCAAGCCTCTAAGATTTGGAAATGTGATCACAATCCAATGGGGATATGACCTTCCTAAAACAAAACACTTGATTTTACTTATAAATAATATACAGCAAAATTATCAAATAATTATTAAAATCACCTAAAGTTCAAGAGCTAACATATCTGTCTCCTGAAATAATTTTCATTCAACAAAGGTCATATCAGATAAACTCAGGTTGTTCCTAATTCTCAACATTTCTATATTCTCACTGATTGTAAATGCAAGATGAAAATGTGGGACCTCCCCTCCCGGGAGCGTGTGCAGCCCGCCACTGCCAGGGTCCCGAGATCGAGGGACAACTTCCCCAGGAGAACGCACGGCGCGCCTCAGGCTGGTGCAACGTCACGCCGGCCTCTGCCGCCGCAGGCTCCATACCCCTCCCTTTCCTCCCTTTCCACTCCCGCCTGAGTGAGCCACAGCTCCCGAATCAGCTGTTCCTTTAACCCCGTCCTGTCTCAGCAGAGAACAGACGCCCTCCGGCGACCCACACGCAGAGGCGGGGCCAAATCCAAAGCTGAGCCCGAGAAGCTGTGCGAACAAAGAAGAGAAAGGGAAATCTCTCCCAGCACCCTCAGGAGCAGCAGATTAAAGCTCCACAATCAACTTGATATACCTGCATCTGTGGAATACATGAAGAGACAACGAATCATCCCAAATTGAGGAGGTGGACTTTGAGAGCAAGATTTATGATTATTTCCCCTTTTCCTCTTTTTGTGAGTGTGCATGTGTATGCTTCTGTGTGAGATTCTGTCTGTATAGCTTTGCTTCCACCATTTGTCCCAGGGTTCTATCCGTCCGTTGTTTTTTTTCTTTTTTTCTTTACTTTAAAAAATTTTTTTCTTAATAATTATTTTTTATTTTAATAACTTTATTTTATTTTAGCTTACTTTATATTATTTAAACCTCTTTCTTTCCTTCTTTCTATATTTTCTCCCTTTTATTCTGACCCGTGTGGATGAAAGGCTCTTGGTGCTCCAGCCAGGAGTGAGTGCTGTGCCTCAGAGGTGGGAGAGCCAACTTCAGGACACTGGTGCAAAAGAGACCTCCCAGCTCCACGTAAAATCAAACAGCGAAAATCTCCCAGAGATCTCCATCTCAACACCAACACCCAGCTTCACTCAACGACCAGCAAGCTACAGTGCTGGACACCTATGCCAAACAACTAGCAAGACAGGAACACAGCCCCATCCATTAGCACAGAGGCTGCCTAAAATCATAAAGTCCACAGACACCCCAAAACACACCACCAGACGTGGACATGCCCACCAGAAAGACAAGATCCAGCCTCATCCACCAGAACACAGGCACTAGTCCCCTCCAACAGGAAGCCTACACAACCCACTGAAACAACCTTAGCCACTGGGGACAGACACCAAGAACAACAGGAACTATGAACCTGCAGCCTGTGAAAAAGAGACCCCAAGCACAGTACCAAAAGCAAAATGAGAAGACAGAAAAACACACAGCAGATGAAGGAGCAAGGTAAAAACCCACCAGACCTAACAAATGAAGAGGAAATAGGCAGTCTACCTGAAAAAGAATTCAGAATAATGATAGTAAAGATGATCCAAAATCTTGGAAACAGAATAGAGAAAATGCAAGAAACATTTAACAAGGACCTAGAAGAACTAAAGAGGAAACAAGCAACGATGAACAACACAATAAATGAAATTAAAAATACTCTAGGAGGGATCAATAGCAGAATAACTGAGGCAGAAGAACGGATAAGTGACCTGGGTAGATAAAATAGTGGAAATAACTACTGCAGAGCAGAATAAAGAAAAAAGAATGAAAAGAACTGAGGACAGTCTCAGAGACCTCTGGGACAACATTAAATGCACGAACATTCGAATTATAGGGGTTCCAGAAGAAGAAGAGAAAAAGAAAGGGACTGAGAAAATACTTGAAGAGATTACAGTTGAAAGCTTCCCTAATACAGGAAAGGAAATAGTTAATCAAGTCCAGGAAGCACAGAGAGTCCCATACAGGATAAATCCAAGGAGAAACACGTCAAGACACATATTAATCAAACTATCAAAAATTAAATACAAAGAAAACATATTAAAAGCAGCATGGGAAAAACAACAAATAACACACAAGGAAATCCCCATAAGGTTAACAGCTGATCTTTCAGCAGAAACTCTGCAAGCCAGAAGGAAGTGGCAGGACATATTTAAAGTGATGAAGGAGAAAAAACTACAACCAAGATTATTCTACCCAGCAAGGATCTCATTCAGATTTGATGGAGAAATTAAAATCCTTACAAACAAGCAAAAGTTGAGAGAGTTCAGCACCACCAAACAAGCTTTACAACAAATGCTAAAGGAACTTCTCTAGGCAAGAAACACAAGAGAAGGAAAAGACCTACAATAACAAACCCAAAACAATTAAGAAAATGGGATTAGGAACATACATATCAATAATTACCTTAAATGTAAATGGATTAAATGCTCCCATCAAAAGACACAGACTGGCTGAATGGATACAAAAACAGGACCGGTGTATATGCTGTCTACAAAAGACCCACTTCAGACCTAGGGACACATACAGACTGAAAGTGAGGGGACAGAAAAAGATATTCCATGCAAATGGAAATCAAAAGAAAGCTGGAGTAGCAATTCTCATATCAGAGAAAATCGACTAAAATAAAGACTGTTACAAGAGACAAAGAAGGACACTACAAAATGATCAAGGGATTGATCCAAGAAGAAGATATAACAATTGTAACTATTTATGTACCCAACACAGGAGCATCTAAATACATAAGGCAAATACTAGCCATAAAAGGGGAAATTGACAGTAACACAATCATAGTAAGGGACGTTAACACCCCACTTTCACCAACAGACAGATCATCCAAAATGAAAATAAATAAGGAAACACAAGCTTTAAATGATACATTAAACAAGATGGACTTAATTGATATTTATAGGACATTCCATCCAAAAACAACAGAATACACATTTTTCTCAAGTGCTCATGGAACACTCTCCAGGATAGATCATATCTTGGGTCACAAATCAAGCCTTAGTAAATTTAGGAAAATTGAAATCGTATCAAGTACCTTTTCCTACCACAATGCTATGAGACTAGATATCAATTACAGGAAAAGATCTGTAAAAAATACTAACACCTGGAAGCTAAACAATACACTACTTAATAACGAAGTGATCAAAGAGGAAATCAAAAAATACCTAGAAACAAATGACAAAAAGGACATGACGACCCAAACTCTATGGGATACAGCAAAAGCAGTTCTAAGAGGAAAGTTTATAGCAATACAATCCTACCTTAAGAAACAGGAAACATCTCATATAAAAAACCTACTCTTGCACCTAAAGCAAATAGAGAAAGAAGAACAAACCCCCCCCCCCCAAGTTAGCAGAAGGAAAGAAATCATAAAGATCAGATCAGACATAAATGAAAAAGAAATGAAGGGGGCTTCCTGGTGGCACAGTGGTTGGGAGTCCGCCTGCCGATGCAGGGGACGTGGGTTCGTGCCCCGGTCTGGGAGGATCCCACATGCTGCAGAGCAGCTGGGCCCGTGAGCCATGGCCACTGAGCCTGCACATCCGGAGCCTGTGACCACAACAGAAGAGGCCACAACAGTGAGAGGCCCGTGTACCGCAAAAAAAAAAAAAAAAAAGAAAAGAAATGAAGGAAACGATAGCAAAGATCAATAAAACTAAAAGCTGGTTCTTTGAGAAGATAAACAAAATTGATAAACCATTAGCCAGACTCATCAAGAAAAAAAGGGAGAAGACTCAAATCAATAGAATTAGAAATGAAAAAGGAGAAGTAACAACTGACACTGCAGAAATACAAAGGATCATGAGAGAGTAATACAAGCAAATATATGCCAATAAAATGGACAACCTGAAAGAAATGGACAAATTCTTAGAAATGTGCAACCTGCCGAGACTGAACCAGGAAGAAACAGAAAATATGAACAGACCACTCACAAGCACTGAAATTGAAACTGTGATTAAAACTCTTCCAACAAACAAAAGCCCAGGACCAGATGGCTTCACAGGTGAATTCTATCAAACATTTAGGAAAGAGCTAACACCTATCCTTCTCAAACTCTTCCAAATCATAGCAGAGGGAGGAACACACCCAAACTCATTCTACGAGGCCATCATCACCCTGATACCAAAACCAGACAAAGATTCCAAAAAGAAAGAAAACTACAGGCCAATAACACTGAATGAACATAGATGCAAAAATCCTCAACAAAACACTAGCAAACAGAATCCAATAGCACATTATAAGTCATCATACACCATGACCAAGTGGGGTTTATGCCAGGAATGCAAGGATTCTTCAATATACGCAAATAAATCAACATGATACACCATATTAACAAATTGAAGGAGAAAAACCATATCACCATCTCAATACATGCAAAGAAAGCTTTCAACAAAATTCAACACCCACTTATGATAAAAACCCTGCAGAAAGCAGGCATAGAGGGAACTTTCCTCAACATAATAAAGACCATATATGAAAAACCCAGAGCCAACATTGTCCTCAATGGTGAAAAACTGAAACCATTTCCACTAAGATCAGAAACAAGACAAAGTTGCCCACTCTCACCACTATTATTCAACATAGTTTTCAAAGTTTTAGCCACAGCAATCAGAGAAGAAAAAGAAATAAAAGGAATCCAAACTGGAAAAGAAGCAGTAAAGCTGTCAATGTTTGCAGATGAATGCTACTCTACACAGAGAATCCTAAAGATGCTACCAGAAAACTACTAGAGCTAGTCAGTGAATTTGCTAAAGTAGCAGGATACAAAATTTATGCACAGAAATCTCTGGCACTCCTCTGCAATAATGATGAAAAATCTGAAAGTGAAATCAAGAAAACACTCCCATTTACCATTGCAACAAAAAGAATAAAATATCTAGGAATAAACCTACCTAAGGGGACCAAAGACCTGTATGCAGAAAATTATAAGACACTGATGAAAGAAATTAAAGATGATACAAATAGATGGAGAGATATACCATGTTCTTGGACTGGAAGAATCAACATTGTGAGAATCACTCTACTACCCAAAGCAATCTACAGATTCAACACAATCCCTATCAAACTACCACTGGCATTTTTCACAGAACTAGAACAAAAAATTTCACAATTTGTATGGAAACACAAAAGACCCTGAATAGCCAAAGTAGTCTTGGGAACGAAAAATAGAGCTCGAGGAATCAGGCTCCCTGACTTCAGACTATACTACAAAGCTACAGTAATCAAGACAGTATGGTACTGGACCAAAAATAGAAATATATATCAATGTAACAGGATAGACAGCCCAGAGATAAACCCACGCACATATGGTCACCTTATCTTTGATAATGGAGGCAAGAATATACAGTGGAGAAAAGACAGCCTCTTCAATAAATGGTGCTGGGAAAACTGGACAGGTACAAGTAGAAGTATGAAATTGGAACACTCCCTAACACCATACACAAAAATAAACTCAAAATAGATTAAAGACCTAAATGTAAGGCCAGACACTATCAAACTCTTAGAGGAAAACATAGGCAGACCACTCTATGACATAAATCACACCAAGATCCTTTCTGACTCTCCTCCTAGAGTAATGGAAATAAAAGCAAAAATAAACAAATGGGACCTAATGAAACCTAAAATCTTTTGCACAGCAAAGGAAACCATAAACAAGACCAAAAGACAACCCTCAGAATGGGAGAAAATATTTGCAGATGAAACAACTGACAAAGGATTAATCTACAAATTTTACAAGCAGCTCATGCAGCTCCGTAACAAAAAAACAAACAACCCAATCCAAAAATGGGCAGAAGACCTAAATAGACATTTCTCCAAAGAAGATATACAGATTGCCAGCAAACACATGAAAGAATGCTCAACATCATTAATCATTAGACAAATGCAAATCAAAACTACAATGAGATATCATCTCACACCAGTCAGAATGGCCATCATCAAAAAATCTAGAAACAATAAATGCTGGAGAGGGTGTGGAGAAAAGGGAACCCTCTTGCACTGTTGGTGGGAATGTTAATTGATACAGCCACTATGGAGAACAGTATGGAGGCTCCTTGAAAAACTACAGATAGAACTACCATACAACCCAGCAATCCCACTACTGGGCATATACCCTGAGAAAACCATAATTCAAAAAGTCATGTACCAAAATGTTCATTGCAGCTCTATTTACAACAGCCCGGAGATGGAAACAACCTAAGTGCCCATCTTCGGATGAATGGATAAAGAAGATGTGGCACATATATACAATGGAATATTACTCAGCCATAAAAAGAAACGAAATTGAGGTATTCGTAGTGAGGTGGATGGACCTAGAGTCTGTCATACAGAGTGAAGTCAGTCAGAAAGAGAAAAACAAATACCGTATGCTAACACATATATATGGAATCGAAAGAAAAAAAGAAATAAAAGGTCATGAAGAACGCAGGGGTAAGATGGGAATAAAGACACAGACCTACTAGAGAATGGACTTGAGGATATGGGAAGGGGGAAGGTTAAGCTGTGACAAAGTGAGACAGTGGCCTGGACATATATACACTACCAAATGTAAAACAGACAGCTAGTGGGAAGCAGCCGCATAGCACAGGGAGATCAGCTCATTGGTTTGTGACCACCTAGAGGGGTGGGATAGGGAGGGTGGGAGGGAGTGAGACGCAAGAGGGAGGAGATATGGGAACATGTGTGTATGTGTGGCTGATTCACTTTGTTGTGAAGCGGAGGCTGGCACACCATTGTGGAGCAATTATACTCCAATAATGATGTTAAAAAATAAATATAAAAAAGAAGAAAATGTGGGGAAAACGTCCCAGGAACAGATTCTCCCCACAATAACATATTTAATTACTCAGCACCTCTCACTGGTCCACACTGCAGCCATCTCACACTGCTGCTTGTTCTTCACTTCCATGCTTTCTGACTGGTATAATGTGATACAGCTGCAAAATTTTGTTTTTTTTCCATGTCACATTTGTACAGCAATGACCTTTAGATACTAAATGTTAAGTTCCACGTTGGGAACAATAAGATTTAATTTAATAATATGGAAGTAGACTAATGCATCCTGTGAAATCTAAAATATTATGACACAATTGAGATGAGTTTGATTTCTAAGAAAAGTATTACAAAGAAAATGGTACCCTCAGCTAAATAAATAATTTATTTCTATTTTAATTTGATTGCTTTGTTCATAAGATTTCATCAGTCTCTGTTTCACTTTAAATGCTCAGATTAAAGCCTCTCATTGCCATTTGTTCAATCATTTATTTTCTTTGGGGGCTCAAGAACTCCTGATGATTTTGTTTTCTCTATGATAGTGGATTCTTTTTTACTTCCATGCTGGAAGCCAAAAGATTAATCCTTTGGAATCTCAACGAATCACCTAATTAGTAACTTACTAAAAATGAAATAAGTTAATTATGTGTAATTTCTTCATAAAGATCAAATGACAGGCAAAGCACTTTCCTAAGGCTAGTCCCTTCATTTGTAGCATAAATGAGAAAAGCAGAAATCAAATAAAGTTTTGATTAGTGCTGATAGTACCACAATACAATAGATTTCTAGGTTATTCTATTAGAAGCATCAGCTCAGCATGAGTGCCTTCCTTGTACATTAGTTTTTTAAAAAGTGTCCTACTCCATAGTAAGAATATACTCATAAGCCAATTCACTAAAATATATAACTCTCAAGCTAATTAAATTCAACTAATATAAACTGAGTACCTACTAGGTACAAGATAGTATGAATTCCTGCTTCACCACTTACTAGTTCTGTAACCCATACCAAGTCACTTAAATTCTCTAAGCTTCAATTTCCTCAAATGTAGAAAAGGGACAATAACATGTGGTACATCCTAGGATTATTGAGATGATAAAATGAGATAAAATGTGTGCTAGGTATAACAAGTGCTGAAGAAATACTCTCTTTCATTAAATGGTACCCATAGTAAAGGAGGTAGACTTATGTAGTAAAAGCATCCCGCCATCAACACTAACCTGGATGTGAAACAAATCCTTCCTGGTTTCCACACATACAAACACCTATGGAGCCAAGTATTTCATTTGGTTGGTTAGATTTGCTGGAGAACTAGTGATCACAGCGAAGGGATCACATCATACGGAGGGTTATCTTCTGTCATCTCACTGATCTCAGCTCCCCACTCTGCTGCTCCTTTCCTCCAGGATTACCTTCTGCATTTCCAAATCGAACAGATCAATTCACTTCCAGTCTTGTCTCCAAAGGGATATAACGAAAACCATCAAGATTTTTCAGGAGAAGAAAAGGCCAATCATGTAACAGTTTCCATCTGCTACAGAATGTATTTATGGTTATAAATAACATTTTTTCTTCTTGCTAGTTTATTGTTTCTTTTATTAGAGATGGTAGTAAGAGCCAGAACGCAGTGCACCAACAAATAAATGGCAAGTGAAGAAGGTCAGGCAACACATATTGAATACTTTTTTTTAAAAAGTTTCACCTAGGGGCTTCCCTGGGTTGCGCAATGGTTAGGAATCCGCCTGCCAATGCAGGCGACACGGGTTTGAGCCCTGGTTCAGGAAGATCCCACATGCTGCAGAGCAGCTAGGCCCGTGCGTCACAACTACTGAGCCTGCGCTCTAGAGCCCGCGCACCTAGAGCCGGTGCTCCACGACGAGAGAAGGCCACCGCAATGAGAGGCCCGCGCACGGCAATGAAGAGTAGCCCCCGCTCACCGCAACTAAAAACAAAGTCCATGCACAGCAACAAAGACCCAGCGCAGCCAAAAATAAAAATAAAAAAAAGTTTTACCTATTAAGTAATGAAAGAGGCTATTACTGTGAAGGAAGGGCAAGGTCAAGGGATGATTTTCAGTTTATTTGGGGTTTGTTTACTTGTGGAATCAGGGAAACCAGAGCATATTAAAAGACGGAGGGGAAGAAAGAAGCAGATGGATTAATTGCAAGAGACTGATATCCCACAAGAGAGAAGAGAGGGGTTTGGACTGAGTCCACATCAGCTTTGAGATGACCAAAGTTAGACATGTCTTTCAGACAGAAGTGAAGATGGGGAGTAGGTATAAAAGAGTAGAAGTTTAGTAGGGAACCCACTAAACTACTAATTTTAGTAGGGAATTCTAGCATATGGCCCCATTGACACTTTTGGTAGCTTTTGCTTACAGAAAACAATTGAGTCTCATCTTAGATCCAAAGCCCCTTCGATGTGAAAGGTCCTGATTTACCTTTGCCATTCCAGGGATCTGGGAGGCTAAATATTATTATATGTGCTTAACAGTTGTACCTACACTGTAGTCAACAGACTGCCTATGTTTTACCATTTTCTACTTGCTAAAATTCACCAACTCTTTTATATTTATAGCTTATTTATTGTAGTTAATAAGGAAATATTTGTACAAACGTTTAGAAATAAAGAAGAATTAGGATGGTTATATTAAGCATTTATTTTGAAAACTATACACCATAAAAAATTAAGAAAATGTCTCAATGCTTTTATTTATAATTAAATTATAGCTGTTTAGTAATCTATCCAAAGTGAATAAAATTTTCTTTTAATTTAGTAAAATTTACTATTACCTTCAACAATAATTCAGTTCTTTTATTATCAAAAATTGTTAAAAAGGAATCATTTTCTGTGGACAGTTCTCAAGCAAATTCTGTTTAATTACTCCCATCCAATGTCAATTTGCTTAATTTTATTTGATATTTATCTACATAAAAGGCATTTTATGAATTTTTTTGTACTTATCATCATGCATATAATGCCTTTGATTTAGACTTAACCTGTATCCACACAAATAAATATCAAAATACAACTGCATTAAATAGAAATAAAAATCACGAGAGGGCTCACCATCTCATATGCTTGTTTTACCATTACTTCTGAACTAGATATTCAGTCTCATCTTTTCCTTCTGCAGTTGATCTTACACATTAATGTCACTTTAATCTTCTCTCAAAAGCACTTTCCTTCTGCTACACACTCCTTCATACAGTTAAAATCTCTACAATAGAAACTATACTACAGTCAGGCCCTAATATCCTATTTGTGTTTTGGCAAATGTTGCCTCTTCCTCCTTCTTTCTGCTCCTCTCCTTACTTCCTAGATCAGTTCTCCAAAATGTGTTCTGAGGAGCACTAGTGTTCAAAACAGTCCATGGCTTAAAGGTCAAATAAGTTTGGGGAACTCTATCACTTGCACATTCCCATATTAAATACTGAGGAGTCCTGCAAACAAATAGCTGTATGCTTTAAAGCCAACATCTCCCAAATCTATGCATCCATGGAAACATTTGTGAAAAATCTACCAAAATTTTTTTTTAAACCTAGATTGATCATCAGTGTACTAGAATTGTTTTTCTCCTTCAGCTATTTTCTGACTGGGAGGCCCTGCTAAAAGTTTCTGATTGCTGATTGGCAGTGCTGAACTTCTCCAGATGTTAGGCAGGCATTTGCTGAGTGATCAGTGGAACAAACCACACTTTTAGAGAACAAACAAGAAGGGAGCTTTTTGTTCTGAAAACTTTGTCCAGTTGGTTGCCATTATGGATATTTTCATCATAAAAAAGCAATTTACAGAACATTTTCCATTTCGTCCTCTTCTGGATACATTCAAAGGGATTAATTTTCTTAAAATTTGGCACCCAGACTAGAACATAGTATAATAGATATAGTTTAACTAGTGTAGAGAAAAATACAGCTATTGTTTCCCATGGTCTTGACTCTCTTCCATTAATGCAGAATAATATCATCTGAATATTATATTTTAGCAGCATTATCACTCTGTAGATTTATATTTAGCTTGATGTGAATAACAATTTTCTCCTTTCTTATTTGGATTTCCATCCTAACTATTGTCAAAGCCACCTCCCTCATGGTGGACCTTAACAAGGAGGGAGGATCTGAGAAGAGCTTTTCCTAGACATGTCAGATTCATGAGAACGGCAAAGGCAGATGATTGCTGGGGAACTTTCTGGGATACCGAGGCAGCTGATGAGATCACTTCTAAGCGAGGATGCTCTTGGAAAAGTCTTGGAGAATTGATCAGTGCTTAGTCCAAGGGGAACTGAAATGAAGGAGGAGTAAAGAGTGGAGCATTTTTAGGCCGGTGGCCAACAAGGAACGTTTCTATTTATCTTGGTGGGACTCTAGATCCTCCCTTGCCAAACTCCACAAATTCTGCCTGATCCTCTCTCCTCCTCTGGTAGCTTCTACACCCCCAGTTCTTTGTCAGCTACTCTGCCTGCTACTTCTAAGTCTCATTTGAGTCTCATTTGAGGTTCTGTCTCCTCTGTCCACTCCTTAAAGTTAGTGTCCTTTACTGCTCAGACTTTGGGACTCATTCCTTATTCTATCTACTCTCAGCCACTTTCACAATTTTGACCATCATTACCACTGCTAATGCTATGTCGGTGACTTCCAAGTTATCTTTTCTGAAGTTTAAACTTATTTACCCAATTATGTATGAGATGTTTCTATATGGATATCTGAAACAAACCTCCTACTTCATATATGTAAAATGTCATCTTTACTTCCAAACTGACACTTCCTTCTTCTCACCATCCTGATTGATATGAACAGCTTTACCAGTTCTCCAAGCTAGTAACCCTGGTCATCATCTTTGAACTCCCTGAACTCCTCACCAAGCCCTCCCATTCAATTTGTTACCAAAATGTATTGTGCCTCTGGGCAAATAGATCTGGGTTCTAATTATGCTTCAGTTTCTTACTAGTCTTTAGCTGTATGTGTAGTTTGCTTGACTCATAGAGCCCTACTTTTCTCATTTAAAAGAAAATTGAGGGGCTTCCCTGGTGGCGAAGTGGTTGAGAGTCCGCCTGCCGATGCAGGGGACATGGGTTCGTGCCCCGGTCCGGGAAGATCCCACATGCCGCAGAGCCACTGGGCCCGTGAGCCATGGCCGCTGAACCTGCGCGTTCGGAGCCTGTGCTCCGCAACGGGAGAAGCCACAACAGTGAGAGGCCCGCGTACCACAAAAAAAAGAAAATTGAGGCCCACTAGTTAGTGGTAGAGCTGAAGCTTGAACACAGATTCTTAAATTTCCCTTCTATTCCTTTTTAACAACTTCACTGTACTCTTAGCTATTCCACCAGGTTTGTGTCATCTGGAACTTTGATAAGCTTAGCTTAATGTTATTATTAGAATCTTTGATAAAAATGTTTCATAGAAAAGGGACAGGAAATGGCTTAGGGTTGCCTCTCGAAGAGCTCACTCAGCTGACCATTTCTATAGCACAAGTGCACTCTACAAGATACCTGAGAAAGGTGTTAGGTATAAATTGAGAGCTACAAATTGAAATCTGAACTAGCAACTAAAGAAAAATTATCTGAGCTACTAAACAAGAACCACCTGGTAAGGAGAGGCCTGCCTTCTGCCCTCCTCTGTATCTTCTCCCCAGGCAGAGATGGCTACATGCTTTATATCCATGGCTGTGAGGCCAGGATGCTGGCAATCAGATCCCATGTCACAAATATAACTAACTGCTTACAAAGTTTAACAGGTCTCCCTAAGATAGAGCAGCTTCAAAAACAACTACTACCATTACTCCATAAAAATCAGGCCTTCTGTAATTCTTACAGTTCACTCGCCTTCACCTCAAGTGCTCAGATCCAGTCTGCTATCCATGATGGTGGTTAATGATATGATACGTGTGCCTTTGTGTGTGTGTGTGTGTGGTGGGGGGATGCCCAACCCCTTGGCAGTGACCAACCCACTACAAGTCATCAGAAAATGTACTGTATTTTCTCAGCCCATTACTAATTTTGTCTTATTTATCCTCATAGTTGCAAGGTAGAGAGAGGTGGGGAGAGGTTGAAATCAGGAAATTTTGTAAAGACAATGCATTCCTTTTGCTTTTTCTCTTGGATTATGTCTATTTAATTTGGGGTCAAAATTGCACATTGATGAAAAAAAAAGCTACTGAATTTAGGATTTTAAAGTTCAACTCCAGATTCTGCTACAACAGATTTGCCAAAATAAATCGAGTTAAAGGTACAGTGTCTTTCAAGTTGTCAACCATATTTGTCCCAAGACAGCTGAGGGATATAGTGCACTCCTGAAGCCTAGCTTTATTTTAGCAGTAATTTTCAAATGGTGTGTGCATGCATGAGGCTGGGGGCTTCTCCTCTACTGATCATCGCTTGTTAACAAAGTCCCTTGATCTTTCAACCTGTCAGTCCTATCAAAAACTCCAAAACAAAAAGTCCTGGGGCAATTTATTCATAGTGAGACTCTTCACTGTCTCATTAATTACCAAGTATTAATAAATCATTAGTTTAATAATCAATTTGTATAAATTTTACAGAGAGTAAAATCAGGCTTCCACTGCCCTGTAGCCTCTGGAATCCGTCCTGCCCCGCTTTACAAATGACCACTCATGGCAGCCCCCGCCATTTTCATCTGTAACTGAGAGACCATCCATCATGTGATCACAACTCTCAGCTATCTCAGGTGCCAGATGCATAGAATGCATGATTTTGTGTTTAACGGAGAGTTAAAATTTGTATCCCTGATATGCATCCTTTGCTAAGAGTTCTTTTTAGAGACAACTAGAAGCTCTTCTTTTCTTCACTGGTTTTAGATTCCAGTGTCATTTCTCTGATACTTGTTTTTCCTTTTCTAGTTTGAAATCCATTTTCCTCATGGAAGAACACTGAAGGAAAATAAGAGTGAAGTAGCCCACCTTGCTTCTTTCCTATTGTTTGTTAAGACCGCATTCTCATCCTGACTCATCCTACACATTTTTGTTCCACATACTTCAGTGTTTTTTCTAAAAATTGCCTCGATATTTTTCATAAGCTCCAGCTTATTCAGGCTTCTTAGACTCTGATGTTTTTCTTAGAGTTAATTCTCTCAAGATCCTTTTCTTTCTGATCAGACAATTCCTGCTGAGGTGTTGTGGCTGGTAATGGCTTAATGTATCAACCTTTTAGGATAGCATTTGCATTTTCACAACTGCTTTTAATTCCTTAACCCAAAAGCGTGCATGACGGGAGATTTCAAATATTCTGGCAGAGACAATAAGGAAAGAACTTTGAAAGGAAGATAGTTTTTCCTAAAGCCCCACTAATCACAGAACAGATATTTTTAAGTACTTACCTATGTGTAAATATCTCGTTTCTTTAAATAACATGAGGAAAGTCAATAAAAGAAACTATGATGCACATTCATAACTGAAAACTTCAGACAGCTATACAATAAAGGCTGGAATAGCTTCTCCATGTCTTTAGAGGTTTCTAAAACAGAGCTAGTATGATTTTTCAGAACTTTTACTCTGATCTGATCTATTTGATTTGATTAAGTTTTAATGTAAGGATGTTCTGTAGGGCATTTAAAGCACTGATTACAATTTAACCTGGAAACTAATTAAGAAAATGCCAACTAAATTCAGGCACTGTAGTGAACAACATATTATGTTGATTAGGAGTTTAGTGTCTAGAGTCAGACAAGCCTTGATTCAAATCCTACTCTGAGTCTTAAGAGCTGAGGGTACTTGGGCAAATCATGTAACTTGAGGCTTAATTTCTACTTCTGTTAAATGGGCATAATAACAAAGCCACCTGATGAGGCTATCACGAGCATTTATGAGATAAGTAAAATGCCCAGAATAGTCTCTAGAACACAGTAAAAAGCCAATGAATATATTACTGTTGTGAGTTCTATTTTTAAATAGAAAAACATAACAAGGTTCTTCAAGTCAGCTTTGGGGTTTCAGGGTTTCTAGAGGTTTTCATAGCTTGTGTGATCAACAAAAGGAAAATTAACAGGTAGTACTACTGAGATACTAAGATGCACTCATCTGTTTATTCATTTATCTTTTCTTCCGTTCTTTTATTCATGCATCATATATCAAGCACCTACGATATTAGACGTTGAAAAGCAGTGGTAAACAAGACATATCCTCCCTGCACTCAAAGAACTTCTAGTCCAGTGGTATCAGTGCAGAACAGGAAGCAGGCTAAGTGTAAAAGCAGGTGTGAGAGGTGACAGGCAACATTTACCGCAACACATTTCACCTCTCCACAAAACAAAACCAATCACTTCACACCCTTTCAGATGGCTGTTATAAAGAAAAAAGGAAAGAAAGAGAGAAAATAACAAGTGTTGGTGAGGATGTGGTGAATTTGGAACCCTTGTGCACTAAGGGTGGGGTCGTAAAATGGTGCAGCCATGGTGAAAAACATTGTAGAAGTTCCTCAAAGAATTAAAATAGAATTACCAAAGGATCTAGCAGTTCCTCTTCTGGGATTATACCCTAAAGAAGTGAAAGCATGAATTCAAGCTGATATTAGTATACCATCTGTACATGTATTATTCACAATAGTCAAAAGGTGGAAGCAACCCAAATGTCCATTGATGGATGGAGAAGCAAAATGGATTAACATATAATACATACACTGGAATATATGACTCAGCCATAAAAAGTAATAAAATTCTGATACTACAACATGAATGAACATTGAAGACATTATGCTTAGTGAAATAAGCCAGACACAAAAGGACAAAAATCATATAATTCTGCTAATATGAAGTACCTAGAATAGTCCAATTCATAGAGACAGAAATGGAATAGTGGATACCAGTGGCTGAGGGAGGAAGAAATGGGGACTTGTTGTACAATAGGTACAGAGTTTCAGTTTGGGGAAGATGAAAACATTTTAAAGATGGATAGTAGTGATGGCTATGTCACAAAAGGTGAGTGTGCTTAATATCACTGAACTATATATTCACTTAAAAATGGTTAAAATGGTAAATTTTATGTTATGTATATCTTACCCCACCCCAAAAAATCATACATTGTGTGACTTCAACAGTTAATATAGTTGGAAGCTGTAACTAGCATAATTTTTTTCCCACTATAATATATAGGGAATCTTAGCTGTTACCTGACTGGTTGAAAATGACAAATCAATATTTGGACAGCAATAACAAGTAAGGGCTATGTTATCCTGTTCTGTGTAGCTGAGAAAACATTTGCTACCCTCCGTCATTCTAGCACTCTCCTCCCACCAAACATTTTATTCTTTCACTCCACCAGGGAACAAGCAGGCATAGCAAGAGAGATGGCAAACGTGCAGACTTAGCACACAAGGTCCAACAGTCTGCTTTGACAGAAACTATATGACCTTCAAAAACAGTAAACATTTCTTACTACTGTGAGTAAGCTACGTTTAGTTATGTTTAAGTACTCTAATTTCATTTCTCCAAAACCGTTCTGAAATGGTGTTTTAAAAATTTGGAGGATGCTTTCCCTCTCATGATATTATCTACAGCCATGTGCAGAATTTAATGATGCATTTTTCTCTACGATATTTGTGTTATTTCAAACAAGGACAATGCTGAAATGTGTCTTTGTTTAGCTTAAAAGGTTTTTTTCTTTGAAAAACAAATTATACATTAGAAAACGCACCTTCCCAAGGGACAATATAATCTTCAAACATAAAAATAAGTCTTAGAAAGATTTAGTGAAATTCTTACAAGGAAAAACTGGAGATATTTATCAAGGAAACACTAAGGTGTTCCAGAGTGCACCTGTAACCTTTAAAGTTGATGTTGGGGAAAAAATCATGCCTTCCTACAGATTATACTTCAATGCCACAGTAAGAGGTAAAAATATAAGGCATGGAATGGTGTATCTTATACTTTTTTAATAGCAAAAGAAGTGCAAAAAAAAAGTTTAAAACACTCACTGTTGCCTGCTAGCATAAAGTAATATAAACATGTCTAACAGAGTAATTTTTAATGATGTGGTTAATTAGCCTTATTAATTAGTAGAACAAATGTTTAGTTAGCACCTTCCACATTAGCACCTTCCACATAGTACTGAGATCTGTCTATCTATACTGGGATGAGCAAAACTGCTCTCCTGGAGCTTAAACTCATGTTGTCCACCTGATACACCTCACTTCTCTTTAAGCTCTAAGCAGTTTCCTACATCCAAAGACAGTTTTTCTGGCCTCTTAATTCCCATTTCTCCAGACTAAACAATCAGGATCATATTTCTCCTTTTCCCTTGTACTTCCACCATCTGCAAACTAAGAAATGTAGAATCATTTACTTTCTAAGCTGAAGAAAAAAGCTCTTAGATAACAACCAGCATTAATTTCAGTAACTTCTGGTGTTTTAAGGAATGGCCAAATAACTCTTCTCTCTTAATTTAAGGCAAGAAATTTACTGAATTATGCTTTTTTATGGGGAATAGAAATATGATTGGGAATGGCAGAGATAGAAATACATGATTAGAGAATATTCTATTGCTTTTAAAAAACTAATTTTGCTTCTCTAAACTATCTGCTATAAAAAGCTTCAGGCTAGGATGATGGATAATTAAAAACTTGGAAAAGAAATGAATCCACTTAAATGTATTTCCCAAACTTATTATCTTTAGATTAAATAACCATACACAGATTTTCAAAATTTGCCCAAGGAATGAATAATAATATTGGATGCCAGTTTATTAAGTAAAATTGGGTATACAGACTATAATAAGTTCAAAGATAATATCAACTGTTTAATATTAAAAGAGGAGCTGTTACAGAGACTGCTAATTACCCTCCAATATTTATTTTCCCCCTCTTGCATACAGATATTTAACTGGGCACTCAGTTATCCAATCTCCCTTGTTTGACCATGTAAGTTCCAGCCAATGCAGTGTTTCATACATAATACGAGACTTGAGGGAGTGGTTTTGAAGGAAGGAGGCAGGCCCTCCCATTCTCTCCTCTTTGCTTCTGCTTGGAATTTGGATATATTTAACGTCTGGAGCTTAAACTGACAGCTTGGAACCACAAGGCAAATAGTAAATGCTGAGAATGGTAAAGCTGAAAGATGGAAGAAGCTTGACTTTCTGACTCCATGACTCCAGAGTTTACCTTCTATCTATCTTCTTTTATGGAAGAAAGAAATAAATCTCTACCCTGTTAATTGCAGTCTCTGTCACTCAGAGCAGAACCTAATCCAAACAAATACTGTATTTGGTAATATATTTAAAAATAAGATGTTATGTGTGACAAAACCTAAGTTCATGGAATTGCCTGCTATAAGCACTGGGCCCTGAAGCCTGGGATATTACAGGCTTGGCAAGCTGGAGCCTTTATTATTTGTAGTAAAATATCTGGTCATATTGTCAACTGCTGTTCCTTGGAAGGCAAAGCAGATGCCAACTGAGACATTTAATATTAGGAGCAAAGTTAGGAAACAATTAAATGCTGATGTGCATTGGCTCCTTCTTGCTATGTTCAGCAGTCTTCAAGAGAGCGATGAACTCGGTCTAGGACTAGCCAGTCAGCAGGCTGAGATAAAAGGAAAACCACTTTGAAATGGAAGATGGAAGGCTCTCTGCTTCTGCTGACAATCTAAAATGATGGAGAATCCTCAATTTACAAGCTTGAAAAAGTAAAAAAAAAAACAAGAAAGCCCTCCAAACACATACAAAAACTGTATACTAAATTAAGGTACAGTAATTATAAGCCATAGCTGCCAAGAGGTAGCCTTAGAAGGAAGTAAAGCTGTAGCCCAAGATGTCTTTTATCACCTTCAGGTAAGAGTAAGGATGGGGAAAAATAAACTATGAGAAATAGGCATCTTATTGATTAGGACTTGTTATATTAGGATTTAATTCATATCTGATGCAAATATATAATCATCAGCAGAACTCTGTATGTACTCTGTTACTATAGATAATAAATAAAATAAAATAAATAAATGAAAGGAACAAATAATTACAACAACAAAAAGAGCCATCTACCAGAAAGTGGGAAACAGTCTTATGGCCATAATATTTAGGATATTATCATAAAGGGTTATTCTTTCTCAAGGCCACAAGGTTGAAAGGGGGCATAAGTTGAAAGGAGGAAGGAGAAGAAAAGGATGGATCAGCAAGTTCTATTGGAGACAGATCAGAGTGGCTCGCCTCCATTGAGAATTAGCAGAACACAGAGGTAAGTAAATAAAAGAACAGAGTCACCAAGCTTAAAACTACATCAAGGGACTTCCCTAGTGGTGCAGTGGTTAAGAATCTGCCTGCCAATGCAGGGCACACAGGTTTGAGCCCTGGTCTGGGAAGATCCCACATGCTGCGGAGCAAATAAGCCCGTGCGCCACTACTACTGAGCCTGTGCTCTAGAGCCCACGAGCCACAACTACTGAAGCCCACACTCCTAGAGCCCGTGCTCCACAACAAGAGAAGCCACTGCAATGAGAAGCCTGAGCACCGCACTGAAGAGTAGCCCCCACTCGCTGCAACTAGGGAAAGCCCACACGCAGCAACGAAGACCCAATGCAGCCAAATATAAATAAATAAATTTACTAAAAAAAAACCCCACTACATCAAGAACAGATATTTCGATTTGGTTACTTGCACACAGAACCGTCTTAAAGAAAACAGATTACAAGACTACAGTGTTTTTGAGGGAATGAATTTTCAGCAATTGAAAAAAAGTCCCTTAAAATCATTTCTCCTATTTGTTTGGCCATAGAAAATTGGGAATGTAAACAGAAATACCAACCTTATTAGAAAACAAAACAAAATTTATTTTCTGGTTTATAAAGAGGTTTTATGAGAGAATGTCCTAAAACTACCTTTGTTTTCACTTATTTGTATCATTACTCAATAATTTGTGGTGGCCAAGGAGGGATGCTGGTCGTATCTCCCTTCCTGTTTGAGGAGCAGAGTTGGTTGGTCTAATTGGGGTCCACAGATGTCCTCCTGCTGAGGCCATGCTCCCCGAGGCTGCCCCAGTTAATTACTAAACGTGGCAAGATCACCCGAGTCAGCCCATTTCCGTCTATCGTGGGACTCTAACAGGCTATTTTTATGAGGATTGCGGCTGACACTGTCTCAGTCCTTTGCTACACAACCTGGGGCTCTTCCTACACAATCCTCCGTCCTTCCATCACTCCTTCCTCAGGTGTCAGGCTTCCTCCTCCTCTTTTACCGCTTTATCCTTCAGAGACACTTTGCCCAGTAAATCTTTCAGTGTCTAATTCTGCCTTAACATCTGTTTCTTGGAGTACCTGAACTGACACATTACTCATGAAAACAAAAGTATAATTTTTTTTTTTGGTAAAGCACTGTAAAATCAACTGGATAGGGTAATCTGTAGAAATGTTTATGTTCTCCAAATAATAACCTGACACACATATTACATATTTACATGAGATATACAAGTCATCACAGTTTTAAAATCTGGCCAATTTTTTTTTAACTTAAGAGCATTTTAGATATGGAAAATATTTTCTAAAAGGTACATACAAAAAATCATATTCAATCTACATATTTATAGTTACCTATATTTCTACAGTCAGAAGATTATGTTATTTTAATCTAGTGATTTTAAAATAACAAAATTAATATAAGGAGAAAAAAACCACAAAATAACAGTGATAAATAGCCACAGGGTTAATTAAGACAATTCCTGCAAGTCAAAGAGTTTTTATAATTTCATGATTTTTTCCTTTGAAAAACTACTTACAATTCGCTCTTAAATCTGAATATTCCCAGTGCAAGCCAGTCATAAGAGCCAGAAAAAATCAAAGGCATGTAGAATATCACAATAATTCTAATGATAATTAGCTCAAATCATAGCTCTAATCAAATTTTACTTCTAGGAGGTATAAAAAGGTCTTTGGAATTGGCAGCTATGTAATGAATACTTTCCTATCTCCAACAGAGAAAGAGCTTCTGAAGAGGTTAATATATTCAATTTCACTGTGCAATTCCCTTCCTCCTCTGTGCCCTTTTCTTTTATGCATGTAGTTGGAAAACAAAGTAAAACAACCAAAAGTTCCTTGGGAATTGGATTGAAAAAGAAATGTGTCTCTTCTTGTTAATGTTCTCATAATGGAAAGAAATGGCTTAAAAATGTGTTTTTTAAAGTGGGGAAAGAATTTGCTTAAAAAAATATTTTTATGGCAAGTGGTTGTTTTAAACAACCAAATTCTTTTTAAGAAATTAATAATTGAGAAAATTTCTAGGTTAATTCACTACAGTTAAGGAAAGACTAAGTCTCTGAAGCTGAATAAGAGAAAAACAATCACATATAACAATGAACCAGGGTGAAACAGTAAAAGCACAAAGGAAAAATATATAAATAAAAATCAGTGAATGAGTTTGGAAACAATAAAAGAAAACTTAATTCCAATTATTATATAAATTTAGCCAATCCAAATCAAAATAATTTTTAACAACTTACAGGAATCCCTAAGGTTCTAAGATGTGGTTTCCTCATTTCTTGTTTTGCTATTTAATAAACTGTTAGTCGGTTGGTCAGAAAACTTGACTCTTGCCATAGTATTTTTTTTTTTTTTTAAACATCTTTATTGGGGTATAATTGCTTTACAATGGTGTGTTAGTTTCCGCTCTACAACAAAGTGAATCAGCTATACATATACATATGTTCCCATATGTCTTCCCTCTTGCGTCTCCCTCCCTCCCACTCTCCCCATCCCACCCTTCCAGGCTGTCACAAAGCACCGAGCTAATATCCCTGTGCCTTGCGGCTGCTTCCCCCCAGCTATCTACCTTACTACGTTTGTTAGTGTGTATATGTCCATGACTCTCTCTCGCCCTGTCAAAACTCACCCTTCCCCCTCCCCATATCCTTAAGTCCGTTCTCCAGTAGGTCTGCGTCTTTATTCCTATCTTACCCCTAGGTTCTTCATGACATTTTTTTCCCTTAAATTCCATATATATGTGTTAGCATACGGTATTTGTCTTTTTCTTTCTGACTTACTTCACTCTGTATGAGAGATTCTAGGTCTATCCATCTCATTACAAATAGCTCAATTTCATTTCTTTTTAAGGCTGAGTAATATTCCATTGTGTATATGTGCCACATCTTCTTTATCCATTCATCCGATGATGGGCGCTTAGGTTGTTTCCATGTCCTGGCTATTGTAAATAGAGCTGCAATGAACATTTTGGTACATGACTCTCTTTGAATTTTGGTTTTCTCAGGGTATATGCCAAGTAGTGGGATTGCTGGGTCATATGGTAATTCTATTTGTAGTTTTTTAAGGAACCTCCATACTGTTCTCCACAGTGGCTGAACCAATTCACATTCCCACCAGCAGTGCAAGAGTGTCCCCTTTTCTCCACACCCTCTCCAGCATTTATTGTTTCTTGATTTTTTGATGATGGCCATTCTGACTGGTGTGAGATGATATCTCATTGTAGTTTTGATTTGCATTTCTCTAATGATTAATGATGTTGAGCATTCTTTCATGTGTTTGTTGGCATTCTGTATATCTTCTTTGGAGAAATGTCTATTTAGGTCTTCTGCCCATTTTTGGATGGGGTTGTTTGTTTTTTTGTTATTGAGCTGCATGAGCTGCTTGTAAATTTTGGAGATTAATCCTTTGTCAGTTGCTTCATTTGCAAATGTTTTCTCCCATTCTGAGGGTTGTCTTTTGGTCTTGGTTATGGTTTCCTTTGCTGTGCAAAAGCTTTGAAGTTTCATTAGGTCCCATTTGTTTATTTTTGTTTTTATTTCCATTACTCTAGGAGGTGGGTCAGAAAGGATCTTGCTGTGATTTATGTCATAGAGTGTTCTTCCTATGTTTTCTTCTAAGAGTTTGATAGTTTTGCCATAGTATTTCAAAGGGAGGTCTATTACATAAAAGTAAAATGGGAATCCACGTATTTCAATATTAATAAGTGATGTTCAATGCTATATAAATGTAGATGATGGTGAACTTTCATTTTAGTTTTTAAAAGGCAATAAATAATTGATCCCCTGATTCCTTCTAACCTCAGTATAGTTCCATGGGTGGAAGAAAGACCAAAAGGAAAAGATGATGACTAGTCCATGCTTTCAAGTTGGAAGTATATCCACTAGACTAATATTTTTAAAGACCATTTATTTTATAGCAGTTGTTTAGCTCTGAGTCGAAGTTCTCCACTTGCCTATTTCTGAGTGGCACTGCAGTCCCCAATTCAGCGACTGATTGGAAGTTTAGTTTACCAGAGCTGGTTTTAAATCAGTAGACTCTTGACCCTTGTTATACCCCATGTGTGATGCAGCAAAAAGAGCATCTGGGCAAGACTTGAAAGATTTGAGAACTAATTCAGAACCCATCAAGGAGAGAGAGGATGCAGGGAACTGTGAAAGTGTGTGTGTGTGTGTGTGTGTGTGTGTGTGTGTGTGTGTGTGTGTTGGGGGGTTAGGGGGTTGGTTCATGGTCTTGTTAATTTGGGAGGAGGAATGACAGGTTACTCCATGGATAGCAATACCTTCAGCAGTTCCTGATGCACAGGTCAGAAGTAGTCTTTAGGGAAACACTGCCAGATGGACCCCAAAGGAGTCCATGCAGAAGGAGAAAGTGTAGAGTAGAGGAAAGGGTAAGCTCAAGGCTTTTTGTCAGGCTGACTGCTGTCATCTTGACTCCTTTTTGTGTATCAGGGCCCATATCCCACCTGTCAGCAAGTCCTGTAGGCTTGACTTCCAAAAATGTATTCGGAATTGACCATTTCCCACTCCTCCACTAGTCTATCTTCCTTTATCTGGGTTATTACAATAGTCTCCACTATTTTAACTATACTGCTCCCTCATCTGACCATAGTCTTTTCTCAAAACAGCACCCTTAGAGATCGTTTTAAAATGTAAATTAAATTTTGCCATTCACCTGGTTCAATCTTCAAATGACCACCCACCTCACTCAGAGTAAAAGACCCTTCACAATTCAGCCTCTGAAGCCTCGCATTCCTGAAGCTGTGTGGCCTCCTGTCCTCAAGGCCTCCATGTGCTCATACCTGTGTACTATTTATACTTCCTTTTCTCTCTACCAGAGATGCTCTTCTCCATAACTCTTCTTAATGTGTTTGCTCACATCCTTGAGTTTTTTGCTCAATCCTTGAGCTCTATGTTCAAGTGCCATCTTCTCATTGAGGCTTCATCTGTCAAATTGTTTTAAATGGTAATCTTCAACATCCCCCTTCCCCCAGACCTTCCTATCCCCTTCTCTGATTTATTTTCTCCAAAAATACTCATTTCACCAATTTGTTATCTCAACTGGAATGACAGCAAATATTTTTTTCTGACTTGTTCAATGCTCTAGCATGAATAATAATGCCAGGTTTTAGTAAATATTTAGTAAATAAAATGACTTGAATCCTGGCCCTACTCCTCATTAGTCATACAGATAGTATGTACACCTAGATAAAAGTGCATCTGATCTAATACAAAATCATGTTATTGTCAAGACCCTGAAAAGTTATTCCTGCCAAATGTGATAATGGAATACCAGCGGCTGTTCTCTGCCAGCACAGTCAGTATCCCTTACCTAAAGTTCTCTAGGGGGAGAAGAGTATGGCAGAAGCTGGCCATCTACGTGGGGATGAGAAGTCCTCTAGCCCCTTTTGCATGTAACCATTAAATGTAACCACAGGGACTGTTGATTAATTTAGTCAATGACTAAATGTAGAACTATTATGCATCAGGCATTTTTCCCCAACACTTAATATAGCAGATAATGTAAACAACTAATACCCTTGTCGTATTAGTGCTTACATTCTAGTGGAGATTCCAATAATAAACAGTCAGTATAGCACATAATGAAGGATGCAGAATGTTAGAAAGTGATTAAGTGCTGTGGTAGGGGAGGGAAGAAAGTAGAGTGGGACAACAGGGACCAGGGATGCTGAAGGTGGGGCGGGGGTCAGGACGTGCTAGAGCAGGAAGGAGAGGGCCTGGTCATCCTCCTGGAGGAGGTGAGACTTGGGAAAAGTCTCTAAGGAGGAGAGTAAACCAGAGAAGAGTCAAAAAACAGAACAAAAAAAATAAGGGTCTAGGGAAAAAAGAAAACATTATAGGGACAATAGAAACCAGACCAGTGGTTGCCTGGGACAGGGCAGGAATGAGAATTGACTGCAGGGGTCAGAAGGGAAATTTGGGGGACTGGGGAAATGATCTAAAAGCTGGACTGTGGTGATGGCTACACCACTGTATAAATTCACTAAACTCACTGATTTATACACTTGAAATATACATTTGAAATAGGTAGATTTTAGCATATGTAAATTTTATCTTAGTAAAAGCAATGAAAAGAGAGAGAGGGAATAAGAGAGGTAACATAAGAAACATAAAATTAAACAAAATAGAAGAACATGCCTGTAGAAGACTTGGATATCATAATTAGAAAACTGTAAAAGCAGTTTCTGGTATTCCTTTATCTGTACATTAAACCAGACAATCTGATTATATTTCTATTTGATGTTTCGAATCCAGAATCCAGGATATATAAAAGTACTCTGTGATGGTGAGTTTTACGTGTCAACTTGGATAGGCTCTAATACACAGTTATTCAATCCAACACTCATCTAGGTGCTGCTGTGAAGGTGTTTTGCGGATGTGGTGAACATCCACATTCAACTGACTTTAAGTAAAAGAGATAAGCCTTGACAATGTAGCCCTCATCCAACCAGGTGAAAGGTCTTAAGAGCAAAACAGATGTTTCCCCAGATGGAGCTTAGAGTAGGTATACATTAATAAGAGAATCATACAAACAATGTAAAATGATAACTTTATAAAGGTGAGACATATGGGGGGATAAGAGCAAAAACTGTAAATTCTATGAGGGTAGAGATTCTGTTTCCTGTTTGGTCACGGTGTATCACCAGCACCAAGCATAACCCCTGAGTTATATGAAGGGCTCCATAGTCTCTTTGGATATAAATGAATAAATGCAGATCTCAGTTCTGTAATAGAAAGATAAATGCATGTTTGAAAAGAAAGTCCTAAAGATAACCAAGCATTTAGAGGAATAGGCCACAAAAAGATTAAAAGATTTACTATTATTTCAACCTGTTAAAAGAGAAAATTGAACATTGATCTAATAACAGAGCTGAAGGATTTCAATTCCCAAAGTAATATCACATTTGTTTTCTTTGAAGGCATTTCTTGTGAGAACACTTAATGTGCAAAACAGCACATGTACCCAGCATTTATATGTTAAATGTAGGAATGATCTTACCGTCAGTAAGGGACTGGACACATAGCCATGGGTGTCAAGTATGTTCTCCTAAACTTTTCTGGTTGTTTTAATATGAACAACTCTCTGGGAACACTTCATTGTGTCTTTATGACTCTGAGCCTACGTTCCACTGCTCGGCAGAGGCACATTACGCAAAATTCCAAGGCCAGTACACCATGCCGTCAGGACGACGATTTATTCTTAAACACGTGTGATCTCAGAAATGCCATTTAAACTCTACTGAAGAAAAAGAACAACTCCAGGATTTCATCTTCTTTTCATGGCACTCTTTTGTATGTGTGTGATTGTTTTATTTCCAGCATTATTATTATCTACAGCCAAAGTCTTTACTATTTTCATTTCTTTGGTAGTGATAGGTCCCACCACACTACAAATCAAGGTCAAATTCAAAATTCCTCTGTTTCTGAAAATTTCCAGGTCAGCTAAGCAATGCGGATAGACTTCCCCGCCTTGTCTTTATGTATGATCCTGCCCCTAGCGTTTGCTAACTCCAAGGCTGTGATAGTTAATTTTATGTGTCAACTTGAGCAGGATAAAGGATGCTCAGATAACTGGTAAAACATTATTTCTGGGTGGGTCTGTGAGGGTGTCTCCAAAAGAGACTGGCACTGGAATCCGTAGACTAAGTAAAGAAGATGGCTCTCATCAAAGTGGGTGGGCATCATCCAATCTGTCGAGGACCCAACAGAACAAAAAGGCAGAGAAAGGGCAAATTCCATCTCTCTTTTTGATCTGGGATGTCTATCTTCTCCTGCCCTTGGACACTGGAGCTCCCAGATTTTCAGCCTTTGGACTTTGGGACTTACAAGAGGAGCCTTTGAGACTAGGAGTTAAACCACTGGCTCCTCTGGGTCTCAGGCCTTTGGACTCTAACTGAATTGCACCACTGTCTTCCTGGTTCTCTAGCTTGCAGACAGCAGCAGATTGTGGGACTTCTGGGCTCCATAACCGTGTGTGTGTGTGTGTGTGTGTGCGTGTGTGTGTGTGTGTGTGTGTGTGTGTATGAATCCTGACTGATACAAAGTCTAAGCTGTATGCTTTTTTCTCACTCTAATTGTTAGTTAGTTAGGGATACATTTTCAAAACAATGATTCCTTTACTTATCATTTGCACTTTTGTATTGTTTTGTTTACACAAAGCTTTCTAACATTTATCAGAGATGATTTCTCACCATAACCTAGTGTGGTCATGGAATTTTCTCAAAAATATTTTTTATTGATTTCCTTAAAATTCTATACTCAGTCCTATTTAGAGGTCAGAAAGTAATGTTCAGAAATTTGGCCAGCAGTGCTGTTTTTATCCAGTGTGCATAGCAGTTTAATTTTTTCTGTTGCTGTTTGTTTGAATGTCTCTACCTTTTAGTTATCCACATTGGCTAAAATTTGTTTTACTTTCAACTCTTATAAAATTCATCTTTGAAAATGGATAATATTAATCCAGAAATATGAATCTCCCTTAAGAAGTAGGATAACTTTAATTAAAGGGAGCTATGAAGCAAATCACTTATATATTATGGGCCAACTTGCACCTTCCAAAAATATATGTTGAAGTCCCAACCCCTAGAATCTGTAAATGTGGCCTTATTTGGAAATAGGGTCCTTGCAGATGTAATCAAGTTAAATGAGGTGATAATCTGATCACTTAATGGATCCCTAAATCTGATGACTGGTGTCCTTAAAAGGAGAGGGAAATTTGGACACAGAGAAACAGAGGGAAGAATTCATTTTGAAGATGGAGGCAGAAATTGGAGCAATGTATCCACAAGCCAAGGAAAACCAAGGATTGCTTGCAACCATCAGAAGGTAGGAGAATCCAGAAAATACTCTTCTTTGGAGACTTTAGAGGGATCAGGGCCCTAGTGAACCTTGGGCCCTGCTGAACCTTGGTTTCAGACTTCTAGCCTCCAGAACTGTGAGGGAATAAATTTCTGTTAAGCCACCCAGTTTGTAGTTTGTTGCAGCAGCCCTGGAAACCTAATACAAAGAAGCTTGTTTAAGATTCACTTTTCAGACCACTGAGAAGACATCATCTAATGTACCATATCATTTGATAAAACATTTATCACTCCATTTCTTGTGGAAAGCAACAAAAAGGAGCTAGAAAACAAATCTCCAAACAACAGATCTTCAGTAGGTGCAACAACAGGCCAGTTGGCCCTTCAGAGGAAGGAAGACTGGACCATAAACAGAGTGCTGCAAGGTCCTGCACATATTCTGGTGACAGACGGGTCACCCCAGGTATTCCTGAGCAGCTATCTGGGAGGCCTTTCATGACCAGGTTGTGGTGTGTTTTGATCACTAAGGAAAGCTTTAGGCACTCACAGCTGGTGGCATTTTCCCTTAAACAGCCAGGGAGCACCAGCACTGGTGACGAGTCTCTAACTGCTTCAATGAGAACTACTTTACACAGACATATATTTGAGACAGGCTAGGACCTGGGACCTGGGACACTTTGCTGCAGTACTTGCACCTGGACAAAGGTCTTCTCAAGCAACAAAACACAAAGACACTATAAGGAACTAAAAATAATTCTGTGCCTGTGCAACTGGGGCAAACTATCAACAACAAAATACAGAAAAGATCAAAATAAAACCCAACTGCCACTTGTGCAGAGCCAGGAGCAAAGGCAGGGGGTCGGGAGCAAAAGCAGGGCACCACCCATGCCCCCCACCCCCCTGCCAGGCACTCACCACCACCTAAGGGGTGGGCAGACCACCTAAGCCACGCCTCCAGCCCGACCCCTGGACACACCCCTCCCCTAACCCCATATGAGGAACCAGCTCGCCCCACCTCGGGAGTGAGCAAGGGAACCCGTTTTTGTTCTTGCTCACCCCTGCTGCAGCAGGGGCCCCAGTAAAGCCTAGTCTGAATTTCTTGTCTGGTCTCTGATCAATTTCTATTGATTAAGGAGTCCAAAAACCCTGGTCAGTAACATATTTACATATCAATCTAATAACTATTTAAAATTCATGCTCTATTTCAATGAGGAGTAAAAAGCTATATACTGGTGAGCCTAGATTTGTAACTGGGAAGGGATGTGCCCTTTTATTAAACTTTATTAATTCCATTCCTATCAGACTCTGGCCAGTTCCCAATGCCCCCCATCTCTCTGGTCACCTCCACCTAATCTGGCACTTTCTTGAGAGCTGCCACCCCCAATGTGTTCCTTAGAACTCCCCTTCCAACAAGACTGGATCTTTCTTACCCCTCCTCTTCAGCCCACAGCTCCTTCTCCTTTTAAATTAAAACAAATGATCAAAATACCAAACCTAAAGAAATTTTTAAGTTGAAAAATCTTTCTACTCTCTCATGATCATGGGCCCTGGCCTGTATGAGAAACCAGAAAGCCAATGCCCAGGTAAGCAGTCAATAATAAATTGAATTATTTTCTTTAGAATTCTTTTGATTATTAAAATTAATGAAGTGTTATCAAAAGGAATTCAAGTTGGGAGATAGAGAAATAAGGTAAAGCAGCTAAAATAACTTTTCTTGAGGAAACATTCCCAAATGAATCTTTCTTTTTCTGTTTATTCCCAAGAAAAAACAAGGCAAGATAATTCTTAGAGTGTAAACATCTGATTCAGAGTGTTACAGAGGAGAACTAAGAGCTTTCCTGGCGTGAGCAGGGTGCAGGCGTGGAGAGAGAAGGCTCCACACTGGTGGGCACAGCCGTGCCTGTGGTGGCAAAAGCAGCTGTGTAGCCAGGACTTACTTCAAAAGAAGCAAACTGTGGACATGGTTAAGGGCAGAACGCCTTTATGTAAGGCTTTCACCCAGCGGGGAAACAATTTGATTTTTACTGACTAAGGAGGAAGAAATGCTTTGAGTAGCCAAGCAGTTGGTGAGAGGCCTCAGATGAGCACATGACCTGAAATCTGAAATTTTCCTTGGAAGGGGCTGTCTCAAAGGGAGTTTAAGAAAAGACCCCAGATGAATTGGAAAGGCAATCAGCATTTAGCATGAAACCCTGGGGTCAGACCCTGGGGTTAACAGGTGATGCTGTGTAATATTCACAGAACAGATCCTATTGCCTTTTAATAGATAAAGAAAGATAAATTATTAAAATGACCTATCAACTAAGAGAAGCCACCGTCCCAAATTCAGTGTGTATGATTCAAAGTTCTTATTTTAGAACAAAGTCAATTCTCCTTTCCACTATACTAACATATCTTAAGATGTCATCATTATAACATCTACAACTTACTTTAAATTTTCAGCACAGACTGTATGAAGTTGTGTGTGTGTGATTTAAGTTACAGTCCAGAGGCGGCTATCATTCTAATCAGGCAGCCACGTGCCAGAGGTAGTCGTGAGCATGCTCTCAGAAACACTGCAGCCACTCCAGACACGACTACTCCAGGATCTCTGCTATCTATTCCTCTCATCAACTTTCTGAATGTCAAGTTGGGTTTTCTTTGGTAAAAATAGCAGTCTCTTAATTAGCATAAATGGTAGATAAATGTTAGGAAAGAGATCTCAGTGGTGAAATTAAATATATTAAGGTTATGTAGTTTGGCAAAACTTCTTTTAGAAACACTCACAGCCTGTGTGAAAACGGTATAAGACTCCAGTGAGGTCTGTGACCTGAAGCCGTGGAGACGGTTCTGGATGCTGGATCAGTGAACCTGTGCCAGCTATTAGCTTAGGAGGCTTTCTGTTGCCTGGCACTGGCTCTGGGTACAGCTGAATCCTGCCTCTGAAACACTGCTACAGCTGCCTGAAAAAAACAGTTTCTTCAAGGGAAGGCACGTCAGAGAGCTAAGACTTCATTGAGCTGACAGAGGAGTCTGTATTAACAGTGTTGTTCCAGCTTGCTAATAAATGTTCATTTAATAAATGTCTATATGTGCCCCGGACCCTGTCTGGGGCTTCTGTTCACTGCTCCATGGTGGCAGAGCTGTATGAGAATAGCTGTTTCTTACTTATCTCACTTGTCAGTGGCTAACATTGTTTTTTTTTTTTTTTTTTTTTTGTGGTACGTGGGCCTCTCCCTGCTGTGGCCTCTCCCGTTGCGGAGCACAGGCTCCAGACGCGCAGGCTCAGTGGCCATGGTTCACGGGCCCAGCCGCTCCGCGGCATGTGGGATCTTCCCGGACCGGGGCATGAACCCGTGTCCCCTGCATCAGCAGGCGGACTCTCAACGACTGCGCCACCAGGGAAGCCCTAACATTGTTTTTTAAAAAGGATATAATAGATATGCATGCAAGGTGGCTAAGTCAGATCTATAATTCTGTTCCTCAGATCATTTGTTTCAGAATCACTTGAAGTTTAGAATTCTTCGATTTCTCAACATCCTGCATTCTAAAGTTCTATGAGTGGGGCCTGAGAATCTGAATTGTAACAAGTTCCCCTAGTGATTCTCATATACTCTGAGGATTCAGCCAATAAAGATAAAACCAAAGAAGCATCAAGATCATTTTCTGACAGCATTTCCCAATGGCAGACTAAAGACCCAAGAGGGAGGAAATATGACCCTGACCACTGGGTTTGAAAACCCAAATCTGTAAAGCAATAGTAATAGCACACTATAAAGCCCTCATATCTTATAAGCTCTATGCCATAAATTTGTGGTTATAGCTTTTTGCCTACCCATCTAGATGGAAATAGATCAACACTTGCCTTAAGCATTCAGCAAGCTCATTCATGGCCAAAGATATTCCACTGTCATTTGGATGAGTAGGGATTATCGATAGCTTTCCAACTGAGTGCTGTCATCCATTTTCTGACAGCAATGAAAACTGTTGGCCAAAAGTCCATCTTGTTAAGGATGTTTTGGGAGAAAGACCAGTTTAGCTACTGGGTTGCTTTTTCTCACATCAATCAGCCCAGTTTATTCACTCTGAAGACATCTTGTCTGACTTCATCCACTCATCAAATATTTATTGAGAGACTTTTAAAAAGCATGTAGCTTTAACTCCCAACAAAGACCATGGAAGATTAAAGAAACAGAGGTCTAGTTCAGGACTTCTGTCTCTGAGCTGCCACTCATCATCATATCATGATGCAGAGGGGAGAAACACCCTCATACAGCAGTCAGAGGTTTTGAATTCAGGGGCTGGCTATAGACTCAGCAGCAAGTCAGTATAGCTCTTAGGGCTTCCATTTCTTCTTTTGGAAATTTAGGAATAAAAGGCTTGCCTTGATTATTTTTCAGAATTTATTAATTCATTTACAAATATTTGCTGGTCATCTACTATATTCAGGAATTTTTCTAGGACCCTGGGGGATAAAGCAGGAAACAAGACATACAAGATGTCTGTTGTCAAGTAGGCTTATTCTAATAATTAGAGAAATATATACAAATAGTGATATATAAACATATATTTATATATACAAATAAATAGATATAGGAATATTAATAGGCATATTTGCAGAGGCAAGTATATGTACACATACTTTTTAAAGCTTAAACCAAAGCCTTTTCTAAGGATACAATGTATTTTTTTAGATCTCACATTGGGTGATTAGAATGAGAAAGGGAATAATCTAATGGAAGATTATTATTGATCTAGCAACACACCTAGCATTTTAATAAAAGATATCCCTATGTTTCATTAATGAAGAAAAACATTTTCTGGCAGGATGCATTTCTCAAATTAGAAAACATGTCAGGTCTGTGTTCCAACACTCTTTCACATATAGAAGTAGAATTTATCATTAAAAGAATCTTCCATTCCACTAATTTTTTTATTACTTAAGAATCAAGATATTTGTGATAAGGTGGCTTCATGTAAGGCAACCTGTGTTAGGCAGCCTCTCAGAAGGCCCCAGTAACCCCTGATTTCTTGTGTAATCCCCTTGCTTTAAGTGTGGGCTGGATTTAGTGACTTGCTTCTAATAAGTTGTATATAACAGAAGTGATGGGATGTGACTTCCAATTGTATATAACAGAAGACTGGATTATTAAAAACAAACAACAACAAGAACAAAACCTTTATGGTTTCTATCTTGTAAATTTTCTCCCCCACTTACTGGCTTTTCCCGCCCCTTCTCCCTCCCTACCTCTCCACTTCTCTCTCTCTCTCTCTCAACCTTGCTCCTCTTCGTATTACTTCTGCATCTCTTTCTCCCTCCCTCTCTCTCTCTCCCTCTCTCTCTCTTTCTCTCTCTCTCTCTCTCTTTCTCTCTCTCTCTCTTTCTCTTTCTCTCTCTCTCTCTCTTTCTCTTTCTCTCTCTCTCTCTCTCTCTCTCTCTCCCACACACACACACACACACACACACACACACACCCCACCCCATCATCTATAGAAGAGACCACTTGAAGAAGAGAGGCCCCAAAGGATCAGACCTGCATAGAGGAGAACCGAGGCACCCCAGCCAATAGCCAGCACAAACAATCAACCAAGTGAGTGCACCGTCTTGGAAGCCAACTCTCTAGCACAATTAAGCCTTCAAATAACATAGCCACGGCCAACAGCTTGGGTATAACCCCATGACAGACCCACGTGGTCAGAATCACCCATCTAAGTCATTTCTGAATTCCTGGTCTAGAGAAACTGTGAGATAATACATGTTTGTTCTTTTAAGCCACTAAGGTTTGGGGTAATTAGTTACACAGCAAGAGATGACCAATGTATAATCCAAGGACATGATTCTTAAGAATAGTGTTATGAGAATGAATGGATTCAGAATCTCACGCTTTATACTTAGAATATTTGAATTGGACTAGAAGAATATGGTGACATCATATTAACACTTTATCATGAAGAAACAATAAATTTGATGCTCCTTTTAGTTCAATGAGGTTACAGAGTTCGTTTGCTTTTTTCCTGAGATCTACTGAGTCCACTGAATCAATATAAATACTTCAAACTTTATTGAAACTCCATTTTTAGCAATGTATTAGTTAACCAATTAAAAAAATGGTAGTCTTACCTCCAAAAAAGTACTTCTGGCCAGTTTTAACTTGAAGAGGACTGTTAGTTCGGACTGCTGAGGCTTCATCTCCATCGATAGTGAGAATAACAAAATTCTCCTTAGCTAGGAAACGGACTTCATGCCACTGGCCGTCATTCAACCCAGAACCTGTTAGATACAAGAGAAAAGGCCATTTCTTTTCTTAAGATGATTCAGTTTAAAATAATTTTTAATAACAACAGTCAGAGTTTTATAAGTAAAAATTAATATATTTTCATCTAGGAAAACTCAGTGTGGCTACAATTAATATCTCATCTTCTTTAATATTATAAGTAGTTCTATCCTCCGCCAGACCAAATACGGCATAACATAACCCAATCAAGTAGGGACATAATGTGCCATCGGGGTACATGAGAAAATGGAGTGAATTAAGTTGTTTGGTAGATGATGATGAATTATTTTAATAACTTATTTTCTAGTTAGCTTTACTAGACTTCACTCTCAGATGAGAAAAAGGATTTGTAATTTTATCTCATGTCACTCTCTGTTTTTAAAAACTATTTTTTGTACTGTCATTGCCTCTCAATAGCCACATCTGGCAAGTATAGCTAATAGAAATAAAGGACTAAAGAATAAATGTGTGAGTATGTGCAGTGAAGGGGAGAAGAATATGCCACCCCAACATATGCTATTTCAGCATACTGATTATTTTGAATTAAAGTTACTTAAGAAACAGCAAGTGCAGTAAGGATACTCTGACCCTCCTTTGTCCCTCTGAAAGCAGGAAACAAATCTCTCATTTGAAAGGTACCCTCCCTGTACCAGGAGGGTACAAGGCTTCCTTATCACTAGAGAGAGGGAAGTTAGGGCCAAGAAGGCTGTATAAACAAACCATGTTACTAATTCGTTAATCTACTACCCCAAACCCAAAACTCTGGGTTACCAAAGTTACCCCAAAACTTCTTTGTCCTGTTAATTCTTTACAAAATTAATCTTTTTCTTCAGATAAAAGGTATAAAATCTGCCCTACATTGGTCACTTTTTGAGTCTCATATTTTGGAGAGGTCCCATACGTACAAAATTATATTTGTTTTGGGCTTCCCTGGTGGCACAGTGGTTGGGAGTCTGCCTGCGGATGCAGGGGACACGGGTTCGTGCCCCAGTCTGGGAAGATCCCACATGCCGCGGAGCGGCTGGGCCCGTGAGCCATGGCCGCTGAGCCTGTGCAACCGGAGCCTGTGCTCCGCAACGGGAGAAGCCACAACAGTGAGAGACCCGCGTACCACAAAAAATATATATAATAATAATAATAAATTATATTTGTTTTCCTCCTGGCAATCTGTCTGATGTCAAGATTAGCCAAAGAACCTAGAGGGGAAGAAAGGAAAAGTTTTCCTTCCCTACAGCAGTTATTTGTGCTAATTCACCACTAATAGGTATGGGAAATGATACCAGGATTATCTGATCATTTACAAATAAGATATCTTTATAATGAATTAGGTTATATTTAAACAGATAAACATAAACAAAATAAATCAACAACTCCCTAACAATCACATTCCACTCTTGCCTAGTACAAAGGTCTTCAGAACTAGAAAATCTATTTAGTTATCCATTAGACAGAAAATAACATTAAGTTTCTGTTTAGTTTGTGTTCATTTTTCAAATAATAATTAGAAAATTAAGGAGTAAAGAGAGGAGAACAGCCTTCAAACAAACGTATCTTGAAAGAGTTTAAGGAACACTAAGAGAGACAGAAATCTAAGTGAGTCAAAGTGACTTTCTTTCACCTTATAAAGGCCTATGGAAAGGGAAACTATTTTGTTCTAGACTACTCCAGATGGCTTAATCTAGAATCTACAGGTAGGAGTTATTGAAGGTACAGTTCAGCCTCACAAGAGAAGCCTAGCATGAAAAGCTATCCAAAAATGGAATGAGAGAAAATCAGTGAAGCACGAATGATGGCTTCCAAGCTTCTGATCAGAGGTCTGCAAACCACAGCTTATAGGCTAAATACTGCTTGCTGCCGTCTGTTTCCGTGCAGCCTGAGAGCTAAAAATAAATCTCACATTTTAAATGGTTGAAAAATAAATTAAAATAATAGCAATATTAAATTACATGTGAAAATTATATAAAATTCAAATGTAGTGTCCACATAAAATTTACTGGAATACAGTCAAACTCATTTGTTCATACATTGTCTGTTCTACAGAGTCAAAAACAGTTGCTACAGAAACTGTATGGCCCACAAAGCCTATACTATTTACTACGTTGTCCTTTACAGGAAAAGCATAATCTAGTGATTGGTTTACATTATTAAACAGAAACACCATTTTAAAGAAAAAAAGTAAGGCTTCTTGGGGCTTGAAGATAGTCACATATATGTAGTATTAACTAACACTGTACTAGTAAATATCGTTACAAATAATCATCCCTCAGGTGTTTTTTTCAGGATTTTCAATTTTTAACTTAGTAACATTTATTGAGCACATTTTATTTCAATGGAGGAAAACAGCTCTAAAGTAATTAATACTAAATAATTTTCAAATTATGAAATGTGTAATACATACAAATACATATTTTTTGTACTGAAATTACTATGTAAACATACAGTCTTATTCTAAAAGTAAAGTCAGTTAGCTGTCAGACAAGTAGTAGTGTTTACTGAAACAATTCCTTCTCCAGTAGTGGGTTCTCCCACAAAACTGATTCATGAAGACTGTACCGTCACCAGAACATATTCTGTTAAATTATAAAACTGGGGTTAGTGTTAATTAGCCATAGAAGTGTATGGTTTTGATTTTGGTTGTTATTTTTGCCTTTACAACGTGATGAACCCTGCTTTGAAATGCAGTTTTGGGGCATGGGTCCCAAGGACAGTAATGTTACAAATGTTTAATCCTAAATAGTCACACATTCAGAGGAAGTCACTTATAAGCTGTCTTCAAGTAACAGGGCTTTCTGTTCTAACTGGTAGACCAGAAAGCCTTCGTAAAAATTCTAATGAAAACTTCTTCATCATAAAGTTAATTTTTAAAGGGAAAATCATCAGCTTAATTGTTCATGACAAAAGGTCTATTCTTCCATCAGATTAAAGTAAAAAGGTTACTTTATTTTTTTCAAGAAACTTAATTACTAAAGAAATTGGACCTCATATAAAAGCAGCCTTGTTGATAGCAGCCACTGCTGCATCTGAGCTTAAGGTGTGATTTCTATTCATTTTAATTCCAATTATTACTTTGAACTGTTAATGCTAATCATCAAGAGGGTTTTTTAATAACATGTGGATAAAGAAAAATTTTAAGAAGTGACATCTTTTCTTTTGAGAAATTAGGTCATCCTTGCCCCACTGAAGAATGAACTTCATATATTCGGGGCCCATTCCTATCATAGATTGCTGAGGCATACCTCTTGACGATTAACATTAACAGTTCCAAACAATATTTCACAGAAGAAGATTTTTTTGAATTACTATCCCCAATAAATAGGTGAGAGAACTGAATCTAATAACGTTTAGGCATCCCGTATGTGGTAAATGTCAGAACTGAGAACGGGAACTCAGCTATATCTAGTTCTGGAGGCTGAGTTCTTATAAACAGCAAACAAAGAAAAACCAACAACAATGAAACATGGTAATATAGACTGTGCATCTGTGATCAGAGTTCTCTTATACCACACACACACACACACACACACACACACACACTTCCATCTGCCACCACATCCAGAGGGAGTTTCTGGAGTACCCTTGTCTCATACAGCATCAGGGTTGTAAATAAACTGAGACACCTATCCGGTTTCATCTGCCAACTTTCAGCACTTGCGTCATCAGATTTTTGTTGTAATGTAAGATCCCACTACTACATGTCTTTTAGTAGTTTCTTACATTGATGTTTTTCCCCTAAAATTGTAATTTGAATGGAAATTAAGCAAATTCTAGCATTATTTCCCTAAGGCATATTAAAGTAAGCCCAGGAGCATTCATTTAAATCATCTCCATACTTTGTGAAACTCAGCAAAGAGAACTCCGTATTCACTCCTTTCATTTTATTATGAGTGGATCAATCAATGATCTTTAACATGCTATCATTTGTCAGTTTGTAGAGTTGAGATCCTGATCTAGGCCTTTTGCATTCAAACAGTAGTTCTTCCCACTCAGAACACAGCCATTAAACTTTATCATGCGAAAAAAAAGATGCCATAGTTTCAGCATAATTTCCCTCCTCTTGTGTCCCTTCCCTTCAGTGCAAGGGAGACCTGAACAACTTTGTATGAAACACCGACTACTGAGTTTTGCCTTTACCATTTCCTGGGCCACCTGCCACTTGGGAAGTAGTACAGAATTAGTTTTGCTTCAGAGAAACTATATGGAATAGCCTCTTTGAGGCATTTTAAAAAATTAACAATATTCTTTAGTAATTTTTAATTCATATGAAACAGAACATTAACGAAATTTAAGAGCTTTTGGAATTCTATAAAATTCACTCAGAACCATGCAGTTGATCATACGATATACATTTACAATACCAATACAGTATTAAGAAAAAAATGTATCATCATCCCAAGTTTTATTAGAAATTTGTGAGTTGTAAACAACAAAGAACACATCACCAAATAGGATTAAGGCATCACATCTCATTTGCTATTAAAGAGATGGTCTCCCTTCACTCAATATTCTGGAGCAATAAATGTCCCAGGAAATAGAGAGACTCACCAGGGACCCATAATCCCAGACACTGTGGGGTCTTGGTGGCTGGAGAGTGACCCAGGACCAGACCAAATAAGGATGCTAGTTACTGATACTTAAAAAAGAGACCCACGTCTCATACGGCTAACATTTCCTAAGAGCCTGGTATGTGCCTGGCACTACCTAACTCTGTATGTGTCAATCTATTGCCTTTTCTCAATAATGAGCATCAAGATGGCAGAAGGGCAGGAAAATAGTGTGGCAGCTAAGAGGACTGACCCAGGAGCCAGGTTGCCTGTGTTTGCTCTGGCCCTTGCCAACCTGGACAATTTACTTAACCTCCTTGTGCCTCAGGCTTCTCCTCTCTAAAATCAAATAGTATCCACTTTGTAGACTGGTTTTAAGGAGTAGATGAATTAGGGTTTGCATAGCATTAGAACAGTGCCTAGCAGCTAGGAAACAGCATATCTGTATCTATACCATTAGGTCAAAAAACAAAGAAGGCTGTTAAGTCCCATTTTACAAAGAAAAAAGCAGAGACTTAAACGTAGTACTTTTTCTTTGGGGGTTATTGCATTGCAATTACAAATATTGGTGTAGTTATAAATAAGCCTTCTAAACAAAACAGCAATAGAATAACTCAACAACGTGGAGATCATGAATATATACATATGAGACAACTGAAAAAAGTGTCCTACCATTATGCTAATGGGCACTTGAAACTTAGAAAAACATGGCCAGTGACAGCATTAGATGTGGGAAAAAATTCTGTATTCAAATAATTTAGAGCTGAAGATGATTTGTTCTACAAAAATGTGTTAGATGACTCACAAAGTTATGACAAAGACACTGATGTTAACGCTGCATGTGAAGAAATTTGAACAAAATTATTTCCAAAAAGTGAGAGTGAAAAATGAACTTTCTGGGCTTCCCTGGTGGCACAGTGGTTGAGAGTCCGCCTGCCGATGCAGGGGACACGGCTTCGTGCCCCGGTCTGGGAAGATCCCACATGCCGCGGAGCGGCTGGGCCCATGAGCCATGGCCACTGAGCCTGCGCGTCCGGAGCCTGTGCTCCACAACGGCAGAGGCCACAACTGAGAGGCCCGCATACCGCAAAAAAAAAAAAAAAAAAAAAAAAAAAAAAAAAAAAAAAGAACTTTCTACATTATTTATGTAATTTTAAAAATAGTAATTAAATATTAGAGACATTTTCACCCACAGCCCTAAAAGTTTATATATGTAAGTTAAGTCAAAAGGTACTCTTAATTATCTCATTGGGAAAATGGAGGATTGCCTTCCATTTGGGGTCATATTTTATTCGGGTTGACGTGTAACATGCTCCGTAAGAGACAGAGGTAGATTAGAAGCCAGGGGTGTCTGACTTACAGACTCACCCTCTGAGAGGCAGAACAGTATAAGGATCTAGAGCATAGACTCTAAAGTCAGATGGATATAAATCTCATTTCTGCTCACCTAATAGCCGGGCCTTCAGCAAGTTAACCTCTTTAGGCCTCAGTTTCCTTCTCTATTAAATGGGAATAATAACAGTATCTACTTCATAGAGTTTTGAGAATTAAGTATATACATTGTCACTTAGAGCAGTGCCTGGCACTAAGTTCACTCTCAATAGATATTAGCTATTGTTTCATATTCAGTGAGTAAGACTAGCTCTCTAAATACCAACTTGGGTTGTTGTACGTTAATTCTATAAGTATTAACTATTATGAAATGAATAAACATTGGTTTTCTTTATGAATAAATACCCACCTCCTCATATGAATTTTATAGTACAAGAGAAGTCTTGAGGAATTTGGGAAGGTAGCTAAATATATATCTCTTGTTAATATCAGGGCCAACAATTTCTAAAGCCAACTTTGAGCTATACAATAAAATAGGTCTTATTCCATCATAGTCACAGATGTACTTTCACCTCCCCAAAATGTGTTTTGTTTTCAACTAGATTATTCAATAGGTGTGGTTCTGAATGTCTGTGGAATATTTCCAAAAATCAAATCCAATTCCAAGCAAGGACTTCGCCTGATGACTAATTTTGAGGAGACTGATATAAACTGTAGTACGCATTTTCCAAAGTATTTTTTTTTTAAAAATATACATTATTCAACAATTTTGATGTACTTTTATACTTAAAGATTATTTGAATTTACTTTATGATAGATACCTCCAGTTATTCATTAATTCATAATTATAAAAACTTTTCAATTGTACATTACAAAAGGAAACTGACATTTTTACAAAGAGACTTTTTAACCTAAAACCAACATCTTTGAAGCCATATTCCAGTTTCTGGCTTTAATTCTTTCATAAAATATCGAAACTGTTTTACAATATTTTCTCTAGCATCTAACTTATAACTTCTAGAGAAACTTGTTTTGTATACAAATGTAAAATGTTAATGAAGCATATTCTATCCAGGCTGACTTTCTAATGGTACTAGTTTTAAAGTAAGACTCTTGAGGTGGTTGCTTTGATTGAACAAGAAGAAACAGATGTTTCTCTTATTAGAGACAAAAGAAGACTGGTTTAATGAATGTTGAAAAAAAGAAAGTATTTAAAATATAGTCACAAACCAAGATGTAACATCTGTTTGAAAATGCTTCAATAAAATTACAGTGACTAGAGTTTTCAGTCTTTTGCTCAACATTTAATCCTGAGAGAAAACTCTCAGAGACTATAAAATCCGTCTTTAGGTGGTTACAGTATTCTCTGAGGTGTTACTAATATATCTCATAAGTTATCAGTTACCTATTTATGCAATAAGAAAAAATACCTCTCTATGTAGATATGCCACATACCATTATTTATATTATCTTTATAATTCCCATAAGGAAATCAATCCAATTTAATCTCACTCACTTTTACACATCAATCCAAACCATATAAATATGGTCAACTGCAATCAGAGAAAACATGTAATACGATACTTGGGTAGGCACAAAATACTTTTATTTTTTAAGTTGAAGAAATTGTCAAATGCTCCTCTGTATTGGTATAGACAGATGTCACTTTGGAATGTCTTTGCTCTGAAAGAACTTGAATGGAAGCTTTAAGTTAGAAATACACATTGGGGAGGGCCTACTGCATGACATTTTTTGTGTGTTGCTAGATATGACTCCATCACTAATTTAATATGTAGAATCTTAGAGATGGGATGAATTCTTTCCTTTCATGCACTCAGAATCTTTTGAGAAAGAAAGAGCCCAGATTAATAGATTTTATTACGTTGTCTGCACCTTAGAGTCATTTGGGGAGCTTTAAAAGTTTCACACCGAAATTTCCAAATCATTGCTGGGAAATTAAACTTTTAAATAAACAGATATATACGATGCAATCCTAGTCAGAATCTCAACACTAGTCTTTGTAGAAATAAAAATAGAAGATTCTAAAATTTATAAGGAATTTTTAAAAGCTTAAATATTCAAAATTATCAAAAAGAAGAACACAAGTAGAGGACTTATCATCTGATTTGAAGACTTGTTATAAAGTTATAGTATTCCATAAAGAAATCAGAACCGGACCCAAACATATGTGATCCATTGTTTTCTGGCAAAGGCTCTAAGGCAATTCTATGGGGAAAGAAAAGGTGATTTTGTGTTGGTTTCTTTGTTTGTTTTGTTTTGTCCAAAAACTGGTGCTGGAACAACTGGATAAATAAAGGGAAAAATGTATCTCAATTTCTCCTTTACTCAACACACAAAAATTAATTCTAGATGAATTTTAGACCCCAAAATAAAAACCTAAGTATAAAGCTTCTGAAAGATAACATAGAGTATCTTTAGGACTTTGGGGTTAACAGAGATTTCCTAGAGCAGGGGTCCCCAACCCCCAGGCCAGGACTGGTACTGGTCCGCGGCCTGTTAGAAACAGGGCTGCAACGCAGAAGGTAAGTGGCAGACGAACAAGCAAAGCTTCATCTACCACTCCCCATTGCTCGCATTACCGCCTGAACCATCCCTCCCATGCCCCGCCCCCACCCCCACCCCACCCCAGTCCGTGGAAAAATTGTCTTCCATGAAACCGGTCCTTGGTGCCAAAAATGTTGGTAACTGCTGTCCTAGAGGACATCAAAATCACTTGATAAATTGGGCTTCATCAAAATTAAAAATTTCCACTCATCATTAGACATATTAAGAAAATTCAAGGCAAGACAGAGACTAGAAGAAAATATTTGCAACATATATATCTGAACATGGAGCATACTGAAATACACTAAAAGCTCTTGTAAGTCAATAACTGGAAGACAAAAATGGGCAAAAGTCATACCACAAATAAAGGTAAATTAAATACCCATAGCCACGTGAAACATTTCTTGACATTGCTAGTCATCAGGGAAATTAAAGCCACAATGACATACAATTTTACACCACTTCAGTGGCTAAAAATTAAAAGGACTAACTAGAACCTGGATCAATGTGAACTCTCATACATTGCTGGTGGGATGCAAAATTGTACAGTCCCTTTGGAAAATTCTGATAGTTTTTAAATAAAGTTAAACATATATTAATCCTATGTCCCAACAATTTCCCTGCTAGCTATTTTCCCCCCAAAATCAAAATGCACGTTGCAAAAATATTTGTACAGGAATGTTTCAGCAGCTTTACTCATAATGGGACTAAATTGGAAATAACTGTATAACCATACAGTGTGTACTCAAACAAGAAAATGTTGCTAAGTAATAAAGAAGAATGAACTAGTGGTTTGGACATCACTGTTTTGCATGAAAGAATGTAGACACAAAAAAATAATATACTGAACGAATCCTTTTATAGGAAATTTTAGAACAGGCAGAACCAGTCTATGGTGATAGAAATCAGGACATGAGTTCCCTATGTGGGGGAGGGTGCACACGGGCATGGACTGTAAGAGGCACAAGGAAACTTTCTGAGGTAATGAAATGTTCTATATTTCGACTGGAGTGTTGGTTGCATAAGTGTATGTATTTATCAAAATCCACTGAATTGTGCTCTTAAGATCTGTGCGTTTCACAGAGTTGATTCTCATTCGTGGATTCAGTACTTGTGTATTCACCTTATTGCTAAAATTTATTTCTAACCCAAAATCAATACTGTGGTGCATTCTGGACATTCACAGACTCACGCATGAACAGACTGGTGAAAAACTGGAGTCGTTCGACTCACAAGTTCCCAACTGAGGTCAAATAAGGCATCTCTTTGCCTTCTTGTTTCAGCTCTTATCCTGAAATCAAGTGTTCTTTTCACTGTATACTTATTGCCATGTTTTTTTGCATTTTTGTGCTTTTTGTCAATTTTGCCATTTAAAGTGCTCCCCAAATGTAGTGCTGAAATGCTGTTTAGTGTTCCTAAGTGCAAGAAGGCTGTGATGTGCCTTACAAAGAGGAAATGTGTACATTAGATAAACTTCTTTCAGGTATAAGTTATAATGCTGTTGGTTGTGAGTTCAATGTTAATGAATCAATCATATGCATTAAACAAGGTAACTTTAAACAGAAATACATAAATCAAGGTTTGTATTGATGCAAATACAAAAACAAGGTTATGTATTGATGCAAATGTTGTGACCACAGGTCTCAGGAACCTAACCCTATATTTCTTGTAGGAACAATGGTTCAGTATTCACTAATTGAGTGTTTGCAATGACTATGCATAATATAACTATGACGAATAATGAAAACCAAATGTATTTTGTAATTTTTACCTCAAAAATATATAAACATTTAAAATCAGATAAAAGGAATGATATTCATTTTAAAATTCATCTAAATTTTATCCAATGCCCACTTTATACTTTGTTTATTGCATTATCAAACAATGAGAAACCCAATATAGAACATACCATTATTTGCTACTAAACAGGGGAAACCCAATGAGACTCTGTATGTTTAACTTTTGGATATCAATATTTCAGGAAGTTAAAAAACTTAAAACAACTACTCCAAGACTAAATTTTCAAGTAGAAACCTCTAAAAATTGTTTCAACCATTACTGATTCCCAGTCAAAAGCCAAAGATCATTATACTTCAAAATCTCATTCAAAGATTTATGACCATTTTAATGATGACCGTTTTCTTGAGACAATCTTCCAAAGCAAGTATCTTTAGTAGTAATATGATTATGTGAATATCATCTTCAATACATCTTATCAATCTAGGAGTCTAGTTCATGTACCAATTTTGGCATTTACATTCCTTCATTCCAGTGTTTTATCCTGTCTTGAATATAAAATGTAATATAATTGCATTAAATAAGAAGCTGTTGCTAATTTAAAAGAAGATTTTAATTCATAGGACTTCTGATTAATGTACACATATAGATAAACCCAAAGATACAGTGTGGTATAGCAGTTAAGTGTCTGGGTGTCATTCATACCTGGATTCAAATGCCAACCACACTCCTCCATTCATGTATAAATACATGTTGAGTACCTACTATTTCCCAGGCACTATGTTAGCACTGGAGATACAGAAATTAGTCTGAAATAATCTCTGCTCTAGCAAAATCTAGCTATTTTCCTGTGAGCAAGTTATTAAACCTCTCTGCAACCTGGTTTCTTCACTTACAGAAAACATAATACTATGTCAGAAATTTGTTATAAATAATCCATGAGTTATATAGGAGCCACCTTATACTATCAATAGTTAGTAGCAGTTTTTATTTTATCATTATCATTTTTGCTGTACATATACAAAGACAACTACATGTATATATAAAGAAAATAACTTTCAAAATTCTACAAAAGGAAGACATCATATTTTGTGATGTGTCTACATAGGGCAGATAAAGGCATATGAAGCAGTGGTAGCTTAAATGGATTTCAGATCATAAGCAGAGAACTTTTATAATTTTTTTCATCTTTAAGATAAAACTTATTGAAGAAAATTTGGAAAACTAATAAAGTATAATAAAGGAAAAAAGATTCATTACACCAAGAGACATTACACTTAGTATTTGATGTCCTTTACTCTAGTTTTTATCGTAACTGCAAACCATTCAGATTGCTGTGATGCTATGACTGAAGGTGAACAAGTACAAAAGGAAGCAGCAAGTGATGATCACTATCTGCTAACTTCTGATTTGTGCTGAGATTTGGCAGCCTTGTCCTTTCAGTTTAACCTTTCAGAATCTAAGGAGAATAACATGGAAATTTACCTCCACTAGCCTAAGCTCTTCTAGAGTTTTATTCTGAACTCATTTATTGATTTGCTACCATGTAATTGGCAGTTTTAGGCACCAGGATATAATGGTGAAGAAGAAAAGGTCTTGCCCTCTTGGAGCTTATATTCTTATGTGCAGAGACAGACAGTAAACAAATAATGAATAGGTTAATAGGTACAATTTCAGATGGTGATAAATGTTATAACAGAAATAAAACAGATGTTGTGATAGAGAGATTCATGGGATAAGACTAATTGACAAGGGAGAACTCTCTGAGGAGGTGACAGTGAATCTGAAACCTAAAGGATAAGAGGAGGCCAGTCATGTGATAATTTGATGCAAACGCCCTGAAGGGAGACACGCTTGGTGTACTGAAGTACCAGGCCCTAAGATGACTACAGTGGTTTGAGTATAGAGATTAAGGGGGAAGGATTGAGAAATGGGAGGAAAAAGATAGGCAATAGTGTAATAAGTTAAGGGCCTTGTAAGCTGTAATTAGAAGATTAAATGTTAAGTGTGACAGAAAACCTATGTTTTATGCAGAAAGTGGCATGATGCTATTTTAAAGATAGACACTAGCTACTGTACAGTGAATGGATTTAGGGAGGCAAGAGTGAAAGGAGGGAGACCTATTACGAAGCTCTTACAGTGGTTAGGACCAGACGACAGAGGCTTGGACAGAGGTTAACAATGAGAAAAGTGGTCAGACTTGTCATCTATTTCAGAAGTACTGTTGACAAGTCTTTTTTTATATATATAAATCTATTTATTTTTAGCTGCATTGGGTCTTTGTTGCTGCGCGCAGGCTTTCTCTCGTTGTGGCGAGCGGGGCCTACTCTTCACTGTGGTGTGTGGGCTTCTCACTGCGGTGGCTTCTCTTGTTGCAGAGCTTGGGCTCTAGGCACATGGGCTTCAGTAGTTGTGGCTCGTGGGCTCTAGAGCACAGCCTCAGTAGTTGTGGCACACGGGCTTAGCTGCTCCGCGGCATGTGGGATCTTCCCGGACCAGGGATCAAACCTGTGTCCCCTGCATTGGCAGGTGGATTCTTAACCACTGCGCCACCAGGGAAGTCCCCTGTTGACAGGTCTTACTCATTAATTGGTTATCAAAAGTTAGAGAAAGAGAAAAATGTGTGACTTAAGCAACTGAGTGGAAATCAAAGCAATTTAACTAAGTAATGGGAGACTGGGGAAGCGAGTTGTTGTTTGGTATGTCCATTAGGCATCTAAGTAGAGAAGTCGGGAGGTGGTTGTATATTTGTGTCTGGAGCCCAAGGAAGAGTTAAGGTTTGGACATAAAAATCTGATGTCATGAGCATAAATCATGGGATTGAATACAGTTACCAAGAGAGAGCTTTGAGATAGAGAAGAGAGTTTAGGTTGAGTCTTAGAATGCTCTGAACTTGAGAAGTTGGAAAGAGGATGAGGGCCCAGGAAAAGAGACTGGGAAAGAGTACCAGTAAAATAGGAAAGAAACCAGAAGAATGTGATGTTAACGAAGAGACTAACTCAAGAAAGAGGGGCTAGTTGAATCTTTTAAGTGCTTCTGAGATATGAAGTAAAACAAGGACAGGAAGTGGACATTAGATTTGGGAATATGGAGGTCGATGATAATTGGAGTGGGGTGAGCAGAATATAGCAGGTAAGGAGTAAGAATACCGAATCCTTGAGTGGTTCAGCTATACAGGAGAAGAATTTTGAGTAATGGTATATGTTGAAAATCTGAAGAAAAGTATGAATCCTGTCCTAAGAAAAATCCTTATTAGTATATATCCAAAATTTTTATGTAATGTCAGGGGTTTAGCTCTTCTTTCAGGTTAAGAACCTGGTTTATACAACCCTTCATCTTCTACTTGCATCACTGACTTTATTGGGCAATGAGAATACACTATCAATTCATTTATCCTTTTCAGATTCATTACTTTTCTTACTTTCCATTTTTTACATTTAATGGCTTATAAGTTATATTTTCTGTTCCTTAATTTGTTTTTTTAACAAATATGTCAGTTATTTATTATTAAATATTTATTATTGTTTAAATCACTGTTTTGTTTCTGTCTAAAGTAGAAAGTTATAGTTGTGAAATGATTATTATACAATTTTGGGAAAATAAGTTATCGTTACTAATATTACAATTCATTTCTTAAATCTAAATTAACTAAGTTATATTTAGTCTTTTATCTTTGTTCCACGTATGTCTCAGATAAATTGCAATATCATACAATTTTTCCCTAAAGGCACAAAATCATCCCTATTTATAGGAAATTGACATTGTCTAAATGGCAAGGACATTCAAATCAATTCCTCTTTTTCTGGGGGAATACCTATGTGAAACATTGTAAAAAATATAAAAATAAATATGATGATTCCTGGTCTCAAAAAGTTTGCCTTATTGTACCATCTAATGAGGTTTATATATCTTTACATACATTTTTATAATTGCTATGAAATGTTTCCCGATATTTTATAAACTGGAGTGAGATGGCTGAGGAAAAAGAAATGAAAGATAAATGAGGAAGGCAAAATGTAGCTGAGAAGATTTGGGGATCCAGCTAGGGATCTTTGACAAGAGGTGATCCCAAAGGTGGGCACTCCCTTGTTGTGCACAGCCTTACTGTAATATGCTGTTAAAACTGTTGACCCCCCATCTTCCCGGCTAGCATAACCCCACTCGTGAATATTAGAATGTTACAGAGTACCTTATCTCATCCATGTCCCAAAGGCACACTGTTCCTGTCCTCCTACACATAAGGGAGAAAACAGAGCTACATGACACTATCAGTCAATGACTGTTTTTCTATTCTGTCCCATCGGTATTATAGAAATGATGTAAAAAGAATATCTTAGAGAAAGAATACTAGGAACAGCATAAATGAAGATAATAATAGCAATTTAGCCCAGGTTAATTCTTGAATCCATTTTCTCATTTTTCTAAATTTTGATAATAAAACAAATTCAAAGCTTAAAATTAACAATTGTCAGAATTTAAGATTAGCTTTCTTTAAAACAGTACATATAACAAAATTCCCTCTTTTCTTCTAAATATTTTTCAAAGTCTTGGTTTTATCATAACCATAGAGAGCTGTGAACGTAAGTGGCTTTGATTAAAACAGAGCTTTTTTATACCTGTGTGTGCTGGATAACTCCAGTGAGAAAACTGTGTTTAACTTAGAGAAGTTATCCAGACATTCACAGGTTCAGAAATGCTTGAGTTCAGAGGATAATCACGAGCAGAGTCCTGGCATGGAACAGATATCTTAAAATATTATGTTCAGGTATATTTTATGATTTGAATATAAATCATTATTTTTAAATTGCATCACAAAAGGCATAATAAAACCAGTTTCTCATTTCAGATAATTCTGCATTACTCCCCTTCAACAGAACTTTGTTTTTATACTTGCCACTGAATAATTTTCACCCTTTACTCAAAGGTAGGGTCTAGTTATTGTACCTAGGTCACAAACATAGGCAAAGATTCAGTCCCTACCTTTTACAAGTAGTTGTTTCTTTGCCAACCTCTCTACTACTTGTTCTACTATGTGACTCCTAGTGTGAGAAGCAGCTTCTGTGTGTTTCAGCTCAGTATCATTTCCTCCAACTGGACTACTCAAGAGCATTGAACCATGAAGGGCATGTCTCCAGATATTTATAAACTACTCTCTCCTGCAATCTTCAAGTCAACAATCCTTTCTGAGTGTCAACTGCCTTTTGGTAGGTTTTCTCATCCTTTGTGGCAAAATGGGAGACGAAAAATGCTACAGGTAAGCACATTGAAATCACACTTGTATAAAAAATGTTTCATATATATTTAGGTTACATTTATTCCATCCATCCTTTCTTGTGGATTTTAATCTGGATAAGATAAGCATCGGATAAGATTAAAAATTAAAAATATTTTTAAAATTAATATATTATTAGAGCATAAATTTTTTAAGCCACTGATTTATTTTTTAGTGTGGTTTCATGGATTTGTATTAGGTACACAAGTTGTGTGTGTTTGTATATATGTGTGCACATATGTGTGAAATTCACTACAGGACACATAAGACAGGAGGGCAGTGTGATACACTAAAATAGAGCCAGATTAGACTTGGGATAGCATGGACACTAATATTACAATTACCTCTCTGGCCCAGAAATCTTTTATCAGTAAAATGAATGATTCATACCAGTTGATTATAAGATTCCTCTCAGCTCTAGACACTTAAAATAAGACTACAATACATTCATGTACTGCAAAGGGGAATAGAAAAACCAATGATAATGTATCAATCAAAAATGTTATGTAGAGCATATTAATAAAGCAAATACTGATATAACTGAAGTTGTATATTTTGGTCTATAAATCTGTACCTGTCCTGCTGGCTGACTCTAAGCATTAAACACAATGGTCATGGACCACTCAAAGTACATGGAAGAGACTTTGCCTGAGATGAAAAGAGAAGAACCCACACTGAAAAGACAGACAGTCATTTGAATTTTGTACTACAGTGGACAGAAGATAAGGCCACAGATAGCTTCATGGAAACATGAGAGTAAATTGATGGCAGACCAACTTGGAGGGTGGATCCAGCACTGTAGAAGGAATTAAGATCTTTCACTGTTTCAATTCTGAAAGAGAATTCTTTGCCATTTCTGTGATTTAACGTAAGAGGTAGAGTCCCAGAAAATACTGGCAAATTGAAAATAGAAGTAAGGCTTTTAGCAAGAGCATCTGTCCTTTACTGCAGAAATTCTCTGGAATACTAATAAAGGATTAGAAAGATGTCACACAGCAGAATCCCACACAGGGTGTTACCTGAGGGAATCTGTGGTAGATTAGATGCCTTACAGTGCTAAAATTCTATATAAACATTTATCATTTTCTTATTAACAAGACCTATCCTATATAAAGATAACATTAGAAATATCTATACATGGATTTTTTTCTGTACCATATAGCACAATCCTGTTTTTTAGTAGTTATTTATTGAACATTGTTTAGCATTGGTTGCTAGATGGGCAACCCTCTAGTTAAAATCAATTACTGACTTTAGAAGCAATCTGGAGTGTTGGTAATGGTCTGTCTCTTGATCTAAGTGAAGATTACATAGATGTGTCCAATTTTTCAAAAACTTCATTAAGCTGTACATTCATGATATGTGCATTTTCTATATGAATAATATATTTCAATAAAAATAAAGCAAGATAAGAGTCTATGTGATGTATAACCTAATTGAAATAAGTAAAATTGTAGACAATATTGAGGTCACTATTATCTTTAGAGTCATGAGATAAATGTATACAGAAACCATCAAAAATTATGAAGTATGTGCACAGTTGTCGAATATTAAAACAATAGTAATTTAGAAAATCTGATAGCTATTAATGTCATTAATTTAACATGAATTGTAATGTAAAAGAAAAATAAAGATTATTGGGGGACTACAACCAGGTAAAGACTTCATAAAAATTCTGAGGTGGACTTCAAGGCACTTTCAAGGGCTTTTAACTGTGATGTCATTTTTCACATTATGTCTAATTTCATTTCTAAACTTAAGGGCTTTCCTGTCTTTGATTAACTTATCAACCATGATTATGGCCCTTTTATGTCTCACAGATACAGGTAATGCAAACTGCTTTCACTCATAAGAGATGAAAAAAAGCCCTCTGATATAAAAATATTCACTTTCTTTATGTTTGCTTTCTCTCTAAATTTTATAGCGTCTACCACTTTCCCTTTTAAATTTTCACTTTTAGGCTTTGTTTGTTTCCATTTTTTTTGAGTTCACTATCTCTGTATCTTAGACTTAAAGGTAAAATAAAATGGCTCAAATATTCTAACGCTCAGATCTCATGAGCTCACCATTGTCACAGTTCACTTAGTTTGAGATCTGTCACAATCTTGTTTCTGCTCTCAAATACCTGAGAGAGAAAAATTTCATCAGAAACTATGGCTCACAATAGCAGTGATTCTCCATGAGAGGCCAAGCCTTCGCGGTTTAAATTTGAAAAAGCATACATGACTTGAGAAAAACAAAATCATGTGGCTGGTAATTAATTTATATAGATTATACTGTTTATACATAGAGTATCCACAGAACATACTATATTCATATTACATACCATAAACACAAAGCACACTTCTAAGACTAATAGCTAAAGCCAGTGTACCCTTTGTAGGTAGCTCAGTCCCTAGTAATTGTACTAAGTATTCACACCTGCTAACAAACCCCCACAGCAAAGCCACCATCTCTGAAAAACGAGGAGGAATAAGAAGACAGACTTCAGGGAGAAGGTGGAATCTGATAAGTAGCTCTTGGTCTGAAGTCGACTTTAGCCTCTAACCTCTCTCCTTTTGGAAGAAGGGGTTCTTTCCCTCCTTCAACAGAGATTTCACAGGAGGATATCTCTGCCCCCAGGTTTAGAGGGTGGCGAGCTCCAATAGCCAGTAGCCTACCTGCCCATGATATCAACCAGAGTCAAGAGAGGGGACTCTCGGTCAATTCACTGAGAACCAATTCTCTAAAAGTGATCAAAAATAATCACCCAAAGAATCAAATCATGAACAACTAATTCCCTAAATTCATCAAACTTACAAATTTATCAGGGAACTGTGTTAAGGAATATTCTTCTAGAATATATTCTGTGAATATGAATATATTCTTCTCATGAATATATTCATGAATATATGTCTTAAGTAGGTTCAATAAATGTGAATATATTAGTAGGATTTTAAGAGTTATTCAATTTATCAGAGGCTTAGGGTCACAGGTTCAGGGTTTTAATGAATATTCATTAAGAATATATTCACGAGGAATATACTTATGAACTAAATCATGCCATGAATATAGTGAAAGAGGATACAGTCAGTGAATTCTCTCATTCACTCACTCAATATTATGGTATAGGTAATGCCCTAGACATTAGGCTTATATCAAAATCAAAGCTCCTGACCTCATAGAGCATAGATTAATACATCTATTGCCTTTAAAGAAGATTAGTCTGTAAAATAAGTTTTTCACAAATACATTTTGTAAATTTTGTGAATTCACCTGCTTCCAAAGAAGATAATCATTAAGTGATGTTGGGGACTCCTACATCACATGCTTATGATTTATTATAAAAATTTTGCACCAGAAGTTCATAATATTGGTCTTTATCAGCCTTTATTTATTATGAACTTTGAAGAAAGTTACATGTGGACATTATAAAACAAATAACTAGTCATTCTGTGGATAACCAGAGCTACTCCCCACTTTGAAAATGAACAAATGAGTAAATCAAGACTCAAAGAGTGAGAGTCCTGCCAGTATCAAGCAATAAGTTGCAAAGTTGGAAATAAGACCCAGGGTTGTGGATTTCAAGTCAAAGATTTTTTTCCACTTTCCAGAGTTGCACTTATTATCAGTATTACAACTTTGCATTTTCCAAAATGGTAGCTGGGCTTAACACTGGTTATTAACTCAAATTTCTAAAGTAACAGCAGACACATTGCTATATTTAAAACAGATAGCCAACGAGGACCTACTGTATAGCACAGGGACCTCTGCTCAACAAGCTGTAATAACCTAAATGGGAAAAGAATTTGAAGAATAGATACATGTATACGGACAACTGAATCACTTTGCCGACACCTATACAACATTGTTTTAAAAAAAAAAAAGATATCTTACTTTTTGTTTCATTAGACTTGTATTTCCCAGCAGCATTTTTTTAAGCAAATTATGGTACACATATAATACACCTGAGCAATTTCTATGTTAAAGCGTGAAAATAAGGTTAATGTGAGTATAACAGTTATGGTTACTAACTCTTGTTTTTAAGCAATGAATAGCTTCATTCAGTAACACATGAGTCTTTTTTGTGTTAGCTTCCTGAGAAAGAGAACAATGAAGCTGCTTGTGTTAAGCTCTGTGTGGCTTTTAAAAGAGAAAATGTTCTTTCCCAAAGGGCACTACAAAAAAAAAAAAACTAAGCCGAACATTGTTATTCTGTGAGAAAGACATCACAACAAAATGAAACTCTTGGCATTTTAGTGGCCCCGTTTGCATTTTACTGAGCACGACCTCCACCGTGGTCGCTGGAAGACACGCCTGAATATGAGGCAGATCTGCTGGAGGCTGTCTTACCTCTGTTTTTGTCTCTGAACTGAGCAAAGGCACAAAAGGGCTTCTGTCATTGTTTTCCCGTGCCCAAGTCAGTTGTGTATTTCTTACCAACGAGTTCTCAAAAAGAACTCGAACAAACAGGAATTGGACACTGGGCCCTCTTTTTGCTATTGATTTTGTCTGTTTATAAACAGAGGTTTTTTCAACGTTGGCCATGTCTCGGCTCAAACAAAAACGTATGGTTACAGGGGTCATAGTTTCCAATCAGCTCTGTTCAATGGAAAAACAATCAAACACTATTTACATCGTTTAAAAAAAGGGAATGGAGGGCTTCCCTGGTGGCGCAGTGGTTGAGAGTCTGCCTGCTGATGCAGGGGACACGGGTTCGTGCCCCGGTCCGGGCCCGTGAGCGATGGCCGCTGAGCCTGCGCGTCCGGAGCCTGTGCTCCGCAACGGGAAAGGCCGCAACAGTGAGAGGCCAGCGTACCACAAAAAAAAAAAAAAAAAAAAAGGGAGGGGGAATGATCACTTTGTTTCTGTGTGGCGTTGAATTAGTTCATCGTGCTACACAGATATTAAGAACAAATCCTATCCCTTTACTCAGGCGGTGCCTGCACCTGTGAGGACAGACCTCTTTCCAACACCTTCTAAATATTAACATATTCCACTCTGACTAATAAAGCTTAGTAATAACGTCACCGCTGGAAGGACGGCGTCATCAATGATTTCATTCTTACAGCATTTAAACTGGCGAATTCCCAGGATGGTCTGGTGATGCGGGGAACCCATGGAAAGCTTGTCACCGGCGAAGCCCGTTAACAATTCTCGGGAAATAAAAATAGAATCTGGGTAATCAGATAAAGCCTAACCTTTTTTTCTCTTTTCCTTTACGCTTGGTCTAGTTTCTTTCGCTCACAGGGGCCACGAGCAGGGGCCTCACACCCCGGCACTTCTGAACGCAGTTCCTGGTGAAAAATGGCTGCTGCCCTCCCCTCAGCTCTGCGGGCCGTGCGCAGAAGCTCTCAAGATGGCCGCGGCAGCGGGTCTGCACAGAGACGCCACACCCAGCCCTGGGAGCTGGGTCAGTGAGCAGCCCGCCCCGCCTACCCCGGAAAACTCGGCCCCTTCCCCTGCGGACAAGATTAAAGCAGCCCCGCCCACAGCCTGGCGGGTGGGGGAGAGCATGTGCTCTTAGAGCACAGCTACCAAACTCAGGCTCGTTTTATTGGTGCAGCAACATGGGGCAGGAGGATCCTTGTTGACTTTGGAAGGTCATTAACAAGCTGACCAGGATTATAAATGAGTAGTGTGTGGTATGAGGGTGGTTCTTCTCGGGACGGGTCTACATAACAACACTAGGAGCCCAATTAGCATGAGTTTTCTTTTTAATTAGGCACTGTATAATCAAAACTATAATTTAGCCCCTATTATGTTACGACAATGATGTATTAAGAAGGTAGAATAAGTCTCTCCCTCAGGGAAGTTAGATGCTAGATGAAAATGTGTTCTATATGATTATTATAACCTATTGGCATAAACGTAAAGAATAGTGACAATGAAACTTTCAGGATCTGGTGCCTAATTTTATCAAATATTTACTGATGTCTACTATGTGAAAGGCATTCATTTTCATCAAGATTTATCTTCTCTGGTTTGAGTCGATGTTTTAGGAATGAATGACAGTCTCACCTTCAGCTGTTCAAGAAGTTAAATCGTGATCTACTTTTTCCTTTGAAAAGATAATTTTTAATTGAATCATATTTTTAAATATTCATCCTGTGCAGAACTTTTTAATGCATTATCTGAAATTCAAGTATATCTATCACTAATAAATTTATGTACATTATAACATGTTGAAATGTAGATAAGTATTACATATTTGGCATAATATTATAAAGGTTCAGAGTGATTAAATTTGGAGTTAGTTATTTAATCATCTTCATTATAATTCTTATTTCAAGTATATATTTTTGGATGTGTCTAGCAAGCTATGTATAATGATCTGTATTCAAGATAGAAGCTAATTTATATTTATTGAATCTTACAGTAAAAAAATGTAAGCTCCATTCTGTTAGAAGTGCAAGGTTATAAAATCCTATAGATGCAAAATTATAAATTTCACTTATTCATAATTTTAGAATCATTTTTAAGGTAATTGTGCAAGTTTTATTACTTAACACCTTATGAAAAGATTGAAATACTTTTAAAGGATTAATTATAAAACAAAATTTTATTGCTATATTATGGAGAAAATCATCATGCTTTTATTAATTTTCAGTAGGAATGTTTCATTTTCCTTTATAAAAATGAAAATTTCATTCAATATAAAATGGTATAAAATATTGTTTTTCATTTCAGTCATTGAATCACTTGATTTTATACCTACCGAGGTCATGGTTGAGAGAAATGGTAACTTTTTTCTCCTACATTTGTAAGGAGGTGAATGATTAAGGAGGAAATAAGAATGATGCTGCCTCCAAGAAAACATGAATATTTTACTCATTCAACAGATATATGATTTTTCTGTAGTTACAAATTCTGTTGAATGTAGGGGATAGGGACTATTTGGAACATTATCCTCGACTTTAGAGATACTTACTTTTGGAGGGTACATGTGTGTAAATTAAGTAAATATTGCTTAGTGCTAAAATAAAGAACTGACAATTAACTTTGGAATGGATGGCTTACTTTCTCTTTTTTTTTCTTTGTTTAATGTTCAATTTATTAAACTCATGAATCTAATACCCCAAACTGAAAATGAATTTTTTCTTGGGGCCTTTAAATATTGATTACAGATTTATTAAGCGTGTCATTTTAAAAAGTTTAAACTAACTGTAATTATATATTTAGAACAGCTGATCCTTTTAAACACTTTGAAACCATAATTCGCAAACATATAAAACAAAGGCTACAGAACTTATTGTTATAGTTTCACTTAAATTTACTCTAAAGCATCAATATCATAGGTTTAATGTCTTTCTTATTTCTCTTCTTGTTTTTCTATATTTGTTTTTAGATACCCTCAGAGTTTCAGCATTATTAATTTTATTCCTTTCCTTGGGTCATAAAATTCTTAGCAGATCCTGAAGAAAAGATTACCTTATCAGAACTGCCTAGATTGCAGAACTTTGGTTTATTGACTGACTAATTCTTGATCATACTTGTTTCTCTCAAGGTGATTCTAACCCAAACCACCTTTCTATATTAAGCTTTTCTATAAAAGCTTAACTATAAAATTAACTATAATTTTCTATAGTTAAATTACACCTGTTAATGCCAGTGCGACTATTTCAGGCCTTATCTTATGCGTAGGGTTTTAATTTTGCAACCTAGTATTTATGTCTGACTTTTTCAAAACAAAAATATCACTTGGCCATTGTTATACATAACCTATTATCTTGTCATAATCAAGTATTGATTTTTGTGTCTTAGCTTTATAAAGTTACACTTCCCTTATTAGCATTGAGATTTAATCTCTTAGGGGTTGAGAGATTCAGTCTGTGTAGTTAAGTGTTCCTCTGTAGGTCATCTGGCAAACACTGTGGAACCCCCTTTCAGGTTGGTTATTGTGGGTGCCCACCCAAACGGAATAGTCCTTCCTGTTCTTGGCATCTACATTTTCTGGGGCTATTTGACTTACAGTGTCCAGTGTTTATTCTTAACAGATAAAGCAGACATACGACTGTGCTTTATAAACATACAAGATTCATAGAAGAAATATCAAACCCTCTTAAATATTAAAATCAATAAAAAATAAACATCTATTATAGTCACTACTTTCTATTACAGTAATCTTTCGGGCAGGCTTCATAATAACGTTTCTATTTTGAGTCATTTTGAATTCATGGTCTTTCACTAAACTCATCTTGTAAACCATGATGATGATTATGATGGTGATGGTGGTGGTGATGATGATGGTGACGGTGCTTTTGATGCTCAAGTTGTAACTTCATCCTAAGAGATGCATCTTTTTTTAAATAGGCAAGAGTAAACTATAGTGTTTAAGGATGCACATTTGGGTGATAAAAACAAAAAAACAAAAAACAAGAAAGTCATTATTATAAAAGTGAGGCTATGAAGAAGGGGAAGGGGGTGTGATCAGAATGAAGCTCGTGGAAGGAGCTTATGGAATAGGTGGCAAAGTTCTATTTTTTGACCTGGGTAAATATTTGATTTGTGTGCGTGTTATATCTGCTCTATTTGTATAATAGTAATTTTATTTAAAAATCTGTCACCGTATGGTCACTGGGGGGCCCTTTATGTTGACTCCTTTATCCTTTATACACTGCCCCTAAAAAATATGGAACGCTTCACGAATTTGCGTGTCATCCTTGCGCAGGGGCCATGCTAATCTTCTCTGTATCGTTCCAACTTTAGTATATGTGCTGCCGAAGCGAGCACTGGCTTACTTTCTTTTGAGGGCATTAGGGAGAAGTTTCATGAAAACTTCATGGAAGAGTTTCTATTATTGGAAATGGATGGTAAGGCTACTTGAAATGAAGGGATTGTTAAGAATAAAGGAATGGAAGTTTAGCAGGTTATTTGTTTGCATGATTTCTGCCCCTTCCTGAGCTCCTTGAACACATAAATGAATATATATATATATATATATATATATATATATATATATATATATATATATATTCATGAATCCCCAGAGCTAAAATGCTCACTGTATGTTTGCTGAATGGATAAATGGACTACGTGTCCTTCAGTAAGAGCCCTTCGCATGCAGGAGATATGACAAGAGGTACTCGTTGAAGACAACTCATGAAGGACTCTGAATTTCAAGTTAAGAAGTTTGAACTTCATTCAGAAGTTTATGAAGTGAAGAAGTGGCATAATTAGAGATTTCTTGAGAAGGTAAATCTAGCAGCTACGGACTGCAAGTAAAACAGAGACTTGTTACAACATCCCCACAATAAAGATGTTTATCATGTGCGTGTGCAAATTTTTAAGATAAATTTATATTAATTATACTTAGAAACATGAATTATCTCCCCTCAAAACCAAAAATCAGAGGGAGGCAACTCAGAAGCTCAAATAGGATTAAGCTAGAACTGTTTTATTCCCATTTCGATACTCCATTCCATGATTTATTTCTGAAAAATTAAACTCATCCAGTCTTATCCTTGCCTCAGTAATGTTATGGGCCTTCTCTTTTTTGTCCCCATCTAGCTTTTGCCGCTTTTCTGAATTGCTCTAACGTTCGCCAAGGCTTATTATTGTATATCTCTGAACTCTCCTGCTATGACTATATAAATTGCAATCTGATTTTGAGACAGTCTTAAGTGTTCCTATTTATATTTCAGCTACTCATGCATAAACTTGATTACGAATTATGTGTACATAGCCATAGTTAGTGAATCCTCAAAACATACTGCAAGCACATAGTATTTCACTCACAGGAACAACAGAATACTGGCTATCATGGGTGTTTTATGAAGATATATTATTGAACCACAAAAAAAATCACGAGATGAATGGTAACAGCACTTGCGCTTCATCCCTGAAGGCACTGTGGCGCTGTCAGTTAAACACTGGTGAGCACAACTTAGTTCTGAATTCTAACTGCATTATTGTCGCCACTGGCAACTACCTATTATAGGATAAGTGGGTTCTTCCCAGGAAGCCCACAGGGCTAAACTGCATTGCACATTCTGTTCTTATGTATAGCATCTGCGCTTCATTCATTTTTTTTTTCTTTGTCAATTGAACTCAGCATTAGAAAGAGTGTTTGCTTATAAACCAAATGCATATATAAAAGTATATCAATGCAAAGAAAACCCCAACATAGACATTAATATTGCAAATCTGTTCTCAAAACACTAGAATAGCTTATGAACTCCCAAACACATTTATATTTTAGTGAAATGCTATGTCGTTACCGTAGAAAACAGTGCTTCAATCTAATGAGTATACAGAGAAAAATTGTATCTATATTAAGACCATTTTTCTCTAATGTGAGTTCCAATATTGGCAGCAAATTTGTGTTTTCATTTGTTTGTTTTTGGAGGCTACGGTCTCTGGAACATAGCTGTGACAATGGTTGCTTCTCTTAAATCAATTTACTCTATGCCAGGGATAAAGAAGAGTTATTTAATTCAACTTACAAACATTTCATTGGTCTTAATTGGGCTTAGAAATGTGTACTTGGGTTACAGTTCTGTTTAAAAGATGTTGCTCCTCGGGCTTCCCTGGTGGGGCAGTGGTTGAGAGTCCGCCTGCCGATGCAGGGGACACGAGTTCGTGCCCCGGTCCGGGAAGATCCCACATGCCGCGGAGCGGCTGGGCCCGTGAGCCATGGCCGCTGAGCTTGCGTGTCTGGAGCCTGTGCTCCGCAATGGGAGAGACCACAAGAGTGAGAGGCCCGTGTACCGCAAAAAAAAAAAAAAGTGTATATATATATATATATATATATATATATATATATATATATATAGTCACCCAATTCATAGATCATACAGAACAAAATGAATAAAAACACCCTCTTGTGGTGTCTGCCCTTCTCATCTATGGGACAGGAGGAGCCAGAAAAAAATTTCTGTTAAAGAAGAAGGCGTCTAACAGACCTGTAAATACAAGCTTGCATTTACATGATTTTGAGTACCAGTATAACTGAGCTTTCTGGGCTACGTAAGGAATCGTTATTTTTCTCAGACTCTGGAAAGACTGGTCCTGTTGTTATGAAAAACCCTTGAAATAAGAGTCACTTAAGAGTTTACTCTGAAAAACAGTGATAAATATCCATGATGGAAATGCTAAGTTAAGACAAGGAGATGCCTAAACCCAAAATGTTCTGTTAATTGGAAATGAGTGTCTTCGGGGGGAAAAATGCGTAGAGAGGCTTGTGTTTGTCACTGTGTCTGTCTAATACTACCCCCTTCCAAAACAGACTTCACCCCGAGTTCGCGCTGAGGGGCGGCCATAGACGGCCATGTTTATACCTCATGAGCTTGCATCGCGGCAGATAGACCAAAAGGCCGCCACTTCTGCATCTGGCAAATAGGGCCACCATGATGTAGAGCCTGAAGAAGGCACCGGTCACATTTTTTTCTACTTAAATGATCTCCCTGGAGTTAGGCATTCCTCAGCCCAGGCTGCCCATTGACAGTACCCTGCTGAAAATAGATTACCAAAAATGATTTTGCACATAAAGCTTCCCCATGTCAAAGATTCTTGGAATCTAACCAGATTCAAAGAGACCGCTTACCCGAGGCATCCCAGCTGAAAGAAGCAGACATAAAACCTGTAATACATACATTTGAGCCTTTTACAGGAGTAGCCTGTGAATCACAAGTGCTGCAATCACCAGGTCATTTGTGTGAAATGCAAACTCTCAGCCTGTACCCTGAGAGGTTCTAATTCCCGAGGTCTACGGTGAGGCCTGTGGGTCATGATGAACAGCCGGGGCTGAGATCCATTGCTGGAGCGGTGCCATCCCATAGAAACATAAAGCAAGCCGCAAGACAAGGCACATTTGCAAGTTTAGATTTTCTGGTAGCCACACTTAATAAAAGGATAAACTGGTGCTTAATTTTAACAATATATTTAATTTAACACAATATATCCAAAACACTCTTTTAACATGCAATGAATATGAAAAAGTTACTAGTGAGATATACTGCACTTTTTTTTTTCATAGGAAGTCTTTGAGTTTTTCAAGCACTCCATAGACACACGTGGCCAGCACTAACATACTGGATAGTGCAGACAGAGAAGGAAGTTGGGATTTTCTGCTTTCATTAAAGCTATTGTGATTCCTAAACCAGCCCCAGGCTTGAGTTACCAGAGGCTACATTGGTCTTTGTTATTCTTCCCTCTTAACCCCAAGGCCTGAAACTCCACATCCCTCATCCCTACCACTTTTACCTACTAAATTCCTATCTGTCGTTAAATTTCAGCTCAAATAGAACTTCCTCTTGCTTGGTTGCCCTAGCCCCTCTCATCCCCCAACCTGACACCACGAAAAGCAAAATAAACATAGCAAACAAGAATGTTATTATCTATTACAGTTATCAACTGAAAAAACTGCACAATGTGAGTTAAGTTTATTGGGGGCAAAATGAGGACTATAGCCTGGGATGCAGCATCTCAGAAAGCTCTGAGAAACCACTCTGGAGAGATGACGAAACTGCAACAGACAGAAGTTGTGTCTTGCTCAAGCTCAAATAACTGGTGGTGGAACTGGATGTATTTGAACCTCTTAGTGCTGTATTAACAGCAGAGATTCTGAAGTCAAATAGCACTGACAGTTACTCATGTGTGTGACCTTGGGCAAAAAGCTTAATCTCATGGTGACTGTTTGTAAATGAATTTTTCTCCCTCCTAGGAAATAAAATATTATGCCTGTTTTCTAAAATTAAATAAATCAAGATGCTCGAAACATTAAAAAAAAAAAGAATGTAAACAAAACCCTGGGTACCTAGTTTCATGTTTCCTTGTTATATACTCTCAGAACACCGTGTATCTTTCATAACACTGTCACGGTTGGCTATACATTTATTCCTGTGGTTGATAATTATTGACTGACTCCTTCTCCCTGAGGGATGGTACTGTATCTGTATCTTGCAGAGGATGTATATTCAAAATAATTATGTTGACTAGGCAAAGGAATTCCTAGTTCTTGAATTGAGCCTTGGAAGATTCATAGACACACACACACACACACACACACACACACACACACACACACAGGATATTTCTTTTCCAAACCTTAAGGGCCAGAGGGAAATTGAATGTGAGGCTCACTGAGCTCACTTATGGGACCACCATGAGACTGGACATTGCTAGGAGTTTTCTTCTACGGAGGGAAGCCAGGTAACATTCATTTCTGGTAAATTGCCTCACGAGATCTCAGAAAATAAGGGACCTGAGCCTTGAAGGGTCTAGTAATTTGTTGTGAGTTTTTTCTCATTCTAAATAAAGATTCTACCTTATACTTAATTTTGTTTTTGTAATTCGATATTCCTTTTTTGTAAAGAGTTCCCCCAGCTCCAAATTGTATGACGCTTCATGTTCCACAAAGCCTGGATCTACCCCTGCAGAGAACATAAAAGCTTTAATCCTTTGATCATTTTGTATATGAGGAAAAAACTCAATCCTTTTCCAAAAATTTGGATTCTAATGCTTTGTATTGTAATGACTTTTCTTATCAAAGTGAAGGGTCAGCACCAAGGAGGCTACATACAGGTTAATGGTGCCAGATTTCAGGGGAGAGTGAAGGGGTGTGTGCATGGGGAGGGGTGCATCCCACTGCTTCTGACACAGCCCTAAATACCATTCTGTGAAGACCAGAAAGACCACAGGGCTGACACCAGATTTTCCTTGGGCAAATTGTACTCTCCTTCATTAGGTTAACTTCCCTAGTTAGAACTGAAGATTGGGGGGCTAGGGAAATGAAGATTTGTATAATCGGAAACATATTCAGCAAATACAAAATTTAGGGGAGTACTATCAAAAATTAAGTGCAGCTTGCATGGTATTCACTCATTCACACAATAACTGAATTCCTATGAAATACAAACAGTATTGTAAGTGCTGGAGGTATAATAGGAGGCGAATGGATCCCGTCCCTGCCCTCAGCAAGTCTAGAGTCAGAGAAAGTATCACCATTATAGGAGTTCAGAACAACAACAAAATGATAACCCTGGTTGGTGTGGTTAGGTAAGGCTTTATACAGAGGGTAAATCTTGAAATATATTTGCAAGGAGAGGAAAAATGTGTACAGTAAACATGAAAGGAAACAAGATCCTAGGGGAGGACATCACCATCAGAATTAAAATAATAAAATAATCTTACCATTTTCTCTATCATTCATTGTGTGTCATCCAATGATACCAAATAATAGGACATCATTAATAATATTTCTATCACCTTTATTGTTATCTTTTCAACAAATGTCCATGCTTTTTTTAAAAACTTTATTTGTTGCAATTTTTGAAGTATTACAGGAATATGTAATGTTCCTAGACTTAATAAATATAATTTTTATAGCAGGAATAGGCTTAGCAATGTAAAAACATGCTGCCTGGACTACCATAACGCACACATTTATTCTAAATAAACTTCATCTCTTCTCCTCTTGGCCTGATTACCAGGAACCTGGGATTGAGATGAGCAGGAAAGTCAGGAGGCCATAGAAAATCTGCTGTTGAAAGTGAAGCTAAAGTAGAGATGAGTTTGATGTGTAGCCTTGCATGCCCCTATTAATCCTCACTGTTGTCACTTTAATTTCGAATCATCTCTTCTTTTTACCATTTAACCATCATGCTATCCTAGACTGCTAAATAGCTTTTGCTGGAGAAAATGAAATACTATTCTCTAATCTTTAGAGATGTAACACAGGAATACACAACAAACAAAACCGATAAGTTAAAAACTTAATAAAGAACTAAAGTTAGAAACTGAATTTTGCTTATGATAAATGACTCAATAAAAGAGAGTAAAAAAACAACTGCTATAACTACTCCCAGACCCCCAGTTCTGCCATAAAAATAATAATTAAATCCAACAATAGGCTCAAAATCCCATTTTATTCATGGTAATAATAGATAGGGTTTTTAAATCATTTTTATGAAAGCACAAATTTCTCAGTGAATAGAACGCTGCAGAATTGCTCTTAGGCTGCAGAAGTATCCTAGCAGGACTGTGTTCTTTGTAGTACTGGTCTCAGAGTACTCAGATACTTGGAGCTCGTGCAGCATGGAGATGGTTACCTATCAAAGACCCCAGTGCTGTTTCACCTGCCCGGGTCCCTGAGGACGATACATCATGCAGGAAAATGACTAAATCAGGCCTCTATAACTTTTTTGCACAATTGAAAATTTTAAAAAGGTGGCCTTACTGGTCTCATAACTTGGTCAATTGAAAACACATTTGTGAACACTAGAAAGTAGTGACCCTTATTCTGGGTGTTCAAAGCCCTGCTTGGCAGGGGCTCAATTTCAACTCTCGCTTACCCCTTACCAGAGAGTTCTTGTGCAGTGAATTACCTGTGCAACTGTAAGGGTGAACTCAGTCTCAATTGCCTAAGAGATGGTGCCCTTTCTATAAGCCAAAGACATGTCTCCTCAGAAGTTTATTGTACTTTGCAGAATTCTCGATAAATGATCACCTTCTTTCTATCTAGAATTTGAAACCTCTGTCTAGAAAATGCAGAGTTTCTTTATTTTTCTGGATTTCAAGATGTCTCAGAACTGCTTAGGAGCAATGGCATAATCAAGCAGGGGGATGTTGTTGAATCTATAGCTCTGTTGAGGTTCTGATGCTCTAACACGTCCTGCTTCAGGCTGCCATGCGATTGTGATTGGCATTTTTGCGATTCCTGCCGTAAGGTTTCTTACAGCTGTAAGGGTTCTGTGCAACTGCTCCAGGCTGGCCGCTTTGGAAGTTCCCCAGGTATAAGTCTGGTGGTCTGACCTGTGCTGGTGGAAACCAGTGAGTGATGGCTGCTCTTGCCGTGGCTCATCCACGCCTGTTTGGCACTCCTTATCCACCATCCCTCAACTTCTTAAAATGTTTTCCCTCCCCACTTTAAACTGTGGGATCTTTTTTCCCCCTCCCTACCTCATCCTATCATTCTACCCAACTTTGTCATGGAGGAGAATGGACCAAAAAAACCCCCCAAAATCCTCATTTACGCAAAGTATTTGTATTTCAAAAGTTGCTTAAAAATACTTCCTACAATAAATATCTAGTTGTAAACGTCCATGCTTCTTTGGGCAAACAGTTTTGGATGAGAGTGTGCTTTTCCTAAGAGCCTCATATAACAATACGAAAGCAAGAGAAGATTCAGGCTCTGCCCTAGGTCTCTCTTATTTTGTGTCATCATCTTACATGTCTCTACTTCCTCTGCTTCTATTTTCCTTAACTTTAGCCTTTTAAAAAATAGAGTAGGTTCACCCCACCTCTGTCTGTCCCTGTCATATAAATGTCAACCAAATAAAGCAAATTCATTGCTTATATCTATAAAGCTTCCCAGGTTGGAATCCAGAGGCCTCACTGACCTCTGGGATCAAGCAAACCATTTCTCTTTGGGTCATGGGTGCCTCAGGTTTGCCAGATGCTATGTCTCCAAAGACTCAAACAAATACACACACTCTCTCTCCCTTGTATGTCTTACTTGCAAATTGTTTTTTCATTTTATTCAAAGTGATTCCCCAAAGAATGAAATAGATTTTAGATTGTTTTTTAGGGGGATAGAGAAATGAGAGAGGTCATTTAAATATCAAAGTATCCGTATGTATGACTCAAGCTAAATTGAAGGAACTGTGTGTATGGTTTCTATACTTTAACAGCATGAGGACCCTTAGCCTAATTCACTCCTTCTGGGTACAGCACCCTCAGAGTGAAGGAAATAAAAAGATATTGGAAAAAACATACCATAATGTCACTCTAACACTATTTAATACTATGTATAAGTCAAAATATTTCAGGCAAATCTTTGACCTGGTCCAAAGAAAGGTAGTAGATAAATTATAGTGGAATCCTGGCATGTTCCTGTAGTTAAGTTTGTTTTTTCTTTAAGGAGGAACAATGCTTACTTATACCAGTGGTTAAAAATAGATAATTTTTGATTTAAACTATTACTTGTTAGCAGACTTCACAGACTCCCAGATAATTGCTATAGTCAGAAGCTACTTTTTATATTTATATATATATATATTTTATATTTATAATTTAACTAATTGCAATATTCAGGTCCATTTCCTAAGTGTTTGTTCCTCTGAGGACACCGTCTGTAGAAAGTTACTGCCTATATTAGTTTGCTGGGGCTGCCATAACAAAATCCACAAGCTTAAACAATAAAAATTAATTTTCTCAAAGTTGTGGAGGCTAGAAGTCCAAGACCAACTTTGGTTTTTTCTCAGGCCTCTCTCCTTGACTTGCAGATGGCTGCCCCCGGGGCTGTGTCCTCACACCATCTTCCCTTTGTTTGTCTATGTCCTAATCTCTTCTTATAAGGACACCAGTCATATTGGATTAGGGCCACCCTGAAATCCCCATTTTAATTTAAATCAATTACCTCTTTAAAGACTCTATAGCTCCAAACACTGTCACATTCTGCGGTACTAGGGGTTAGGATTTCAATATACAAATTTGGGGGGGACACAATTCAGCCAAAACACTGTCTTATACTTAGTTCCTTTCTAATGCTTAAGGTTCTATTTTCAGTCATTCCCCAATCTTCTCTCCAAATGAAATCAGTGCAGTTTTTTAAACATTTCAAACTGAGTCATAAGATTCTTAACATACTCCACATTCACTATCACTACCGTCCTCTGATTTTAGCTTAAGTCTTACACATTCTTTTTGGATCGTGGTCCTTAAGAACAGTCTGCATTTTATAATAAAATACTATTATCTTTTCTTTGTAACGTTTGCTTGGCTCCTAACACAGTGCCTTGCTCATATCAAGCACTCAAAAATCTTTCAATAGGATGAGTAGAAGAAATTTTATTATTATACATGGCTGCAATAATAAGTGTTATAATCCTGACTCATGTCCAGCTTATGGTTAATTATGACTCTCAAATCATCTCCTGCTTTGCCAGCAAGTAACTAATCATTTTTATTTGAACAGATGCTTACCCATCTAGTGGTTCATCAAAACCTTTCAAAACCACCGTTACAAAATTCTAGGTAACTGAGGTTTTCAAACTTGAAGATTTAAAGCAATTGGTTCTCATCATACCCTACATTTTTTTTTTTTTTTTTTTTGTGGTACACGGGCCTCTCATTGCTGTGGCCTCTCCCGTTGCGGAGCACAGGCTCCGGACGCGCAGGCTCAGCAGCCATGGCTCACGGGCCCAGCCGCTCCGCGGCACGTGGGATCCTCCCGGACCGGGGCACGAACCCGTGTCCCCTGCATTGGCAGGCGGACTCTCAACCACTGCGACACCAGGAAAGCCCCATACCCTACATTTTTAATATTAGCCTCAGCTAACCATTTTTGCATCACTGAATATTTATGAATTACTTTTCCATTTTTTTCCCTAATATAATTTTAAAACACCACTTGAACATCATTAGTGCTGAAAGGTCACTTCTCTGACCTACAGATCAAAAAATGCAATAGGAGAAACTGTTCTGGGTGACAGTAAGACTTTTGTTTCTATCCCCTTACCACTTGACAAGAGCCAATATGGAGAAATTTCTTCTCTAGAGCTTCAAAATATCGGGACCAGCCCTAGCTGCACAACGTAAGTGTGGAGACTTTTAGAAATGCAGAAATCCAAGAATTGTCTTAGACCTTTTGAATCAGAATGCCTGGGGGTAGAGAGAGTATGTTTGAAGCTGAAATGGCAGTTTCCATGCACAGTCAGAGCTGAGAATTTTGCTCAACAAAGAAATAAGAAACTGGTCCTTACATGTACATTGGAATCACCTGGGGAGCCTGAAAGCAAGCTGCTGCCTGGGTTTCACCCCACCGCCTGGGCATCGGGATATTTAAAACTTTCCAAGTGCTTCTAATGTGAAACCAAAAGGACACACTCATGAGAAATTAGAAGGGCATTACTAGTTATATATTTTTAAAATATATTTGGAAGTTAAAATTATAACACTAGGACTGATTCTGAATAGCATGTTTATTACAAACGGTTCAGTATGACTTGCCAGAGACTGTAAAACATGGGCACAGCAGTGGTTCTTGGCTCTTAAAGTGTAGCTGCTTTAGATCAGAATCCCCTGGAAGGCTTATTATAACACAGATTGCTGGACCCAGCTCCAGTTTCTTTTTTTAAAAATTTTTATTGAAATATAGTTGATTCACAATGTTGTGTTAGTTTCAGGTGTACATCAAAGTGATTCAGATATATATATATATATATTCTTTTTAAGAATCTTTTCCATTATAGGTTATTACAAGATACTGAGTATAGTTTCCTGTGCTATACAGTAGGTCCTTGTTGTTTACCTATTTTATATATAGTAGTGGGTGTCTGTTAATCCCAAACTCCTAATTTATCCCTCCCCCTGCTTTCCCCTTTGGTAACCATAAATTTGTTTTCTATGTCTGTGAGTCTACTTCTGTTTTGTAAATAAGTTCATCTGTATTTTTTTTTTTTTTAGATTCCACATATAAGCGATATATATTTGTCACCATTTGCAGCAACATGGATGGACCCAGAGATGATCATACTGAGTGAAGTAAGCCAGCTCCAGTTTCTGATTCACTCATTCTGGGGTGGTGCCCAAGAAGTTACATTTTTTACAAGTTCCAGGGTGGTATGGACCACACTCTGAATTTCTACTTCCATAGGGAGGTGCATGTCCTTTCATGCAGATGAGACTATTGATTCCACGTCCCACATCTTGCAATGAAGAGACCATTGACCCAAAGTATATGCACCTGTTTTCAAAGAACATTCTGCAAGATGCACACAAGATGTTCTCACGGAATGCCATGTTCCCTCCAAAAAACAGGATTTGGCAGAATCATGTTATCCTTCACTATTTTCACATACTCTAAAATATAATAATAATAATGGTAAATTAAAGTGTGGATACTACACCTTTCATCTCAATTTGTCATTTTATGTTCACTAGCGTATTTTCAGAATTTTTCTCCCCAGTTTTTTTTTTTGCGGTACGCAGGCCTGTCACTGTTGTAGCCTCTCCCGTTGTGGAGCACAGGCTCCAGACGCGCAGGCCCAGTGGCCATGGCTCACGGGCCCAGCCGCTCCGCGGCATGTGGGATCTTCCTGGACCGGGGCACGAACCCGTGTCCCCTGCATCGGCAGGCGGACTCTCAACCACTGTGCCACCAGGGAGGCCCCTGCACTCATTATTTTAATCAAACAACTCCTTATTGCGTATTTACCACATCCTTAAGACTTTGTTACCTGCTGAAAGAAACACTGAGGTAGGATGCCATCTGTTCTGCTGTCCCTCCCAATCCCCCACTGGACCTGCACATTTGAGCAAGTCACTCAACGTGTTACATCCCTCCAAGCCCCACGTGATTCTTCATGCAGACTGGGTTTCAGGATGAGCCATTTCACCTCTGTCTTTGTCATCACCCTAAATATGTAGGGTCCTTAGCCTTTTTCATGCTCATCCCTGATCTGGAGACTCCCTCCTGCCCCGGTTTGCCTATCACCCTTCTCACTTTTTAATAAATCGCACTGGAGAGGAGAATATCATTTTGGTGTGAAAGCCTGATGGCCATTCCTCAGCTTTGGGCCCTAAAGAGAGTGGTGACTATTCTAACTAGATGGGTTTGACGCCTATGGAATTTTTATTGGAGGTAACATCCACAGTGAGAAGGAGACTAGGGCAGGGGGCTCCTGCACCTGCCATTGTGAATCTCATCTCCTTGCCGCCTGAGTTGTTACCTGGGCAACCAAAGGGCCTGCCTCCTGCATATCAGGTGAGACTGCTGAGTGGAATCCTGCAAGGACTCACTGAAAGGGCCACCTGATGTTGCCCTGTCTGGCATGTTTGCTTCCCGTTCAATAGGCTTCTGAGTAAGCTGGTGTCTTAATGTTTAATTGGACCCTGAAAGACTGCCTAGGGAGCACTGCATGACTGTACTTCTATAATTAGTCCCTTATTTCCTGTTAATCTAAGCAACTCCATCACTCCACTAAAACTATCTTCTCAAAAGCCACCAGTGATTTATTTTTCTTTGTCCAAATCAAAGCCTTTTTCAGTCTCTTGATGCCCAAGTGTTTCTGACACTTGTCAGCACCTCATCTTTCCTGAAATTCTCTCTTCCTGGGCCCTCATGCTTTTTTTTTTTTTTTCCGTCTCACAGCACTGCTAACCATTCTTCTCTTTCCAGGCCTGATTTCTATTTTTCTCTTTGATTTCCTAAGAATGCTGAATTCTCTAGGAACCAGTCCTCTGGCATTTTTTCGCTAGAGTTGCCACTCAAAGTCAGTCAATCTTATGACCGAACTTCTTACACCCAGCTCTTCATCTACAGTGTGAGCATCTCCCTCCTCCCTTACTCCAATGCTGTATATGTAAATAACAAATTCTAATTCTTAAATACTAAGTATGTGGTCTTATTTTTCAAAACCCCATGTCACACATCCTTTTCCCTATTAAAACCTGTACAGAGTTTTGTACCCATCATTTATATGTAAACGGGTGAAAAGTGATTTTATTATAATATGTATCATAATGTTAATTATTCTCTACATTTGATGTCATAAAGCTTTATTTAGAGTTATAAAATTCTAGAATAAGTAAAAAAATTAAACATACTTACTTTCATGTAAAAAATATATAGTACTCAAAGCCTAAAATACAGTTTTCAACACTGTTAAGCAAATATAGGTGCTAAAAAAAGAAAGCCAATCAAAAAGGTGAAGTGCAGATTGTTGCTATAAACATTCACTATGCCAAAATAAATAAACGCATAAATAAATAGAATTCACTTTCCTCGGCAGGGGATCATTGTTAGGCAAACTTCCTCTTTGTTGCAGGCTTTTTCCATCATAATTTTGTGATTAAATTTTTCACATGTGCTGCTAATATATGATTGTAATTATAATTTAAAAATAAAGGCAATTCTATGTTTCTTCCCCTTTCTGAGCAAGATAATTATATTTCTTTGGAATATAAATTGCCACCATTTTTAGAGTTAAAAATTCTTCAAAGAACAATTAAGTCTTTGCTGAAACATGAAATAGAAGATAGTTCTAGAGAATATAACAGCGTTTCAATTCAGTGCTTCCAATGAGAACAAAAAAATTGGCCTAACTGTTGCCCAAAGTCAATGCTTCTGATTCTAAGATGTCAGGCTGTATATTTTGAATGAGCTTAAATATATTCAGCAATATAAGCAAGCCTTGTAAACTATAAAGTTATTGAAGTGAATCAAATGTTTACTTTCTCTACATAATTGAAACTAGGAAAAATCATATGGTTGTAATATTAAACATCATGTACTTTTAAGTAAAAGTTTAAAGCATTTCTCCATTATCTTATTTCTTTTCCAGGAAGAAGGAATCAAAAAACAAGCAAAAAAGTTAAAGTTCTTAAAATAAGGGAGTAAAAATTTCCTGTAGTTCTAGACCATTATCTGGTTCAAAAGCAGTATTTTTAGAGTAGAGTTTCATTTTTACACTGGTGCTTAGCTATACATTTTTCCTTTCCATTTCTATAGTATTTTGGGGATGTTAGAGACATGTTTTTGTTGTTCTGATGTAGCTGTGAATACGGTATCGTAAGTTGCATTACAGGAAAGTTTATGGAACCTTTCATTAGAGGCAAAGACTGGCAGTAGTAGCCTTCTGGTGATTGGAGGTTCTCCCCAAAGTTATGAAGTTTCTACTAAGTCACAGTGGGGCAAGTTCTGTCCTACAGCCTGAATGAAATCTCTCATTCTTACAAGTAAGCCATGGAAGAGGGAAAACACACACACACACACACACACACACACACACCTGGACACAACACTGGCATAATACGAAAGCAATACAATACCCCAAATGTCAAGGTTCAGAGATACATCAGGTTAAAAGAGCAGACACCGACTGCTAGGTTGGAACCAGAGAAATGGGTGAATGAACCCTGTTTTCCCTGCTTACTGTGTGGATGGAGCGAGTACTTAAAATACGGGACCCTCATCAGTAAAATAGGAATAACCTTATGTCATAGAAGATTAAGACCTGCCAACAAGATACTGCATCAGCACAGTGCTTGACACATAACATACACTGAGAAAATGACACTCTCAAGTACATACTATCCAGAGACCACTGGTCAAGCCTGAAGCCTGATTGTCCTCAATTGTGGACACAATATGAACAGAATCATGTGTGTCCAGGGGCCCAGAAATAAGGCTCTTTCCACTTGAGCTCTGCATCCAAGAGCAGGGGGCTCACTCTGGGGCCTCTCACTCCTGAAGAAGCAGTTTTGTTGGTAGCAGCCATATACTTACTAGTTATCACTATTACACCTGATTATTATTGTTTTTTAGCCTTCAGAGTCTTCAGAGATCTCTTGTTTCTTATCCCCAGCAAGGATCCTTTCATTCTTGAGCTCAGAAGGTGGTTTTATAAAGCCTCAAGAAAATGGCAGGGTCTCTAAAAACATCAAGGCAGTAATATCTTCTATCCTGGTACATTTTTTTCTTAAGAATAATGTAGAGAACCTGCTAGGTGACCAGCAGTATTTACCGTTGACCCTTAAACAACATGGGCTTTTGAAAATCCATGTATAACTCACTTACAGTTGGCCCTCCTTACAGGCAGTTCTTCCGTACCCGTGGATTCAACCAACCACAGATTGTGTAGCACTCTAATGTTTAATGTTGAAAAAAATTTGCATATAAGTGGGTCCATGCAGTTCAACCCCGTGTTGTTCAAGGGTTAACTGCACATGGGTAGGGAACCCTCATTTGTCAAAAGAGGTGTTTCTAGGTCACTTTCTTTACTATCTTCTGGAATAACAAGAAGGTTCAATCCAGGGACAGATGACAAATATAAATGCACAAGCATCAGAGCGGGCAGTGGGCGATACAATTCAATAGAAGAAAATGACCTAGGCTCTAATTACCTGGACTAGATATTTCATTCCTTCCTACTGGGGCTCTTTAAAGTTCAACTTCTTTAAGACTGTCACCATCTGATCCCTGACAAGTCCCAACCTGACTGGTGGAGAATCAAGCAGAGGGACAGGATACTGATTAGTGAGCAGTTTACTGAATACAGTCTTTGGATGCAGCTTCCTGAGTTCAAATCCAGGCTCTGACACTTACCAGATACTGTGCCTGGGCTGGTTATTTAACCTCTCATTGTCTCACTTCTATCATCTACAAAGTGGGGATAATAATTGCACCTGCCTTATAGGGTAATCATGTAGATTGAGTTAACTTTTGTAAGCGCATAGGACACACATAACACATAGCAGGAACTGTGTGTTTGATAAATCACATAGAATAAATAAATCTACCACAGGCTTGGCATTATGGGTGGATCAGAATCCAGGGATAGAAAACTATATCTCATATTGCCATTTTCCTTTAATGCATAATTTTGAGTAGTGAGTCATAGAACTTGAGAGACTCTAAAGAGATTTGTTTTTTTTCTAGCCTCATTCTTTCACTTGGGTAAGAAATTATTTCCCCCACTTTATAGGTGGAGCAAGGGAGATTCAGGAAGTTTAAATTACTTACTAAAAGTGAAACAACAAAAAAGAAACTCTGTGAGAAAAGATGAGACTAGAAACTGAGGAAAAAGTTGTCCTAAACCTGTTGTGAGACAGGACTTTTTTGCCAGATGCAATTCACAGCCCCTCCTGAAAGCAATTAGAATCCTCATAAAACTCTCCAGCAATTTTCTAAGAGACTTTGATGATCTTTCAAGATGCTTTCTGAGAATGTAGGGTCACCCATTCTGCTATCAGTTTTGGAACTTGCTTACATTTTAATCCATTTTGAGACTAGCCTAATAGTCTCAAACCAGACATTTCTTTATTGTTATTGCCTTTCTTTTTTCCTACGAAATGTTTTTACTAGCAGGGGCAACCTGGAGCGCGGCTTATCAGCAACCTCTCATTTACCAGCATGTTTGAAACAAAACTATGATGTGGGCACAAAACTATTTTATCTGAGAAGTTGTCTTTAAATATATACACATTTCCCAATTGAATACAGCATTCCTTCCTATATTCTTAATGATTCTTATCCCCCACTGCTTTTCATTAATCCTAAAAACTCATAGATCCATTGAATTAGAGTTGGAAGAGATATTAGTGATCAACCAGGCCAAATTTCTTAATTGAAAACATAAGAATCTTCTCAGATGCAGCTCTGGAGACTTAAAGAGAAGGTTATACTAAATGTAAGTGTCCTGAATAAGCCATTACTTATCCTTTCTGTGGGCAAACATGGCTTCTCTATTTGCAGAGGGTTTGTTTGTTTATTGCCTTCCTCCTTACCATCCAGGCTCTAGACAAAAGTGAAATAAGTCCCTTTTTCCACTTTTTCTCTCTCTCCCCCGCCAAGAGTTGGAAAGGGTAAGACCAGAGAAAACATGAGACAACAGTGGTTCTCAAACCTGAGTTTGCCCCAGAATCACCTGGAGGGTTTGGTAAAACACAGATTGCTGGGCTCCACTCTGGAGTTTCTGATTCTGTAAATCTAGAGTGAAGTCCAAGAATTTGCATTTCTAACAAGTTTCCAGGTGATGCAGCTGGTACCAGTCAAAGAATAACACAGGAGCTACCTCAATGGAAAAATCTCTTTTTGATCATCACCTTCAAGACAGACACACCTTTTCTCTCCCTCCCCCTGGAGGAGGGGATGGACTGAGACATATAATCCAAATGCCTAATGTTGAGAGACTATCAGACTGGAGGGGAAAGTGCTGCGTCAATAGGGGATGAAAAGGTGTCCTGAGAGAGGCTGTCGGGAAGGTTCCTGGAGGATCTCGGTGCGAAGTTCCCTGTGGTAATAAGGTTCTCACCCTGAGAAGCCACTTCTGACTCTCCAGCATCTCGCACTTTATTGAGGTTTGGACTGTATCAACTTAAAACTGGAAAAAAGAACTGGTGGAACTTTCCTCAAAACTCTCTTAGGGGGCTTCCCTGGTGGCGCAGTGGTTGAGAGTCCGCCTGCCGATGCAGGGGACACGGGTTCGTGCCCCGGTCCGGGAGGATCCCACATGCGGCGGAGCGGCTGGGCCCGTGAGCCATGGCCGCTGAGCTTGCGCGTCTGGAGCCTGTGCTCCGCAACGGGAGAGGCCACAACAGTGAGAGGCCTGCGTACCGCAAAAAAAAAAACAAAAAAAAAAACTCTCTTAGGGAAAGCTCAAGACATTCTTCACTATTTGAGTTTCAGCAAATTTTTCCATAAGGGGTGGGGAGACGGTGATCCATGCTTGACCCAGAAGTGTCTTCCTTGGCTCCTTTAATCCAGAGTCCCCTCCCCCCCATCCCCAAAGGCCTTGTTCTCTAGAACAAAGGGGTGGGGAAAATGAATGCTATTGACTGTAACGTGATCCCTTCTCTCCATTTCTAAATTCCTGCAGGTGGGATAGATCTAAGAAGGGGCAGGTTTTCTTAATCAAAAGGATCCTCCTGAAGGTTCTCCTAGTAAGAGGTTATTTGGAGATCAGGTTTGACTTCTACAAACACACCCCTCCTCCCCCACCCGCATTCCCCACAACATCTAGTAACATCTTTGGAGTTGTTTTAACCAGTGTTTCCAGCCTCAACGCTGTCATCAGCATCACGCGGGGAGCATGACAAACTACCAGGCCAGGACTCCACCCCAAACCCACATCATCAGAAGCTGCGCTGTGATTTGGCGTCTGAATTGTTAAGGTTCCCAGCTGATTCTAATGTGCCCTCTAAGGGTCAAAACATCCCTGTTTTAATCAGACAGCCAGTTGCGTGTCTGGTAGAGCTGCCTGTCTTAATCTGGGTAGTGAGGAAACGCCTCAACCATGGCCGATTTAGGCAGCAGAGAAACTGCATGAGGGTGCTGTGCGAACGGAAAAAGAAATAAGACCGGTGGTGGGAGAGCTCTTCTGAAAAGGAGCCGCCATCAAAGATCAAGGAACTTCGGTAGAAACATCCAGTATGTTAGCAAACTTGCTTCCCCAAGTCACCAATGTCTAAACTCAACTATGGTCTTTTGAGAAGTACAAGGGAAGACCTCAGCTTTCCCAAGTCAGCGGAGTTTCCGTTCCAGCTCTGAATCTGCAGTGGGGTGAGGGAGAGATTGAAGGTAAGTGTTTGAAACTTCTTTCACCTCCAAAGTCTTCCTTTAGTTTAGGGCATAGCTGTGTTATTCAAAGGACGACCCTACTTATGGCTTCTTTATAACTGGGAGACTGCTCTCGGGCGCTTAAAGGCATCAGCGCTTGGAGGATGTCCACAAAACGGGACAGTGGGTATTTCATGCAAGATGAGGCTTTTTTAAACTTTGCTAAGATAGTTGTGGTTTGAATTTCTCTTGGAGGAAAATGGGATGCATTGATCATTTGTGCCTCTTACATGGTGAATAGAAAACAAATTTGAAAATCTCTGCCTGTTCGTGAACTTAAAACTCAGTGACTCACATTGTGAATAAACACTACATCCTTAGGCATAAAAGAAACAATTTCTTTTCTAAAGCTTTTCTCCTGTCTAGCTGCTTTTTAGCTATTTGACCCAAGGAGTCCTCAGAAAGCTTCTAGAAAATGGGCTCCTCCGGTGAGCATGTAATGCTTCAGTATTTTTCTTAACCTGTACAAACTCTTCATTCACAGAGTTGGCTTTGTATTGTCAACTAACTAGGCTGGGCAGAATTTTCCCTCACCCTCTGGCGTTTTGAAATTGTGTGTTTTCCTCCAAGGCTTAAATACTAAGTTTTTTGCTTTTTTCATTCTCGCAAAGAACAGGTGGCTCATCAAGGCCAGAATTCTTAAGTAACTTTGCTATGCTTAGTCATGACTCCCTTATAAGCCACTTGGCTCCTTTATATTAATGAGGCTCTCTATAACTTTCCTTAAATTCTTGTTCTTTATCTCTGTTTTCAAAATGGGTGAAGGGAGTTAAAAAGTACAAACTCAAAGCCATAAAATAAATCAGTCATGGGAATGTAATGTATAACATGGGGACTATAGTTCATAATATAGAATATAATTTTAAATATCCCTTTGATGTTATTAGGACAGACTTCAATATTCCAAATACGGAAGTAAATGATGTTAAATAGAAAACAAAATCTTTAAAAAACTTAAAGGTATTTTTAAAAAACAATATTTCTACCTATTCTAATAATCAGTCTTTATCCTCAGTGTTTGAATAGTATTCACAAACGCTTGACATAGAGTGAGGTCTTAGTAAATATTTTTCGGTGAATGCATGAATGAATGAATGACCGAGTGAATAAAGGAAGGAATAGCCATTGAATATTTATAAATGAGGAAAAGGACATATAGGTAGAAAAGTATAGGAGTTTAGAAAGAGGGATAAAAATTGAATCAGCGATCAAGGGTAATATGGTTCCACAGTTCTGCTAACTAATCCACTGTCTTAATGGGCATGATAGTTAATGCTTGTCAGCTGACAAGAATGCAACTTGATTCTGTTGCTTAGCAATAACACTGCAAAGGATAAAATGCATCTAGTGTCCTATGGAAAGCCACTTTATTAATTTAAATTACTAAGACTCCTGAGGAGAGAGGAGATGAACTCCAAAGAAGAAGAAATGATTTTTTAATGTAAAAAATATTTTGTAAAAATACAATATCAAAAAATATTCCCTAGCTGGATTGTTAATTTCAAATTAAACTCTCTCTAAATCTTTATAACTGTGATACTGCGTTCTATATTAGACGCACAGTAGGGACTGAAATAGAGGCTTGTAAAATGGGGTAGAATGAAGTGAACTAAAAGCATCTTCCAGCTCTATTTAGTGATTAATCCCCAGAACCTTCTTTCTTGAGGTGAGATTGTATTCTTTACTATACTTTTCTAAAATAATTTGCCTTTCATTATTTTAAAAAAATGCACACAACTTTTTAGTAGCTATTTCTAGTGTTCCACTATTCTTACAGAAACAATGACCCAAGTTGGAAGATAAAAGCTGAAGTAATTGGATTTTATTCTAACACAGAGTGTTATTTGTGATCTAGATCAGCGAAAGCAAAAAAAAGTTTTACCCCTCGTAAAGACCGGGTCCAGTTGATTGGCAGAGCCACCTGGGACGGGCCCAGTGTAAGAAAGTCACTGAAGCCAGAGTGGGGCTCAGTGATGCTGCCACACATAGAGGAGAATAGGGTGGTGCCACAGGCTGCTGCTTTACCGTCCGAGGAGAGGCAATTCCCTCCATCCTGACAGCGTACTGGGGGGGGGGGGGGGAGGTGTCCTGTGCACAAGGTAGTCTCGTGTTTTGCAGCTCTCTAGAGAATCTCTCAGTGCTCGACACTGAGGAAAAACTTTTTTTCTTAAAAAAAAAGATATTATTTTTCTCCTTCAGTGACGATATTAAAACAGTTTACTTCCAAAATGAGAATTAATAATATTTTCGGGGCCAGCAAGGGGAAAGAAAAGTCATATAATTTACCTTTTAAGACAAAATCAAAATTATTTTTAAAATCTGCTAAGCATTTGAGGAAATTGCAAAATTCAACCTTGAGAGGTAGAAAACATGTCCCCCATCCCCCTAAAGCCTTCTGATATTTTTAGTCCCTTTGTGGGGGAACATAAGTGTTTTCCTAACTGGTATTGCTTTGCCCAGTTGCTTTCTAGAGCAACTTCCTTTTTTTTTTCCCCCGCACTCTCATAGCTCATTAAAATGAGCGTCACTAAGAGTCTAAGATGTATTTCCATAAGAGAAAATAATCTGAGGACTAGTACTTTGAGTTATTTTTAAATGAATGATTTTAAAATAGTATGGGTGGTGGAAAAGGATTCCTTGGCCTGATACCTGTGAAAGCACAAAATGAAAACCTCTTCATTCTGGCCGTAGTTCAAAGGTCACCCCTCAGAGACGCCTGCTCTGATCACCCGTAAAAAAAAAAAATGGTTGTCTATCAACCTACCCTGCTTTATTACATCCTATACCTATTTGTTCATTGTGTATCTTACCCTCTAAAATGTATGTTCCTGGAGGACCAACGCTTTATCTCTCTTGTTCATCATTGTATCATTAGGACCTAGAATGGCGCCTAAAATATTTATCCAATGACTGAATTGGGTAGATGGCTGGCAGGGGGAATAGATGGACTGCTTTGTACTATAGATATTTAACTAACCATTAAGAGAATTATTAGGACATTTGAGAAATATTTTCAAGGCAAAAGGAAGTCATTTATTTTAGCCTATGGGACTCTACTAAAGTTTACTCCCTGTAAATGATCATCCTATTTTATTGGGCTAGTGATGATTGCTGACCTCTGATCTCCCAAGGGACCTGATAAAGTTGAGAGACTGACAAGGGTCCTTTCTTCTCTAGCCCTCTGGACTCGGGGCGGGGGGGGTGGATGGGGCATTGGGTTCTTGTGTGTATTGCTTCAATTCTTATATACTTGGAACAGGGCTGCCAGCCCCAGGACAAAATGTACACAGAGCCAGAATGGGGAAGCGAGGCAAGTTTAGTTGAGACAGTGTGTCATTTAGCTCAGCAGTGGGAGATGAAGATGGAAAGAAAGACTGGGGCAGAGAGTGTGGAGTCATGGAGGAAGATGGTGGCGAAGGAATTCAGATATATTGAGTCAAAAATGGCATCGTCATCTGCACCCCAAACAGGGGTGATGAGAGATGTTCAGAGAAATAGAACTGTCCATTTCTTCATCAAAAGGACCAGTTTTTCCATTGAGGAAAATAACCATAATTGTAAAGTTTTATTTTGGTCTGTTCTTGGTGCTGACTAGTAGTTACACTGTTAAGTTTATGAAAACCTTTGTTCACGACATGGTCCTTTCAGCACTGAAGACCTTGTATTTTGCAAAATGATACACTAAGCACATAATGAAGACAGCAGGCAAATGTACAAAAATTTTTGACATTAATTTATAGGCTGTGCAGTGAGTTTCTCATAACAATATCTTTATCTACAAATTTCTCATCCGCAAGCAACCACCAGGGACATGACTAAAAATCAAGAAATAAGCAATAAGGCCTCTAAAGTCACCAAACATTTAATAAGGTTGACGCATAGGTGAGTTCCTTAGGTACGATTTACCTTTACCTTCACCACTATTTACCTTTACTTTTCCCATGATCTTGAAAACATGGGGGGACCTAAAACCTATAATCAGAGACAAAAAGAAATTAGAAAGCAGGAAGTCATGTGGGAAAACTGGCAATGATGCTGGGGGAGGCGTGGGTGGGAAAGGAGTGTAGGAGGAGTGCTAGGTCCACATAACCTAGCACTCGACAGGAAAAAGGAGGAATAGGTAAGCAGACCAAAAGAATGGTAATCTGTGGCATTTAACAAGAGGAAGGAGAGTGTGTAATGCCAACACTTAATGTATATGATATTTATAGATAAAAACTAGACATCATTTTCTGCTTAAAGAGACAGAAAAATGTAGTCTGTCTCAAAATTTCAATTACATATCATCAAAATTGATTAAAAAAGACTGCTTTTAGAGGGGTGAGTCTGAGCTATCAGGGAAATTTTTTGGTAAAGCCAGGTAAATAGAATTACTTTATTCAAAAGCCCACTACATATCACATTTAAGAGTATATACTAATATCATACATAGCCCCTTTCCTATTTCCAAATGACTATTTCATTTGATAGTTTTTTAAAATTAGGAAATTACTATATGGGAAAAGATTATCATTTAGTTAGTGCCTAAAATATACCACAATGGATTGGCTGCCAGAAGATGTTATATTTAATCCTCTTAGCAGGCCTGTTAGATAAGGATTATTATCCCTGTTTTTAAAGATAATAAAACCGATACTTAGAAAGTCATTCAATCTGTCAAAAGTGAAGCAGCCAGAACTTCATTCAGATGCCATCTCTTTTCACTGCATTATTATTCCATTTATTAAAGGTGTGTTAAGATAGGTGGAAATAGAAATAGTGGCTTGAAGAAAGACTGAGTTGATCAAAGAGAGCGTCCTATAAGTGATCAGAAAGAAAGAAAAAAAATGTTAAGGAAAGGAGGGTTGTCATTTTGTACTTTGGGTGGAGGTAGAGTGGACCAGACTTTAGGGTTGGTGAGATAAATGCACAGAGAGGACTTCAAGTTAGGTGGTCCTGTTTTTAAATAATTCTGGTGAAATGTAGATGGTGGATACTAACAGAAGGGAATGAGTCAGGGAAGAAATAATGGATGGAAAAATTTTAAGTTTGTATTTGATCCGAAGTGTCCTAAAGACAGCTTAAGAGTCTGGGGAACTCATGATCAAAGTATCAGCCTTTAAAAAATTGACAGTAGTGGGCAAAGTGTCCTGGAATGGGTAGAAGCTGGAAGATCCACCAAATGGAGATTAATCTTTCTATCGTGGTGCCACAGATTTCTGGGGAAAAATACAAAGATTTTGCTTTAAACAAGAAATCCATAGGAAGTTACAGAACCAGACACATGTAAAGAAGAAAAGAGGAGTAGTATTTATTCCAGAATACTGAGTGTGTAGAATAGACAAATTATATTGTCCTTAACATAATCTGAACTTGGCAAAGAGAATGTCAGTAGAGTGATGACCCTATGCTATTAAAGAGTTGAGTATTCCTTAATAAACTTGTCATTCAGAGAAGATATAATAGTAATAAAAATTTTGGAATCATTCTTTTTCACCAGAATGAATGGTAAAAGTAAAAATGTTGAAGTAGGGGGAAAAAAAAAAAAAGAACCAGGACACTGAAGGTTAAACAATGATGAAGTTGATTGCATTGTAAGGAGGAGGCAGTCAATGAAGGCAGATATTCATGCAGCAATTAAAAAACCAGAAAATCAAGTAAATTCAAATCAAGAGGAAGCTTGGCAATTCTGCATAGTGAGAACAAATAAACACATGAGGAACTCACTTTTTATATGTTCTGTTTTATAAAGGTGTAACAGATCAGGCTTGCTGGATTTAACAAAGAAAAATACAGACCAAGTTTTTAAATTGCATAGGACAAACCTAGACAAAAGCATTGTTCACTGTTGATCTGAAATTCAAATCTAACTGGGCATCCGGTATTTTGTCCGGCAGTTCTAAATCAGATTCACTGAGATTTCATCCTCTTAATCATTTTCAACCTGAAAAAAAAGTTGCGAAGGGCAACAGAGGGCAACAAGAATTCAGACACATTGGAATAAGAAAAAAAGATGAAATGATTTTCTATGAAGAGACATAGATTGGACCAGAGACTCCATTGCTCTGATATAAAGAGCTTAGCAGAATGTGCCCGAATTCCAGAGATGAGAAAGTTATGTTTGTCCTTTGCCCTTAAAGGGAGAGGCCTACCTGACAGAAGAGAACTGTGTGTAAAGATTGATTTGCTTCATCCTTGTACTTTGAAGCAATATCTTTTCCTAATTATTCAGTCAGGTCTCAATAGCTCAGGACAAACTTGATGGTCTCTAAGTGCAGATGTGATCCTACTTGAAAGGTCTGGTCATCACCTCTGCATTAAGGTGTTTACTCAGCAACAGGTACAAAGATTGAGCAATTTCCTTTTGCAAAATTCAGAAAACAAAAGACACCAAAATAAAAGTTGCACGTCTCTCTTCTCCCTGCACAAAAGTAAGTAAGTAGATGAACAAAGATTGTGATACCAAAAAGTCTGTGTGTTTAAATGAGATGGATCATAATGTGGGAATAATGTCCCTCTGCACAGAATTTTAAATCTATATCTCTGGTATTTGTTTTCTTTTACAAATATTTAATTAAACAAAGATATGTTAGGACAGTAAACATGATGTGGGTAGTTTGCTGCTGGCCAAACTGAGCATCAGCTAAGACGTATTCAACGCAACAGCCCGGTAACTACAGTGGAGATGCCTTGTACTAGAGAGGTGATCTACATCTTGGGGGGCTCAAGCCCCGCAGAGGATGCCAGCACTCAGAGCTGAGTCGAATGGAGGGGATATGGAATTAGTCACTAATTAATTGTTTACTCCACAGTTGGAAGGGAAAATGCCTGGGGCTTGGGAGAGAAGATAGAGAAATCACCATATTTCCCTTACACAGGTAAAGTGTAATGGCCTTATTTGTTGACATCTTACTCTGTGACAAGTTTATTCATCTACATGATATAAAATGAGTACTACTATTGTTCTTATTTTATAGATGAGGCACAAAAAGTTTATGCAGCTTTTCCAAAAATGATTTGGCTAGGGAATGGCAGGGATGAAATAAAAAGGGTTTCGGACATGGAGCTCACACCTGCCATATTGCCACATACTCTACTGTGGAAAATGCCTTCAATTACTGAAAAGAGAATGGGAGTATCTATAAAATGTATGATATTCTTGTAGTTTCATAGACAGTGATGTCTCATTAATGGTTTGGGGTTTACAACATATTTTGTTCTGTTTGATTAACTTCTAGAAACAGCAATAAAACCCTTAAACATTTATTAAGCAAAATTCATTAGCTATATTGTATTACGCATTGTAAACACAACCATTTTTTGCAGGCAGTTTCTATGTCCACAACATTCAGGTGTCATTGATGTTAAGTTTGTATGCACTATCGTGAATATCAATGAGGTGGCCAAACGTTCAGATGCCAACTCAACAGACATAAAAAAACACTTTCATGATATTTTCATCGATGTAGAGAAACAATGCGGAGTATTCCATCTACTGACTACCAGATTCTTTGATAAATTCTTAAGAAAATTCCTTATCTATAAAATTACCTGCATTCTCACTTTTTTTTTTTCTTCTTTGAGTTGGATGGTGAATGGATTGTCCATTTCCTTGTATATTCAACTGCATTGAATTATAACCATTCTTAAGGATAGTTGCTCTAAATCTCTTGTGGTTCACCCTGAGGCAAGACTTAACAGTAAATATTGAAACAGTAAATAATAAGAGCGAGGCTTAAAAGTAACTCTTCTGCTTTAAAGCATAGCAACATAGACTGGATGAAGCTTTTACAGCATTTGTTATTAACTTACAGGATGTTAATGGTTGAATCCATATCTGGGAACAGAGGAAAGAGGAATAAAAGGGAATGCCTGAGCCTGTATTTGCCTATGTTTACTGGGAAATAAAGAAATAACAGATAGGACTAAATCTCAGAGATCTAATGTCATATACAGAAGCTATATTGGGCACAGACAATTAGAGATGAAATGTATTCTCAATGTTAAAATTAAGCAGAGGAGTTTGCTAACATTTATTGATCCTGATAACAACAACGACAAAAAATTGATGGCATTTCATTCAAACCAACAGGAAAGCTGCTTCCTGCTTCATAAGGATTAAGGTGATTGTTAAGAAAGAATTAGGGCAACTAGGGAATATGCCTGCAGGAGTCTGTGTGTTTGTGTGTCTCTGTCTATGGGAATGGAACTTTATGTATTGCGTGAAAGTCAAAATCTAGTGTTTACTACTCTGTTTTCATCAGCACTCCCCCATGGAGTTTAGGTTTCTAGACTTTATATTAACTTTTTATTGATTTCTGAAGCAAGTTGAGTGTTTACAACCTGACTAAATGTGTGTGCAGGACTGTCTTAACGGACAGGGAAAATCATCACTCATATACTTATTTTTAAAGTGTTCAATGTTTCTGCTTTAGTAGGAGTTTATAGGGATGTATATCTGACAAATCTTCTACCATTATTTTATTGTACAAATTTACTTGCACAGCCTTATTTACTTACATAGCAGTAGCCATAGTTACACATAAGAATGCCCACAGCTGACTCAACCAATATTCACAGATTTTGCTCCTTGCCAGTCTGTAATAGGAACTGCTGATGCACAAGTAAACAGACAACAAGGCCTTAAGGAACTTGCGCTCTACTGGAAAGACAGACATTCAAACAAGCATTTATAATACAAATGGAAATGAGCTGCCTTGGAGTTGTATATCAGATGCATTTGAGAGCACAGGGAGAAGGAAAGTCTTCCCACCCAGGGAAGTTAGGAAACCCTTCAAAGGGGAGCTAGCTAGCAGTTAAACTAGTTAGAGAAGACAGTACTCTGAGCATGTGCAGGAATAACTATAAAGAGTTATTGCTAGGATAGAATTGAAGAGGTGAAGACCAGAGGAAGTGGCACAATATGGGGCTAGAGAGGCAGGAAAAAACCAAATTACAATGTTATTTGACAATCCAAAGGGTGTGGATTTTACCTTAAAGAATTTTAGGTGTGGCAATCACAGGGTGAGATTTACAGTTAGATCAGTATGTGAGACAGACAAGGGAGAGCTGATTTAGGACACTGGTGGTGAGGATTTTAGGAAGCTGCGTTGGAAGAAGTGAGTAATTATTTGAATGTGGGAGAGAGGGGAATATAAGAACTATAACTTGAGTCCCAGGTTTCTTGTATCAAATGAAAATAATGCAGTAGGCGAAATCGTTGACAGTGCCCCAACTCCAGGCAAAAGAAAATAAGTCTGTTTCTAGAAAAAGCATACCCAATTTAGATAATCAAGATTCTCACGGGTTAAAGTTAAAACAACTCACAGTCAAAACATCACCAAAGGATGCCATATTGAATAAGAGTCAGTAAAAACAAGAAGCAAAATTGATAGACTCCAATGACACAGGAATTATCAGACACAGATTATTACGTATATGAAATGTTTAAAGAAGAATAGAAGAAATCTTTTAAAAAAACACTGAGCAAGTATTTGTATGAGATCATGGTCTTCTATATATAAAAATATAGGAAGAACTAAATATGGATATAAATGTATGTATATCTACCTACATATCTACTTACCTAGCTACCTACCTATGTACACCTATACATGTTTTCCATGACTGTCCACTGAGGGGACCTGGGAACAGCAACACCACAATAGTAATGAGTACATCTAGTACGCAGATGATGGCTTCTAAAATCATTTTCCACAAAAAGGAACACAGATCCCTGAAGAAAAGGCTGATTCTAGTCTGGGGCAGATAAAGTAGAAGATGATCTTGAAACATCTGTTTAGAGCAGAAAGCAGGAAAATGCTCAAAAAAAGAATGGGTCCATGATAAAAGGGAACAGACACCAGCTTGAAGGGCTCCCATGGGCCAAATCTGGGACAACTTGAACATCATTTAAAAAACAGAAGGAGCAATGGATTTTAACTTGTTAAATCAAATAGGAAACCATTAATCTATACTGATAAAAGTAAATAAATAAGTGGAAGATTTTATTAGGTGAGGACATTTACATGTTTCAAAGAACCTTCACAAAAATACTTATTAATTATAAATGAAAAAAGGTGAATTACAAAGGAAAAAATCTCCACTTTGGAGAAGCCTGGCAAGACACCACCTTAATCAAATGATCAAAATCATGGGATGATTTGAAACTGTGCATCACAAAACCAACACAGCATCTCTATAGTGCTACTCCTGCCAAAGATGCATAACTTGAACCAAATCATGAGGAAACACAAGATGAAGTCAAACTGGGGGGAATTCTACAAAATACGTGGCCACTAACCTTTAAAATGGCAAAGCCCTGAAAGTTAAGGAAAGACTGAGGAAATCTTCCAGATGGAAAGAAACCAAGGATGAATGAAGTTAAATGCTGTGTGTAACTCTGGACTAGATCCTTTTGCTTGAAAGGGCGTTACTGGGACAACTGGTGAAACTCGAATGTGATCTGAGGATTAGAAGGGAGAATAAAATAATGAAGTAATAAAATAATATTAATTTCCTGATTTTAATGGTTGTATTGTGGTTAGGTAGGAGAATGTCCTTGTTTGTGGAAAGAAGACACCAACATATTTGGGGTGATGGGATATTAGGTTGCTTTCAAATGACTCAGGAAAAAAATTCATTCTTCTGTACCTGTAAGCTTGAAGTTGTTTCAAAATGAAATAACTGAAACATTAATTAGATCTCTTACTGAGTACTTTTTACTGTGGAGATTTCTCATAGTATTTACCATGCTAATTTGTGTTTTGCATTTCTAAGAAAGAAAGAAAATATGCAGTATTGCCTACAGATTTTTTGAACAAAGCATCTCCTAGGAAACAGGTATTTAAAGACAATCTTTTCATTAAAAAATTATAAAGAAACGTAATAAATATACCAAATTCTAAGTGAATATAGGAACTAATTACTATTATGTAAATAGTAGTAAATGTGATCAGGACTGACAAAACAGTTGATTAAAGAAGGAAAATTTTTTTTAACTTTATTGAAGTATAGTTGAATGACAAGGTTGTGTAATTTCTGCTGTATAGCAAAGGGACTCAGTTATAAATATACTATTTTTCATATTCTTTTCCATTATGGTTTATCCCAGGATATTGAATATGGTTCCCTGTGATATACAGTAGGACCTTGTTGTTTATCCATCCTATATGTAATAGTTTGCATCTGCTAATCCCAAACTCCCAATCCTTCCCTCCCACTTGGCAACCACAAGTCTGTTCTCTGTATCTGTGAGTCTGTTTTTGTTTTGTAGATTTGTTCGCTATTGTCACACTTTAGATTACACATAAAAGTGATATAATTTGGTATTCGTCTTTCTCTTTCTGACTTACTTTGCTTAGCATGATAATGTCTGGGTGCATCCATGTTGCTGCAATGGCATTATTTCATTTTTTTTTTTATAGCTGAGTGAGTAGTATTCCATTGTATGTATATATGTGTGTGTGTGTATACATGTATATATATATAGTAAATAGTGCTGCTATGAACATAGGGGTGCATGTATCTTTTTGAATTATAGTTTTGCCTGGATATATGCCCAGGAGTGGGATTGCTGGTTCATATGGCAACTCTATTTTTAGTTTTTTGAAGAACCTCAAAAAACTGTACCAATTTACATTGGCTGTACCAATTTACATTCCCACCAACAGTGTAAGAGGGTTCCCTTTTCTCCCCACCTTTCCAGCATTTATTATTTGCAGAGTTTTAATGATGGCCATTCTGACTGGTGTGAGGTAGTACTTCACTGTTGTTTTGATTTGCATTCCTCTAATAATTAGTGATGATGAGCATCTTTTCATGCGCTTATTGTGCATCTGTACATCTTCTTTGGAGAAATGTCTATTTAGGTCTTCTGCTCATTTTTCAATTGGGTTGTTGTTGGTGGTGGTGGTGTTATTGAATTGTAGGAGCTGTTTGTATATTTTGGAAATTAAGCCCTTGTTGGTTGCATCATTTGTAAATATTTCATCCCAGTCTGTAGGTTGTCTTTTTGTTTTGTTTTTTGTTTCCTTTGCTGTGCAAAAGCTGATATGTTTGATTAGGTCCATTTGTTTATTTTTGCTTTTATTTTCTATTGCATTGGGAGACTGACCTAAGAAAACATTGGTATGACTTATGCCAGAGAAAGTTTGACCTATAGTCTTTTTTTTTCACGGTACGCGGGCCTCTTACTGTTGTGGCCTCTCCTGTTGCGGAGCACAGGCTCCAGATACACAGGCTCAGTGGCCATGGCTCACGGGCCTAGCCGCTCCGTGGCATGTGGGATCTTCCCAGACCGGGACACGAACCCATGTCCCCTGCATCGGCAGGCGGACTCTCAACCACTGCGCCACCCGGGAAGCCCCCTATATTCTTTTATAGGAGTTTTATGGTGTCTTGTCTTATATTTAAGTCTTTAAGACATTTTGAGTTTATTTTTGTGTATGGTGTGAGGGTGTGTTCTAACTTCTTTGATTTTCATGTGGCTGTCCAGCTTTCTCAACACCACTTGCTGAAGAGACTATATTTTCCCCATTGTATATTCATGCCTCCTTTGTCAAAGATTAGTTGTCCATAGGTGTGTGGGTTATTTCTGGGCTTTCCATTTTGTTCTGTTGATCTGTGTATCTGTTTCTGTGCCAATACCATGCTGTTTTGATTACTGTAGCTTTGTAGTATTGTGTGATGTCTGGGTGGGTTTTGCTTCCTACTTTGTTCTTTTTCCTCAGGATTCCTTTGGCAACTCTGGGTCTTTTATTGTTCCATATAAATTTTAGGATTGTTCTAGTTCTGTGAAAAACATCATGGGTAATTTGATAGGGATCTCATTAAATCTGTAGATTGCTTTGGGGAGTATAGCCATTTTAACGATTTTGATTCTTCCAATCCAAGAGCATGGAATATCTTTCCATTTCTTTGACTCATCCTTAATTTCCTTTATTAATGTTTTATAGTTCTCAGCATATAAGTCTTTCACCTTCTTGGTCAGGTTTACTCCTAAGTATTTTATATTTTTAAATGCAATTTAAAAAGGTGTTGTTTTTTTTACATTCCCTTTCTGATATTTCATTGTTAATGTAATAAAGAAATGTAACTAATCTCTATATGTTAATCTTGTATCTTGCTACCTTGCTGACTTTATCAGTTCTAGTAATTTTTGTGTGGAGTTTTAGGGTTTTCTATATATAGTATCATGTCATCTGGAAATAATGACAATTTTCCCTCTTCCTTACCAGTTTGAATATCTTTTACTTCTTTTTCTTATCTAATTGCTGTGGCTAAGACTTCCAGTACTATGTTGAAGAGAAGTGGTGAGAGTGACCATCCTTGTCTTGGTCCAGATTTTAGTGGGAAGGCTTTCAGCTTTTCACCATTGGGTATTATATTGGCTGTGGGTTTGTCGTAAATAGCTTTTATTATGTTGAGGTATGTTCCCTCTATACCCACTTTTGTAAGGGTTTTTATCATGAATCGATGTTAAACTTTATCAGTTCCTTTTTTGCATCTATTGAGATGATCATCTGGTTTTTGTCTTTTGTTGATGTGGTGTATCACATTGATCTTGCATATGTTGAACTATCCTTGTGACCCTGCAATGAATCCAACTTGGACGTGGTGTATGCTCTTTTTTATGTGTTGTTGGAGTTGGTTTGCTAATATTTGTTGAGAATTTTTGCATCTATATTCATCAGAGATACTGGCCTGTAATTTTCTTTTCTGGTAGTGTCTTTGTCTAGTTTTGGTATCAGGGTGATGGTGGCTTAATAGAATGTCTTTGGGAATCTTCCCTCCTCTTCAGTCTTTTGGAAGAGTTTGAGATGGATCAGTATAAGTTCTTCTTTGGATGTTTGGTAGAATTCACCTGTGAAGCCATCTAGTCCTGGACTTTTGTTTGTAGGCTTTTTTTTTTTTTATTACAGAATCCTATTTCACTTCTGGTGATTGATCTGTTCAAGTCATCTATTTCTTCTTGATTCTGCTTTGGTGGGCTGTATGTTTGTAGAAAGTTGTCCATTTCTTCTAGGTTGTCAAATTTGTTGGCATATAATTGTTCATAGTATTTTCTTTTTTTTTTTTTTTTTGTATTTCTGTGTTATCAGTTGTGATTTCTCTTCTTTCATTTCTTAATTTGTTTATTTGGGTCTTCTCTCTTTTCTTCTTGGTGAGCCTGTCCAGAGGTTTATCAATTTTGTTCACCCTTTCAAAGAACCAGCTCTTGGTTTTATTGATTTTTTTTCTATTTTTTTAATCTCTATTTCCTCTCTGATCTTTATTATCCCCTTCCTTCTTCAGGTTTTGTTTGTTCTTTTTCTAATTCTTTTGGTGGTGGGTCAGATTGCTTATTTGAGATTTTTCTTGTTTCTTAAAGGAGGACTATCACTATGAACTTCCCTCTAAGAACTGCTTTTACTGCATCCCATAGATTTTGTATGGTTGTGTTTTCATTGTCATTTGCCTCAACGTATTTTTAAAATTTCTTCTTTGATTTCATCATTGACCCATTGGTGTTTTAGTGGCATGTTGTTTAGTCTCCATATAATTGCTTTTTTCTTGTTTCTTTTTCTGTGGCTGATTTCTAGTTTCATGCTGTAGTGGTCAGAAAAGATGCTTGAAATAATTTCTATACTCTTAAATTTGTCGAGGCTTGTTTTATGCCCTAGGATGTGGCCAGTCCTAGAGAATGTTGCATGTGCACTTGAAAAGAATGTGTATTCTGCTGTTTTGGGGATGTACTGTCCTGAAAATATCAATTAAGTCTAACTGTTCTATTGTATCATTTAGGATCTCTGATGCCTCATTGATTTTCTGTCTCAAAGATCCATTCACTGATATGAGTGGTATGTTAAATTCTCCTAGTATTATTGTATTCCTATCAATTTCTCCCTTTATGTCTGTTAGGAAGGAAGTTATTTTAAAGTTATACATATATTAAATATTTTTTAACTTTAAACATAAATTTTCAGTAATTCACAAATATTTTTATATAGGGCACTTTTTTCCTTCTCTCTCTTTCTCTCTGTCTTTTTTTTTTTGAATGGGGGTCTACTAATTGGATCTATGCATAATCTTTTAAAAATAAATTATATGTGTGTGAGTGTGTGTAATAAATCCTTTAGAATGAAATAGGTAATCATCAGGTTGCTCTCTTTCTTACTATTTTTAATGCCTTTTTGATCAATATTTTGCAGTTGCCTCACTACAATAATTTGAGATAAAAATTTTAGTAATTTTTCACTGGGAGTCTTTACAAATCATTAAAGTACGTTTTCATGGAATATGTTTTCTCTATATATAACATTTTATAGGATTATGTACAATTTAATTAAATTGTAACATTAATTTAGCAAGTCAAGAGGCGGTAAAATGTTAAGAGAACAAATGTTGCCGAGTTTTGGTAAGCAGTTCAGTTAGTGGAAGCAGCAGCTTTGCCAGATGACTAGGGAGCAGTCTGTGAGTCAAATATTCATTGTCATGGACACAGGCAGCCAACTTTATGAAAGGAATAGGAAATGTTTGTTAATCCAGGCAAAAAGGTCATCAGATGTTTTCTCTAGGGTAGGACTCCGGGTTATTTTGTTCTCTTCCTCTCTGCATTTTTCATCTTGTCTGTTTATAAAGATACTCCACTGATTTTGTAATGGAAAGCATCTCTGAAAATATAATGAGTCTTATTGAAGGAATATATAAACCTACTTTTAACTTGGTTCATTTTCTTTGGTCAGAAGCAATCTGAGAGGCCAAATTTCCAGCCATAGACTGGATCACAACACAGCCTATCTGATTTGTTCATAAATATAGAAACATCAGGCTGTTCTTAATTCTGAATTGTGAGAATATTACCACTGAAGCAGCGTAGCCACATGGCATGCTTTGGTTTGCTTGCCAGTTACAGATCATATAGCAGTCGAGATAATTTCAACAGGTGCTCTTCAGAGAAACAAAAACATGAAAGCTGAAGTCATTTTGACATTTTGAATGCACAGTAAACTCAGTAAGGGAAAGGGTAAGAAGCATCAGATTTTTTCAAAAGTATGTCCTTCTTTTACGATTTGGTGAATATATGAAGTAATAGAATCATTTATTTAATGCATATCAATATTAGAAACATTTTTATGTTTGTAAACAACATACTAACTACATTTTTACATAAAGCTTGGTAACTTGTACCGAGAGGCATTACTGAGTCCCCCTCACCTTTTTAGCAGGATTTGTGTTTAATACCTCGGAAAATGTTTTGAAATTATGGAATGTAAAGCATTAACATAGCCAAGGATTAGATGTGCCATTATGTTCTTTCAAACCTGAATAGCATTTATTTTTACTTTATTAGATTTGGGTTTCAGTTCTAACGGGCCTTCATCTACATCATCAGAAAAGATAAAAATAATCTACTTTTACAAGTTTAGTATGATGCCTTTGTCTACATAGATAAGAACATATTTTAAATGCAATGGTAAGTGTGAAGATATTGATTATTACCCTGGAGTTTCCGCTAAGCCTGAGTAAAACATTGTCCACAACTGTAATTCCATTAACCCAACATGATAAAATATGAATGGTCTTTTCCACCAATTTCATTTGAAACCTGTCACTGTGTTTGCGCTAATATCTGTGGTTACCAATTGAAACACTCTGTGAGCTAGAGTCCAGAGGTTTTGTTTTGGCTTGTGTAAAGTTTTGTCAGGTCAGAGTTTTCATTGTGGCCTAAACAGAGATAACAAAACATTTCCATATGGACTACCCATCCACTCAACTGCCATATCTTAAAATGCTTTCATTGATTCAAAACCAAAGAGTTTTCAAACCATTGAGTTAAAAGTTTGACTAAAGTGAATTTAACTTTAGTGGCAGTTTTTAAAAAGAGTTTAATTCAAGCTGTTCCTTGTGCTTGAGCAAAGCTATGAATCCCAGTTCACAAATGAACGAACTCATCTATAAACTGGAGTTGCTATAGGCTCTGCCAGACAGGTGGGCAGGAATGAATTTTGTCTTCCCTAAGTGGGCTACATTTAACCAGAGAAATGTTTTCCCCAGGGTTATATTTGCATAGTAGGATTTAAGAGGCTCTAGTTAGTTTCTTCTCTATCTCAGCAGAAAAATTTACTTCCATCTCCTGATGGAAATTCTTCATTTGAAATTTACTAAAAGTGTGTGAATAGAGAATTATTTAAATAGTGTCTTACATCTAAATGTGAATGCTCCTGGAAAGGCTGAGGACTTTACATCTATCCATTCATCTATACTCAGCTTTCACATCTGTTAATTAGATCAACTGCCCTTTTTTCTATGATGGGTTTCTTCCCTTATGTATTGAACCCTAACTCCTCCCACCTGCTCAAGGAAATGTGTCCAGCAGTTTCAACCCTTTATCCTGCATTATCAATCGTTTTCCTCTCTGCTAATTATTTTCATCATCATATAAACATGTTTCTTCCATTAAGAAAAAAATCTTAACCATCCTTCCCTCTCCAGCTATTGCCCCATTTCTCTACCCTCTTTTGCAGCAAAACTCAAAAAATAATAATAAGGATCCACGGTCACAGATTCCAATTCTTTTCATTCTTTCCTGAAACTGCTCCAAACAGACATACCAAAACATCTCTTATGGTCACCTTGGACCTGCTGTTGCTAAATACAGTGGTCAATTTTCAGTCCTCATTTTATATGACCCATCAGGAGCATTTAACCTCGTTGGTCACCCATAGTTCCTTGAAATAATTTCATTGGTAGGCATCTAAAACACCTACCTTTAGTCATTCCTTCTTCACCTACTTACTGCTTCTGCCTCATCTCACCAACTACTTAATATTAGAGTTCAAATAAAGAACAGTCCTTGGACCTTTTCTGTTCCTTTCTGCTCTCATTCCTTCAGCAATCTCATCCATTCTCACAAACTTAAATTATCATTTAGACGTTAAGGATTCTCCCAGTTTTATATCCCCAGCCCAGATGACTCCCTTAAATTCCAGACTTGTATATTCAGCTACCTATTCAACGTCTCCCCTGGATAACTAAGACATCTCAGACTCAACATACCTAAAATTGAACTCCTGATACTGATGCAAAACTTGCTCTGCTTTCAATTTTGCCATCTCAATTTATAGCAACTCTTAACTTCCCAATACTTTAGTCATGAACCTTTGTGTCATCAGTGACCCTCTCTTTCTCTTCCTCCTTACCATCCATCTATTACTAAGTCCCATTCAGAATCCAGCAACTTCCTACCAGCCTGACGAATGGCTTCACCTGCATATTTGTAATAGTTTCCTAACTGGTCTGCTTGCTTCTACTTTGCTTCCTTGTAGTCTATTTCTAACATGGTACTTAGAATGAGCCTTTTAAAATCACAAGTCATATCACATCATTTCCCCATTCAAAACCCTCAAAGGCTCTATTCTCCATCTGCCTCACCTCCCATAATCACTTGGCTTCATCTCCTCTAATCTAATTACACTGGTCTCCTTACTCTTCTTAGACCATGATGGACATCTTTCCTGCCTCAGGGCCTTTGCACTTCCAGTTTCTCCCGCCTAGACTGCTTTCCCCCTTTATATCTTCCTGACTTGCACACTTGGTGATTTTATTCAATTGTCACCTCAGTGAAGCTGTTCCTAACAACCATTTGCCACTAAAACTACTTCCAGGTACCTTCTATCCCTCTCTTTTGCTTTGTTTCTCCTTACAGCACTTATTTTCTTCTAACATACACAGTGATTTGTTCAGTCAATTGTCTGCACCCTCCCACTAGAATGTAAGCTCACTGAGGGCAGGAAATTTTATTTTGTTTTCTGTTGCATATTCTACAGCTGGAATAGTGGTAGGCACTCAATAAATATTTGTTAAATTAATATGTAAACCTTGAGTAAATTCTGGGTTAAGTATACTGAAGTAGCATGAACTGCAAAATGTACAGGATAGTAAAGGGGAAGGAGAAGACTGATAACTTGTAGTAAGTGAAGAGGATAGTCCCCTGAAACTCTCTGAAAGAGGCACCTTGTAAAGCTAAGGGCTTGGGATTGAATTACGAAGGGAGGTTGGAGAGGACAGAACAATTTTCTTTAAAGCTGTCCTTGACCTTAATAGTACCTGCCAGAGATAATGTTGAATTCAAAATAATTATAGATGAAAGGAGGAGAGTTTCCTCTAGTGATTTTTTTCCTGCTCTGTTTTTTCCTGGCTCCCAGTTTGTGGAGTGGGGTGAGGGAGTAGGAGATCAGGGAGGAAAAGGGCTCAAGGCTGCTTGTCCAGGCTTCATTTCCAAGCCAAGGTCTGAAGCGACAACTGAGTTCCAATTGCCAGACAGAACCCTAGAGCAGTTGATCATTGTTAGACCAAGTTCCCCAAATTAATCACTTTATTTTACTGAAGACTGATTAGGAAGAAGGAAATTATCTCTTAGAGCAAGAATTACAGTCGTCCCTCAGTATCTGATAGGGGACTCGCTCCAGGACACCCCCTCAGATACCAAAATCGGAGGATGCTCAAGTCCCTCGTACAAAATGGTGTAGTATTTGCACGTAACCTACCCATATCCTCCCTTGCACTTTAATCTCTAGATTACTTATAATGCTTAATACGATGTAAGTGCTGTGTAAATAGTTGTAAGTACAATGTAAGTGCAATGTAAATAGTTGTCAGTGCATGGCAAATTCTAAGTGTTGCTCTTTGGAAGTTTCTGGAATTTTTTTTCTTATGTTTTTGATCTGAGTTTGGTTAAATCTGAGGATGCAGAACCTGCACGTATAGAGAGCTGACTGTAGAAGGTTTTCATGGGTCAACAAAGACCTTGATCAGATTACAACAAAAACAACAATATCCATTTATTAAGGGTTTACTGTGACTGTTGTGTTGTATCTATCACAGTTGACCCTTGAATGACATGGGCTTGAACTGCACGGATCCACTTATACATGGATTTTTTTCACTCAATACATACTGCAGTACTGTATGATCCGTGGTTGGTTGAATCTGAGGATGTGGAACCTTGGATACAGAGCGCCAACTATAAAGTTATACCGTTTTTCAACTGCACCCCTAAGCCCCACGTTGTTCAAGGATCAACTGCATTTGTAATCTTAACAAGAACATTTCAAAGAAGGGATAAGCATACCTTATCAGATGAGGGCACTGAGGCTTTGAAAGTTACTGAGGCTAAATATCTGCATGCCTATTCTGTTGTACAAAGCACAAATGATTTCTCTCTTTCTTTTTTTTCATTTAAGGAATTCTTTGGGGTGGAAGGAATTCCAGGCTCCAACACTGGAATGCCGAGGCGATGCAGATACAAACCAAAGACAGTAAATCCTAATGCTGTTTCATGTTAAAGCTGATCTTAACATTTAAAGCCAATTTAGTATGTTTTTAAAAAGTTTTATATAATATCACTGAGTTCAGTGATAGAAAGCAGCATGGGAAATGAATCATTCCAGTTGTACCTATTAATCATTCTCCACACAGAGAGAAGGTCAGACTATTTCCATAGGGCCCCTTAAACATAAATAAGAGCAAGAGTCATGTTGTTTAGATGGGGTAACATTTATTTCCATACCAAGGAGAACAAAAGCCATTTTCACTAGGCATTATGTTTATCTCTAGCACTTTTTTGAGCTAGTAAAATATTTTAGCAAAACAAGTAATTAATCATGTTAAAAATATTTAGAACTACAAAGCAAAGGGGATCCCCCCCCAAAATAAACTTTCCACTCAGTTACAAGATAGTGCATTTTCAAAGTTCTCACCATTCACATGTTGCCACTGGAAACTGAATTTGTAATTGACACTTGTACTTTGTAGTGAACAATATGGCACCACACATTTATTCCTGTAATTATTTTAGAACTTTTAAATTGTGGCTTTTATTTGAAAGGCCTTAGGACATGGTAAACACAGCCAAGATTATTGAGGATTTATTGTTTGAGATGTTTTACTTAACTCTAAGTAATTTAATTGAAGTCAGTAAATCTCAAGGAAGATATATCAAATGGTCTACGCTGTGCTTGCAACATACAAGGCAATGGTTGGGGATTAAAAATTGTATAAGATACAGCTGTCTCAACATTTAAAAACATACATTGAGAAAACCATTTGAGAGCTTGGCAAGAGGGATCAGAAGATAAGCCCTATTCACACAAACCAAAAAACCAAAAACAAACTTTGGTGTTAAAAAGAACAGGAGTAATTAATGCAGCATGAATATATTTGCATTATAGTCCTGTATCTTACTGCCAATATGTTTAATTATAGACAGTATCACTGATTGACATCTATATGTATATATATGAATATGTATATACAAATTTTGAGAAACACTGATATGTGAATAAAGTTATGCAAATTCAAAAACAATTTTGAACTTCACTCATTCTATACTTTTTAGAGATAAGTAATCGTTTCTAACAAAAAATGTCAAACTAAAGATTTCTTAGCATTCCCTTTACTTGATTTCCTGGAAGAAATGAAACATTTATTGAATTATTCTAGTGTTATCAAGAATGGAAGACAGGGTAACACTGTTTATATTCAAATATCTCCCACAGGTTAGCAAGCAAACTTTCTGTAAAGAACAATAGTAAATATTTTAGGCTTTGTGGTCATACTCAGCTCTGGCATGTATGTTCCAATAATTTTATTCGTGGACACAGAAATTTTAATTTCATGTAATTTTCATGTGTCACAAAATATTGTTTTGATTTTTCCCCCAATCATTTAAACATGTAAAACTGTACTTTAAAAATTATATGCAAAAACAGGGGACTGCAGACCCCTGATATAACTTGTTTTCCCGGTCCGAGTCACAAAATGGCTTTCATGTTTGTATACATATAAACTATCCCTCAGGGATATAATAATTGCAACTGATCATTTAGTGTTTATATGCCAAACATTATTCAATATACTTATTAACCTGTATAAGCACCTTTAATAATCAGGCCAACCCTAAAAGTAAGGAATATTATTGCCTCCATTTTACAAAGAAAGAAACTGAGTAGTGAATAACTGGCTTGGTATCACACACTTATGGGATCAGGCCTAGAATCTGTGCTCTTAGCCTCTGTTCTTTGCCACCTGGCTGCCTGGTGATGTGCTATGTTTCCAGCTACAGAACAGGGAACTGTGAACTACTTAAGCTCTTTTAAATTTATAGGGATGGTGTTTTTATGTGAACTGGTAAAGATAAATGCAAATTGTTCAATTTTTGAGATTTTTTTTTTGGCAACTAGAGTATTTGAGACATGAAGTAATACAGTTGAGGGGAAAAAAAAGTATTGGTGATAATGTGTATAGCTGACTCCCATCACAAAAATACTAACATATTTTCCTTGGGTTGGGAAATTCTAAGTGTCTTGGAGAGTTAACTCATTTGACATCCTGATGCCAGAGAAACTTTACCTAAAACACAGCAGGATATTAAGTATATATTTTAGTTTGAGTCATCTCTTAATTGTCACATTGTTTTTCTATGTAAGAACTGTTGATATTTAAACTGTGCACAATCTCTTAATTCTTTGTATTTGTTTTTAATGCAGCATGAGGTGTTCATAAGTAATACAAATAAAAACTAATATTTATTATCCAAACTCCTTTCTTAGAATAACTTAGCACACATCTCTAGAAATAGATTATTATTTTATACATGGCAGGGAGGCATGGAGTTATTCAATTTGGTAATTACACTACCATTCTTTGGATAGTATTATGCAATTTCTTGTAAGATTAATCCATTAAATAAATTCTTTTTATTTTTATAATGGGCTTGATAGATTAAAATAGCTCATTATTTTCCTTAATAAGACAATTTAAACTGTTAATTAGCAGGAATATGCCCATTATTTTTCAAAGCCTCATAATATTTTTATAATGCAGGTGTGCTTATTTTGTAGAATTACATTTCTTATACCTTCTGTAATTATCCGCATAGTATTTGCATATATTAGAGGCATTTCTGAATATATATGTATGTGTGTGTTTATCATAACCATCATGAAATGGCCATATTTATGATTTTAAGCCCAAACCTAGAATATATATGCCCTCTTTAATTTTTAATAAAGCTTTTATTTAATCTCTTCATCTAGGTCTTTTAGATGATCACAGGGGAATGTAAATAAAACAATTCACAGTAATTTCTATACGGTCTTCCCTACTAGACTTTGTATCTTTGCCTAGAGATTTGCTACTCTACCAAACTGAGCTGATTCAAACTCTTCCCTGACCTTTAAATGTTCTTACTGAAGTAGAAGTCAGAGGAAAGAGAGATCATGATTGAATTTTGAACAAAAGCCAGTATGAAAATGTAGACCGGAATTCTGTCTGGCTATGAAACTGGAACAAAATAATGACAATTTTAAAAATCATATGCAAAGCAGAGCTGATAGAAAATAGAATAACTGAAAAACATTAGCAGGGATAGAATGACCTGGAAAATCTCCTCCTGGCGACTTGTACTCCCTCTGCCGACACCCAGTATGAGTCCCCAGGGTAAACAATTCCATTCCAATAAATGTTGTTGAAAAGAAAAGATAACTTTTCTTATCAGACAACAACTAAATGTATGGCATAATTACTCTGCAGAGGACCGTAATATGCTCACGTAATTTTTTTTAAAGAACTGATTGCCTGTTGAAGGTTTGTTCTCCCAACAATAGCCTGTGGCATCCACCTTGATAATGGACCAGATAACAAATGGTATTTCTTGAAGGACACATTCAAATTACAGCACTACTTCAGAGAAAAGCAACTTTATTCCTCTATTATCATGGACATTGAGAAAACATTTTTGATTTTACGGTTTTTATAAGTTAAGGAGATCTCTTGAGTAGTCACCTGGTTATTGGAAAAACCTGGCCATGGACGTTCTCTTTCCTTTTCAGACTATAGCATTTATTTTAAAAGTAACTATAACTAGACTCTAAAATAGTGTCAATTGGGCAATGTTATATTTTAGAGTTGATTCCTAATGTGACATTAAACTAAAAATCTTAGAGTTCTCCAGGTTTTCTACATATTGCCTGAATAAAGCCTTATTTTTTGATTCAGAGCCTCATTTTTAAAATGAGATTTTACAACAATGTCTGCAACACCTAATTGTGCATTTAGAGAAACTTTACTATCTCTACAAAGTTGGAATTGTATAGAATTATGCTATATGTTATAATAATGTAGCTTTATACTATATTGCTTTATAAATGGGATTTTTTCATTTAACTAAAACAGTGAATATTTTCTCATGTCACTGAAACATGATTTCTCACGCATTGCAAAATAAGATATTTAATAGCTGCATAGAATCCCATCATAGGATAGTATTAGCATTCACTTTGTTTTTTTTCTGTTACATCAGAATTTCTGTTGATAATTCAGTACCATTACTCCTACATCTATGTTCTCCCCTTTATTAAAGGGCTAGACACCTGGGAACTGTGTTTTCCAGAATCCCTGACAACAGGTTTCCACATAGATTCTGCCAACAAGGGACACTTGAGTAGAATTTAGAAGGTAGAGAGCAGAAGTCATTACTGTTCTGTGTCTGCAGTGGGCAGATACCCACTGCCACTGTAGGGAATAAGATTATCTGTAGCAGTTTTCTGTAACTCCCCAATTTCTAGTTTTCTGAAACAAGCAGCAATTTCTCTCACCCTTGTTCTCCCAGTCATCCCAACAATTTTGTAAATCTTTGATCCCCTGTATTTCATTCTGATTAAAATACCAAGAGGGGTTTCTGGTTTTCTGACAGAACCCTGACTGAAATAGTCATGACTATTCAAAAAGGACTGAATCAAAAATTATGGACCGTATTAGGTTTTTGGTAAATTGCCAGAAAGGTTTCCAGAAAATGTGTGTAGTTTCATTAGCATGACAACATATGAAAGTAAATTTTTCCACGTTAATATCATTGTATATAGTTGTTAAAAAGTTTTTGCTAGTTTAATATATTAAAACATGGCAGCTTACTTGTTCATTTATTTCATGGTGAAGAGATTAACAATATTTTCTTACTTGGCAATTTTTATTATTTGTAAAAGAATTTTTGAACAGCTTAGTTGTAACATTTTCTCATTTTTTAAATAAACTTAATTTTAGAACAGTTTTCTTTACATAGATTCTGCACCCCAGTTTCTCCTATTATTAACATCTTACATTAGTAGAATGCACTTGTTACAATTAATGAACCAATGATACATTATATTATCTATAAAATCATGAATATAAGTAATCAACACTAGGAGCATACACACCCAAACTGAGAAACACTGATTTGTGGCTTTTAAAAACCTTTTTTACTTGAAGATATAGATTTTTAATTGATTTTGTGATCATAAATTGCTTTCTATTTTACTTCTATTTGTTTTATATACAATGGAGCTCCTCAACCCAAGATTCAATAAATATTTATTAAGCTAAGTTTATTTCCTAGTTTCTTTATAGATACATCTTTGATCTATTTGGTACTTACTTTGAAAAATTGAGTAAAGAATCTAAATTTAACTTCCCCTTCATAGTACAACACATTTTCCAGGATGATACATTGAATAATTAATTTCATCCCCTTTAATTTAAATGCAACATTTACATATAAATGTTTTTGGACTCTAATTCGTTCCAGTGATAACTTTCCGTTCTTATTTCATTCCTCGTTGTTATATTTATTGTATATTTAAATAGGTTTTAATGTATGTTGGTACAAGTTGCTTTCTCATTTTTTTCTTTCAGAGTAATCTGATCATCTTAATAATTCTTCTTCCAGATTGACTATAGAATCAGTTTGGCTTCAAAAATCTTTTTGAAATTTTTATGGTAATTGTTTTAATTATTTTATAGAAAGTTAAGAACTTTGCACTATATACTTCTGTGACACAACTTTTCTCTTTAATTTTTTAAGCCATATTTTGTACCTTTCCGGAAAATGAAGACTTTCTTATCAGTATATTCTCACATCTCTTTCCTACTGCATTTAACCTCAGATTTAGTTTATCATGTTATGCTGTCATGAACAATCTTTTGTTGCTTTTTATTCTAAGTGATAATTAGTAGGAGAGAATAGTAGGAGAATGCTTGATATAACACTGCAACTAGCAATTTTTGAAGTGTGTAAATATGGTGTGAGTGTGTGTATATTTGAGCTTCTATATCACTTATAATTTTTACTTCTGTTGTTGTCTAATTTTTCCTGTATATAGGACTATCTTGATACCAATGATATAAATGTAAAATCAAACACAGCATTGACTTTATAATAATGTAATTTAAAATTGTATTAGGAAAAAAAATAAAAAAATAAAATTGTATTAGGAATTTACATTATGTGTATTTAAGTGTACAATAGCATTTTTCTGGAAAATCTTTTAAATTACTCTCATGATTTCTCTTATTAGACAGTTATGACAGTTTTGAAAATTACATTTTAATCTTTCTAATAATATAGCCCTATTCTTTTTCTAATTGCATTGGCTTAAAATTCCAAAATTATATTATTGGTTATACAGTTCTCACTCTCAAGTTTAATGGGAATAACTCTATTTTACCATTTAGTATGTATTAGTTATTGATTTGAGATTAGTAGCCTTTTTTCATGTTGAACAGGTAAAATTCACTCCTAGGTTACTAAAAATTTTAATCAGGAATAGGTACTGAATTTATCAAACTTTCATATCAAAGTAAATATTACATAAACTAATTTTATCTATTACTGTGAAGTATCATATCTCTACACAGCTCAAATTAATGTCCTCTCACTTTATATAGATCTTTGAGCTTACAAGTGAATTTGGCTTGAAGTTTTTCTTTGGTAGACAACTTTTATCAGATGTAGGAGTCAGTTATGCAGTATTTGAACATAAATAAGAATTTTTTTCATATTTTCCTATGATCTGGAAAGGTGTGTATAGCAAAGGATTGATCTTTTCCTTGAAAGATTGACATAGAGTTTACCAGTAAACTCTCAGGGTCTCTCCTAATACCTCTTGGAGGGTCTCAGTATTTTGGATATATGGCTATTAGTTTGAGATTTTACCTTTCTTCATCTATTTTTTAGTCTATTTTGGTAATCTATATTCCCTTCAAAATAATCTAGATCACTGATTTTTAGGTTTGTTTTTTAGAATCATAAATGCTATTCTCTTACAATTTTCATTTTCTCATGTCTCATGTCTCCTTCTTCCTTACAATTTAGATTTCATGTTCTTTTATTACTATTTGGGGATGTTTGGATTTCTTTTTTAAATCGGGCTAGCCAGATGTTGGACTATTTTATTATTTTCTGAGATCTGTTATGAGTAGTAATTTTATTTTTCTGCCTTTTTAATTAATTAATTTTTACCTTTATTATTTCCTCTTTCCTGCTGCCTTGAAATTTCTCCTATCCCGTTTAATCAAATATTCATTATTTTTAGTCTTTCTTCTTCTAATCAAATATTTATGGTTAGAAATTAAGTGACAGATACAAATATGGTAGCATTCAGTACAGAGTTCATTTGATCTATTGTGTAAGCTCTATGTCATCACTTCTTGCTTCTTTTCTGTTAATATATTTTTTAGGTTTTGCTACAAGGGAAGTACTTTGTTTTCCCTCCCTTTCTAATATATTACTTTGCATGCACAGTACTGTTTTTATTTCATCATCTCTCTCTTCTAAAAATGCAATCAAAACGAAACAATATTTAAAATAATATGACACTGTATTCATATCTTGCAGAACTGTGACAGTGAAACAGTCAGACTCTGTGTTTTGCTCTGCACTGATCTCTTCCCCTTCACCTCATTCCTATCCAAATTAGGGGTGTTAGGGAGGTTGTTTGAGTTTATCTTCTGATTAATTCCCAGTGATACTACTGTTGAAAATGTCAGAAGGTTATACAGTCCTACAATTGTCTTCTCCCTCACCTATGCCTGTGCATTGGGGAAGCTTTCTTCTAACCATGACCAAGGCAGGAGAAAATGGGTTATTAATAATCTTCAGACAGTGTGATAGCAGAAACCAAGGTTAAATGTTTCTTAGGAATTTGATACATAATTTAAGAGAATAAAAACAAACTGGGCATAAAAGTAAACAAAACAAAACAAAACAAAACAAAACCTTATTTATTTATTTATTTATTTACGGTACGCGGGCCTCTCACTGTTGCGGCCTCTCCCATTGTGGAGCACAGGCTCCAGATGCACAGGCTCAGCGGCCATGGCTCATGGGCCCAGCCGCTCCACGACACGTGGGATCTTCCCGGACTGGGGCACGAACCTGTGTCCCCTGCATCGGCAGGCGGACTCTCAACCACTGCGCCACCAGGGAAGCCCAACTTTTAAATTTTTTTCCAGCACAGTGATTCAGTTACATACATTCTTTTTCAGATTCTTTTCCATTATACATTATTACAAAATACTGGGTGTGGTTCCCTGTGCTATATAGTAGGTCCTTGTTGGTTATCTATTTTATATATAGTAGTGTGTATATGTTAATCCTAAACCTAATTTATCCCTCCCTCCTCCTTCCCCTTTGGTAACCATCAGTTTGTTTTCTATCTCTGTGGGTCTATTTCTGTTTTATAAATGAGTTCATGTTTATCTTTCTTTTTGAGATTCCACATACAAGCAATATCATATATTTGTCTTTCTCTTTCTGATTTACTTCACTTAGTATGATAGTCTCTAGGTCCATCCATGTTGCTGCACATGACATAATTTCATTCTTTTTCATGGCTGAATAATATTCTATATATACCACATCTTCTTTATCCATTCATCTGTTAATGGACAATTAGTTTTTTTTTCCATGTCTTGGCTATTGTAAATAGTGTTGCAATGAACATGTGGGGTGCATGTATCTTTTCAAATTAGAATTTTGTCTGGATATATGCCCACGAGTGGGATTGTAAGATCATATGGTAACTCTTTGTTTAGTTTTTTAAGGAATCTCCATACTGTTCTCCATAGTGGCTGCACCAATTTACATTCTTACCAACAGTGTAGGAGGGTTCCCTGTTCTCCACACCAAATCCATAATTTATTATTTGTAGACTTTTTGATGATGGCTATTCTGACTGGTGTGAGGTGATACCTCATTGTAGTTTTAATTTGCATTTCTCTAATAATCAGCAAAGTTGAGCATCTTTTCATGTGCCTGTTGGCCATCTGAATGTCTTCTTTGGAGAAATGTCTATTTAGATCTGCCCATTTTTTATTGGGTTGTTTTTTGTTTTTTTTTTTGATATTGAGCTGTAAGAGCTGTTTGCATATTTTGGAGATTAATCCTTTGTTGGTCACATTATTTGCAAATATTTTCTCCCATTCTGTAGGTTGCTTTTTGTTTTGTTTATGGTTTCCTTTGCTGTGCAAAAGGTTTTAAGTTCAATGAGGTCCCATTTGTTTATTTTTGTTTTTATTTCCATTACTCTAGGAGATGAATTCAAAAAGATATTGCTGTGATTTATGTCAGAGAGTGCCTCTGCCTATGTTTTCCTCTAAGAGTTTTAGAGTATCTGGTCTCATATTTAGGTCTTTAATCCATTTAGAGTTTATTTTTGTATATGGTGTTAGAGAATGTTCTAATTTCATTCTTTTACATGTAGCTGTCCAGTTTTTCCAGCACCACTTATTGAAGACATTGTCTTTTCTTCATTGTATAGTCTCACCTCCTTTGTTGTAGATTAATTGACCATAGGTGTGTGGGTTTATTTCTGGGCTTTCTATCCTGTTCCATTGATCTATATTTCTCTTTTTGTGCCAGTACCATAGTGTTTTGATGACTATAGCTTTGTAGTATAGTCTGAAGTCAGGGAGCGTGATTCTTCCAGCTCTGTTTTTCTTTCTCAAGATTGCTTTGGCTATTTGGGGTCATTTGTGTTTCCATACAAATTAAAAATTTTTTGTTGTCCTAGTTCTGTGAAAAACGCCATTGGTAGTTTGATAGGGATTGCATTGAATCTGTAGATTGCCTTGGGTAGTATAGTCATTTTAACAATGTCGATTCTTCCAATCCAAGAACACAGTATATCTTTCCATCCGTCTGTGTTGTCTTCAATTTCTTTCATAGGTGTCTTATAGTTTTCAGAGCACAGGTCTTTTGATGGTGATGATGAAGAGGATTGTTTCCTTAATTTCTCTTTCTGATTTTTTGTTGTTAGTATATAGAAATGCAACAGATTTCTGTGTATTAATTTTGTATCCTGCAACTTTACCACATTCATTGATGAGCTCTGGTAGTTTTCTGGTAGTGACTTTAGGATTTTCTATGTATCATGTCATCTGCAAACAGTGACAGTTTTACTTTTTCTTTTCCAATTTGGATCCATTTTATTTCTTTTTCTTCTCTGATTGCTGTGCCTAGGATTTCCAAAACCATGTTGAATAAAAGTGGTGAGAATGGGCATCTTTGTTTTATTCCTGATCTTAGAAGAAATGTTTTCAGCTTTTCACCATTGAGTATGATGTTAGCTGTGGGTTTGTCATATATGGCCTTTATTACATTGAGGTATTTCACTCTAAGCCCACTTTCTGAGAGTTTTTAATCAGATGAATGTTGGGCATAAAAACAAAAAAAAGCTTTTCTTTACCATCATCCTCATTGTCTTTTGTAATGAAATTTTATGCCTCCAAAATACCAGAAACTAACAATTGATGACTGGGACAGGGCTAATTTATTTACGTTCTACACTGAGAATGTGCACGATAAAGATTAAAGGTTCCCCAAGGGAGAACCAAGAAATTGCTCAGGGAAGGAACAAGCCTATGACCCTCACAACACTGTCCCACACCCAGGCTAATGACTGAAATCTTATTAGCTTTAGGCTTTAGTCTCTGTTGAATGTAAAACACTCCGTTGAAGAATCAGGCTTTAAGCCAGTGTTTTTCTACCTTTTAAGCCCATCTTTACTTTTCTAAAATATGCAAATATCAAAAAACACTCATATAACCCTCAGTTGAGAATGCTTCAATCATATATTTGAACACGTCTCCACCATTCAAGATTTCTTTTGAGCTTTATATTTTATTTACAAAAAAGAAAAAACTAAATATTTTTCTCTTCCCACTGCACATGTGGAATTATTTATTGGGTATTCTTTATCAAATGTCCATTTTAACCTCACACCAATGGCTTCCTAAACAGACCCTTCCACATACGTAGACGACATGCCTGTTGGAGATATTCTCCAGGATCCTGTTGTGTTTCTGCCCTTCCTGTGAGCAGAGCAATGACCACCTTTTGTTCTGGACTTTGTTTTCCAGGCTATACTGTATTGTGAACAGCCCTGGAAGACAGAGATAGTGGCATCTGCCTAAGCAGTGTGCATGTGTGTTTGCTGTCCCCTCTAACCAAGATGATGTCCCCTTGGGGGCAGATGCTGGCTAGGTTTGGTTGTGGTCTTTCATAAAAGACTGGTGTTTCCTAAACTTGGGACTCTCCTACTGACATGTACCCCACTATGTGGAAAGGCATTCCCTGGCCTCTATGGTGCCACCCTGTGGAAATTACAGCTCAGGGTCCTGGGCCAAATGCTGATACTATGGCCATTGCCATTGCAATGTATGAGGAATACATTGTCCTTTGTCTCTGACTCAGAAGCCAGGTCTTCTGCCAACATCCATGCACCTGTGGCAGGCTAACTTGTTAGCTGGTGAGCAGGGAACAATCCCAGTCCCTTCAGGGTTTTTGACATTGTTCTGTCTGTCAATCCGAGTTTTAAGATGCTTTCATTTAAATCTGTTTTCTTCTTTCTTCCTGAGTACTGGTGTGACTGGGGGAAACAGGGAAAAAGAAGCAGGTGGTCAAAGAGTACACTGGGTGCCAGAGGGGAAGAAAAACAGGCCGAACAAGTGGTGAGAAAGGGCTCTAGACAGAGAGAAAGATGCTAGTGGCTCCAAAAACCAGCTCAATCCACTTCACAGCTGAGCCTGGGGCCCATCCTGCTGTCAGCCTGCCTCTTCAGTGTTGTTCCCCAGTGTGGCTGAGGGTGGTTAATCACGCCTCATAAGCATAAACCAGACCTCTTAGCATGTGTTTATATTAATTCTCACACAAATCACTCCTTCAAATGAAAAATGAGACAACCATCTGTAACTAATTTCATATTTCCTGAGATGATGAAACAGAATGCTTAAAAAAAAAGAAAAAAAACATGGCAACTACTTTTCTAACTTCTCAAAAGCAGTTGGTCTTTCCTAAATCTCAGTATACTCTCTGCTTCCCTCAAGGAAGCACGCCAGCATAATTGTAACAGACAAACTTCATTTCTCTAAAGAATCTCAGCATTCATCCACAATCTCCAAGGAACTCATTTAGCTAGCAGTGGAAAAAACAAAAACAAAAAAAACAAAAACCTCAACCTTAAAAAAAAATATACTCTTCAGTCAAAAATTAGAAATGGCCGTAAATGAAGCAAAAGCATATCATCTACAAAATAATCCATTTAAAAATCAGCAGGAGACTGTTATGTGTTTGAATAATTAGTTTGAAACATAGTATACTATTTTAGCTTTCATGGTGTATTACCTGGAAATGAAAGTTTTACATTTCTTACTGTCTACCATTTGAGTTGAATTTATTTTCATGCTGTGGAATTTTAATACTTACAGAGATTAATAACTCTTATTCTTTGAGGAAAACTTTTATTTGACTCCATCTCATGGCATGAGGCTAAAACCTTGGCTAGTTAGCCAGATTGCAATATTCCAGACTATTGATCTTTCTGGTTAAATTCTGTCTCAGTTCTGATTAACCAGAATTACCTATTTGTTTGTTCATTTCATCTTTTAAATCTTTCAAAACTGTATTATTGTGGTTTCTTGTCATAATAAGGCCATTGCAATAAGTCTAAATGAGTGTTTCCTTGATGAATAAGGATGACTCAGGGTCTAAAGTTCATTATTCATATCACCAGTTACCACTGGAAATCACTATAAATGAATGTTGTATAGGGTTATTGGATGGCAGACAGCCGAGTTGCTTCCAGAGTGTAAACTTGAAGTTTGTTTATTAAACAACAAAACAGCAGAATGGTGAAATCTACAAATTGCAGTTTGTCTCTTAAAGAAAAAATAAAAACCCACAACTACAAGTATTAGAAACCTATTATACTAATATTTGGTTAGCCAAGTTTTATTTACACTTTTTTTGAGGTGGTGTTAAAATATTTAATATGTTCTGTTTTATGAATAGATTTTAAAATAGGTCATATGTTAAATGTAAAATAAATTATAAAATAGATTTTATAAATAGGTTTTAAAAACTTTTCTATTTGTCTTCAACTAGTCATCATTATCTTTAAAAAGTATTTTAAAAGAATAATACTTTTCAAAATATTTAGGCATAAAATACTACATTTTCCAGTTTCTGAGGTAACTTTTGCTTGTCTTTTAAAAAATAAAAGCTGCCTTCACACATTTTTAAAGAATTCAAAGTTTCGAGCTCAAACTCTTTTTGCCAATTTTTAACGAACAAAAGTAACTGGAAAAAAAATACTGAATGACCTCAACAACTTTGGACATAATACATATTTTAATAATGTTATGGAAACAAATGTGGCAGTAATAGAGTAGACTTTATAATATTCTTAAACACTATGCTTAAATATTTGAGGTGTGGGACAAAATATGTGTAGTACTTATCACACCAAATTTTCTACTCTCTGGAGGGTATTACTGGATATTCTGTCTTCTGAGAAAAATCCTTTCATTGCTTTGCCAGTAGCAGTTGAGGTGAGGGTGAACTGCACACTTTCTTGGCGATTTCACCCCTGTCTCTCTCTGTAGGGCAGTGATAGTGACCAGGAGGAAGCCATCTGCACAAGGAATCATGGGATGAGCAATGCACTTCACACCCACGCTGTCTCCTGAGCCTCTCGATGGCATGTTCCTGCTACTTCTAGCTGTATATTCTCCACACTGCTCGGTAGTTGCTCTTTCATGCTGGTTCCCTTCCATAATTTGTGATACTGCAGGAAAGTGACAGAGGAAGCTGCCTTTGCTGGTTGCCATAGGGATGGCTGTTCTAGATGACCGATTCTCAAGTGGGCATGAAAGACCGTCAGAAGTGCTGAAGTGGGGTTTTCTTCCTTTGTATCCAGGCGGGGGTACATACTCACACTCTGTGTCTCAACAAGAGAGGAAAACTAAAGATGAGGTTAAATTTAACACAGCGCTCCTTCATGCTAAGGGTTCAAATGCTTTCTGTCATGCTAATTCATCCTCCAGACAGGTCTGTGGCTGAAGTGGGGAGTCTTTGTTGTTCTTTTTTTCCCTTACAAAAATATAAAAAGAAGATAGGATCTTGGAATGACCTTTCCTAGCTAACATTTCACTTATAGCAAATTCACACATGTGCTCCGTGGGCCTGATGCTACCTATAGAAGAATTTCCAGTACATAGTTGTTTTTAATTTGAACTGGTAGCCGTTGTTTAAAATATGGGAGATTTAAAATCTGTGTATTAGTTTGCTTGGGCTATCATAACAATGTAGCACACACTGGGTGGCTTAAACAACAGAAATGTATTTTCTCACAATTCTTGAGGTGAGAAATCTGAGATGAAGTTGTTGGCAGGATAGGTTTCTCCTAAGGTTCTCTCTCCTAGGCTGGTAGATGGCCATCTTCTCCCTGTGTCTTCACATGGTCTTCCTTCTGTGTGTCTGTCTGTCCTAATCTTTTTTTATAAGGACTCCAGTCTTATTAGATTAGGGCTCACCCATACAACCTCATTTTAATTTAACTACCTCCTGAAAGAGCCTATCTCCAAATACATTCTGCGGTATTGGTGGGGAGGACTTCAACCTCCCGCCAACATGAATTTTGGGGCAACACAATTTAGCCCATTACAATTAGAACCCAGGTATCTGGCTCTTCTTAAAACAGTAGAATACAGGGTGGTTCTGGGCACTCATTTCTTCTAGTTTCGAATCCATTTCCCACACTATTAGTAATATAATCTTTCTGAATCTCATTTGTTTGCTTAAAAGTATTCCCAGTCTCCCCGTGCTTTCTAGATAGATTCCAGTTCCTTATCAGGGCATGAAAATCCTTGTGGTCTCACCTCTGCCTGTTTCTTCCTTCTCACCTCCCTCAGCCATACTGAGCTGGAAGTTCCAGTAGCCAAACTTTATCAGGCTTCTTCCCCTTCGTAGATGCTATTCCTTTTACCTGAAATGCCCTTTTCTGTGCTCTCTTCCTGTGATTTGTTTCCTGGCTGACTCTTCCGCTGACAAGGCTCCCATGTCATTGCCCCTAGGAGGGCCTCCATGACCCCTCACCTGGGGAACATGCCCTGTACATTATCCCTGTCCCGCTCAGCCCCCTGGGTGGCTCTGAATCATGGCTCTTTGAGAAACAGTGAAATGGTTTAGTTATCTATTTCTCCACTGGGACACAGGTCCTCGAGGACGGTGTCTGTCTTCTCTGTGTTCCCAGAGCCTAGCCCACTGCACCCCGGAAAGCAGGGCTTAACAAAAATGCCTTGAATGAACTAATAAATACACACAAGGATGAATCCACAGGACAACCCTTCCCAGCAGGTATCATTAGCAGCCTGTTCTACAGATTTAGACAGACCTTGGTATGAAATCCAGCTCACTGCCTGCTGTTAGTTATATTATTAACTTGGACAATTCCTTAATAGCTTGAAACTTCAATTTCTTTGTCTGAAAAATTGGAATGAAAATTAAAATTATTTATTGGGTTCTGTAAAATTTTAAAAAGAGAAACACAGGAGTAACTTTGTATATTGTGACAAATCAAAATATTAATAATAATTTTTATTATTGTCCCACAATGCAGGAACCAGGGTCTCAACTCCAACTACTGTCACTGACTGTCAGCACTTTTCTAAGACATCGATGATATGTTTAGTAGACTGAGAAAATACCAATCCTGTTTACTGAATATTACTGTACTTCTTCTCTGGACTAGTTCTGAGTAATACCAGTAGGATAGGTCCACTATAGTCAAACAGAGCTAGAGAGAAGAATCTAGCAATCCATAAATCACTAGAGCTACTTTCCCAGCTTTAGATACCCTGTAATTAAAATCCATCCAAATGTGTAATTTCTCAAAATGCAAAATACACTGATTTTGAAAATCGGTGGGTTGAAAAGCAAATACAGTAAGAGAAAAGAAGAGGGACCAAGTGCTCTGAGGAAGCTGACAGTTGTGGGATAGAGAAGCCCAGGCTATGGTGTTATTCTTTTAAAAGATGGAATATACTAGAGCTTTGGTGCTCAAGCATTGGCCTGCTTCAGAACTACCTGGAGGGCTGGTGCAACAAGATTACTGGGCTCCATCCCAGAGTCTGATTCAGTAGGTCTGGGGTGAGGCCAGAGAATTTATGCTGCTGGTTAGGGGACCACACTGAGACCTGTTGGATTAGAATATAGGAAGGAGACGTGAAACTTTCAGGACAAAGACGGTATAATCAAACGTTGGACAGGGTTTCTGTGACATGGGATGCAAGACACAAAGAGGAAGTCACTGGAAAACAACAAGGTCCATCTCTTCCTGGGAGGATAGAGGAACATACTTGTGAGGAAAGGAAGCTGAGGCGGGATTTCAGCAGAAGGTAGAGTGGAATGTTACCAAGCACCTGGGACAGCCAAAGCAGAGAAATGGATCCTGAGTCTTTTGAGCTTGGTCAGTTTGGAGAATGTAGTTGAGATCAAAGTACTATTTACTTCTATTTTATTCTAATTAAACATTTATTTCCTTCTTAAGAGATGTGCATGAGACAACCTCTCAGAAATGGTCGGTCCTTGGCAAATGAGTGTTGTCCATTATAACCATGCTTATACCTCAAATATAAGCCTCCATCCCCCACTCCCCAAATGTTGGCACACATCCTCCTCAGAATAATTTACTATCAGGCAAGAACAGGATGTTATGAGATAAAATTCAGTTTTGCTTTTTAAAAAACAAGATTGCCCATATTTTTGTTATTTACACTTCTCTGTGGCGGTGTTGTCTAGATGGGGTTAGGAAGTGTGGAGCATTTGGAAAACTCTGAATTCCTGAAGAGTTTGGAGACTCGAGGCTCTTCTGAGCTGGGTAGGAAAAGAAAGGCAAAAAATGAAATAAAAAAAGAAATAGAAAACCTAGAGTTAACTGGATTGTTCTATTCCCCTCCAGAAATAGTATTTTTCACTGGCTTATATATGAATGTCTTCAATAAAGCACACCAGACAAACTTGTTAGGCAGAGTTTCCAGAGATCTAAGACATGACTGTCTCTCTGCACTAAAATTGTGGCTCACACCACAGGCCACCAGAAACATGGTCCATGGCCTCCACTCCTGCCCTCTAAGCAGCCTTGGCTTTTGTGAGCTAAGCCTCTCAAATCCATGGCCTTTGCCTTTTATAGGACTCTTTATTTATTTATTTATTTTTAATGTCAGGATTCGGTCTCAGTTTTGTGTACTGATAAAGACAGTATTTAACTTTAATTTTAATGCAAAATTTATGGAAATTAGTCTTTAGCTTACTCTCTGAATTAAATTTAACCTGGGCTCTACTGGAAATAATACACTTTATTAGGAGTTAGGAGCCTGTCACTTTCACGCTGTGTTGACCTGGGCTAGACCCTCACCTTCTCCAGGCTTTGGTTTTCCCATCCACAAAATCCGAGGGATGAAAGATAACTTCCCAGGGCCCCTCAACTCTCCCTGGGCAACCCCCACCAACCTGGCTCTCTACTTGTAGAATGTAGAGTCAGTCATTTTTATATCCTTTTCCCCCTCCTTTTTCTGTCTTTCTCATTTAGAACATTGCACCTGATACGTATATCTTTAAACTTTCCAGTTTAGAGTCTGGATTGTTTTTCTTATCATTTGAATTTAGTCCTTTAAAAACCATAACGGGCTTACGCCAGAAAAGTGATAATATTCAGCCCAAGTATTATATCACAGCCATTTTTCTGTCTTCTGAGATCAGCTCAGTTAACATTTTTCAGATCTCCTTCATAAAGCACTTTATGTAAGTTTAATGTCACAGTGAATTTAATCTAACAGTGACATAATTTAATGCTTCATAAATTCTCCGGTTTGCCAGCCAAATGAATGCTGCAAACAAACTGACAAGGTGATGGGTATACCATTGCTGGTGGTGATTTATGCAAATTGATTATAGTTATTTCTTTTCTTTAGGAACTGTCATGACGAGAGTGCATATCAATGTCTTCAGCCCTCAGGCCAACACTACCACAATACTAATGTCACATTCAGTGTTCACTGCTATGGAAATTACGTGCAGATTGTATGTGATAATGAACTAAGAACAATTGATAAAAATTCCTTACTTTGACATTCTCATAGCCAGAATATTGTAATACACTCTATTTGCTGAGAAACTTTGATTTCACAACGCAGCTCTAGCAACAGAACAATACAGAAAACAACATTAAGGACATTCCTATTTTGCTTTCTGAGCACATCAAGAAAATAAGTTCTGATATTTGATTTTGGCATATCACTTTCTCAAGAACTTATTCCAGACCACTTAACTAATAAATTATCTAAGTAATGGCTCTTTCAAATTGGTTCATAACGTGATATAAGAAGGAAATACATTCTTCCTCTTCTTTTTGGACTAGAATGAATGGTCAAAATGAAAATGTACTTTTTGTTTTTTAGGACACTACTTTTGATACCAACCCCTTCACACAGGGGTCCCCAACCCACCAGTCCGCGGCCTGTTAGGAACCGGGGCCACACAGCAGGAGGTGAGCAGTGGGCAAGCGAGTGCAGCTTCATCTGCCGCTCCCCATCGCTCACATTACCGCACGAACCATCCCCCTGCCCCCCGTCCGCCCTGGGTCTGTGGAAAAATTGTCTTCCATGAAACCAGCCCCTGGTTCCAAAAAGGTTGGGGACCACTGCCTTAACAGATACATGGTTTGCAAATATTTTTTCCCATTCCCTAGGCTGTCTTTTCATTTTGTTGATCCGTTCTTTTGTGCAGCAGCTTTTCAGTTTGAGGTACTCCCAATTGGATTTGATTTTGTTGTCTGTGTCAAATCCAAAATGTCATTGCCAAGACCCACGTTAAGGAGCTTTTTCCCTATGTTTTTCTTGTAGGAGCTTTAAGATTTCTGGTCTTACGTTTGAGTCTTTAATCTACTTCAAGTTAATTTTTGTGATGTAAGAGAGGGGTCTAGTTTTATTCTTTATATGTGAATATCCAATTTTCCCAGCACCGTTTATTGAAGAGACTGTCTTTTCTTCATTGAGTATTCTTGGCTCCCTTGTCAAACATTAGTTGACTATATGTATGCATGGGTTTATCTCTGGGCTTTTAATTCTGTTCCATTCATCTTTGTTTCTGTTTTTATGTCAGTATCATGCTGCTTTGATAATCATAGCTTTATAATATAGCTTGAAATCAGGAAATATGATGCTTCTCACTTTGTTCTTTTTTCTCAGGATTACTTTTGCTTTGTGGGTTCTTTTGTGGTCCAAATATATTTTAGCATTTTTTTTTCTATTTCAGTAAACAAAAAAATTGGAATATTGATAGAAATTGCATTGACTCTATAGATGGCTTTAGGGAATATAGACATTCTAACAATATTAGTTCTTCCAATCCATGAACCTGTGATACTTTTCCATTTATTTGCGTAGGCTTTGATTTCGTTCATCAATGTCTTATGGTTTTGAATATAGAGATCTTTCACCTTCTTGGTTGAAATACTTTTTTCCTAAGTATTTTATTGTTTGTGATGCTATTGTAAATACGATCATTTTCTTTATTTCCTTTTCAGATAATTTGTTGTTAGTGTATAGAAACACTACTGATTTTTGTTTTTAATTCTGTATCCTGCAGATTCACTGAATGTGTTAAGTAGGTCATTTTCTTTTTTTTTTTTGGTGGAACCTTTAGGATTTTCTATGTATAAAATCATGTCATCTGCAAAGAGAGATACTTTTACTTCTTTCTTTTCAATTTTGATGCCTTTTATTTCTTCTTCTTGCCTGATTGCTCTCGCTAGGACTTCTAGTACTGTGTTGAATAGGGGTGGTCAGAGTGTACACCCTTGTCTTCTTCCTGATCTTAGAGAAAAAGTTTTCAACCTTTAACCATTGAGTATGATGTTAGCTGTGGGCTGGTTACATACTTTTATTAGGTTGAGGTACTTTACTTCATATCTAATTTGTTAAGAGTTTTTAATATGAACAGATGTTAAATTTTGTCAAATGCTTTTTCTGCATCTATTGAGATGATCATAGGATTTTTTTTCTTTCATTCTATTAACGTGGTGTATTAAATTGATTGATTTGAATATGTTGAACCATCCCTACACTCCAGAGATAAATACCACTTGATCATGGTGAATGATCTTTTCAATGTGCTGCTGAGCTTTATTTATTAGTATTTTATTGAGAACTTTGGCATCTATATTCATCAGGGATATTGGCCTATAGTTGCCTTTTCTAATAGTGTTCTTTTCTGGCTTTGGTGTCAGGATAATGTTGGCCTCATAAAATGAGTTTGGGAATATTCCCTCCTCTTCAATTCTTTGGAAAAGTTTCAGAAGGATTGATGTTAATTCCTTAAATTTTTGGCAAAATTCACCAATGAAGCCATTTAGTCCTGGGCTTTTCTTCTTTGGGAGATTTTTTGGTTACTGAATCAATCTCTTTACTAGTAATTGGTCTGTTCATATTATTGTCTATAGAATCAGTCTTAGTAGGTTGTGTGTTCTAAGAATTTTTCCATTTCTTCTAGGTTTTCCAGTTTGTTGGTATATAGTTGTTCATATTAGCCTCTTAGGATCCTTTGTATTTCTGTGGCATAAGTTGTAAGGTCTCTTTTATTCATTTACAGATTTTTTGATTTGAATCTTTTCTCTTTTTCTCTTGGTTAGTCTAGCTAAAAGTTTGTTAATTTTAACTTTTCAGAAAACTAACTCTTAGTTTTATTAATCTTTTCTATTGTTTTCCTGTTCTCTATTTCATTTATTTCTCCTCTAATATTTATTATTTCCTTCCTTCTGCTAACTTTGGGCTTAGTTCTTATTTTTCTACTTCCTTAAGGTGTAGAGTTAGGTTGTTTGAGATCTTTCTTGTCTCTTAATGTAGACATCTATTGTTATGAACTTCCCTCTAAGAACTGTTTTTGCTGCATCCCGTAAGTTCTGGTATGCTGTGTTTCCATATTCATTTATCTCAAGATACTTTTTATTTCCCCTTTAGTTTCTTTTTTGATCTGTTGGTCATATTCTATTTAGAATGCAAGTTGTCTTTAGATATTTAGTTCTTATTACTCAGCACTGCAGTATAGGTACCATCTGCATTTTTTAAAAATGAGGAAACAGTCTAAGGGAGGTTAAATAATTTGTCCATGGGTACTGTCTTGGTAGGAGAATCCCTGGTCCATCCTCTCTGTGGAAATATTTTCAGCACTAGACCTTTCCCTACCACATCCTAACACAACAATTTCTCTTTGTAACAAAGCTTCTGTTCTTTGGTCACAAGTACTAAAATAGTTATGAGTTGTTGGCATTAGATACAAAAAATGGATTGATCCACCAGAATAAAAGAATAGCAGTTTGGATTCATCTTGTTATATAAATGTGTACTTGGCTTTAACAATATCATTTAAAAAGAATTGTGCATCACTTGAACTCAGCAAGCCTAGTTCTGAAGTCTGATTGTCTTTAATGTATCTGGGCAGCCAAGCCCAATTGTCAGACTACACTTAGTAAGACCCAAGACTAAACCAATGTGTCTTTACAAGGGGGTAGGACAATGAGACAGCAACACGATATGCATCTGTTCTCTGCAGGTGATGTTGCATATGATTGAAATCCACTGGCAGATGGTCTTCTTGTGAACTCACAGAGAACAGGTTTTGTTGAGAATCCTTACTCTATAAAAATAATTCCATTCACCCTTCCCCATCATCAGCATCAGGCTGGTATGCTATATCTGACAGTGAGAAACTCTAATCCTGCCTGCCCTCCTTGGCCTGAGATCTCCAGTTTAATCCCTACTAGGTCTTTGGAGGCCTGGGATCAGCCATAATAGTTCCTTGGACATTCTCCACATTTGGTGAGCCTACATCTCTATGAAAGAGACTTCTAAGAACAAGAATATTCTTACATAGATACTTATAGTATCTTATTGATACTTATTGACCCTCGGGGGTCAATAGGGACACTATGGAATACAGATATTTTATTCTAAAATCCAAATTGTTTTTGTTACGTCACTTTAAAGGGGTAGAAATGATCACATTCTATTTTTACAAATCTGAGCCAAACCTACATTCCATCCTCAACTGCTGTCCCATCCTTCACTTTTCTCTGTTCCAGCCACACTCAATGTTCCACTATTCTCACATCTCCTAGATGCTTCCTCCTCTCCATATCTTTATCCAGATGGTTTCTGGTGGCTGGAACGTCTTTTCTAACTTCTAATCATTTTACGATACTCAGTTCGTATGTCAATATTTTTGTGAATTTTTTGTCACGCTGCTCAGTCTCCCTTCAATTTCCCATCGTATTTCACACACAGCACATTCTAGTCCATATTGAAGTAGGAGTCTGCAACTTTGGTCTTCCCTCTGAAAAGTGTCAGAATAGGGAGAGGTAGTACAACAAACGAAGGAAGGGGCTTTGGAGCTACAGAGTAAATGGCCTGAACCGTAGCTCTGTCACCCCCTAGCCATGTTTCTTGGTCTCTCTAAATTTCAGCTTCCTCACCTTTCATGTGAGGGTAACAATAACTACCTCAAAAGTTTGCCACAAAGTAAATGAGATAATTTATATAAAGCATAGACCAGAAAATATGTTCTATAGAACATAAAAAAGTTCATCATGTAGTATTTGAAACACACAAGAGAATTTATGTAACGTGTAGGTTATGTAGCATAACAATCAAACACCTTTGAACGTATCAGTCAACATAAGAAGTAAGGTATTGGCACTAAGATTGATCTGCAGCTGACCCTTGAACAACATGAGAGTTAGGGGCACTGACCCTCTGCACAGTCAAAAATCAGTGTATAACTTACAGTCAGTCACCTGTATCCACAGTTACCCCATAGATACGGTTCCTCTGTATCCATGGTTCCACATCCACGGATTCAGCTAACCATGAATTGTGCAGTGCTGTAATATTTACTATTGAAAAACATTGCGCATAAATGGACCCACACAGTTCAAACCCATGTTGTTCCAGGATCAGCTGTACTTGTGCCTCCTTCCCTCTCCATCCTCTTTACCCCAAATTGACAAGTATTCTGAAATGTATGCTTTTCCTTCCTTTCTTGTTCAAAATGTTGTTTTAACATATGCATGTTAGGTTGCTTCCATGTCCTGGTTACTGTAAGTAATGCAATGAACATTGGGGTGCACGTGCCTTTTTGAATTATGGTTTTCTCAGGATATATGCCCAGTAGTGGGATTGCTGGGTCATACGGTATTTCTATTTTTAGTTTTTAAAGGAAACTTCATACTATTCTCCGTAGTGGCTGTATCAATTTACATTCCCACCAACAGTGCAAGAGGGTGGAATATTACTCAGCCATAAAAGGGAATGAAATCAGGTCATTTGTAGAGATGTGGATGGACCTAGAGACTCATACAGAGTGAAGTAAGTCAGAAAGAGAAAAAACAAATATTGTATATTAACGCATATATGCAGAATCTAGAAAAATGGTACAGATGAACCTATTTGCAAAGCAGAAATAGAAACACAGATGTAGAGAATCAATGTATGGACACCATGGGGGGAGAAGAGGGGTGGGATGAAGTGGGAGGTTGGGATTGACGTAAATATACTACTATGTATAAAATAGATAGCTAATGAGAACCTGCTGTATAGCACAGGGAACTCTGCTCTGTGGTGACCTAAATGGAAAGGAAATCCAAAAAAGAGGGGATATACGTATACATCTAGCTGATTCACTTCGCTGTACAGTAGAAACTAACACAACATTGTAAAGCAACTATACCCCAATAAAAAACAAAAAAAACCCATGCATATTAACTAAAATTTATGATTTCATTTTATGTGTATTTATATTTCTGTGTGTAGTTGTGGTCAATTAAATGTTACTATTGGATAACATTTTATCATTTGATTATTCCACAATTTATTTAGCACTATACTGTCATTAGTATAATGATGTGAACATTTGGGTTGTTCTCAGGTTTTGCTATTATGAACAATTTTTTTATTGAAATATATATGATACATAACATTGTGCAAATTTAAGGTGTACAACACGTTAATTTGATACATTTATATATTGTAATATGATCGCCATTGTAGTGATAATTAGCACCTCTATCATATTACATAATGGTCCTTCCTTTTCAGTGGCTGGAATCATTAAGTTCTAGTCTCTTAGCAAGTATGATAATACAATATTGTTGTCTATATTCACTATACTGTTCATTAGATCTCTAGGGCTTACTTATTTCTCATTGCAAGTTTGTACCCTCAACGACATTTGTCCTATCCCCCAGTCCTCTGGTAACCACTATATTACTTTCTGTTTTTACAATTTTGGCTTTTTTAGATTCCACATGTAAGCGATACTACACAGTACTTGTCTTTCTTTGTCTGACTTACCTCCTTTGGCACAGTACTGAACAATGTTATATGAACATTTTGTACAGGTTTTCTGTTCCTGTGTGAGAATTTCTCTAGTGCATCTACCTAAATTGGAGTTGTTGATTTGTAGGTTAGTGCAAGTTTAACTTTACTAGGTAGTGTCAAGTCTATTTCCAAAGATGTTATGTTTATAATTGAATGTATTCATTGTGTAAATTGGCCTTTTGAAAGAACTTCTGGTCTTTTGATCATCTTACTTAATTAGTGTCTCCTCTTACCTTTACTATTTATTCCTTTCTACTTTCTTAGGATTCATTTTGTTGCTCTATTCCTTACTTCTTAAGATTGATATTTATACAATTTTTAGCCTTTTTTTTCTAATATCAGTGTTTCAGGAAATAACATTCTCTGTAAGACTCATTTAAATACTTTCTAGTTTATAGAATTTTGGGTCCATATTTAGCCTTTTTAAATGTTTTCTTTTACTCCAGTCCTACATGTTAGATACTATTGCTATTTTTTATAGGCAGTATTTACAAAGTGGCATCACCTACATTTTCTCAGTGGTACCAATGCTTTAGTTTTGATTTGTAGTAGATATAGATCACTTGGTTCTAAGTATTTTACATTTACATGGCAAGTCATTTGTTTTGGGCATTTAGAAATGTTAAATTTTCCAAGTATGTCCTTTCTTTAAATAAAATGTTACAAGAACAAAATCCACCTGCCTCCACCTCTCTCTCCCTCTCTCTCTGGTCTCTCCCTTTCCCCCTCTTTCTCTGCTCTGTCCCCTCTCCCCTCTCTGTCTGGTCTCTTCCTTCCTCCATCCTTCCTTCTCTCCTTTCCTCCCCCAACTAATGTGCTGATTCACAAGTGCTGTTGAGGGTACCCATTGAGGGTACCCATTGTTATCCCAGCCTGGTGTTCTACAAGGTAAGAAATGGCTGGAATTTGTACCACGATGTTACCCTCTCACCCTTTAGGATGGGCTGTCTTCAGTCTGCTTCAGTCATTTTATTATTTACCTGGCTTCTGTTTTAAAAAGTCTTTCACTATAATGTGTACACCTTACATGCTCCATAAATAGGTCCCATAGACCTTCACTCTCAGTTTTGAGACTTTTCCACTATGCATCAGATAAGACCCTTTGGTTTCAAGCAAGAGAGAATCCAAATCCAGCTGGCTAATCAGTAAAGGGCCCGGGTAGCAGAAAACTCAGAAGCAGGGCAGCCTTGGGAGTGATCCAGTCTCTCTAGAGACACACTTTACCCCTTCTGGCAGTGACAAAGCGGCAGGGAGGTAATTCCTATGCATCTTTGAATAGCTCTTATTTGTCTTTGAGGTGAAGAATGTAGGAGCTGTAAAGGCAGAAGGAATCCCTGAGACCATTTTACAGGAACTCATACTTATTCTGGAAGTTAGTCACTATTCCACCCCAAAATTATTTAATGTGTAATTAAATATCCTTATTTTAGATTCTTGCAGTGGGTGACATTCCTGTGATGGGTCAGAAGTTTACATTTTTAGAAGAAGCTCACAAATTCTCCCTACTGTATAGTAGGTACAGTGTATCAGTGATTATTCCTGCCAGGTATTGTCTGTTTGGCTTGATACAGGAATTAAAACGAATTATAATAGCTGCTGCTTTACTGGGCAAGTACTACATTCCAGCCCCAGTGAGACACAGTGATTCTCTGAGACGGAGGTTATCATCCTCATTTTGCAGCTCAGGTAATGGTCTCCATTCAGAAATTATAGAGCCTGTCCTAGAGATAGCACATGATCGAGGAGGGTTTAATATCTTACTGAATTTGTCTCGAAAAATACGCTTATTTAACAACTTGGCTGAATACACCAGTGAACAGCCCTGGCACATTGTGGAAGACAAGTAATGAAAATGAAGTCCACGTTGGCCATCTGTATCATGGGATGGTTGAACTAGGTGGCATAACAGGCCCTTCCAAGTCTGAGATTTGCTGTATAATTTAACTCTACTTATAAGTCTCAATTAGGCTTTACTAGACTGAGCTGCTTGAAGATACTCCTGATTTATGATTCATCTATTTTTTTTAGCTGCAGCCAGTGCCTGTTTCTGTTTAGGTTTTCAAGACATTATTGGTGACTTGAATTAGAAGACCCAAGATGGAGTTTTGATATAAAATAAAAATAGATTTTAAAGATTCTTTTCAATTTTAATTTAGATGAGACAGAGTTCAATGTTTCACTTTTTATGGCTCCTTCATATTGGCAGTCATTATCGACTGTCGCAGTTTGAACTTTATTCAAGCTTGTTCTCAGCTGCCAGCTAGTGAGAGTAACCATGGGTAGGTCCCATAGACCTTCACTCTCAGTTTAACACAAATTCTTGTACCTTTCAAGAAATTCCAGTTATGAAACTAGATTAAAATAAATCATTTATGACTTTCAAAACACCTTTATATTTATCACATTTATTTTTAAATACACTTGGGTGGTTGGTCTAAGTTACTGACTGAATAATAAAAATAGTCCTAATAATAAGTATGAATATGATTAATTTATGTCCATTCTTATGTACCGAATACATGCTGCTTTCACAAACACTGAAGTTGTTTCAATTATGTGACATAGAAAATGGAGTACTGTAACTCCATGGGTTACAAGATTGTAAAACAGAAGCAGCCTATTTTATTATATAAATAATGAAGTTTAGGAATAGAGCAGACAAAAATATCATCCAAAAAAGCAAGGTTCAAGGTCAGCAACTTACTTCTGTACCATAGCAATAGAAAAGATACCCCTCAAAAGATATTTAAGTTTCAATCTAAGGCAACTAGTAGACTTTAGTAAAGAATAGTAATTATGGAAAAATGTAATACTGGAAAAGAACTACAAATCGAAAAACAAGATTCAAAAACGAAACTAATGGTTGATAAAGTTAAAGAGGTTGTATTTGTCTTTGAACATAATGTGCTTCATGATTCTACTTTATTTTTAGGTTATAGTATAATTACTCCAGCCTCTCTAATGAAATTTATTAAAAAGGTAATTTTAAAATGTAACAAATTAACACCAGGATGCTAAAAAAAAATAGTATTTACGGAGGAAACAGAGCAGGTTAATATTGATTTTTTTTCTCCTTATTAATTAATAGGCTGCACTATCACAGCTGTGCAACGCTGGCTTATTAGTGTTAACGGGCTTTACTTAGCCAGCTTTTCTTCTTATTTCTCTGGTTTAATATGGAACTCACTCTCGAGCACATTTGGCTTTGACAAAGAGCTACATTTGATTTGTAGCTTTCAGCCCTTCTGTAGAGGATTGCCTCGGAACATTTTATAATGTTTTCCAAAAGAACTGAACATGAAAGCCTCCCTGATATCCTGACAACTCAGAGTGAAAAGAGCATTTTGATGAATTTCTTAATAAAGTAAAATGTCCTCCTTCAAAACTCCTTTGTACCTCCCCTGCTTTAAAAAAAATTAAAGTTCACCATTTTGTTCAACTGTTTCTCAGTGTTATTTTCTTCTTTAGTCAATGTCAATGATAGGTTTTGTAAATATCTCCTTTAATTTCTTTAAACCTGTCATATTTAGTACCTAAAGATGTACAGAGGTTTACATTTTCTGAACGTGGTTAAGGTTTCAAGTAATTTTGCTTTTAAGTTTATGGAATGAGCAAATATTTTTTCCTCATAAAATATCTGTGTGAATTCTAATGCCTATAATATGCCCCCCCACACACACACTTCTAGGAGGACTGCTTTAGGTATGATTCTCTGTTTTCTCCATTTGCTCTGCCCCTTGCACGGCAGTCATGCATTTACTCTTATCTCTGGCCTCTGGTCTCTCTCGGCTGCCCTGCTTCCAGATTAATCTTCCTGAGGTCGGCAATGTTATAAGACATTGTCTTTTATAAGGACTTATTTCAAATTGGACCTACACTGTCGCGTGCTTATACTTTTCCCACCTTTGCAATGTTCTCTGATGCTTCTATTTGATCCATGGTAGGCATTGTTTATGGCTATCCATCCAGAGTGTGAGGTGGATGCTGGGAAGCAGATGCCTGCATGGACTGTGTCCTGGCACACTCTGCGTCCAACAGATGTGGCAGAGTGGTGGTGGCGGTGGCAGTGGTGGCGGTAGCATTGTACTTGGGCTCTGGTCAGTGGAATGCAGGCGGAAGTGATGTGTGCCCTTTCTATGCCTGGACCATAAGAGTCTACAGGCATGATCCCCCATCCTCTTTTTCCACTCCTGGTGTGATTTTTACACCCTGAACGACTATGTAGAGGAGTGCGCCCCTCGCTCTCCCTGCTGCCATCAACTGGATTTCCAGCAAGTGAGAAGTAAGCTTCTATTTTGTCAAACCACTGAGACTTCGTGGTTCTCTCTTACAGTGGCTAACTTTAACCATTTTTAAACTATGTGCTTCATGACAACTTCCCAGGCTTAGAGTTTATATTTTCTCTGGGTACACTTAATAATACATATATAGCTTAATAGAAATACAGCAATACAAAGGACATATGAACTGTCAAAAAACCCAAATGTCCATAAAATAGACCATGGTGATTGGTTTATTATGTAGCATTTGTCAGCTACGTGATTACTCTCATAGGAAAAACTGGAATGCATAGGAAAAACTGGAATGCAGTCATAGGAACTCATAGGAAACTCATAGGAAACTCATAGAAAACTCATAGGAAACTCATAGGAAAAACTGGAATGCAGTCAGGTGTGATGTCTACAATGAAGCTATTAGTATAATAGTACCACAAAAATTGATGTTAAAGTGAAGAGTTACATGTTTGATTGTATATGATCTATATAAAGTTACACTATAAAATATTTCAATGAAAAGTTAAATATGAATTGTCATAAACTCATAAATTATCATAGGTAACTTCTCTAAAACTAAAGTATATTTCTGGGATACCCCAGCCTGATAATGTCATTTATTTAGAATAAAATCCCAGTTCTTTACCATAGTATTCAAAGTCCTGTATAATTTGGCTTCTGCCTATTTTTCAGTCTAATCTTTTTCTTCTCATTCCTTTTTCTTTTATTTTCCTTCTGTTAAGTTACATGCTCTTCAACTCTTTATATTGTCAATGTTTTCAAATTTGCCTATTGATTATATATAAAATAATACCTCATTTATGTTATTATTTTCATTTCCCTAGCCACAAATAATGTTAAGTATATTTTTCAAATGATTTTTCATTAATTTTTCCTCTTCTAGGAAATGCTTCTCTCCTTTGTCCATTTTTTTCTACTGGTTAGTAGTGTTTTACTTATAGATTTGCAGTTCTCTGTATATTCTTATTACTAACCATTTGTCTGCTGGATGTATATCTTCTGCCATTTTTTACTTTTTTTTCACATTCTTTAAGATATCTTTGATAAGAAAATTCTTAAGTTAAATGTATCAAATTTTTATAGTCCTTTCTGTCTTCCATAAGAAAAGTTTCCCCAACCCAAAATCTAAAAGATACGTATACATTTTATTAAGAATTTTAAAACTTTATTTTTAACATTGAAGCCTTTAATGTCTGGAGTTAATTTTTAAAATATCTATGTTGTTTGCTTAGTAATAATCTCTTTTCTAACTCCATTTATTGGGTATAAATCTGAAATGCCATCATGGTTAAATACTCAGTCTTTTTCTGGGCTTTCTGTTCTCCTCTACCAGTCAAGTTCTTTATCCCCTGGAATTACATTATCTCAATCTCTACAATCTTGTAATTGTCACCAGAACTGTCCTCACAGTTGTCCTCACACAATTCATAGTATGGATTCCTCTTTTTTGTTCTTCAGTGATATCCTGACATTTTTAGTTGTTTACTGTCCTACACAAATCATAGAATCCACTTATGTAATTCTAAATATTAAAAATATCTTTGAGGATTCTTCTTGGCATTACACCACCTCTAAAAATTAATTTGAACAGACCTTGTCTTTTTTTTTTAAAGCTTTATTGGAGTCTAGTTGATTTACAATGTTGTGTTAGTTTCAGGTGTACAGCATAGTGATTCAGTTATACATATATATATGTATAACAGACCTTGTCTTTTGACAATTTTGTTATATTCATGTTCATGTTATAATTTTTAAAGTTATTTTTAATGTTGTTTAATATTCTAAAATAGTTTTTTCCAGAAGCAGTGTTGTACATTTTGGTCATATCCATTCCTAATAATATTACTAAAATAATCACTGGTGATAATGTAAGCTACGATTTTTTAAATTATATGTTCTAAGTGTTTGTCACTAGTATATTGTATATCAGTGTTACCTCCAGTCACTTTGCTAAACCATCCTATTTTTAAAATAATTTTTCTCTATATTCTTTAGTTCTTTTCTATGTAGATGTTTTCAACATCAGCAAATAATGACAGCTTATTTCCTTTTTTTTCCATTTTTATACTACTAATTCAATTGTTTATTAGAATGCTGGCTTGAGTCTCCAATTAAAAGTTGAATAGAAGTGATTCTAGTAAGCATCCTTGTCACATGATTAAAATATATGATGGCATTTATATATTTCAAATTGCTACTGTTTATCAAGCCAAAGTTCTATTCCCAATTTACTAAATTTTTATAAAGAATGGGTGTTATACATTATCAAATATATTTTCTGTATCTATTGGAGTGACTGTTTTTTCTCTTTTAGGCTGGCAATGTGTTCAATATATTTATGGGTTTTTCCAATATTGATATGTCCTTATACATAAAGTTTAAACACAACTTAGTCATAGAGTAGCATATTTCTCATAGACCACTGTATTCCCTTCGCTTATATGTTGTTCAGGATTTTTGTATTATGTCAAGTATAACATCGACTTTAGTCTCCCCTTCTTAGTTACTGTATCTGGTTTTTATATTAAGAATATTCCAGCCTGGTAAATGATTGTATTTTCAGGAAAAGTGTGTATAATGTTTGGATATTTGTACTCTAAGATACTCTAGTGTATCTTTGTTGTTTAGTTCATTGATTCCTGACCTTATTTTACTTTATTTCCTATTTCCTGATACTGATTTCTATTCCATGAAGTTGCTAATGTCTTCCTTACATTTTCTTTCATCTGGAAGTCATGTTATCTCTTGTCATCACATGGCTAATTACCACCTCTGAGAGGCCTTTCCTGACCACACATCCTAAACCAGTCTCCCGCTACTTCTCATGATACTCTACTGTGTTACTGTTTACCTTCTTCTTGACATAGTCATAATCTTAAATTACATTGTTTATGTACGTTTGCTTGTTTACGATCCAAGTCATCCTCCTAGACTGCAGTAGCCTCTGGGACTAAGACCCTGGTTTTCTGCTTTATTATTCTACATCCAGCACAGAGAAGAGCTTATGACATATAAAAGATAATCTTAAATATATGTTGATGAACTTCCTGCAACTTAGCCCTGGAAATTACTGAAAACACGAAGTTTAAATGTTGACATTCTCAGTCCTCAGAAATAGAAATAAACAAAGTACAGATCACTTGCAAAGCCCATCTTTGTGTGTGTGTGTTTGACAGTGTGCTTAGTAAACTCTGTTACATTGGAATAAAACATAAAAGTGTATGACTTAACATTTTCCAAAAAAACCCTAAGAGCAACATAATTTACAGTACATATAGTTTTCCTAATGGGATCTTGGAAAAAACAAGGGGATCTTGAGAGAAATTTTGTAATTTTAAATAGTTACGAAGGTTCCTTTTAATTGATAGGAATGTCTTTAATAAAGTAAATTGCAAAATTTAATTATATATATATGTGTGTGTGTGTATACACACACACATATATATATATAATTAAAGAAGTAAAAAAGAGAGTAAAGTACATTGAAATGAACCGCTTGGCGAACACAGTATATGGGATGGTTGATTTTCTGTATTAACTTGACTAGGCAGTGGGGTGCCCAGGTAGAAGGTTAAATATTATTTCTGGTGTGTCTGTGAGGGTGTTTCTGGATGAGGTGACATCTGAATCAGCAGGCTGAGTAAAGCCAATTGTCCTCCCCAGTGTGAGTGGGCTTCATCCAATCTGCTGAGGGCTTGAAAAGAACAAAAATGTGGAGAAAGGAGGATTCACTCTCTCTTCCTGACTGAGTTGGGACACTGGTCTTCTCCTGCCCTCGGTTCTCACACCTTTGGACTCAGACTGGACAACACCACCAGCTTCCCTGAGTTTCCAGATTACAGACAGCAGATCATGGAACCTTTCTGCCTCCACAGTTGCAAGAGACAATTTCTTATAAGAAAAATTTCTCTCTCTTGATAGATTGGTATATAGACAGATAGACAGACTAGAATCCTATTAGTTCTGTTCCTCTGATGAACCCTAACACAGCATATATATAACCAACAGATTTTCAATGTAGTTAATGATTTCAGGTGAGTTCAGGTATCTAATGGGTTACAATTAAATATACAGTAAATCTTAGAATAATTTTTAGGAAATATTTTATTTAACTTAATAAGTTAAAGTATACCTTAGCCAACTATTTAAAATCTTAGAATTATTATGCCCTATTAATTAGCTATCACATTGTATTTCTATTCATTTGTTTAAATGAGTTTCACCTAAAAGACTAAGGCCAGTCAGGACAAGGGCCTGGCCAGGACTAACTCTCAGGGTCTTATATCAAATGAAAACTGGAAAGGATTATATATGAATCAACATTATGCATAATATTGATTATTACATATCATAATGCTTTGTTTTTAGAAATTTTTATAATTCCATTTTATTTGCATCACATACTTTAACTCACCTAATTTCAGTGTGATATTTTATTACCCGTATTTTACAGCAGTGAAAGCTGAAACTCAGATAGATTAAAAACTGTTGATATTCACATAAAAATCTGTACCAAAAACAATACAGATCGATAGCATTGAAAGATATAGTTCAGGAAGTCACTATGGTAATATATATTTAGCCACTGGAAGAAGAAAAATGAACAGCATTGCAATATATGCATATAAAAACATGCAATACTAAGGTTTATTTTTATTTATTTATTATTATTTTTTTTTTGCGGTACACGGGCCTCTCACTGCTGTGGCCTCTCCCGTTGCAGAGCACAGGCTCCGGACGCGCAGGCTCAGCGGCCATGGCTCACGGGCCTAGCCGCTCCGCGGCATGTGGGATCTTCCCGGACCGGGACACGAACCCGTGTCTCCTGCATCGGCAGGCGGACCCTCAACTACTGCGCCACCAGGGAAGCCCTAAGGTTTATTTTTTAATTAATTAATGAATTAAAAAATCCCATCAGGCAATGAAAGAATAATTTATTTATATTAGAAATTATTACTTTATAACATTTACTGAGTATCCAACAATATTGGATAATTATTAAAAAGAAAATGCAATATATCTAATGAATTAATACTAATTCAATATTTTATATTTATAGTTTTCAAAATAATTGGCTGATAATATTGAGTTAATATAAGGTAAACTAAAATTTTAACTTCAGTTGGGGTTGGAGAAATTATTTTAGAACGTTTATGCCATAAATTCTAACAACTAGTACATTACAGGAGCAAAAATCTACAATGTGTGTGCCTGCGAGAAGTGGTGAAGGTGGTGAGTAAAGGGGCTATAATGTGGACTCAGATAATTTCCTGGTGTCTGATGACAAAATGTACTAAATTATAGTTGGGATACACTCCAAAGTATATTCAATGGAAAAAGTAATTTCCAAGAAAAGTAAAAGTTCATGATGTCAGATGCTTTTTGAATAGTCTGAAAAGGGTCTGATCAGAAGTTTATGAAAATCTCCAGGATTTTCAACTTATAGAAACACAAATGGAAGGACTTAAACTCTAAATTGGGGAACAATTTAAAAAATACTATTGTTTCTTTGAGGAAATGAACAAAAGTGACATAGGCTGGTCAGTTGCAAGACTGTTTCTATGTTCCTGATAACCCTTGTCAGTTAGTGCCACCTGACTCCCGGCCGGAAGGAGGTCAGCAGTCTCAGGTCAACATCTGTAAGATGCCAATCGCACAGCTTGGCGTCTCAGGTTCTGATAGCCTCCCCTCCAACAACCATTTCTTCTGATCTATCCCTGACACACATTCACACTGAACAACCTGAATTTTCTTTTTAATTGAAGTATGGTTGATATACAGTATTGTGTTAGTTTCAGGTGTATGGCATAGTGATTCAGCATTTTTGCAGATTGTATTCTATTATAGGTTATTTTAAGATAATGGATATAATTTCCTGTGCTGTGTAGTATATCCTTGTTGCTTATCTATTTTATATATAGTATTTTGTATCTGTTAATCCCATACCCCTAATTTGTCTTCCCCCTTCCCTCTCTCCCTTGGTAACTGCAAGTTTGTTTTCCGTATCTCTGAGACTTTGTTTTGCATATACATTCGTGTTATTTTTTAGAGTCCACATATAAGTGATATCATATAGTATTTGTCTTTTTCTGTCTGACTTCACAAGCCTAATATTCTCTAGGTCCATCCATGTTGCTGTAAACGGCAGGATTTCATTCTTTTTATGGCTGAGTAGTATTCCATCGTATGTATACCACATCTTTTTAATCCAATAATCTGTTGATGGGCACTTACATTGCTTCCATATCTTGGCAATTGTAAGTATGCTGCTATGAATATTGCGTGTATCTTTTGGAATCAGTATTTTCATCTTCTTTGGATATATACACCCAGTAGTGGGATTACTGAATCATATGGTAGTTCTATTTTTAGTTTTTTAAGGAACCTCCATACTGTTTTCATAGTGGCTACACAAATTTACATTCCCACCAGCAGTATAGGAGTGCTCCTTTTCTCCACATCCTTTCCAACATTTGTTATTTGTAGACATTTTAATGATAGCCATTCTAAAAGGTATGAGGTTACACTTCATTGTGGTTTTGATTTGCATTCTCTAATAATTAGTGATGTGGAGCATATTTTCATCTTCCTGTTAGCCATCTGTATGTCTTCTTTGGTAAAATTTCTATTCAGGTCTTCTGTATACTTTTTTTTTTGTCTTTCCTTTTGTTAATGTGATGTATCACACTGATTGATTTGCATACATAACCATCCTTGTGACACTGGAATAAATCCAAATTAATCATGATGTATGATCCTATTACAGTAAGACCCCTACATATGAATGATCCGTTCTGAGAGCATGTTCGTAAGTCCAATTCGTTCATAAGTCCAACAAAGTTAGCCTAGGTACCTAACTAACACAATTGGCTATATAGTACTGTACTGTGATAGGTTTATAATACTTTTCAAACAAATAAGTCATAAGAAAACAAACACAAAAACCAAATAAAACACTTTTAATCTTACAGGACAGTACCTTAAAAAGTACAGTAGTACGGTACAACAGCTGGCATACAGGGGCTGGCACTGAGTGAACAGGCAAGAAGAGTTACTGACTGGAGGAGGGAGAGGAGGTGGGAGATGGTAGAGCTGAAGGGTCGTCAGCAACAGGAGACGGAGGGCCAGCTGCAATTTCACTCATGCCTGACATTGATGGCACAGGTTCTGGTTCCTTGCTGGATTCAGTTCTATCTACCCTCTTGAAAATCGATCCAGTGATATCTGGGTAGTAGCACATCCACACCTTTGAAAGTTTGCAACTTGATGGTTCATATGTAGGGGACTTACTCTAATGTATTGTTGGATTCAGCTTGCTAATATTTTGTTGAGGATTTTTGCATCTCTGTTCATCAAAGATATTGGCCTGTAATTTTTTTTTTTGTATTTTCTTTGTCTGGTTTTGGTATCAGGGTAATGGTAAGCTTATAAACAAAAGTGGGAGTGTTCCCTCCTCTTCAGATTTTTGGAATAGTTTGAGAAGGACAGGTGTAAGTTCTTCTTTATATGTTTGGTAGAATTTCCCGGGGAAGCTGTCTGGTCCTGAAATTTTGTTTGTTGAGAGGTTTTGTTTTGTTTTGTTTTTTCCCACAGATTCAATTTCACATCTAGTGATCAGACAGTTCAAATGGTCTGTTTCTTCTTGACTCAGTCTTGGCAGGCTGTATGCTTCTACAAATTTATCCATTTCTTCAAGGTTGTCCAATTTGTTAGCATGTAACTATTCATAGTATTCTCTTGTGACTTTTTGTATCTCTGTGGTTTCAGCTGTTATTTCTCCACATTCATTCTTATTTTGTTTATTTGGGTTCTCTCGCTTTTCTTCTTGATGAGCCTGGCTAAAGGTTTATCAATTTTGTTTAACTTTTCAGAAAACCAGCTCCTGGTTTCATTGATTTTTTTTTTAATCTCTATTTCCTCTCTGGTATTTATTATTACCTTCTTCTGCTACCTTTGGGCTCTGTCTGTTCTTCCTTTTATAATTCTTTTAGGTGGTAGGCTAGGCTGTTTATTTGAGATTTTTCTTGTTTGTTGAAGACCAGTATCACTATGAACTTCAGTCTTCGAACTGCTTTTGCTGCATCCCATAGATTTTGGAATGTGTTTTCATTTTCATTTGTCTTAAGGTATTTTCTGATTTTCTCTTTGATTTCATTGTTGACCCATTGGTCTTTTAGTAGCATATTATTTAGTCTCCATGTGTTTGCTCTTTTCCCATTTTTCTTCCTGTAGTTGATGTCTAGTTTCACACTCTTGTGGTTGGAAAAGATGCTTGATATAAATTCTGTCCTCTTAAATTTGCTGAGACTTGTTTTGTGACCTAGTATGTGATACATCCTACAGAACATTCCATGCACACTTGAAAAGCATGTGTATTCTGCTTTATTTGGATGTAGTGTCCTGTAGGTATCAAGTAAGTCCAAATGTTATACTGTGTCATTTAGGACCTCTGTTACCTTTATGATTTTCTGTCTATTGATGTCAGTGAGGTATTAAAGTTCCCTACTATTACTGTATTATTGTCAATTTCTCCCTTTATGCCTGTTAGTACTTGCTTTATATATTTAGGTGCTCCTGTATTGGGTGTGTGTATGTTAATGAGTGTCATATCCTCCTCTTGTTATCAATCCCTTTATCACTAAAAAATGCCCTTCTTTGTGTTTCATTATAGCCTTTGTTTCAAAGTCTATTTTGTCCGATATGAGTATTGCTATCCCTGGTTTTTTTTGTTTCCATTTGCATGAGGTATCTTTTTCTATCCCCTCACTTTCCATCTGCGTATGTCTTTCACCCTGAAGTAAATTTCTTGTGGGCAGCATATTGGAGGGTCTTGTTTTTTGTACAATCAGCCACCCTAAGACTTTTGATTGGAGCATTTAGTCCATTGATATTTCAAGTAATTATTGATAGGTATGTACTTCTTGCCATTTTATTCCTTGTTTTCTAGTAGTTTTATAGTTCTTTGTTCATTTCTTCTTCTATTTTTTCCTCTTGTTTGATGATTTTCTTTTGTAGTATGCTTGAGTTCCTTTCTTTGTTGTTTTTGTGTATCTATTGTAGGTTTTGAATTTGTGGTTACCATGGGGTTAATATATACTTATATGACCCAAGATTGTATCTATTTGCTTTATACTGATAGTCATTTAAGTTCAAATACATTCTAAAAGATCGACATTTTTTACTCCCCTCCCCCACATCTTGTATTTTTGATATCATATTTTACATCTTCATGCTTACCCCTTTATTGTAGTTATAGTTGCTTTTAAGACTTTTGTTTTTTAATCTGCGTACTGATTTATTTAAGTGATCTTCAATCCTTTTATATATTTGCCTTTCCTATTGGGATTATCCCTTTCCTATAGATCCTTATTTTCTATTTAGAGAAGATCCTTCAACATTTCTTTTATGGCATGTTTAGCATTGCTGAATTCTTAGTTTTTGCTTACTTGGGGAATTCTTTCTCTCTCCTTCTATTCTAAATGATAATCTCGATGGGTAGAATATCCTAGGTTGCAGGTTTTTCCCTTTGAAGACTTTGCATATATCATGCCGCTTCTTTCTGGCCTGGAAAGTCTTTGCAGAGAAATCAGCTGATAGCCTTATGGGGGTTCCCTTGTAACTGACTCTTTTTCTCTCACTGCCTTTAGAATGCTCCCTTCATCTTTAACTTTTGCTATTTTAATTATAATATGCCTTGCTCTGGGTTTGTCTGGGTTCATCTTACTTGAGGCCCTCCGTACTTCCTGTACATTGCTATCTGTTTCCTTCTTTACATCTGGGAAGTTTTCAGCCATAATTTCTTCAAATACATTTTAGATCCCCTTATCTCCCTCTTCTCCTTCTGGAACCCCTATAATGTGGATGTTGGCACATTTTGTATTATCCCATAGATCTTGTATGTTGCTTTCATTTTTTTACTTGTCTTTCTGTCTGCTCTTCTGATTGGGTGACTTCCATTATTCTATCTTCCAGATCACTTGTGTGGTTTTCTGTGTCATTTAGTCTGCTATTCATTGTTTCTAGAATGCTTTTTATCTCAGAAGTTGAATTATCTATTTTTGATTGGGTCTTCTTTATAGTTTCTAGTGCCTTGTTAAAACGATCTGTGCTTAGATTGATTCTCTTTATTCAGTTAGCATTTTTATTACCAACTTTTTGAACTTATTGTCTGTCAGACTGATTAGCTTTGTTTCATTATTTTTTCATAGGTTTTCTCTGGCACTTTCAATTGAGAGTAGTTCCCCTGCATTTTCATTTTACTTAACTCTCTTGATCTCTATAAATTTAGATGACAGTTATTTATGGTGGTCTTGAGTGGGTGTTTTCATGTGGGAGCATTCCTATGTAGACCGTGTGTGTCCAGTGTCTTTGACGCAAGGGCTGGATTTGATGTGGATGCCAGCCACGTCTTTCCTCAGGGTGTGCTGGCCACTATCATCTGGATAGGGGGTGTGGTTTGTGTTAGAGGATCACACTGTGCTGAGTGTGATGCGGGATTTCCTCTCTGCTCAGGGGCAGTTGCTGCCCTTTCAGGGGCAGGGTCTGTTCTGAAGTTGCTGGAGTGGATGCCCTGAGGGTCAGGCTTGAGCTAGCTCTCTTCCCTTCTTGTATATTCTTCCTTCTCCCTGCATTGGAGATTTTGCCCCAAAGGAGGAGAGTGCTGTAGTAAATGGGGCTCATGTGCTTACAGAAGTTGGATGTGCTGCCTGTGTGATTACCTGTGGCTCCGCTCAGATGCAGCAACAAGGTCGTGTCTTTTCACCTGTTGCGGTCATCCCATATCTAGTGCAAGGTTACGGTGTGGAGTGGGCGGGGCCAGAGCATTCCTTTGGCTGGCATTAGGGATCATGGCATTGTGGTTTCAGGAATTGAAGTGGCTGTTTCTGTGACACTGAGTAAGCTCCAACAATGGCACTGCCACCCCACCTGGACCACATCCCAGGCCCCTGGGCCATCTCTGTGTCCCTAGATTGAGTCTTTTTCCAGGAACTGACTGCCCTACATCCAGTGCCAACCTGTGGCGTGGAGTGACTGGGGCAGGGTTTTCACTCAGCTTTGATTCAGGAGCTTGGTGAGGCAGTAGCCACTAGGGCAGACCTCCCTCTGTCCTGTCTGGTGGCAAGCCCAAGCCAGTACCTGTGCATGAGTGGAGTCTAGGATTCTCCAGCCTTTCTATCTATCCCAGCAGTTCTCCAAGTAGACAAGTGGGCTTGTCTCCTTTCCATAGAATCCCAGGACTGGGATGCCCAGTCTGTGGCTCAACCCTCTCACTCCCCAGGGTGAGTGTCCACCTGTGCAATCTCCCTTTTCCTTAGTCCCCTCCTCGGGACACAGGTCCAGACCTGATGCTTTTCCTCCTGTCCTACCTGATTACGTGGGAATGTTTATTGCAGCCTTGGCTGTACACAGGTTCTTCGGCCAGTTTCCAGTTAGTTTTCTGTGAGAATTATTCCACATATAGATACATTTTGATGTGTTTGTGAGGGGAGGTGAGCTCCACATCCTCCCACTCCACCGTCTGGAGCCTCAACCTGACCTTTCTTCATAACCCGAAACTATAGCACATCTGACATTTTGATTTCAAACATCCCATTCTCCATAATGCCTCTCTCCCTCCAGACCACTTATTCTAGTACTCCTGTTACCAAATTATTGTAGCCCAGGATACATTTTTATTTGAATCTATCCCCTTTCCTCAATTTATCAGCTTTCTCCTATATTCACTGCCTACCTCATTCAGCTTATATCTCATGGTTTATCAAGTTATTAACTACTTCACATGGACTCTCCCTTCTCCACTCTTTCATCTTTCATACCCATAAACAGAAACACAGTTTGTTGAAACCAATTATCCACTCTTTCTTGGTGAATTTTTATTTGTGAAAAATCACAAAATGGAACAACTAGTTCCACGTTAAGTTTATGATCACAAGCTTTAGTCACTCAACACTGCTGGATAATGTCATTATTTCTCACTTTCTGAAATGACTATTTCATATATTTTTCTCTCTCCTTAAATCACATTCCCTTTTTTTTTTCTCCCTCACTGCTGGTCGTACCCTCTCAGTATCTTTTCCCATTTCGTAATCCTTCACCCAGACATCCATTGGTCCCTAGAATCTGAGAGATGGTCTCATTTTAGAGAGCATCTAAATGATGTTTCATCATGATGTCATCTCTTCAGAGAGGCTCTCCTTTACCTGCAATCACATCCTCTTTACTTTTATTTCACATACCACAATCTCAAAGTAAACTTGGAGCTTCAATACTTTACCTTTTTGTTTCTTCCAGAAGGATTCTTTGTAGTTTTTCTAGCCCTGGTAAATAATAACTTCTCACTACATAAACATCAAAATAACTAATGAATTTATTGGAAATATTGGCATACAAATCTAGAAGAGACTAAAGAGGGCGCTTCATATAACTCTGAGTTAACAAATGAAGATACGGACTCTCAGAAAGTTCCACTGACAGTTTCACAGTCCACAGCACTAGAGTTGGGACAAGAACTCATCTGGCTTTCTACAGTGATCAATCCTCTGATTAAAAGATAATAAGTCCTGTGTTATCTGGAGCCCTCTGTTCTATCACAGTTAGCCTCTACCTATGAATTTGCCAAATCAGATGTTAAATTCTCAGTGTAGATGCTTTGAACTTTTAGTTAGAAAGGGAACAAAACAAAACTTCCTATTTGTGGCAATAGTGATATTATCATTTTATTTTTTTTCTAAATACATATTTTCTCCCTGTTTCAGAGACCCAGGCTCTGGATTAATGAGAAAATTGAAGTAGCTGTTCCTAAGTATATGGACAGCAGTGGTACTGCTATGTCTTTTCTTCCTAGCTTTCTATGTGCATTCAGAAACTTAAACTCCAGAATGTTGTTTTGGATGGTATATTAGTTTTCTACTGCTTTCATACAAAATTACCACAAACTTTGTGCCTTAAAACAGCACAAATTTTATTATCTTAGACTTCTTTAGGTCAGAAGTTTGGTGTGAGTCTCACTGAGCTAAAATCAAGGTGTCAGCAGAGCTGCTTTCTTTTCTGGAGGCTCTAGGGAAGAAGCCTCTTCAGCTTCTGGAGGTGGCCCACATTCCTTGGCTCTTGACCACCTTCTTCTTCCATCTTCAAAGAAGCAACAGCAGACAGAGTCCTCAAGATTTTTATTACTCTTGCCTCTTCTTCCTTTGTCCCATCATTCTGGGACCACAGCTTGGAAAAGGTCTTCCCTTTAAAGAACTCATGGGAACTTTGAGCCCACCTGGCTAAATCAGACAACCTCCTCATCTCAAGGTCTGTATCCTTGATCACATTTGCAAAGTCCCATTTGCTATGTAAGGGTACACATTCAAAGGTTCCAGGGATTAGGACATGAGCATCTTTGGGGATGGGGGTATTACTCTACCACAGAAGGAGTTGAAAGGTAGGATGGAAACTAGTATATTCTCTACATGTAAACCTTTATAATCAGATTTGTGGTCGGAATAGTATATTCTGGACAAAGTATTTTAATTTTTTATAGGTATGGAGGCAATGAGAAAAAGGAAAAGATCTCACCTCAGTTACTCAGAGTTGCACTAAATGCTTATCTTTGATAGTAGAATTCGAAATAAGAGCTATACCCATAAGCCTACCCTACCCATATGCCTAACTTGGGTTTCCTTCAACCTTTAAGGGCACATAACACACTGAAAGTGGTAATCAACTCACCTTCTCAACATCAAGTCTGTGTATTCCTCCACACATTTGGGGTTGAAGAGAAAAAAAAAAAGAAATCAAGTACATTATCTCAATGGAGGAAGGAGAACATTATCTTAAAGTTTAAGAAGAAGAGTGTATATCCACAAATCATTGAATGTAGGAGCGAGAAGTAATTATTATAAAGTGCTCGTTTCTCTCAGTAGGATGAAAGAAGATATGGTCTCAGTGGAGGAGTAAAATGACATAAGAGATTGGATTGAGATGAAAAGATAAAAGAATACGATTCTAAGACAAAGTTGTGTGTGTGTGTGTGTGTGTGTGTGTGTGTGATCTATCTCGATCATTTCACACAACTAGTAAATGGCAGAACTGGGAAAAAGAGGAAGAAGTTATACAATGTTGTACATATTACAAATTTCCTATTTTAAAGCATATAAATATTTTAAGAAAAGTCATTGACCATCCACCTAGCATGATACCTGATTTATCATAAATGCTCAGTAAATGTCTGTTTCATGACTAATTAAAATAATTACAATGACCAGTGACAGAGCAAGCAGGAAACTGTTTGAAACGTGTATTAAAACTACAATGCTAAACAGTATAGGCATTGCTGAGACACTGAAGGCATCACATTTAATTACCCTTTTATGTTGAGAAATACTTATTTTCCAAGTGATGAGTTGAATGACCTTCAATTCCTACTTAATTGTGTCTTGAAGTTGACCCAGGGTAGGCTTTCTGACCTTCCAGGCGAGTATCTTCAGAAAAGTCCTCATTAAGGGAATCATTACCCTGAGAAAAGGAGGCTCCTTTCAGATGTAGCTATCGGCACGAACATGGACATTCTACTCAATGTGGAGAGCTGCCTTATGAAAAGCTTTTAGATTCCCATCTGGAGTAGGGGCATAAAAGACTTCTCCACTCCATGTAAGCAGTGATATTAGGATTAATTGGACCTATCATTGATCCAGGTATTCATGTCATTCTGATTAGCTTGTGAAAGGAAGTTGGGAAAAGTTTGATAGGTTTGCAAAACAGTATTGATGCTGATTATAGACTGTTAGAGAGCTTGTTCTATTAGTCCTAACTGCTAGAGACTCTTACACAGTTTTATCTGCTGAGCACTGTGATGACCACAGTAGGAGAGTCAAACTGTTCCATCCTGAACGCTCAAGAGGTCATCCTGAGATGTAAGGGGTATCGTTACTGCACACTCCCTCCTGAATTCTTGCGGACAAATGCTGTGGGTGAACTCGGCCAGTTCCAGGCACACGTGTGATTTCTTCCTCTGTGTCCCTCCTCCTCCTTATTTTTCACCCGTTGGTGGTTTCATGGTGGCGGGGAGAGACATATTCTGTGTGTAGAGAAGGAGGCAGATTGATATACGTGTGAAAATGTGCATAAGAAATGTATAGTTTAAAACAAAAACGGAGTAATAGCATCTCACAGAAGATCCATGGTTCATCGTCAACTCTTTAAGCCAAAGTCCAGAGTGTGGCTGAAGGACTTCAGGCCAGAGTAGTCAGGAAGGGTTTAAAAGGAGAAGAATTTGAAGGATGAGTGAGATTTTATTAATCTAACAGCAGAAGGGCCACATATTTCCATCAGGTGGATCTGACTTGACACAAAGTCTTCGATCTTGGAAGGTTTAATCTTGAGTATTTTAAGACCAGTAAATCCTGGAATTAATATTTAACTTTCCTATACACAGCTAACAAGGTTTAGCATTTAAACTGCCGATCCCTCAGTGAGCTATCCAGCAATATGTCCTCTTTCAACTGCATAGGGTTTATGTATGTCTTTTTCTATCTTCTCTATGGAGGGAATTTTACTCCATTAAATGATCTCTGAGATGTTTCCTCATTGTAATGGAATCGGCAATGCTTTTGATATGAGTAATACTTCAACTTAAACTTCAGAGAACCTTGACAGTTTTCATCATTATTGCTTCTTACAGTGTGATGTATGGTAAATTTATACTCATTAGGACGTCCTCAGTATTACAAAGGAGTAGTCCAAAGAGTTACAGTATACATGGTATTTGTCTTTCAAAATTTCTGTCATGTATCAAAATTCTTTTTATTTTCTTGATGGTGAATGAGGTTCTTTATTTTGTCCAAAAGGTGCTGAGTCTAAAAATCTGAAAAGCGCTGTAAAATCAGCATCTCTATCATTTGTGTGGACTTTTGGTTCTCACTGTATTTCACAGGGCTACTTCATAAGTCATGGTTCCTTTTTCATAGAACAAAAGGATCAAAAGACACAAAATACAGCCTTGTCTGGCTAGTCATTTCTGGCTTCTCCAGATTCACAGTGGAGAAGTATTGAAAAGCATGAGTGGAGTGATGTGATCAGAGTTGTGCTTTGTTATGACTAATAAGATCATGCCAGACTCAGACTGGCTTGAGAAAAAAAAAATGTATGTCTGGATCAGAAATGGCATTTTGGAAGCTAATTCACTCATTTCATTGAGCGGTAATAAGCATCTGGGTGGCCATGGGGAAAGACAGTCAGGTATGTACCGGAATTTGGGAAGGAGGTGACAAGCAACTAGATGTTGGGAAGAAAATAAAAGCTGAAAAACTCTGAGGCAGAATGACTGTAATATGATGTTACCATCAATACGATTAAGGAGGTTAGCAGGATGAATTGCAGTTTGTTGGGCTTGCTGTGCCAATAGGGCATTTTTGAGGACACATTTCAGAGGTCAGAGTAGAGAGGACTGACCCCTGTTTGAGGCATAGTTAGTTCTCTGTGCCTGCTAGTGATGTCTTGAGTTATAGAGTGTTTTACACAATTCTGTATTATTTACTGGTTTTTGTATCTAGAACACATTTTTTTCCATCTGTACTTACCCCCCAATCCCATGACAGGATTAAGTAATGGAGCCCATGAAAAATGGCAATTGGCAGGGTTTATGGAGATGCAAACTCCCCCAGCTCCCACTGCAGTAGCACCTGTCTGTTTCGAGACCCCTTGCTTCCCAGGATGACTCCCAACCTCCATGTCCTTCCAGTCATTAGTATTATCTCTGAATGGAAGTTGGAAGAAGGTACTATTGGAGGGCTGGAGACATTAGTCTGGTTACTTTGAAAAGTCGGCATCTACCTGGTGAATGCCCGTCTGGTTTTATAGCTGGTACAGGCCAAATCTTTCTGAACTAGGGGACAGGAAAAGAAATACAAACTGTTTCTCTTCTACTTTCACGCCAGGCCTGTTTCTGGCAGAAACATCATGGGTGACCCCATTTTTTTTTTTTTTTGCGGTACGCGGGCCTCTCACTGTTGCGGCCTCTCCCGTTGCGGAGCACAGGCTCCGGACGCGCATGCTCAGCGGCCGTGGCTCACGGGCCCAGCCGCTCCGCGGCATGTGGGATCCTCCCGGACTGGGGCACGAACCGTGTCCCCTGCATCGGCAGGCGGACTCTCAACCACTGCGCCACCAGGGAAGCCCCCGTTTGTTTTTATTAATCTAATATCATCTGCCTTACAGGGAATGAAATTCCCTCCACACAACAGATCAAAGTCAGTTCTACTTGTCTCGTCACGATCTTCAACTTCTTTTCTCTAGGTTCCTCATAGATATTTTATTGGGAAATTGGGACAGCCTGTGTCAGGAACTGTTAAAATAGCATCTGGTTAAGACAGGAGATACCATGTGTATAAAAGTAGTATACGCATAGCTTAAGTAAATGTCCAAGTATACCTGAGGCTTACTAAACCATGTGACTGACTCATTCGCTAAAATAAAATCTGAATTTTTCAAATCAATGCTAGTTATCAAGGAGGTTATAATAATATTATGTGGCACCTAAGGATAAAAATCTAATGTTAACTGTATTTAAAAGTTCTCTCTTTGGAACCTCAAAATAGTATTAAGCTATTGGCTATCCAGTTTCTAAAAGGTCTTTAAAAACTGTTCCTGGAGAAAACTAATGAATATACTCTCCTCAGTTGCTCTACTACAAATTTTAAATTCTCTTAGATGCATTCACGATTCATTCACTCAGTCATTCATTAAACATGTATTAAGCACGGCATGAACTTATCCTCAAATTATAAGAAAAGCAAAAATACAAATAAATGACATTAAAACTATATGATAAGTACAGTAAGAACAGGAGGTGATATCTGCTCTCAAAAGATGAGTCAAAGAAGAACAGAAGCATGACATATGTACCAAAGTGCTGTAGCAGGCTGGCAAGAAGCAGCACAGTGTATGTACAAAAATCCAAATAGTTGGGGGTTGGCACATTTTAAAGCATCAAGCAGGGTATGACACTGTTAGCTTTGTAGTTAAAGTAGATTAGAATGTAAATTGTCTGGAAGAAAAAAATGGAAACTGAATAAAACCTGGAAGGTTTTTTTAAATTTAATTTTTATTTTATATTAGACTATAGTTGATTTACAATGTTGTGTTAGTTTCAGGTGTACAGCAAAGTGATTCAGGTATACGTATATTCATTCTTTTTCAGATTGCTTTCCCATATAGGTTATTACAGATCATTGAGTAGAGTTCCCTGTGTTATATAGTAGGTCCTTGTTGATTATCTATTTTATATATAGTAGTGTGTATATGTTAATCCCAAACTCCTAATTTATCCCTTCCCCTCAACTTTACCCTTTGGTAACCGTAAGTTTGTGTTCTATGTCTGTGAGTCTGTTTCTGTTTTGTAAATAAGTTCATTTGTATCATTTTTTTAGATTCCACGTATAAGTGATATCACGTGATATTTTTCTTTCTCTGGCTTACTTCACTTAGTATGCTAATCTCTGGGTTTATCCATGTTGCTGCAAATGGCATTATTTCATTCATTTTATGGTTGAGTAATATTCCATTGTATATACGTACCATATCTTCTTTATCCATTCCTCTGTTGATGGACATTTAGGTTGCTTCCATGTCTTGGCTACTGTAAATAGTGCTGCAGTGAACATTGGGGTGCATGTTTCTTTTCAAACTATGGTTTTCTCTGGATATATGCCCAGGAGTGGGATTGCTGGATCATATGATAGTTACATTTTTAATTTTTTAAGGAACCTCCATAGTATTCTCCATAATGGTTGTACCAATTTACATTCCCACCAACAATGTAGGAGGGTTCCCTTTTCTCCACACCCTCTCCTGCATTTATTGTTTGTAGACTTTTTGATGATGGCCATTCTGACTGGTGAGAGGGGATACCTCATTGTTGTTTTGATTTGCATTTCTCTAATGATTAGTGATGTGCATCTTTTCACATGCCCATTGGCCATCTCTATGTCTTCTTTGGAGAAATGTCTATTTAGATCTCCTGCCCATTTTTTGATTGGGTTGTTTGATACTGAGCTGCATGAGCTGTTTGTATATTTTGGAGATTAATCCATTGTCAGTCGTTTTGTTTGCAAATATTTTCTCCCATTCTGTGGGTTGTCTTTTTGCTTTGTTTGTGGCTTCCTTTGCTGTGCAAAAGCTTTTAAGTTTAACTAGGTCCCATTTGTTTATTTTTGTTTTTATTTTCATTACTCTAGGAGGTGGATCCAAGAAGATATTGCTGTGATTTACATCAAAGAGTGTTCTATGTTTTCCTCTAAGAGTCTTATAGTATCTGGTCTTACATTTAGGTCTTTAATCCATTTTGATTTTATTTTTGTGTGTGATGTTAGAGAATGTTCCAATTTTATTCTTTTACATGTAGCTATCCAGTTTTCCCAGCACCACTTATTGAAGACACTGTCTTTTCTTCATTGTATATTTTCACCTCCTTTGTCATAGATTAACTGACCATAGGTGTGTGGGTTTATTCCTGGGCTTTCTATCCTGTTTCTTTGATCTATATTTCTCTTTTTGTGCCACTACTATACTGTTTTGGTAACTGTAGCTTTGTAGTACAGTCTGATGTCAGGGAGCCTGATTCCTCCAGCTCCATTTTTCTTTATCAGGATTGCTCTATTCAGGGTCTTCTGTCTTTCCATACAAATTAAAAATGTTTTTGCCCTAGTTCTATGAAAAATGCCATTGGTAATTTAATAGGGATTGCATTGAATCTGTAGATTGCCTTGGGTAGTATAGTCATTTTGACAATACTGATTCTTCCAATCCAAGAACACAGTATATCTTTCCATCTGTTAGTGTCATCTTCGGTTTCTTTCACAGTGTCTTATATTTTTCAGAGTACAGGTCTTTTCCCTCCTTAGGTAGGTTTATTCTTAGGTATTTTATTATTTTTCATGCATTGGTAAACAGGATTGTTTCCTTAATGTCTCTTTCTGCTCTTTTGTTGTTAATGTGTAGAAATACAAAAGATTTCTCTGTATTAATTTTGTATCCTTCAACTTTACCAAATTCATTGATGAGCTCTAGTAGTTTTCTGGTTAGTGACTTTAGGATTTTCTATGTATAGTATTATGTCACCTGCAAACGGTAACAGTTTTAATTCTTTTCCAGTTTGGATTCCTTTTATTTCTTTTTCTTCTATTATTGTCATGGTGAGGACTTCCAAAACCATGTTGAATAAAGGTGGCAAGGGTGGACATCCTTGTCTTGTTCCTGATCTTAGAGGAAATGCTTTCAGTTTTCACCATTGAGCATGATGTTAGCTGTGGGTCTATCATACATGGCGTTTATTACATTGAAGTAGGTTCCCTCTATGCCCACTTTCTAGAGGTTTTTTCTAATCATAAATGGGTGTTGAATTTTGTTGAAAGCTTTTTCTGCATCTATTGAGATGATCATATGGTTTTTATTCTTCAGTTTGTTAATGTGGTATATCACACTGATTGATTTGCAGATATTGGAAAATCCTTGCATCCCTGGGATAAATCCCATTTGATCATGGTGTATGATTCTTTTAATATATTGTTGGATTCAGTTTTCTAGGTTTTTGTTGGTGACTTTTGCATCTGTGTTTATCAGTGATACTGGCCTGTAATTTTCTTTTTTGTGTGGTACCTTCATTTGGTTTTGGTATCAAGGTGTGACGACTGCCTTAGAGAATGAGTTTGGGAGTGTTCCTTCCTCTGCAGTTTTCTTGGAAGAGTTTCAGAAGGATAGGTGTTAACTTTTTTCTGAATGTTTGATAGAATTTGCCTGTGAAGCCATCTGGTCCTGGACTTTTGTTTGTTGGAAGTTTTTAAATCACCGTTTCAATTTTGATACTTGTGATTGATCTGTTCATATTTTCTATTTCTTCCTGGTTCATTCTTGGAATATTGTATCCTTCTAAGAATTTGCTCATTTCTTCTAGTTTGTCCAATTTATTGGCATATAGTTGCTTGTAGTAGTCTCTTATGATCCTTTGTATTTCTGTGGTTTCAGCTGTCACATCTTTTTCATTTCTAATTTTATTGATTTGAGCCCTCTCCCTTTTTGTTTTGATGAGTCTGGCTAAAGGTTTATCAGTTTCATCCTTTCAAAGATCCAGCTTTTAGTTTCATTGGTCTTTTCTATTGTTTTCTTCACCTCTATTTCATTTATTTCTGCTCTGATCTTTATGATTTCTTTCCTTCCACTAACTTTGGGTCTTGTTTGTTCTTCTTTCACTAGTTGCTTTAGGTGTAAGGTTAGGTTTTTTTATTTGAGATTTTTCTTGTTTCCTGAGGTACGATTTTATTGCTATAAATCTCCCTCTTATAACTTCTTTTGCTGCTTCCCATAGCTTTTGGATTGTTGTGTTTTCATTTTCATTTGTCTCTAGGCTTTTATTTCCTCTTTGATTTCTTTAGTAATTCAGTGTTTTTTTAGTAATGTTGTTTAGGCTCCACATGATTGTGGGGTTTTTTTTTACAGGTCTTTTCTTGTAGTTGATTTCTAATCTCATAGTGTTGTGGCCAGAGAAGATGGTTGATGTGATTTCTGTCTTCTTAATTTTACTTAGCCTTGCTTTGTAGCCCAGAATGTGATCTATCCTGGAGACTGTTCCATGTACACTTGAGAAGAATGCATACTCTGCTGCTTTGGGATGGAATGTTATATCAATATCAATTCAGTCCATCTGGTCTAATGTGTCATTTAAGGCTCTGTTTCCTTATTGATTTCCTGTCTGGATGAGGTGTACATTGATGAAAGTTGGGTGTTAAAGTCCCCCACTATTATTGTGTTACTGTCTATTTCTCCTTTTATGACTGTTAGGAGCACCTTGATATATAAGGCAAATGCTGTGTCGGATGTATATTTATTTACAATTGTGTCTTCTTCTTGGATTGATCCCTTGATCATTATGTAGTGTTCTTGTTTGTCTCTTGTAACAGTCTTTATTTTAACAACTATTTTGTCTGATACGAGTATTGCTACTCCAGCTTTCTTTTGATTGCCATTGCATGGAATACCTTTTTCCATCCCTTCAATTTCAGTCTGTATGTGTCCCTAGATCTGAAGTGGGTCTCTTGTAGACAGCATATATATGGGGTCTTTTCTTTTTATCCATTCAGCCAGTCTGTGTCTCTTGGTTGGAGCATTTAATCCATTTACAGTCAAGGTAATTATTGATGTGTATGTTCTTATTTCCATCTTGTTAATTGTTTTGGTTTTGTTTTTGTAGGTCTTTTTTCTTCCCTTCCTCTTTTGTTCTCTTCTCTTGTGATTTGATGACTATCTTTAGTGTTGTGTTTGGATTGCTTTTCTTTTTTGTGTGCGTACCTACTGTAGATTTTTGGTTTGTGGTTACTGTGGGGTTTTATTATAGCAGTCTATATATATACAAGATTGTTTAAAATTGCTGGTCTCTTAATTTCAAATGCATTTCCAATATCCTGCATTTGTACTCTTCTCATGATTGCTGGTTTTGATATCATATTTGTGTGTGGATGATTTCCTACCATAATTGTATGTTTGCCTTTACCTGTGAGCTTTCCCATTAGTAATTTTCTTGTTTATAGTTGTGGCATTTTCTTTTCCATCTAGAGAAGTTCCTTTAGCATTTGTTGTAAAGCTGGTTTGGTGGTACTAAATTCTCTTAGCTTTTGCTTGTCTGTAAAGCTTTTGATTTCTCTGTCAAATCTGAACGAGAGCCTTTCTGGGTAGAGTATTCCTGGTTGTAGCTTCTTCACCTTCATCACTTTAAATATACTGTACCACTCCCTTCTGGCCTGCAGACTTTCTGCTGAAAAACCAGCTGATAACCTTGTGGGGATTCCCTTGTATGTTATTTGTTGCTTTTCCCTTGTTGCTTTTGATATTTTCTCTTTGTCTTTAACTTTTGTCAATTTGATTTATGTGTGTCTCGGTGTGTTCCTCCTTGGGTTTATCCTCAATGGGACTCTGTGCTTCCTGGACTTCAGTAAGTGTTTCCTTTCCCATGTTAGGGAAGTTTTTGGCTATAATCCCTTCAAATATTTTCTCAGGCCCTTTCTCTCTCTCTCCTCCTCTTGGCCCCCTATAATGCAAATGTTGATGTGTTTAATGTTGTCCCAGAGGTTTCAGACTGTCCTCATTACTTTTCATTCTTCTTTCTTTATTCTGTTCCACAGCAGTGATTTCCACCAATCTATCTTCCAGCTCACTTATTTGTTCTTCTGCCTCATTTATTCTGATATTGAGTCCTTCTAGTGTATTTTTCATTTCAGTAATTGTACTGTTCATATCTGTTCTTTTAAGCTTCTCTTTATTAAACATTTCTTGTATCCTCTCGGTCTGTGCCCCTATTCTTTTTTCCGTGATCTTGGATCAACTTTACTATTGTTACTCTGAATTCTTTTTCAGGTAGATTGCGTATCTCCACTTCACTTAGTTGTTCTTCTGCTGTTTTATCTTGTTCCTTCACCTGGAACATATTTCTCTGCTGTCTCATTTTGTCTAACTTTCTCTGTTTGTGGTCTCCCATCCTCAGGCTGCAAGACTGTAGCTCTTCTTGGTTCCGGTGTCTGCCCCCTGGTGGTGAGGTTGGTCCAAGGGCTTGTGCAGGCTTCCTGGTGGGAGGGACTGGTGTCTTCCCACTGGTGGGTGGAGCTGGGTTTTGTCCCCCTCGTGGGCGGGGTTGTGTCAAGGGGTTTTGTTTATAGGTGGCTGTTGGCTCAGGATGACTTTAGGCAGCCTGTCTGCTGGTGTGTGAGGCTATGTTCTCATCCTGTTCGTTGTTTTGCCTGAGGCATCCCAGCACTGGAGGCTGCGGGCTGTTGGGTGGGGCCAGGTCTTGGTGCAAAAATAGTGACCTCTGGGGGAGCTCACACTGATGAGTATTCCCTGGGGCGTTAACTACAGACAATAATAAACTCCAACCATATGAATAAAAGATATGATAGCCAGAACTTGGGGTAAATAAAGATGTAGAAAAACATTGGGTTATTGGACATTTTAAGAGATAAACATCAGGAGGTCTTGAACTTGATAATTGATTAAATGGGCACTGAAAAGAGAAGTCAAAGATGATGGCTGGATTTCTAGCTTAAGGAATGGGATGGAAGTATGGTGATACTGCCCAAATGAGCTGAAGATACAGGTTGAAAAAAGAAAAATGGAAGACGGGGAGTCAGTCTTAAAAACGGAGGAAAATTCAGTTTGAGGCATTATGATATTTTCAACTATAACTATAGCAGAGAACTAGGTATAAATCCAATGACCTAGGTAGCTGATTAGGAAATTTAAAGTTGGAAGTCATCTGGTTGTTGAAAGAATGATAATGGACAGCATAAACTTAATAGAATGCATCAAGTTAAGAGTAGTAGGTGAAGGTGGTAACCACAGAGTATCAACATTTAAGATAGAAAACGTTCATGATGGAGACATAGGAGGAACAGGGTAGCATGAGAAGAACAAATAAGCAAGGTATTGTGGAAATCAAGGGAAGAGAGAGCTTTGAGAGTGAATGTTTAACAGGTATAAAGTGTAGCAGAGAGTATCCACTAGGTAAAAGGTGAACAACTTCCAGGAGATCTGGGCATAAAAAAGACAAGATTTAACTTACAGAATTTCTGTTAAAGTAGTGGAGATAGAAACAAGGTTTCAGGTGATCAGTAAATGAAAAGTGAAACATAAATTTGGTGCTATGTTTTTGCAAAATTGGGTGAGTAGGAAAGGAGAGTCACTAAACGTAACTAAAGTAATATACTGACTAGTTTATGGGAAGCCAAAGCAAATCAATTTAGATAATCAGAAAGCTCTATCCCTGTATCATACTAGAAAAAACCTTCACTGGATTTAATTTTATGTCCCTAGACTTAAGAACTCCATCTCTGAATCTGGTGTCATAAGAGTTGTTGAGAGTAGTGCCCACTTCTCCATCTTAAGACCCGAGCAAGAATTTGTAGATTTTAATGCCATCAAAAAAACATTAATTGCTTGAGGTACAGTTCTTTCTTTCCAATAAGATCTATGTAAGGTTTGTATTTCCTTTTATGTGTTGGCTGCCAGCAGGTGCAGAGTTAAATATTATAGTCAAATTATAGAAAATATAGGTTAATCCTGATGGTATGTATTCTTTCTTTCCTCCTTGATTTGTGTTCTGTTCCAGCTTATTAAGATGTTTTGTGGTAAGTGATTGTACTTTTTAAAGAAGCAGGGTATACACATACCAAACGACACATGTGTGCTATGGTGTCTGCCCTTGAAGTCAGGGATGAGGGCTGGAGTAGCTCGTAGAAACAGCTTGTGTCTGTGGATATAAAATCCAACATTAAGTTACAAAAACATCCTGATATCTTCTCTTAGTTTAGACCCTTGTGTTCAACTCCAAGACATCTAACAAGTTCTATTTCTCAGTCTTAATTTCTCCACTGGAAAATTTTGATGGCTTTTTTTTTTTTTTTTTTTTTTTTTTCCCCGGTATACAGGCCTCTCACTGTTGTGGCCTCTCCCGTTGCGGAGCACAGGCTCCAGACACGCAAGCTCAGCGGCCATGGCTCACGGGCCCAGCTGCTCCGCGGCATGTGGGATCTTCCCGGACCGGGGCACGAACCCGTGTCCCCTGCATCGACAGGTGGACTCTCAACCACTGTGCCACCAGGGAAGCCCCGATGGCTTGTTTTTAATAAGTAGGTAACCACTTTGTCTTTGTCCCTGATTGTGCATAATCACCCAAACAATGGAATACCTTCCAAAGCTTATATTAACATGAACCAAGAAACTGTAACAATGGAGTTACAAATGACTTTGAAAATATTTTGATGAAAATCAAAAGGTAAGTGTATGGCAGTAATTCTATTGAACAACAGAATGAGTTATAGAATCAATTAGCCAATATTTGAAATTAAAAGGGAATGTGTAATTCATCATTCCCTGGTTATAATTCATTCAATCAATTCAAAGTTGACCTACTGAGAATCTTACCTTGCTTTTCACAATTTTAATGTTAAATGTTGGCTATTTGGAATAAATTTGATTTAGGTAACCTTTCACAGAGCACAGGTACATGTATGCCATAAATGTCAAGAAAAGAATAAAACTCTCTTCACACAGACATATAACAAGAATAAAGCTATTATTGGTACACATTAGATAGTCATGGAAAATCTGCTTATCTTTAAAGTCATCAGCTGAGAATAGCATCATTAAGAAAGTTAATGTAAGTGGAAATTAAAATCAACCAATATTAGCCAGAGAGGGCAGAAACATCCTGTTAACCACCTCTGTATCCTCAACAGCATCTAGTGTAATGTCTTGAAAATTCTTGACATTCAGTAAATGTCTTTTTTAAAAATTAAAAAAAATTTTTTTTATTTTTTGGCTGCACTGGGTCTTTGTTGCTATGCCTGGGCTTTCTCTAGTTGCAGCGAACAGGGGCCACTCTTCGTTGCGGTGCGCAGGCTTCTCATTGCTGTGGCTTCTCTTGTTGCGGAGGATGGGTTCCAAGCATATGGGCTTCAGTAGTTGCGGCCCACAGGCTCAGTAGTTGTGGCACATGGGCTTAGTTGCTCCATGGCATGTGGGATCTTTCTGGACCAGGGCTCGAACCCGTGTCCCCTGCATTGGCAGGCGGATTCTTAACCACTGCGCCACCAGGGAAATCCCAGTAAATATGTCTTTAATGAATAGCATTTTGAGTTATTTAATTGCAGGTATCCCCATTTTTTTCCCCAAGGAATATATTTCTCTTTTAGGTTTCATGATCATGATGTGATCCCCAATAATAGGTAATTGGGAAATAGAATAACTAACTAATTCCTGACACTATTTTAATCAGAAACTGGTTAGTCAACATGACTTATTCCAGGCGCCAAACTCATTGTTATAGACTGAATGTTTGTGTCCACCCCCTGCCCCCCATTCAGAGGTTGAAACCCTACTCTCCCAGTGTGATTGCCTTTAGAGGTGGGGGGCCTTTGGGAAGCAATTAGAATTAAATGAGGTCATGAGGGAGGAGCCCACAGAAAAGTCACAAAGCTCTTGCTTCTCTTCTCTGCATTCCAGCACATGCAGACACAAGGAGAAGTCAGCAGTCAGCAAGTCAGAAGAGGTCCTTACAAGAATCAGACCGTGCTGGCACCCTGCTCTCAGACTTCCAGCCTCCAGAACTGTAAGAAATAAGTTTCTGTTATTTATAAGCCACCCTGTCTGTGGTATTTCTGTTATAGCAGCTCAGACAGACTAGGACACTCCTTATTTGGCTTCTTAAAGATAAAACATTTTATATGACATGTACCACATACATAGTTGGAGAACACAGAAATTAAGTAGATTTTTCATGATACTTGTAACCAAACTGAACCAACCACATGATTTAAGCTTCAAAGAAAAAAAACAAAAAGAGCAAACTCACCCCTGTACCATTTGGCTGCTCAACTAATTCTGTTTTATCACAGGTAGCTTCACTTTTTGGTCATTTGTGTAGTTAACAATGGATGATGTAACTGTTTTGATTTCCTTTGCAGGCCTAGGTACTCATTGTTTCCATACGTTTTCTTTCTTTCTTTTTTTTTTTTTTTTTGCGGTACGTGGGCCTCTTGCTGCTGTGGCCTCTCCCGTTGCGGAGCACAGGCTCCGGAAGCGCAGGCTCAGCGGCCATGGCTCACGGGCCCAGCCGCTCCGCGGCATGTGGGATCTTCCCGGACCGGGGCACGAACCCGTGTCCCCTGCATCGGCAGGCGGACTCTCAACCACTGCGCCACCAGGGAAGCCCCGTTTTCTTTCTTTTTGAAGCTAGAACTTAATACTTAGGCCAAGACTTGTGATTCTAAAGATTTAGCCACTCCGAGTCTATTAGTTTTCCTAGGTCAAGATGGTTTCATTAGAGTTGTAGAGATGAACAGAAAAAAAGAAACACTGATTGAAATCCAAATTTCCATATATGTGTTCAGAAGAGTAACATGTTCTTTCCTTTTATGAGTTTCTCATGACCATTATGCATAACACATTTGGAATTACTTGAAGGAGTGAAAATAATCCCACTTGATTAAAATGACTTGGATTTTTTAATGAGATTGATAAACTGATTTTATCTTATAAAGGCACTGATTTGCCTTATAGTTGGTAGAACCACTCACCCTTACATATATCACATATGATGTTGAATGCTTTTCCGTCACTGGAATCATATTTACAGAAGACTAAGAAAGGGAATAAACAAAATTGCTAGCTTATAATGCCTTGCATTTGGTTTGTAATAATCGGTTGAAAAGAAAGATGACAAATGCATTGAAATCATTTTCTCATTAACAATTAGGGAAAAGAAAATACACTACTTTCTAAAACTTTAGGTACAGAATATAAACATTTTTTCCTAATTTACAGTAACTGGAAAAGGTGCAGAATGAAACTCCATTTCAAAACCTGTGACATACAAAGCTTTTAAAATAACATCAATGATTTTTTTTTTTTTTTTTTTTTTTTGCGGTACGCGGGCCTCTCACTGCTGTGGCCTCTCCCGCTGCAGAGCTCAGGCTCAGCGGCCATGGCTCACGGGCCCAGCCGCGCCGTGGCATGTGGGATCTTCCCGGACCTGGGCACGAACCCGCATCCCCTGCATCGGCAGGCGGACTCTCAACCACTGCACCACCAGGGAAGCCCAAAATTTCTTATCTATCTATCATTTTTAATGTCTACATTTGACATTACATACAGACGACATTTGAAACACCTTTAAATCAAGTTATACACATATATTTTGAAATTTGCAGTCAGGGTTATAATTGAAACATCTTATCAAGAGACTAAAAGTGATTACAAATGTTAAAGAAAATTATAAAAAGTTCACCATTTAATATCAGAGGTAGACTATTATACCATTATTCTGAGAATCCTGGCAAAGAACATGAAGATGCTTGAGTGTGAAAGCATAAGAGATGTGGGGAGAACAAAAATTAATATCAACCATTAATGTAAAAGTCAAAGATGTATAACTGAGGGTGGTTGAGAGAGAAAACTGTCAGTTTCCATATGATCCAAGTAAGAAAAAGAAGAGAGGAAAAAAGCAGTCTTATAGTGGCAGGGCAATTCCAGATGTAATATTAAAACCACTATTACATTTGTTTAAAAACTGGGCAAACCATTTTGCTATTGCATCCTAATTCTCTTAGTTTTGAAATAAGAATGGTGGACTTTATCAGCAGTTTTTGAACAGGGGTCCATATAGGAATCTCTTGTGGAGTTTTTCAATAATATGCGTGTTGGCACTCAACCTTGATCAGTCTCCTTGGAGAACAGTTAAGTCTAATAATCGTCAAGCAAGATTCACTTTTTCCCTGGCAAGTGTCTTGGGTAATGAGATTAGGAGTATAAGGAAATTACTTTCTTATGGAAAGAAAATGATTCTGAAAATACCAAATTTCTTATCAAGGCTTAGGTTTCATTGGAAATCCTTAAAGAAGCATAGAGAGCCAGCCTGGAGACTTGAACAGAGCAAAAACTATGGAAGGACCAATTTTAGCCAAAAGTTGATGGTGACCCCTTAATCTGAAGAGCAAAATTAAAGTTAAAATCCACAACAAGTGGAAGAGAATAAGGTTTAAACCTTTTTTCATATTTAAGATGAGGAGTAAGCAGCCTTAAATTTTATTTCCAAGTCTAAAAATCTGTTAGACTAAAATGTTACATTTACTTAAATATTATTCCTTATTACATTTAACTATATCTTTCAGTAAAGAATAAAATCAACTGTTAATTTAGTTAGTAAGTAGTTTTTAAAAATAAAATAAAAAGACATATAAATAGGAACCATGTGTTTCATGCAAGCCTTTCTTAGCCAGACTTGGGACAGAACCTAACTACTTGGTTTATCGACCATAAAACAAGGCCCCGTTTACCTGGGGGCAGCTGCAGGCCTGGTGTTTGGAAATGAATAAGCGGCCTCTATTAGGCCTGCTTTGTAAACTCGGGCCTATTAAATAATGGCACTGTCACAAATGGCTTTCAAAATAGGAGAACTAGTTACAAACAGTCCTTCTTTGTTTCCTAACTTACCGAAATTTGAAAACAAACTTTCTTTCGATTATGCTTTTGCTTTATCAATATGAACGTGCCAAGATCACTTGAAAATAATATCTTCCACTTATCTGTGGAATAGTTCAGGCATAAACAGCTGTCATGTAAAGCTCTGCTACCAAAAAAAAGTCAATATGTCTGTCTCCAGTTGTGGAGGGATTTACAGTAGAACAGATTTTCATTTTCTCGAGTTTCAAAATGCACCTTACTTTCATAAATTCAACCTTGTACAACTGAATGTCTGACTCAGAGAAGCTAAAACAATTTGGTTAAAGAAAAGAAAATAGGGGGACTTCCCTGGTGGCGCAGTGGTTAAGACTCCGTGCTCCCAAGGCAGGGGGGCCGGGTTCGATCCCTGGTCGGGGAACTAGGTCCCACATGCATGCCACAACTGAGAATTCACGTGCCACAGCTAAGGAGCCTGCCTGCCGCAACTAAGACCTGGCACAACCAAATAAATAAATAAAATTAAAAAAAAAAAAAGAAAAAGAAAATAGGAAAGGGGTGAAGGTGTAAGTTCCTTACTTTGTTCTGCCAGATAAGATGTCCAATTTAGAAATCACAGAAACCTATACATTTCCAAAGTAGGATGTCTGTTTCCATCATTAATGCCACATATAGACAGAATACATTTTGACAGCAAATAATGACAGTTCTGGAGAGGTATAGAAATAAAGGAAACTGTTTTCTAATATCAAAGTGATTTCTCTAACACAAAACAGTTAATGACTGTACATTGTTCAGTGTGGCTTTCTGATAAAAGCCTTTCTTGATTATACATTGATATTGGAGATACTCATTGACAGAAGTTTCTTCAACACCTAACTTCAAAGCAATCTTTTTGACACCATAGAAGATGCAATCTATTGCCTGCCCTAGAGCAAGTTACAATTTAATTAGAATGATGAAATAGTCATATAAAAAACTCTGGCAATATGAGATCTAAATAGTTGTATGCTAGAATAATAAAGGTGTTTTTCATAAGGTGATGGATCTTTCCCAGCCGTAGGAGATGAATAAACGTTTTGGAAGAAGACATCTAAGTAAGTTAGGGTTGACAAAAAAGAAAATGGTAATCAGAAAACCTGTTAAAAGCACTTTCATCTATTTTCAATTTATCAATACAACAAAATAGCACACTCAAAGGATATACCACATATTACTTTCCAGTGGGCCCTCTGTATGCACGGGTTGCGCATTCATGGATTCATCCAGCCACAGATACAGAGGGCTGAGCCTACTCCACCGTTTTATATAAGAGACTTGAGCATCTGTGGCTACTAATATTTGTGGGGGTCCTGGAACCCATCCACCACGGATACAAAGAGACTACTGTATTCTTTTATCCGGTTTGATAAGTTTCAGAATATTTTCTCAGACATTTTAAGGAGAGGGCTGTTAAATACTTTTTTCTTTTTTCTTTCTTTTTACGCTGAGTGTGTCGTCCACTTCTTTTTACTTTTATGCCAGGAGACTCATGGTCCCCTCCCTCCTGGCTCTTGCCTCTATCAGCTGCACTGGACACCACGCCTCAACTTTCTTGGTTCTCACAGCTGTGCCACCCTGGGGGAGTAGCTGTCCGTACTGAGGTTAGTTTTCCTGGCTCTCATTCACCCGTCCTTAGTTTTCACCACAAAGGCTTGTGTGTGTCTGGCTTAGGGCAGTGTGAGTCCGCCACCACTGTGAGAAGGGCAGACCCTGGAAATCCACGGGTCCCAGGATGAGATGCACACGGGAGAGACTTGAAACCCGACCCTGGCTTATATGAAAACCTGTGAGGACAGTGAGTCCCTGCTGTTATAAAGTGTCTGTGTAACATGGTTATAGCGAAACATTATTATTAATGCATATGCTTAGGTCTCCGAAGAGTCAGACATGTTTTCATGCTTACTTAGCTCAGGTGACATTCATTAGGCAAAATTATGTCTCTGCTTCTAGACTTGCTAAAACTGAGTAATGATTTGAGCGTGCTTTTAACTATAACATCGGATCCCAAACTTGACCTGCCATGCAACCCACTAATGGGTGGAGACAGAGAAAGTAAAGTGGACAGTAAATATGTGTAAAATGACTATTACAACCAAACTTTCCCTGCATAATTACATTCGTAGAAGATATTTGCAATCGCTAAGGTTATACCTGTCTACACCCATGTGCAACACATGGAAGAATGCTGGATTGCTTTTGCCATTGATGATGGATTGACTGTTAACAGATCAGAAGCAAGAACAGCTATTAGCTTGTGAAGAGAAAGTGACTTTTTTCTCTTATTTTGTACTGTACATTATTCAAATAACAGTTAAAAGACAAATTACTGTTTTCATTTACTAAATGAGCGCTTCAGATAATCTAAAGATTAAATCTGAAGCAGTGATATATGGGTGCATATAAATACGAAGCTACGTGTAATGGTCTATTCATTAGAACGGCTATAAATGGGTGTTTCCACGTGCCCAGAGTAGAACACTGATATTTATGAAGAGACAGGGGGAACATTTGTTAGTGTGCAGAAAAGCAGGAAGGGATTGCCGAAGAGTCCTTTTGATTTTTAGGGGACGAGATGCGGGGTATGGTTTTTGTTGTTTTTAATAGCAAGATATTCCATGCATAATATATGCTCTGGTCACATACATGCGGCAAATCCAAGTCCCTAATGGAGTGTTACCATACAATACAAACCCTTCCTGTGTTTTCCTTCTTTTGCTCTGGAGCAAGAGAGACAATCAAAGCAGATATCTTTGTAACAAATGGAAATGGCATTCTTGAAAAAGGAATAAAGATTCATTAAATAGAACTTGTAAGATTCTCCTGGGATCAGATCTCCACAAGGATGTCTAAGAAGGAGAACTCTTGAATGGGTAGCTTCACAGGAAGAGATTTCAATTTTATCTGAAGCAGAAATAACCTCTTCAAACTGAGGACAGGGGTTCTAAATAAGGAGGTCAGCACATCATCCAGTGAAGATGCCGGTATTTACCATGAGGGAGCACAGGGAAGGCTGTGTAAGCTCTCTTCTCTTAAACTGAACTAGGAACAGGAGAACTGGTACTGAGACACTCAGAAAAATCCCTCTTGGTGAAAAAGGCTGGGTAGATCCCCAGAAATATCCAACACATTGGAGTTGAGTTCCTACTATGTGCCAGGCACTGCACGCGATCCCAAGTGTAAAGTGGTAGACAGACTTATGTACCTTATATATGCATAACCACATACATTTCTGTATGTATATCTGTGCTCCAAGGAGAGGCAGCTTAACAATATTACTCAGGATATAAAACACCCTCACAGGAGGATTATGTATCCTTACCCTAAGTACCAGGAGAAGAATCTACATTTTCCTGCTTCTGGGTAATGCAATCTGAGTTGGGGTGTCCTAGTGGCACTTCAAACACTACACGTCTTAAGCTGCATTCATCATCCCCGTGTATGTTTCTTTCGTATTTTGTATCTCTGTTATCAATATCATTAAGTTACCCATGTCTTAAAAATTAGGGAGCCCTCATCACCTCCCCTTTTCTTGCTTACCTACACATCCAACTGGTCACCCAAATCCTTTAAATTTTTTCTGCTCACCACCTCCTGATTCTGTCCCCTTTTCACCATTTCTACTGACGCTAGTAACAAAAACTGACGTTACTTCCAAAGCTTTTAATGGTTTCCCCGGACTTTCAGGAGATAAGCCAACTCTCTTTACATGGAATCCAAAACTTTTCGCAATCAACTCTCCGTTTAGCCAACAGATGCGGTGCTTGCTGCTTTCTTCTCCTAGGCTTCTAAGTACCAAAACATCTCTGGGAATTTGTGTATTCTGACCTCACTGAAAACATTACCCTTCCTCCTGCCCATTCTACTATGCTTACACAGCTTTTTGACTTAAGCATTAACAAAAAGAACAAAAATAAATGTTAAGTCTCCAGCCAGCCCCCCCTAAGACTTAGTTGCCTTTTAAAATGCATACTTAACACGTGATATTGTAATTTTATATCTTATTAAATTCTGAACTCTTTCAGGGTTTTAAATCTCTACATTTCTTGTGATGAGCACACTGTGTATAATAAAAATTGCCAGTGCTCAGTAAATATACACTTAATTCATAAAGGTAGGTGGTTGCAGTGGTTAAAATATAGCTATAATGATTAAAAACTAAATTTCTTGATAGGGTAAGAAACATTTAGCAAAATAGTTTGTAACTTGGATCAAACTTCTAAACTCCCAGCAATCTTTTTCTCCTCTGAGCCTTAACTGGGCATCTAATTCCATATTCCCATAATTTAGTAAATAAGCTTGGTTCCTAAAACCATAAATATAAAGGAGGTAAATGGCCTGAATATAATAATGAGCATCTGTCAACATCACTTATATGACAGGTCTGCATATTGAATATTTACTTTTACAACAACCAAAATTATCCTGGAAAAACATTTCCGTTCAAGAAAGCAGCTGTCTTAGCTTGTGATTGCTTGGGATACCGACAAACCAATTTGTTAGTCACGGTGGTTCAGTGACTGGATAGCTCAAAATAATGTAAACTTATCCAAGCAAACCTCTTATGTTTCTAGGGTCATATAGATTGTGCTTTCTCAACTACTTAAAGCCAAGTAACTGAAACCCTTGGATAGTTTGTCATTTCTCTGTTGTAGCTTCTGCCCCGAAAATATTTGATTCATATCGTGTAAAGATCTGATCTGTAAATGGATAACAGATATACTTAGCTGTATAAATTCTTAGTTAAGGTTTCCGCATAGTTATCAGTTTAGGTACTGGTGATGTGCTTTCAACACATATTCTGAGTTGTGAGGCACAATTATAAGGTTGGACAAACCCGAATAATGACAGTTTGAGGTACACAATTAAGTGTGGTTTGATTTTTATACTGTTGCCAGAACCGCTCCAGGTATTTGCTCAGAACCCTCCACTGTTAGCAGGAGTGTCCTTGCTCAAAACTTGCCACTACACCGTCCCCTGCCCCCTCATTTAGCAGGAGTGAACATAAATCTTTAAGTTAAAGGGTCCAGAGTTAGTTAAGAAACGAAGCTATGCATTGCACAAGGGGAAAAAACAGATGGCACCAGCTGGGACCAAGGTGGTGACGAATCTGACCTCCAACAGACCCTGAGTCTCATTATGTGTTGATTTTACTATACACCTACTGGTGGCCAGGACCAGATATTAAGGACCAAAAAAGGATAAAAAGGGGGTGGCACCCTGCTCCCTCAGGGAAAAAGCCCTGCTCCTTCCCTGGTAGACTAATGCATATACCTCCCCATCATTATCAGCCTCACTCCTCCTCCCTTTGTCTTTACTGTTTAAAATTAAACCACTCTTGCCAGAAATGGGCGAAAAATTGACCTGGGAACTTAGTTCCTGCTTCATTATTTGTTGGTCACTGAATAAAGCTTGCGCTGTGTCGATCTCAGTTATTCGCTTACTGGAACCAAATGGGAAAAGAACAGTCCCCTGCCAAGGCGGAGAGCCTCGGCCAGTCTAGGGCCCGAGTAGTGTCCGTACGACTTAATTCAGTAATAATAACTGAGTCAGTCAATCATATTGTATAAATGAATTAATAAGTACAAAAAAATATCTGTGGGTCATGCAATGATTCTGGTCTTTAGAAAATATGGTTATGACTGAAAAAAGATGGGTATACTTTGTTTAATATATTTTAAAATGACGACTGATATATGTAATCAACATTGAAGAAAGAGTATGGTTGATTTAAAATTTTTCTTAAAAGGTTTCAGCCAAATTAAACAGTTGAGCACCGTAGATAAATAGGTATATCTGACTTTCTAAATGCTCTATTTCTTTAGTTTTACCTTATTCTAGCCCCCTCATTTCCTGTAGAGATTTTAATAACTTGCACACCTTTAAAGAAATTGGTGACCTTAAAAATCACATTTCTAAAATGCAGATTATATAATCATTTGATAATATAATTCTTTTTACTTATCTAGTTCTAATAGCTACCCACAGAAATATGATCAAAGTTCCCTAAAAGGACACACAATACTTCCCAATTTGAATTAGTGTAAGAAACTTCTGCTTCTCTTCAGTATTGGTCGTGTGCTCCAGACACCCCTAAATTTCCTTGAAGAATCGTGTAATTTTATACCAGGCAGAGGCTGTTCCCTTGGCTTCTTTAGACTCACTTACCCCCACCCCGACCAAATCGAGAACACTGACTTTCCATTATATCTTAGATCACATGTTATTTCCTCTGTCAAATGTCCACTGAATCCCCTGAGGAAGCCGGTATACCGTTGTTTGTAGGCAAATGATCTATATGCATATTTCATAGAATTTATTACACTGCACTGTAATTTTTTGTTTCAAATCATCTGTTTCTTCCTTTAAAGTATAAACTGTTTCTGCTCTGGGAGGCTGTTTCATTCCTCTCTGTATTTTCTAAGTGCATTTCTCGCGCATGGCCCCCAGTAGGTGCTCCACAGCCCACAATTCATTCCAGCAACCAGAAGAAGGAAGAATGACAGATATAGAAAACTCCACCATTCAGCTTTTGCTCTAGATTTAGGTATTGCCAATGCTTTTTAATATTGAAGAAAAATCACCCTGAGACACAAATACCTATATTTTATTTTAAGATGTGCTAATGCTTGCATTAAACCACCACCTCTTATTCACAGCAAATGAATAGGTTAATTGTGCTGAATTTCAGGTCAGCAAAATAAGATGTGATTTAACTGAGCAGTGTGAAAAGTGGTATCTTTTCATAAATAAATGCAGCTCATGGTCCTGTTGTGCATGTAATCCATGGTGCAGAAATAAACCCTCTGAAGAACTATTGTCATAAATAGCATTATTAGGGATAAGCCAAACTTCTTTTTTTTTTCAGCTATCATTCAAAACGGATTTGTCAAAACATAAAAGGTCTTTTAAGCTTGGTGGAAGCTTGTTCCATTAGAAGCTGATGTGGTTATTATTGGATGTTTCCATATGACTGTTTTCCAGAGGCCCATGAAATTTTAATTTACTTGAAAAACTAAAATGCAGAATTATTTGTTTTGACATGTAATCACTTTTCCATTTTAAAGCTAAAGATGAGAAATTGCTGGGGAAAGTTAAAAAATAGTGTCAGTATGAACACAGAGAAATGAGAGATTTTCAAATAAAACTTCACAGTATTAAACTGTCATTTAGCTGCAGTGTTTTTATTACTTCTTTAGAACGTGAAAAGCATATAAATTGTTTTTGTTATTGCTGATTTAATGTGAAATTAACGTACTTAAAAAAATCAGTATAATGTCCCACTGCATGCCACTAATTACTGATGATGAAAACATAAATATGTAACATAAAAATTTGAATTAAAATTTAATTTATTGCACCTTTTCTGATAAATATAGACACTTATAGTTGGGTGGAGTAAAAAGTATCTGAAACTCATACTATTCATTTGTTTATCTGTCTAGCCAAGTGCATTGAACATGTATTTCTGTGTCAGGTACAGGACTAGACTCCTGGGAAACACTGTGGAACCAGGGATGTGGAATCCTGATTCTCAAAGAGCTTGTATTAGTGTTAGAGATAAACAAGAAATAAAAATTGAAATAAAGCAACCACATATTATTTAAAAAACAGATGCCAAAGGGCTATACGGCAAAGCTACAGTAATCAAAACATCATAGTGCTTGCACAAAAAGAGACACATAGATCAATGGAACAGAATAGAGAGCCCAGAAATAAACCCTTGCACCTATGGTTAATCTACAACAAAGGAGGCAAGAATACACAATGGAGAAGACAGTCTCTTCAATAAGCGGCACTGGGAAAACTGAACAGTTGTGTGCAAAACAATGAGATTTGAACATTCCCTTACACCATATACAAGAATAAACTCAAAATGATTTGAAGATCTCAATGTAAGACCTGATACCATAAAACGTCTAGAAGAGAACATAGGCAGAACACTCTTTGACATAAATCACAGCAGTGTTTTTTGGATCTGTCTCCTAAGGCAAAAGAAAGAAAAGCACAAATAAACAAATGGGATTTAACCTAGCACCTTTTGCACAGCAAAGGAAACCATCAACAAAATGAAAAGATCACCTATGGAATGGAAGAAAATGTTTGTAAATGATATGACTGACAAGGGGTTAATATCGAAAATTTATAAACAGTTCATGCAACGCAACAACAAAAAAACCCAACAACAACAAAGAACCCAATCAAAAAATGGGCAGGAGACCTGAATAGATATTTTTCCAAAGAAATCATAGAGATGGTGAACAGGCACATGAAAAGATGCTCAGTCAACATCACTAATCATCAGGGAAATGCAAATCAAAACAACCATGAGGTATTATCTCAGACCTGTCAGAATGGCTATTATCAAAAAGTCTACAAATAACAAATGTTGGCGACGATATGGAGAAAAGGAATGCTTGAACACTGTTGGTGGAAATGTAAATTGGTGCAGCCACTATGAAAACAGTATAGCGTTTTCCTCAAAAACCTGAAAATAGAACTACCATATGATCTAGCAATTCCACTCCTGGGTATATATCCAGAAAAAAATGAAAACACTAATTTGAAAAGATACACGCACCCCAATGTTCATAGCAGCAGTATTTACAATAGCCAAAATATGGAAGCAACCCAAGTGTCCATCAACACACGAACAGATAAAGAAGATGTGGTGTATACACACACACACACACACACACACACATATGTATATATATATGTGTGTGTATGTAAAATGGAATATTACTCAGCCATAAAAAAAATTCTGCCATTTGCAGCAATGTGGATGGACCTAGAGAATATTATGTTTAGTAAAATAAGTCAGAGAAAAACAAATACTGTGTGGTATCACTTATATGTGGAATCTAAAAAATAATACAAATGAATGTTATAGCAAAACAGACTCACAGATATAGAAAACAAACCAGTGGTTACTAGTGGGGAGAGGAGCAAGTTTGGGGTATGGGATTAAGAGATACAAACTACTATGTATAAAATACATAAGCAACAAGGATATGTTGTGCAGCACAGGGAATTATAGCCATTATCCTATAATAACTTTTAATGGATTATAATCTGTAAAAATACTGAATCACCATGCTGTACACCTGAAACTAATATATTGATAATATTGTAAATCAAATATACTTCAAAAAGAGAAATGCTAAAGGAAATAGAGTTCAATAATATAGAATAGAGGTTAGCCTTGAGTAGAATGCTCAGAAAGAGTGACCTGAGGAAGTGCCTCAAAGCTGGAGAATGAAAAGAAACATGACAAGTGCTTTGAGAATTGCATTTACAGGAAGGCACCATCCTTTACAAAAGTTACATTTGTTTCCAGCCAGGCTAACTTTTTCTCTTCCCTTTTCAGTATCATCTCCCTCCCGATCATTTCTGGTACAATATTCACACCAAAATCGGTTCTCAGGGAAAAAGATGTGAAACTTCTTCCAGAAATATTAGAATTTTAATAGGGATCAAAACCCCTGTTCATCACAATGGAAAGAAATAATGTTCTAAAACTAACGTTTCTGGCATTATGTGCTTAGTACACTTTGGGGACCTGTGGGTGGGGTGGGAGGAACTTTCTTGGCCGCCCAGAAATGAGGCCAAAGAGGCAATAACTAAAGGTCGGCCTTGTTGACAATTTCTTTTCTTTAATATTTATTTATTTGGTTGCACCAGGTCTTAGTTGTGGCACGTGGGCTCCTTAGTTGTGGCATGTGAACTCTTAGTGGCTGCATGCATGTGGGGTCTAGTTCCCTGACCAGGGATCAAACCGAGGCCTCCTGCATTGGGTGCCTGGAGTCTTACCCACTGCGCCACCAGGGAAGTCCTGACAATTTCTTGAAGATAGGTTTTTTTTCCCCTTGGGCTATGAGCAGGATAGTTAAAAAACAAAAACATGCCCAGGAACAAATGGAGAGTGGAGTCAGGTGTGTTTATGATCTGGGTTTTACTGGAAAGGAAGAGTGGAGATGGAAACAGACATGGTTGTTTTCGTAATAGGGAAGGACAAATCTGACTCCATATTGGATCCGTTTCTTTTACTTTAACCTTTGTATTCTATTACTTCTGCTACAAGTTACTCACTAAAGGGATGTTGCCTGTAGCTTAAAGTATACATAATGGCCCTTCTCCGGGACCCCTGCCTCCCAGGCCTGAGCCTTAAGCTAAAATACCTGTATTTAAGTACAGCATTTATGAGGTTAGTTGAAATTTCAGAGATGAGAACAAAGCATTCACTTCTGTGTTTATTTCCATGAACTGTAGGTGTTGAATTCACTTAAGTGATCATAGAACCTTTTTGGGGTTCATCAATTTGTTCAATATCAGAATTGACAACTAAACATGATTTTTACAGATCAATAGGCCAAAACACATATTTGACAGCTTTGTCAGATGTTGAACTATCGTCTCTCAGGTCAAAATATCTACGCTTCTCTATTTTTATTTTGTGATGCTGCCTATGAGACTCTGAAAATTACATTCCTCCTTTACCAGCTGGTTCTGTGTTAGATTCTACCATCTGGGTGCTAGAGGAAGGCCGTGAGGCAGAGGGAAAAAGAAGGACCTGGTCCCCTCTTCTTTAGTTTGCTGTTCTTACCAGTGTTGCCACACAAATGGCCCTTTACCGGTGTACCTGTAATTGGTACCCGTAGCGTTCGGTTACCACTTCCAGATTTTCCCATACTCTGAAACATGTCAGTGAGGCAGGAGATAGATGGGCCCCTGGGGCAAACAGTTGGAGTTTCTTCTCTGTGGACCTATACTCCAGGAGGAAAATAGTAGGACAATCGAGGGAGGTGGCTGGGCCCTGCCCAGATAGAAGATAAGAGACCGAGTATTTCTTATTCTCGAAGTCAGGAGACCTCCCCGACTACACATGTGCAGAAAAGCTCCTTGGAGTTCAAAAAGGGAGGGGGCACCACTCCATAGTAAGTGATGCTAACGACCCATAGGCCTCTTGAGTAGAATTCATCTTGGCTAAGAGATGCAAGCGCACATGGGAGGACCCTGAGATATACCAAATACGGACTCTGAACCAGGCAAATCAAAATGATTGGCCAAAGGAAACCCGAAGAAATGCCCCATATAAGTGATTTAAACTGCCACGAGGGTGCGACTCTCTCTGAGCCCACCCGTACTAGTACTGCACTCTGTTTTCTTTTTCCTCCCAATAAACACTGTACTTGTTTCACTACTTTCCATCCTTGCGGGAATTCTTCTTCCACAAAGCCAAAGAGCCACGGCCTTGTCACTGACCAGTGGTCTAGTGGCTAGAATTTGGTACTCTCACTGCTGTGACCCAACCTCAATCACCGGCAGGGACTGAAACCCTGCTTCAAGCTGCTGCAAGCCGAGGCCACCTGAGGTCATCAGCACACACTGGAGGCACCTGTGCTTAGAGGACTGCTCGCCATCCTTAGGGCTCTTCTTCTTCCAATCTCAAAAGGCACCAACAAAGTAGGGCAACATTGCTTCCTTTCCCATTAATATATGCGCTACTACTACATATGATTCGATTTACGTAGGACATGCTATGTGGTTTCATACAAACATATCACAGAATGCATTAATACAAGCGTGTGCTGATAGTCTTGATAGCACATAATACGTATTATTTACCATATTTAATTATGCATAATATTGTCTCCATGAATATTCTTTACTAACGGTTATTCATGCATTTACACAGGGCATTGAATCCTTAGCTATAAGTAGTGTGTTCTACTAATTAAACCTCTGTCAACATTCAAGTCACTTATGCAGAGGTCTGGGTTCCAGTTCTGCAGGAGCCCTCCTCCAAATCTCTGTATTCTGATAACCCAATATCTTCCCTTCATTCCTCCAGCAATTACTCTACTTGTGTTACCTTAGTTTCCTTTTGCCTTCTTTTGGTCTGCCAGTGTCTATTTAGCCATTTCTCTCTACTGAATTCTCTCTGTTGAAATAACTGGATGGTTTCTGTTCCCTCACTGAACTCTGACTGATACAACAACATATAATGAGTCTAGGACATCTTCTAAATACATCAGACCATATCCCAAACCATACTGTATAGCTTCTTATATTTACAGTGTTTAAAACATTCAGTAACTAGCAGTTAGAAAACTTCTTGGGAACAAGGGTGGATTTAGAAGTTACTGGTTTCAGTTCAATACTTCTTTTTGAAGGCAGTTGACAATAGAGCTCTCTCTACTTTGGTGCATGACATGCATTTGTTTCAATTTACCAGAAGTGTTGATGAGAGGACAGAATGGATTTTATCTTCTTAGCAACTAGAATGCAGGAATAATTAATATAAAAATGAGGAATTATTTTAAAGTGAGTAATTATTGTCAATATGGTGAGCATATACAATTTCTTATGATTGGTCCTATATTTAGAATGATTTTAAATTCTAGGTGAAAATTGATACTTAGGTAGCTTTACCTTAACCCGATCTAAAAGAGATTCAAAGTGCTCCATAGTTTTGTAAAACCGAATAGATCACTCCTTTGCAAACTCTTTCAACTCAAAAGAAAACCCAAAAAAACTTTATCCCAAATTTCCCCTCCAGCTACTCATTTTTTAATGCAAAATACCTCACATGACATGGTTTACTCCTGATCTGCAATTTCTGATCTCACCCTCTTTCTCAATTAAAACCATTTTACAACAAGTGTTGCCTCTACCACCCCACAGAGTGCTCACTGCTTTCTCTTGTCAAGATCTCTTATCTTTAAGATCTCTTATCTCTTGTCCTGATGGATGTTATCCATCTGATGGACTTAGTTCTCAGTCCTTACCTTATTTGAGATTCTAGCAGCAACATACATGGTGGATCACTGCCTTCTTCTTGAAACAATTTCTTTACTTTCTCAACACCACATTTTCTTACTTATCCTTGACTCTTCTCCTTGTCCTATACAGCACATCCAATCTCTCAGTAAACTGACTTCAAATTATATCCAGAATGCAACTACTTCTCCACACTTCAAAACTTCCACTACCACACACTCTGGGCTCACCTAGATTTTAACAGCTCTCTCTGTTTCTATAGCTGGACCTTGAAGTCTATACTTTTAACACAGCAGCCAGAATGACCATTTATAATGGGAGATAGATTATGATTCTTCCGTTGCTTCCTTATTCAGGGTAAAAGGCAAAGTGTTTGAGGTGGACTGTAGGTCTTAATATGTAATGAACCCCCATTACCTTTCCTCTTTTACTACTCTCCTGTCACTCACCTTTCTAGAAACGTAGAAAGAAATCGCTTCACACATTTTAGGCATGCTCCTATCTTTTGGGTCTTGGCTTTTCTTTCTGCCTGGGATGCTCTTCCCCAACATATCCACTTGGATCGCTCCCTCACCTGTTGGAAGTTCTTTTATCACCTTTACTATGAGGCATATGCTGATCTATTTGATACTGTTACGTGCCTAACCCGCCTGCTCTCCAAGTAACACGCCAGATCCCTTTTATCCTACATCTTCCTTTGCCATAGTGTTTTTCACTTATTTTCTAACATACTACATAATCTCTGTATATTTTATTTATATATTACAATTATAAGTTAGTCTTCTACCACAATTTAAGCTCCATTGATCAGAAGTCTTCGTTTTGTTCTCTGATTTATACCAGGTATGAACACAATAAGCTTGGCATTCAGTAAATATTCAATAAATATTTGTTAAGTGAATGTAGAAATTTATGTAACTCCCTGACAAGTCTCTGCATTCCTTAAACAATTTCCTCCTGTTCTATGGGGGAAATAGCAATGTGCCTATTTACTTTACGCTTTTAATCCCTAAAACTCTTCCCTCAGCCAACTGGATTGGGAAAGTATGCCAAAGCTCCATTAAATCCAAAGCTCCACTAAATCCAAATATTATCCTATATATTTGGTATACCCTTCCCTGACCCCCATTAATTTGACATAATCTCCTGTTCCTAATTTGAAAAACCAACATGGACCAGTGGAAAAAAGTCCAGGAATGAACATCAGAAGACTCTCTGCTCTGGGTCATGTTACCACATAGCTGTGTAACCCTGGGCTGAACTTTTTTTTATTAACATCTTTATTAGAGTATAGTTTCTTTACAATGGTGTGTCAGTTTCTGCTTTATAACAAAGTGAATCAGTTATACACATACATATGTTCCCATATCTCTTTCCTCTTGTGTCTCCCTCCCTCACACCTTCCCTATCCCAGCCCTCTAGGTGGTCACAAAGCACCCAGCTGATCTCCCCGTGCTATGCGGCTGCTTCCCACTAGCTATTTTACATTTGGTAGTGTATATATGTCCATTCCACTCTCTCTCACTTTGTCCCAGCTTACCCTTTCCCCTCCCCGTATCCTCAAGTCCATTCTCTAGTAGGTCTGCATCTCTATTCCCGTCTTGCGCCTAGGTTCTTCTGATCATTTTCTTTTTTTTTTTTTTTTTTTTTTAGATTCCATATATATGTGTTAGTATACAGTATTTGTTTTTCTCTTTCTGACTTACTTCACTCTGTATGACAGTCTCTAGGTCCATCCACCTCACTACAAATAACTCAGTTTCATTCCTTTTTATGGCTAATATTCCATTGTATATATGTACCACATCTTCTTTATCCGTTCATCTGCTGATGGACACTTAGGTTGCTTCCATTTCCTGGCTATTGTAAATAGAACTGCAACGAACATTTTGGTACATGAGTTTTTTGTGTGTGTGTGGTACGTGGGCCTCTCACTGTGGTGGCCTCTCCCATTGTGGGGCACAGGCTCCAGACACGCAGGCTCAGCGGCCATGGCTCACGGGCCCAGCCGCTCCGCGGCATGTGGGATCTTCCCGGACTGGGGCACAAACCCATGTCCCCCGCATCGGCTGGCGGACTCTCAACCACTGTGCCACCAGGGAAGCCCTACATGACTCTTTTTGAATTATGGTTTTCTCAGGGTATATGCCCAGTAGTGGGATTGCTGGGTCATATGGTAGTTCTATTTTTAGTTTTCTAAGGAACCTCCATACTGTTCTCCATAGTGGCTGTATCAGTTTACATTCCCACCAATAGTGCTAGAGGGTTCCCTTTTCTCCACACCCTCTCTAGCATTTACTGTCGTAGATTTTTTGATGATGGCCATTCTGACCGGTGTGAGATGATATCTCACTGTAGCTTTGATTTGCATTTCTCTAATGATTAATGATGTTGAGCATTCTTTCATGTGTTTGTTGGCAATCTGTATATCTTCTTTGGAGAAATGTCTATTTAGGTCTTCTGCCCATCTCTGGATTGGGTTGTTTTGTTTTTGATATTGAGCTGCATGAGCTGCTTGTAAATATTGGAGATTAATCCTTTGTCAGTTGCTTCATTTGCAAATATTTTCTCCCATTCTGAGGGTTGTCTTTTCGTCTTGTTTATGGTTTCCTTTGCTGTGCAAAAGCTTTGAAGTTTCATTAGGTCCCATTTGTTTATTTTTGTTTTTATTTCCATTTCTCTAGGAGGTGGGTCAAAAAGGATCTTGCTGTGATTTATGTCATAGAGTGTTCTGCCTATGTTTTCCTCTAAGAGTTTGATTGTGTCTGGCCTTACATTTAGGTCTTTAATCCATTTTGAGTTTACTTTTGTGTATGGTGTTAGGGAGTGTTCTAATTTCATTCTTTTACATGTAGCTGTTCAGTTTTCCCAGCACCACTTATTGAAGAGGCTGTCTTTTCTCCACTGTATATTCTTTTACCATTGCCATCAGGTAGGAGTAAACCTACCTGATGAGACAAAAGACCTGTATGCAGAAAATTATAAGACACTGATGAAAGAAATTAAAGATGATACCAACAGATGTTCTTGGATTGGAAGATTCAACACTGTGAAAATGACAATACTACCCAAAGCAATCTACAGATTCAATGCAATCCCTATCAAACTACCACTGGCATTTTTCACAGAACTAGAACAAAAAATTTCACAATTTGTATGGAAACAGAAAAGACCCCGAATAGCCAAAGCAATCTTGAGAAAGAAAAACGGAGCTGGAGGAATCAGGCTCCCTGACTTCAGATTATACTACAAAGCTACAGTAATGAAGACAGTGTGGTACTGGCACAAAAACAGAAGTATAGATCAATGGAACAGGATAGAAAGCCCAGAGATAAACCCACGCATATATGGTCACCTTATCTTTGATAAAGGAGGCTGGGCTGAACTCTTAACATCTGAGCCTGCTTCCTCATGTTTTTAATGAACCAGTGGTACAATCTGATCTGTAAAATTTCTTTGGATTCTACTGTAATATGACTGTAATTATAATTTAAGCACAATGTTTATAGTGTATATTTATGTAAAATGCACACCTTATAAACTGGTGTTGTTTTACCACTAATTAAATCTCATATTGTTTTTAACATCATATAGATAGGTCAGAAGTCCATTTATTTACTTTTTATCTCCTCAACTATAAGTTATTGGAGATACTGATTCTGTCCTCTTTGTTTCCACACTACCGGGACTAAGTAACAATAACATAACAGTAGCACAGCCTAATATTTATAAGAGCCAGAGACCCTTCTAACCATTTCACATTTAATTCTCAAGGCCAGCTTGAGAGGTAGATACTATTATCATCTTCATCAGACCATTTTACAAACTAAGAACCTGTGACCCAGAGAATTTAAGTAGTTGATGGATACTGAACATAACGGTAGATTTGAACCCTGGCATTCAGGTTCTAGAGTTCAAGTTCTTGATCACAACACACTGCTCCTTATCTAACTCTCAGTACATATCAATTATTTAGGTAAGAGGAAGGCAGAGATCAGAACAAATGAATAAGTAGGTACCTTTTTGATTATAAAATGTTTGAATTTGAATAGATTAATATCTGGTTTCCTGAAGGAGAGTTCATCTCCTGTGTACACAAGTCAATATTGCTGCTACAGAATGTTTCTGCTGGGTACTGGCAGCTGCAACGTTGTCTTGATCACTAAATTCGAGATACATATTTGGGGGCATAAGGTATGATGCTTCTTTACCATTTCCCATTGGCAAAGTTCAGGGTAACACGGCTCTTCCATGGCTGCATCAGGGAAGAGAAATTTGGATGCATAACTACATCCAAAAATCAACATTAACAAGAGAGGCTTCCCAAAGACAGTTCCATTTCCAAATTAGTATGTGGAAGCCAAAGGAAGACCCTGCTGTTCTTTCCAGCTCTGCGCTCTGGTAGCGACCATTCAGCAGCAGTGAAAACATACTGGAGCAACGTGTTAGAAAAAAAAAAAAAACGATCCCTGAGAAGAATCATTGTTTTTTTCTGGATTTGCAAACAAAACAGACTACCAAGTACATGCCAACTGAAAGTTATGTTTTATATGTGCATTTTTGTTACCCTTTAGAAACTGCTTTCCGTAAAATTATTGGCAAAGAAACAAAACAATTATATTCATGCAGGAGAAACTGAAGAGTGGAAATACTAAACTTAGGCCACGAAAATAGACATTTGCCTGAATACCCTGACAAGATATAACTATTTGATGTATCTGTATTGAGAGAAGTTATTTCAAGGGATCAGTTGAAAAGTATATTTTATATTCGATTATATTTGGTTGTTATTATACAACAGCCTGCATGCTAGATATATACTGACTTTACTATCAATTGTCTGCCCATTTCTCACTTTTTTTCTTACTGCCTAACCTTATGAAACAGTAACTCTAATCCTACTCACTATTTTCCTTTCACCGGTTTCCTCTTATTTATCCTTTGATTTACTTGGTATCTCAACATTTTCCCTGGCTTTTGGAATACCTGCCACTTTTTTATTGTTTTTGTTTGTTTGTTTACTAGCATGGGGTACTAGAAAGTGCATGGGCTTAGGGAGAGAACCAAATTCATTGCAAGTACTAACTCTGCCACTTTAGAACTTAGAGAATGGGTATAATCTTTATAAGCTTTGGCTTTCTCCTTATAAAAGGACAATGGCCATTTCAGGATTTGTTGTGATGATCATTTGAGGTAGAATATATCAAGTCCCCAATATCTGTCACAGAGTGCCCCTTAGTATGCTAGCTCTGTTCTTTCTAATTGTTGTTTTTCATGAAACAACATTGCCTTGATTGATATTCTATTCCTTTTGCAGTCCTTAGAGTTCTTTCCAGGGTTTATCTCCGATCTCCTTCAACAGTCATTCCAAATAGATTCATCTTCCTTAAGATACAATCTTATTATGCATCTATTTTAAACTATTTTTGTAAACTTTCACCATTTTGAGTATACTTATTGTGACTTCTCATTGGAGATGGCAAGAAGCGGGTTGAACAAGGAGTGGACAGTACTAATACTATAATAAGAGACAAATACACATATGTGTATAGATTATAATAAAAGCTATAAAGGAAATAAACAAAACTATATGGTAAAGAGTAATAAGTATTAAATTTAGACTCACATATAAAAGATAATAAAAGCGTCAAGCTGGGATAGGAAAAACCTAAAGTACAAAGACCCTACAAATTTAGAGAACTTGACTATTCAAGCAATGTAAATATAGGGCAAGAAGGAAGAGCTGAGTTTGGAGAGGTAGGTAGAAGCCAGATCATGGGAGGTGTAATAAGTTATGGTAAGAAGTTAGGGTTGAAACTCATTGAAGGATTTTTTCTCAGGGAGTGCCATGATCTGATTTTTAAATGATCTCCCTGGCTACTATGTGGATAACCAAGTAGATAGATAGAAAGATAGAAAGATAGATAGATAGATAGATGTAATAGATTATAGAGTGGGTTTATACACAGGGCACTCTTTATATCCTCAGTGCTTTAGCACATACTTGGTACCCAATGTGTATTAATGAATGAGTCAGGAAATAACGTGTGTGAGTACGTGAGATTGTGTGTGTGTGTATGTGCATCTATGTGTATGTATGTAGATAAGACTGAAATCACATACTTGAGTGGATTTTTATGGAAAACTGTGACTTTTCCCCTCTTACTTTATAATTTCTCTATTTTATGATTCTCACAGAGTGGTATGTGAATTTTTTGTGGAGATCAAAGACCAGAGTAATAAAGGGACTTCTGGGGAGATAAAGGTAGCAAAGAGAAGGCTGGCCTCTCTGCTGTCAACAGTCCCACACTTAGGAGCTGAAAACAGCAAGGAGGAGCCCGTGATGAGAAGGACAAACTTCTACACTGACTCCTCAGAGAAGTGCCGGATAATTCCTCTGTCAGAGGAAGCTGAACGCTGGTGGGAGAAAGGCGTCCACTGCTCGCTCTCTTCCTTGCTGAATCCTACCTTCACTTATCCCTCTTTTGTCTCTCAGCTTATACCTCTAAGGAATACGTTTTGAAAACTAATAGATTCCAGTTAAGGCTCATTTCCACTCTAAAATTCTCTTTCTCTTACCTTTATTATAGTTCATTTTTTTCCTAACACTTGAATCTAATATTGACAATCGATTATTTTGACCATGTAGATAAATGCCTACTGCCTAATGCCAAACTCACACATAGACACATAATTTATGTCTGTGCCTGCTACTGATAAAAATGAGAGGAACATGTTATAGTGAACAAAGCACTAGAGAGTACACATATTTAGAAAAATAGAGTTTAGAGCTTGTATAAAGCAAGGGTACAAATAATAAAGCATGGTTTAGAATAGCACAGAAGAGTATTTACCAGGAGAACAATCTCATTGTATGATTAGTTCTGACCATCCTAGAGAAGAATCAACAATGTCTCTTCATTGTTAGAAGTGCAAAAACTTCACAAAGAAAGCAAAAGTAAAATGGAAGGGCTTCCCTGGTGGCACAGTGGTTGAGAGTCCGCCTGCCAATGCAGGGGACATGGGTTCGTGCCCCGGTCCGGGAAGATCCCACGTGCTGCGGAGCGGCTGGACCCGTGAGCCATGGCTGCTGAGCCTGCGCGTCCGGAGCCTGTGCTCCGCAACGGGAGAGGCCACAGCAGTGAGAGGCCTGCGTACCGCAAAAAAAAAAAAAGTAAAATGGAAGGTGTCTAGGATGTTTTCAAAGCACATATATACTGGGAAAGGGGGAAAAAAAGGAGGAAGATCAAAACAGCATAGAGCAAAATGATAAAGAAAAGAAAAACTGAATGGTCCTAAAAGGAACCTCAGGAATCAGCTTATTTACTAGAGAAGACAACGGAAGTCCACACACGGAGGGGAGGTGAGCCTGGATTCCTCCCTTACGGGCACTGGGCTTTGGGAGTGTAACAGGAGAGACCTCTCAACTTGGGCACTATTGACTTTTGGGGCCAAATACATCCTTGTTTGGCAGGGAGGAAGGTTATTTAACAGTATCTTTGGATATTTAACAGTATCTTTGTCCTCCATCCTCTGGGTGCCAGTAGTGTATGCCCACGTGCACGCACACACCCATCCCCCAATTTGTGACAACCAAAAATGTCTCCAGATATTGCCAAATATCCCCTGGAGTCAAAATCACACCCAGTTCAACACCAGTGCTTTAGAAGTTCTGTCCCTTAAGATTTCTTCTCCCCACCTCCCTGCATTAATATCCATGGTTTCATTAAGGGGAAAATAGGGAACCAGAAAAGCTAGGAACTGTTATTATTATTATTTTGGTAAATGCTCCAATGTGTGAGAAAAGGGAATGGAAGGAAGCAAGCACTTTAGAAAAGTTCAGGAAGAGCTATAATTCTGACTTTAATGTCATATCATCTTACTGATTAAATCTATTCTATTCTAAACCATTCAAACATGGCAAATGGAGACATCATAGCACTCAATTAGAAATAGAATTAGTGAATTTTAAGGTTTTTAACTTCATTAAAGATTGAAGTTTTTAAAGAGCATACACACCTACACATTCACACACCTATCAGCTGCATTCATTACTGGAGACTCACTCATTCACAGCAACAGAGCTCACAATCTGTATTTTTTTCCCCAAGAGTGATGCCCATTGGCTGTTCTATGTAATAAATTACACTGTGTATTACAGAACTGCTCCAGGCAGCCAATAATACATAAAGATATAGAACACCCTCTTTTTCTTTAAGTTTCCTAAGGGAAATATTTCTTACAGAGACTATCAAGGGTTTTATTTCCCTCATCAAGCTTTTAATGAGCGAACCATTTGTTAGGTATGCCTGCGGTGCCGATTACCCTGCATGAAACAGAATACATAGCTCTTTGGTTAGAAAAGGTTAGAAGTGTACCTGCCAATGCATCTACATGGACAACCCAGATTTCACATTTTCCTCTGTCGCATTGAATTATAAAGAATACAGAAAAAGATAGAGAATTTGTTAGCTCTGTTCTTCCCATCGTAGTGAATAAAGTGTGCTAGAAGGGCAGCAAGTATGCGCCATATGGTCCTATGTGAACCTAGGAAAAATAGTTGCCTGTTCTGGGATTGGGCTGGAAGGATGGTGGAGGTGCTGTTTATTCCTCCACGTCATGTATAGTGTCTCCTATGAAGTTACTCTGAAGTTTAGGTTTTATTAAGTTATCCAGTAGAGAAAGGGTTATTGACTGGAGTTACCAAGCAGAAGTCAGAGACAACACAATTTGATCACCCAAGACATCATTTCCCTTGACAAAGAAAGTCAGACTAGGCTCCTACAGCAAATGGAAAGTCGTTTTAAGTAAGTGTAGAACTGACTGGAGATCAGGGGCCTTAAGTAGAAGGTTGAAAAAACATTGATTTCCTTATTTTTCCCTGGCATTATCATGTCAAATGCATTCCTAAGACTGGAGAATAGAGCTAAATTAATTTTAATCACGCACGTTTCTACCTTTTTGTATTCTATGTGGAAATAATAAATTCAAAGGGAATATGACCAATTTCAATGTTTTACTTCACGTCACGCTCCTGAGAATACATTTTTCGGCAAACGCGTAGATATACTTTTATTTTATTCATATAAGAGTTTACCCAGTACAGCTCTAGGCTTCAATACGCTAAAAAACAACTCTTCCTGCTATAAAAGTATCACATCAAAATTCAGGTCCTGATCAATTTCACACACATTAGCCTCCTACAGTTAAGCAATTATTTCCTTGAGATACTTGCTACCCTCGTTTCACAACGAATTTGGTTCATATAAATTGATGAAGACAACAGAATTATAAAGTTACATTTATAACATCTTGGTATCAGTTCATTAAAAAAATCAATCAACTGGATATTGGGAAACATGCCACGTATAAGACTGTGCTCAGCTCAGAGATAGAAGTAAGAACAGGATTTCTGTCCTCTGAAAGCTTTAGGAGATTAAGCCTTTTCAACCAAGGTAGTCAAACATCTGAACTACATAATATACGATTTCAAACTAGTGAAAACAATAAAAGTAGCTTAAAATTTTAGAAGCATTTGAGGTCACTATGGGATGAGTGTTCAGGCTTTTGTGGAAAACACATGGGACTTCATCTTAAAAACTGAGGGCTTCATGGAAGATTTTTCCAATGAGAATATGATGACACAGTGGAAGCACTCACTTTGGAATTTTCATCAGGAGGGGATGTATGGAGTGGACTTGTGGAGAGGTGGGAAGCAGAGAGAAGAACCAGGACACTGCCACTGCCCAAGTGTAGCTCCAACAAAAAAGCAAAGATGAAAATATTGATCACCTGTTCTCTGCCAAGTGTTGTGATAAATTCTAGGAATCCAGAGATGAGTGAGACGTGAGAGTGGAGGAGTTTACAATTTAAGACGGAACAAAGAACGATTGTTATTATCCAAGATATGGGGTGCCATATATACCAGAGGATGGTAGATTATTCTCTGGGGTTTGAGAGAGGAAGTGATACTAAGTTATTACTAAATGTTACGAAACTGAATCTTGAAGGATGAGTAGGAGTTTGCTGGGGTAGCATTTAGAGGATGGGATTCTTGGCAGAGAGTGGAAAGTAGTCAGAGTTTATGGTGTAAAGCAGGAAAAATGACCCCAAATAACTCCAGCTGGGCTCAGTTTGGGCATACTCATGAAATTAGGACTTATAGGTAATGGAGAAAATATCAAAGTATTTTCCTTGCATTTTAGAAATATAAACTTGGATAATGTGAGAGAGAGAAATGAGAGACAATAGGGAGAGTATGAAAAAGGCTCCTGGGAGAATCCCAATGAGACATGATCAGGACATCACTGGTATGAGGTGCTGCATTCAACAAATATTGCAGGTGTGTCGTATTCAACAATGCCTGATCCTCGGTGAATGAAAGCCAGTGCGTTGAGTTCATATGAGAGGCTGTGTAGTAGAATGGCCCAAAGTGCTAACTTCAGACTCAGATATTTTCTGGACTCTTTTTCAAACTCTTCTAACTACTAGCTGGAGTGGTCTAGGTGAGTTATGCTATCACTATGCCTCTGTTTCTTCGTCTGTTTAATGCAGATGATAATAGCCTTTATACCGAGGAGTTATTGAATTCAATGATTTAATACTTTGTGCACATTATCTTTGTTTAAACAGTGACTGAAATACAGAAAGACCTCAATCAGTATTAGCCACTGGGAAATCTGGCTCCAGAGATATATGCTTATAACTGCTATGCCATAAAAATAGGACAGTGATGGAAAAGAAACACTCATTCTGGCAAGTAAGATGGCCTTTATTATCTTTTTAAAAGATGGCTTTTTGAACTAGGAAAAGGAACAGATGGAGAAAGCACTTCCAAAGAACTGGGGGCACTTGCTAAATCATTACGTGTGCCAGGCAAAGATGAAGAACAAAATTTGAATTTTCTAAAGGTTTTGAACTTGGATACTACAAGAACGATTTTACCATTGATATAAGTTAGAAAGAAGGTTTCACAATTGTACCTAACTCACAAGTCAACTGAAGCCTTAAGCAAGTTAGTTAATTGTGTAGGACTTAGCACAGTGACAGGCACGGTGTAAGCGTTCGGTAGCCATTAGCCAGCATCACAGTCATCACTGCAATCCCAGGAGTAGACGAGAGACACATCTGGATGACCCTGGAGTCTCAGTTCTTCCAGACTTTCAGTTCCATAGCAGAGCTGGATCAGCAGATCTGAGTCAGCACAGCAGAGAAGCAGACTGACAGCAGCCACTGGGCTCCAGGGGGCCTCCCTTTTCTAATAAGGCAGCTTGTTTTGACTCCTTCCCCCATCATGACATAAAGCATTAAAAGTGAAGGCTCTGGGCTTCCCTGGTGGCGCAGTGGTTGAGAATCTGCCTGCTAATGCAGGGGACACGGGTTCAAGCCCTGGTCTGGGAGGATCCCACGTGCCGCGGAGCAGCTGGGCCTGTGAGCCACAACTGTTGAGCCTGCGCGTCTGGAGCCTGTGCTCCGCAACAAGAGAGGCCGTGATAGTGAGAGCCCCGCGCACCGCGATGAAGAGTGGCCCCCGCTTGCCACAACTAGAGAAAGCCCTCGCACGGAAACAAAGACCCAACACAGCCAAAAATAAAAATAAAGAAAGAAAGAAGGCTCAACATTTAAAAAAAAAAAAAAAAAGTGAAGGCTCCTCCCTACTGGAATCTTGGCTATGGTGTCAGCCAACCGTCTATGCCCAGTCAAAGCTAAGAACTTGAGGCCCTGTTTGTATCAGTACTTTACTACTTCTCTGCTTCTAGTTCTCCCCACATCCCTCAATAAACTGTGTCATATCTGTACGCCAAGAAGCAGTAGGCATTTGATGAAGGAGGGAGGTGGAGATTTGGCATAGGTCTGCACAGGAACTGAAAGAGGCATTTCAGGTTGGGAGATGGTTGAAACTCATGTCCAAAGGGGTAGGTGATATTTATAGGCAATAGTGGGTTGCAGTCTAGACTCAAGTCAGCAATGTCAGGATTAAAGATAAAATAACAGGGAATTTGAATGAGGGGGAGGAAGACTGCTGGGAAATCAGAGGTGAGCAGTACTCCAGGATCCCGGCAGGGCACTGGCAGCATGGTGAAATGTCTAGGGATAGCAAAATCTCAGCCTGTGGACAGAGGTTCAGCAACAGGGATTCGATCTCTGAAATGATCCCAGAAAAACTAGAGGTGCTAGAAGAATGACTGGCAGATCGGCAGCATCTTTCAGAAAATATCAGATGCTAATAAGTGCTACAGCAAAGACCTAGGCAGCACATTCCTTGTAAAAATTAGATCTTAAGGAGTGAGAGAAAAAAGGCAGTGCCTGGAGAAGAAAGGGGACTCAGAAATAACTATAGGAATTCAGTTATCAAAATTAGGGTCTGTGCTTAGGTTAGAAAGGCCTCAAGGGAAATGTGTCAGAATAAAATAAATCGTAAAATTGAATTACGATCAAAGATGCGTCCATACACACAATTATTTCCTGATACAATGTTACCAGAGGTAATACTTTCTAAGCAGTATTGTATGGCTTCCCGACAAATTTTCTTGTTAAGAGCTTTTATAAACAAAGGAAAGAGACTTAAGAAATACTTGTGGTAAACATCTCAGAGAGCATCCAGAGGAATCATTCTTTAGGCTGATCCCAAATTAATTTCAGAGGTTCCCAAGTAGCTCTCCAGAATCAGCAGGAAACCTCTCCCGGAGAGACTCATTTCCACAACTAATTATAATGAAGTCGTAGATAACCCAATGAGCCTAAATTCTCATTGCTCAAATTGCTTAAATTCATCAACGAAAAAGAAAGGAAGATGATAGTCCAATGGTACTATTTCACAGTCGGAGTTTCCTGGTTGAGTTAATTACCCAGGGTAACTCTCATCGTGAGGGTTTGGGGGAGAGGTTCCAATTCAATGAGTTTGCATTATTTCAGATTACGAAGGTAAACCTCTGAATCTTCTATGCCAACACTCTTTATCTTGTTAACTATTTAAAACAAAAGTATATACTCAATGGTAAAAATATCTATGATGTGACAGTTAATTTCATGTGTCAACCTGACTTGGCCACAGGGTGCCCAGATGATTGGTTCAACATTATTCTGGTGTGTGTTTGTGAAGGTGTTTCTGGGTGAAAGTTACACTTGAATCTTAGCCTTAGTAAAGCAGAATGATCTCCCAGACGTGGGTGAGCCTCATCCAATATGCTGAAGGCCTGAATGGAACTAAAAGGCAGAGTAACAGGGAATTCCTGCTCTCTGCCTGGTGGTCTTCAAGCTGGGACACGGGTCTTTTCCTGCCTTCAGACTCAGGCTGAAACACTGGTGTTCCTTTGGTCTTGAGCCTGCCAGCTTTCAGATTAGATCTCATGCCATCAGTTTTCCTGGTTCTCAGGCCGTTGGACTTGCAGTGAAATTACACCATGGGGTGTCCTGGGTTTCCAGCTTTTGACCTCTCGGCCTCCAGAATTGTGTAAGCCCATCCTTTCTAACAAATCTCTTCCTCTCTCTCTATACATCCTATTGGTTTTCACTGGAGAACCCTGACTAATACGGTTGACTTATCATCTATTATATAAATCTATATTGCTTAAATGTACCAATCACTCATCTGTCAGAGAAGTTTCAGTTCTTAAACTCATATGAAGCATAAAGTCAATGCATCCGTATATTAAGTTTGGGACTCCTGAGCTGTGTCCTTTGCTGTTCTTGCATAATTCACTTTTATTCTCCTAGTTTGTAGTAGTGATGTCTGATTTTTTTTCTCTTTGATTAGTTCATTTGTACAGTAAACTAAAGCTATTAAAACATGACCCGGTCCCTATTGGGAGTTTTTAACCTCCATTTTATCCACCTAAGTTTACTAAATTTCATCCTCTCCTTGCAACTTTTAAAAATTATTATACATACACACAATCATGTTATATTCATCTTGCCTGAAAAAGGCAAGGAATATTTTAAAAGGCCCCCATACCTTGTAGAAGCTAGAGTGGGTATGGTATCCTGCTGTGAGATTATAAATTTAAATGTCCCCTTTGCTTCCTAAAGAATAAGTCAATACATCATATCACAAAATGTTCCCCCCAGTCTCTTTTTTCTTTCATGTTGGAATATAATGCTTCTATTGATGTGGAAATGCACCAGCATGCAATGAAGTATAATTGAAGGTAGATTTCCACTCGGCTGGCATGATGATAGCACAGCCGCTTTGGGAACTGAAATATAATAAAAAGTCAGGTGACGCTACCCAAGAGCAACACACTGTTTCACTCAGATGCTTTTTACTTGGTACCATGTGACTCTTACAGCAAGTCTATTTGTGAATTTGGGAGAATAAAATCAGCAATCTGTGTTGTAGGTATATCCAAGGTTATCTATATTTATATCTGTAGATCTGTATCTGTAGCTCTATGTGCATCTCACTTTTGGCTGTTGCTAAACAAGAGGAGCTGTGCTATCCTAGCACCCATCTATGCTCCTAATTAAAATGGTCACGATGCTCCATGAATCAGCCTTCCTCAGGCTCCATCTCCCCTAAGAATCCAAAGCCATGTTTTGTTCTCAGAATTCTAAAATGATGCATTTCTGAGTTTTCCTTGAACACTTTGGATATCTAGAAGACCATCAAAAAGTAAAAACTTATAAAATCAATTTTTAGATACTTTTTTGGTAGAAGTATATGTAGACTACTTGGAAATAGAGAGATTTGTATCCATTGATTCACTATTAAGAGAGAAAAATAAAATCTGTTTTTCCCTGATAGCTAGCAACAGTTTTAAGGGAAAATGCCTTTATATATGAATTCATCTAGCTCCCCCTCCCTTCCTCCCTCCCTCCCTTGATTTATCTTGAAAAAAAAATAAAGGTTTAAAATTAGTTATGTATATTTTCAAATAAAAGCTCATAGACCCAACGTAAAATGTTCCATTTGTTATGTAAATGCCATTAAGGAAATTAAGTTGAAGCCCATTGTTTAAGGACACACTTTTAAAAAACTGATGTTATATATATGCTTCTGTTTAAGTAGGGAAACTAGACTTTTTAAATCGATATAACCTACTCTATGTCATTTCCATTCATAATGTTGTTAAGCATTATACTTTTTAGGAATATCATTTCACCCTCAATTATTTATGCTTGGTGTTTGTTTTGGAAATTTTGGATATTATGGAAAATGTATTAAGAAATTAGTAATGGACTGACAACCTACCAGTTAGAGATAATTAATTAGCATTATTCAGATTTTATTTCATTCAGATCTCTTTTCTAACTATCTATATATTTACAATAATATTGGGGTCATTATATAAATTTTTGTAAACACTTATTTACTGTATTATATTTTCCAATGGTATTAAATATTTTTGAGAAACATGATTTCTCATAACATAATAGTATTCCACATAAGGATAAGGATATACTCTTTAAAATCACCTTTTCATTTAAAATATTTACTTGTTTTCAATTACTGTAAAACAAAGTATTTGACAAATGTGAAGTAATGCCTAAACATTATTATTATTATTTTTTGTGGTACGCGGGCCTCTCACTGTTGTGGCCTCTCCCGTTGCGGAGCACAGGCTCCGGATGCGCAGGCTCCGCAGCATGTGGGATCTTCCCGGACCGGGGCACGAACCCGTGTCCCCTGCATTGGCAGGCAGACTCTCAACCACTGCGCCACCAGGGAAGCCCCTACTTATTTTTTGAGTTACAGAAATTTAAGAAATCTAGAAAATTATCTGCAGTTTGAAATCACAGAGCTGAAAATCAATTCTCAATAAATAATTAAAACATAAAAAATAGTATTATAAACTAAACCAGTTTTTCTTATGTGAGGAAAAAGAAATCTCATGATGCAAGTTATCACTGAACTTTGAAATTGGTGTGAATTAATTCTTTCAAGTATTAACATATTAACTACTTTTTCAAACGTTCATAAAATCAAGAGAGGAGATATCCTAATTGCTTAGGATAGACAGTGCCAGGAGTAGTCCCAGGGAAATAAATTTGCTGAGACTGAACTGGGAACTTGCCAGTATCTGCCAGCAAGTTCCCCAGCTACACACAAAGCCAAGAAAATGTCTACTCCTTAGGCTATGGTCTGAATGTGTGTGTCCCCCAAAATTCACACGTTGAAATTTTAATGCCCAGTATGGTATTAGTAGGTGGGGCCTTTGGTAGGTGCTAGGTCATGAGGGTGGAGCCTTCATGAATGGGATTCGTGTTCTTATGAAGAAGACCTCACAGGCTCCCTCACCCCTTCCACCATGTGAGGACACAGCAAGAAGTCTGCAACCAGGAAGAGGACCCTCACCAGAGCTCAAACGGGCTGGCACCCTGATCTCAGGCTTCCAGCCTCCAGAACTCTGAGAAATAAGTGTGTGTATATGAGCCATGAAGTCTGTGGTATTTGATTATGGCAGCTTGATTGGACTAAGATAACTTCCCTTAAAGCACCCAAATGGAAGTTTATCAAAGGTTTACAAAGGAAATTGTACTACAAAACAGAAATAAAAAGAGACCCCGGAAAGATTCCCATTGGAGACAGAAATACAAAGATGATGTTTGCTGAGTACAGGTTTCTGAAGCAGTGTGGATGCTGAGAAGTCATTCTATAATTGAAGCAATGTCTAGATGAACAGAATGAGGAGGTTTGAATAATTCAGCTTAGCAAACAGTTGATTTAGGAGGAAGGCATATTCTGAATGGCTCTTCTAAAAGGCTTTGTTTACGTGGACAGAAATTGATTTTTTTTTCCCAATAGGTGAGAAAGGTCGTTAACAAAAATCACTTTCCTTCCACCATATAAATGCTGAACCACATTTTATGACCTTACTGATATGCGCAGACAAAAATTTTAGAGTATGATTCTAAACATCTGTCTGTAATTTAGTGGCATAAAACTGAGGCAGTTTGCAATAAAAAACATTTCAAATGGTAGGCAGGTTTTGTGTGTGTGTGTGTGTGTGTGTGCTTTGTTTTTTGTTGTTTGGCTATGTATCAGACAGTAATACACATGGACATTTTTTTACTACTATTACAATATTATAATATTGTTCCTGGAAGATACATTTAGTTTCCTAATATGGATTCATGGAGTACATACCCTCAGGCAATTAGAACTTTAAAAAATTCCAACTTTCCAAATAAGAAGACCAATCTGTAGGTCAGTGTTTTCCCAATTATGGGTTGCAGCTTCTTTTTAGGTCATGAAATCATTTAGTGGGTCATGGTGATTTTTTTTTAATGGAAAAGAAAAAAGTTAGAAAATATCCAAATTATGAGAGCACATGGTAAATTTTATTTCATAAAACTTTGTTTCAGTAGGTATTGAGTATGATATAAAATATTTTCTCACTGTTTTGATCAAAATCATTTGAACTTGGAGGATGTTATGCTAAATGAAATAGACAAAAAAGACAAATATTGTATGACCTCACTTATATGTAGAATCTTAAAAGACTAGAAGTCATATAGAATCAAAGAGTAGAATGGTGGTCGCCAGGGGCTTGTTGAATATTGGTCAAAGAGTACCAACTTTCACAGTCAGGAGGTGAAAAAGTTCTAGGGTATCTAATGCACAGCATGGTGATTATAGTTAACAATACTGCATAATATACTTAAATACAAAATAAGAGAGATCTTAAGTGTCCTCACCACACGCACAAAAGATAACTATGTGAGGTGATACATGTATTAATTAACTTGTTTGTGGTAATCCTGTCACAATGTACATGTATATTAAAACATCACATTGTACATCTTTAAAACAGCCACACTGTACAACCTAAATATATACAGTTTTAATTTGTCAATCACACCTCAATAAAGCTAGAAACAATTCAGGTGTACAAAATCATCTCTAGGTCCACCTTTCCCAGGGTAGTAGATATGAAAGTTAAAATGAAAATTATTCTCAGAGCGAACAGATGTTATCCATTTGACCCTTTCAGCATTTTTTTTTCTTTTTAGCACTTATTCCTAGTTAAAGGTAATGCATAAATATATATTCACCAGTCAGTGACCTCTGTTCTAAATAGAAATAAATGTAGTGGAATGTTTTATGAAAGTTGATGTTGCAACTTGGAAAATATTTTCACAGAGAGATAACCCACTCTGCAAATTCAAGGTTACTCAGAGTTTGACTAATTTTTACAAGTCATAGTCAATAACTAATGAGACTTAAAAATTAATCACAACCTAGAGGGAAAAAATGCGAGAGGGTGAATAATATATTGAATAGTCGCTAACTTATCGAATTTATTTTGAATTCATCACCAAAGAACAATATTTTCCAAGATGGCTTTTCAACCAAATGGCTTACCTTCATCCTGGACTACAGAACTTATTATTTAGAAGTAGCACACACGTGTGTGTGTGTGTGAACAACATGTTATCGGTGTTTTATTCTTCTAGATTTTCGTTATCTCCTACATTTTTGCAACCAAGCTATTTCAAAAAAGAAGTAAAATAGGACTTTCATTCTTCAGTGCTCATGCTGTTGATAAGAATAGGGTAGATATAGTTTTCAGTGTATAAGACTTTCACCTCCAAGGTAAAGGAAATTGAAGATGATTCAAAGAGATGGAAAGATATCCCATGCTCTTGGACTGGAAGAATATTGTTAAAATGGCCAAACTACCCAAAGCAATCCACAGATATAACGTGATCCCTATCAAATTAACCATGACATTTTTTTCACAAAACTAGAACAATAATCCTAAAATTTATTCGGAAACACAAAAGACCCAGAATTGCCAAAGCAATCCTGAGGGAAAAGAAAAAAGCTGGGGCATAATCCTTCCAGACTTCAGCCAATACTACAAAGCTAAAGTAATCAACACAGCATGGTATTGGCATAAAAACAGATATATAGATCAATGAAATAAACCCAAACACCTACAGTCAATTAATCTTTGACATCGGAGGCAAGAATGTACAATGGAGAAAAGACAGTCTCTTCAGCAAGTGGTGTTGGGAAATCTGGACAGCTGCATGTAAATCAGTGAAGTTAGACTACTTCCTCCCACCATACACAAAAATAAACTCAAAATGGCTTAAAGACTTAAATATAAGACAAGACACCATAAAACTCCAAGAAGAGAGCATAGGCAAAACATTCTCTGACATAAATCATAGCAATATTTTCTTAGATTAGTCTCCCAAGCCAAAAGAAATAAAAGCAAAAATAAACAAATGGGACCTAATCAAACTTATCAGCTTTTGCACAGCAAAGGAAACCATAAACAAAATGAAAAGACAACCTAGGGACTGGGAGAAAATAACTGCAAATGATGCAACCAACAAGGGCTTAGTTTCCAAAATATACAAACAGCTCATACAACTCCATATCAAAAAAACAACCCAATCTAAAAATGGGCAGAAGACCTAAATAGACATTTTTCCAAAGAAGACATACAGAGGGCCAACAGGCACATGAAAAGATGCTCAACATTTCTAATTATTAGAGAAATGCAAATCAAAACAACACCAGTCAGAACAGCCATCATCAAAAAGTCTGCAAACAATGAATGCTGGAGAGGGTGTGGAGAAAATGGAACCCTTCTACACTGTTGGTGGAAATGTAAATTGGTACAGCTACTATGGAAAAGAGTCTTGGAGGTTCCTTGAAAAACTAAAATTTGAAGTACGATATGATCCAGCAATCCCACTTCTGGGCATTTATCTGGAAAAGACAAAAACTCTAATTCCAAAAGATACATGCACCCCAATGTTCATTGCAGCACTATTTACAATAGCTAAGGCATGGAAGCAACCTAAGTGTCCACTGACAGATGAATGGATAAAGAAGATGTGGTACATATATAAAATGGAATAGTACTCATTCATAAAAAAGGATGAAATGATGCCATTTGCAGTAACATGGATGAACCTAGAGATGATCATACTAAGTAAGTCAGAGAAAAGACAAATATCATATGATATCACTTATATGTGGAATCTAAAAAATAATACAAATGAACTTATTTACCAAACAGAAATAGACTCACAGACATAGAAAATAAAATTGTGGTTACCAAAAGGGAAAGGGAGGGGAGGGATAAATGAGGAGTATGGGATTAACAGACACACCATACTACACATAAAATAGCTAAACAGTAAGGATTAACTGTATAGCCCAGGGAACTATATCCAATATCTTGTAACAACCTATAATGGGAAAAGAATCTAAAAAAGAATCTGTATTTGAATCACTTTCTTGTAGACCTGAAGCTAACACAGTATTGTAAATCAACTATACTTCAACAATAAGCGAACAGGGTATATATAACACAGAATGATTTCCCTTTGTTGAACCAAATATTAGTGTGTTCCATGTACGGGAAAAAATGAAAATCTTTGAAACATAAATATCTTCTGTGGACTATATAAGAGTGAGGCTATATAAAATTTGGGGTTTCACATCTGTTCTCCTTAATTTGCACAGATTCTTAGCTAAATTGTCAAAAACATCTGAAGTCTACTTTTATCATATTTAAGCAAATCTATTAAGGTAAATTAGTTATTGCATATTGGATTCCTTTGTTCTTTCTTTTATATTTTAATAAACACAGTTTAAAACAGATGAGAGTATCTTGGAGTCCTAAATTAGACCAGATTAAATTAGTAAATGTCTATTAATCACTATGTTTAAGATCCTATTCTTTTAATTATAATGGTTCCTGTTATGTGGAAAACCACCAAGTGGTTGGGTTTGCTCAGTGAATGCCAGAAGGGAGGTCTTCATCCTTATATTTTTATGTGTTTAAGCATTAGAAAAGAATCATTAAACATAACAGAGTCTAATGGGGAATTTCTCAAATGTGGTAAATAGTTGTATGTGTATTTGTTTTATGTGTTATTCTGGTCTCTCCAGATAATTTCTATTTGTTCTAAATCTCTCCAGGTGGATTTATACTGGGAAGTAGTGATAAAATATGGTGATCAATCATGTTGACTCTGGACATTCAGGGAGAAAGCAAAACTAACAACATAAGAAAGAAAAAGTAAACATCTAGGTATTTCACTATAGCTTTTGATTTCTATAATTCAGAGACATCTGTGACATAATGGTTCCTGTCTTCCTTGACTCCTTTTCAGTAAGAGTCCACAAAGCCAGGCCATACAGAAGCACACAGCCTACTGTATGAAAAGACACCTATCCTTGAGCAGGAGATATTCTGTGTTCAAGGAGCCACAGTGCTGAATTCAAACATTCCTGGAGCACCTCTTACGTTACAGGTGCTGCTGTATATGTGGGGCATGGCCTCTGCCTTCAAGGAGCTGATAGCATAGAAGAGAAATGAGATGGACCAAATCATACAACATGTTAGCAACTGTGTCAGGTGTGTGCATATGGTGTCACGAGTGAATACGGAATATTTAGAAATCAGAGTCCACAGTCACACAGTTGAGACTTCTGTTATGAACTTCCTCTCTTAGTATTTGGTACATCTGTAAGGGGCTCAGGAAACATTCTTTCTCCTTCTGTCTTCCATTTCTAAATAGTTCTTTACTTAAAATAAGTACTTATTTAAACACCTATTGCAAGAAACATCTAGAGAAATTTGGTGATTTTTAAAAATTATTTATCAGTCCCATATCATACATTATTCTCTTTGTTTATGACATCTCACTTTGCAATCTCAGTTTTCTTTGCACCATCATAATCAAGGAATATTCCAAGGTCGCCAAGTTTGTTCAAATAACAACAATATTACCTAAGTCTCAGTTTATCACACCACGACCATGTCAAGTTTAAAAATTACTCTGCTTAGCCAGGCCAGTCTGCCCTCAGTCGATACATATCTCCTGTCATTCCTGTTTGTACTCACCCCCCTTTTTTTCTGACACGTTGTACAAATTTAGCAAGATCACTTTGAGCTTTTGATTCAAGCAGTAGAATATACCTTTAAAGTCATAATTAAATCAATAGTCTTATTACTAATAGTAAAAGCTATCTGAATGCCCATAAAGTCAGAAGATAAACTACTCTTTCTTATGTTAATCAAATAAACATTCTTTGTTTTTAAACATATAACATTAACTTAGAGGAGTATCCACTGCTCTATTCAAAATGAACAAGCATTTGCAAAAAAAAAAAAGGAAGATTTCAGACGGTCTCAACCAACTTTCCTCCTCGCCCACCCTCACCATCTCAGCGAGGTTCTGTTTCCCTCATTCAATCCGCACTCAGCGCAGCTAAGAGAGTACCTCAAAAGTCTGATTCCAAACATAATCACAAGCATGTGACGCCAACACAGCAACAACAGAGCTTAAGCTGTGGAAATCACGATAGTTTCAGGAGCGAACACTGAATAGATTTCACTGACCTGAGGAAATATCTATCTGGCTCATCTTGGTCTGCGTGATGTTGATGTGAACGCTGACTTTGCTGTCAGTGAGGTCAATCTCCACGTTACCCAAATTATCCGCAAAATGACTGAAAAGCAGGAGACCATTGGGGTTCCAAGTCCTGAACTGGAAACTAACCGAAAACAGGTCTTGATGAAGCCGTCCAGGCACCTCCAGGTAACTGGTAGCATTGAAAAAGACAGGTACCGTGTAGGGCTCCACGCACGCGAAACTCAAATTTCCCTGGAAAACAGAAGGGCATGCTTTAAGGAAAGTGTAGAATAAATAAGCATCCATGGAAGACAGTAGACAAAGCGACAGTTTTACAAATTTCAAAGCAGAACTTGAGCCTGTGTGAAATTCTCATGTGCAGCAGTGTGACATGGATGCAGCAATTGGATACCTCGGCATGTCCTTCCTGCTATAGCTAGCAGGGTATGGCAGTTGGCTACCAAGTTGAGGGATTCATACAAACACCATCCATCATGGAATTGAGAGACTGACAGCCTGATGTGATGGGCTGACTATGGAATGGATGTGTCCCTGTGTGGTGGGCTTGGGTGTGGACCACTGGACCTTCTGAAGACAGCAAAGAGCTGCTTTTCCCTCCCCCACAACCGATGCTGTATTAGCCAGGGAGGGAATGCCTTCGTCCTCTTTTGGATGGCCTTGGTCAAATGTTTATTAACATATAAATCTGGTCTCAGTGGGAACTATGATCATTCGGTTGCTATTTATTAAACTATTATGGGGCAAATACTCTTGGGTTTTATCTCAATACCTAATATATACGAATTAACTATTTAGCATCAATATGATTGTGATTATCTCAGATTATTTTGTTATTCAACTCAAAAATCTCATTTAAATTCCCATGAAGGACTTCCCTGGTGGTGCAGTGGTTAAGAATCCGCCTGCCAATGCAGGAGACACGGGTTCGAGCCCTGGTCCAGGAAGATCCCACATGCTGTGGAGCAACTAAGCCCGTGCACCACAACTACTGAGCCTGCGCTCTAGAGCCTGTGAGCCACAACTACTGAGCCTGTGTGCCACAACTACTAAAGCCCGTGCGCCTACAGCCTGTGCTTCGCAACAAGAGAAGCCACTGCAATGAGAAGCCCACGCACTGCAATGCAGAGTAGCCCCCGCTCACGGCAACTAGAGAAAAGCCTGTGTGCAGCAACGAAGACCCAACGCAGCCAAAAATAAAATAAATTTATAAAATAAATAAATTCCCATGAAGTGTGCATATATAACACATTAATGTTTGTGCAAACAGTGACATGAATGTACAAAAGGAAAAGAAAACTCGCAGTAATTAAAGCTTCCTCCTTCCCCTTCACACCCCCTCTATTTGGTACAAGGAAATTTGATTTATTATTCAAATACATTGAGTTTTATATTCTAGTATCTAAGTACCTTCCTTTTAAAGATATGAAAATCTACATATTCTTCCATCTTTTTTTTTTTTTTTTTTTTTTCGGTACGCGAGCCTCTCACTACTGCGGCCCCTCCTGTCGCGGAGCACAGGCTCCGGACGCGCAGGCTCAGCGGCCATGGCTCACGGGCCCAGCCCCTCCGCGGCATATGGGATCTTCTCGGACCGGGGCATGAACCCGCGTCCCCTGCATCGGCAGACGGACTCTCAACCACTGCGCCACCAGGGAAGCCCTTTCCATCTTTTTTTTAACCCACCATATCTTGAGGAATATGATTTGGAGACATTTTCACTTCATTTTTTGTTTGTTTGTTTAACAACACCGCACATTTGTCCCTAGATGCATAGCTCTTCCACTTTAGTACATTAAGCTAGGCTGTCTCTCTGAATTAATATTCAAATGAAATTTGCACTGTGACTTCACAGATGATTATTTTTAAATGCTTACTTTTCCCGGTGAAAAGAACTGGTTGTGCATAATAACTGAGATGTCATAAATGACTGCATGCCTGTGCTGTGGGGATTGTCTCCCCACAAAGTTAAAGGTATTTTCTGAGTAATGGTGCTGACTCTGGATCCACCGTATAATGAGGAAATGGGTGTGTATATGGAGAGGGGTGCAGGATGAGTGCTGAGTCAATTCCACTGAAATATCAGCACCTGACATCTTTGAAAGCAAATTTCCTACGTAAATATTTGCCTCTGTAGAGCTGCTTGCAAATGTCCAGCTTGCCTCTATACTGCCTAAACTTTTAATACATAGGTATATTTTTGTTTAAAAGCCTTTCTTATGTCTGCTCATTATATTTTAACAAACATAATTATAGATAATTCATGCTTTTCTAAATGTCTTTGTTATTCAAGTTAAAATAGCATTTATAAGCACAATATATATTTTGTGGTTAAAGCTGATTTTGGAATGAGTCCCCGGAGTGCAATTCTCTGTAGTTTGGGTACCTAATTAATACATATGAGGACCAACTGGGAGGTTTGGGCAGAAATAACACATTACTTCTTAAAGGTATAAATAATGGAAAAGGTATTATGATGATTTGGACTCTGTACCCTTCTATCTTAAGTAACAATTTCTGAGGAAACAAAAGGACTCTGATGCCATTTTATCCAAAACTTAAAATAGGCTATGTATAAATACTGCTCTAGATAAGAAATAACACAGCCTGGAAAAGAGACCATGACCTCAGGGGTCGGATACTGTGAATCCACAGTCTATGTTTATGGGAAAGTTATTTTTCCAGTTTAAATCTCAGTTTTCATCTACAAAATGTTTATGACAATATCTCCCTTGTAGTATTGTTCTTAGATTACCATAAATGTAACAGGTCTTGTACAGTGCCTTTTGCCTGTACATGGAGCTATTATTATTTTTCTCTACAGTCAATATATCTTATGAGAAAATTTCTCCAAAGTTCAATTTTTAACTATTAGTATAAATTCATCATTATTTTTTATTTTTATTTTTTTTTTCAGTATGCGGGCCTCTCACTGTTGTGGCCTCTCCCGTCACGGAGCACAGACTCCGGACGCGCAGGCTCAGCGGCCATGGCTCACGGGCCCAGCCGCTCCGCGGCACGTGGGATATTCCCGGACCGGGGCACGAACCCGCGCCTCCTGCATCGGCAGGCGGACTCTCAACCACTGCGCCACCAGGGAAGCCCTCATCATTATTTTTAAGAAAGATAATTAGTAAAGAAAAATTTTGCATTAAATTATTATTTTATAGTTTCTTATATCCAGCCTGATCCATTTGTCCAGTAATTTTATGAAAACCCTAGACTCAAGTTTGGGTTAACAAGACCAGAGTCTTCTAGAGCACAGTACAAATACTCATTATATTATCCACTCCCACTGGCTCCCAAATATATGGATCTCTGGATTCCCAGGCTCTTCTCAATTACATTTTGGGCTTAAAGAAACTCCTGCTCTTGCAGAGCCATAAGGAACCCATACCAGATTTTTAAGTTGATGTCTTGTAGTGATCCTATATGGTGTCGTAGGAACGCAAGTGTGCTAGCATGTTCTTTGATTTCTACTCTCCTTCTTGAAATAGTTCAACCTGGAAACACTCACACCAGAGTCAGAGAAGACCACTGTGAGCTTCTGGGTCACAGATTTCACTATCCAATCTAATCAATCTTTATTTAATTGCATAATATTTGGTATGTTTAGCTTTGACAAGAAGTTTATTTCTTTACATATTTGAGTGAATTAACTTTGGAAACATGGAAGTAAATATAATAAAGTTCCTGGTTTTAAAACTTTTAAAATATTGAATTACATCATAATCAAGACATGCAGAGCTATATATGATGTGACATTTGGAAACATGAGGCTGCCGATTTAAGGGCTGCTGAAAGGCTGTGATGAGGTATGCCTGTTCCTCTGCCATGGGGAATCCAGAAACACTGGGGCTGAAATTCTGGGCCCCATCTGAATCAAACTTATTGTCTATTTCTGGTTAATTTAACTCAAAAACTGGTATCTATTCTCAGAGTAAATTCAATATCTCCATATCTTCAGGTAACTCTAAAGTTAGTTTTATATGGTTGAACTCACCACAAGCCTGATGATAAATGCTGTGATGCTGTTGTTTATTAACAGTCCAGACACAATAAAATTTCTTTGATTTTTCTATGAACCAATATTTTGGGGGTGAAAAACCTTACCACATTTGAGGGTTCTAGTTTCTTCCTTCTTGCGAGATCAGTTATGTTGATGCCATTGTAGTTAATGTTTTCCATGCAGCCTTTGAAATTCTTTCTACTGCTGGAACTTGGCTTACCGGAGAAAGGTATGCCTCCAAAGGTTATCTTTGAAAAAAAAAGACAAAATGTCAACATTCATACTGTATTCAACTTAAAAAACAAAACAAAACATTTACAATAAATTAGACAAAACTACTATTAGATCCAAGGTCAGTTATCTTTATCTCAACCAATATATACAGACATTTTTTTCTGCCTCCAAAGTCTGTTGCATATTAAATTATGTTGTTATTGAAGTATATGCTAATTATCATTAATTCTGAAAATTAGATTGTAACTTGAACAAGAAAATAGCAACAACCCCTAGCATTTTAATACACAGAAGACAGCTTATCAATTTTCCTAGGACTGTTTTAAAAGATTTTACACAGCAAGTATCTTTTATTAAGTAATATTAAGAATACATTTTTATGCTTATCATTCAAAAATATACTATCAATAAATGCTTCTAGCCATTATGAAATAACCAGCATTAATATATTAAGTTTATAAAACTTCAGGCAAAAGCAAGGAAAATTGTATTCAGCCTATTTAGACATTATAGTCTAATGACCATTAGAGTAAAAAATTCATTGGTCTTATTTGAATGCAGAAAATAGTTCCAAAAGTCTAATTGCAACATTGATTAGGAACATCTTCAGATTTGGGGGGCTATAATTTGAGAAGTACAGGTTTAAAGATATTATAGGTCTCCTAGGTCCTAAGGAATAAGGTCAATGCTCCTTCCTGTGATTCTTAAGCAATCATTGCCTATAAAAAGAGAGTATATATTTTTCTACATATTTTTGATCAAATTATAGTACTAAATATCAATTTCATATAATACAAAATTATACTTAATTATGTATTGCCAATGACATTTACTGCTAAGAATTAGTAGTGAATGAATCTATTAATCATAGCTGTAATATCAAGATATATAAATCAGATATATTTCTCTTAATTATTATTAAATTACCAATTTTTCTTACAAAGTTTTGAAAATGAAAGACATATTTCAATGTCAAGACTTCATATTTTATATATAAAGCAGAGATATTTGGGTTTTAGAAGACACAAATGATGCTTCTGTTATTTATGTTTTGGCATTTTATTTTTACTTTTAAAAAATTTAAATTTTTAAAATTATTTTTTAACCATTTTTTAATTTTTAATGTACAATGTTGTTAGTTTCAGGTGTATAGCAAAGTGATTTAGTTATCCACATATATATATTCTTTCTCAGATTCTTTTTCATTATTGGTTATTACAAGATATAGAATATAGTTCCCTGTGTTCTACAGTAGGTCCTTGTTGTTTATCTATTTTATAGACAGTAGTGTGTATATGCATTTTAAACGCTGAACTGGTTTTAGGGAAAAAGCACAGATTAATGATGGTTTATGAGACAGTATAAAAAACCAAAAAACCTCACTTAAAATAAAATTAAATGTATTAATACCAGTTAGCTGTATATATCATTTACCTTAGATTTTAAACATGGGAAGAAAAAGAGAAAAACTAAGAATACATAAAAAATAATAAGGAAACTACAAAATGAATAATAGAGTATTCTAAAATAGATTAGGAAAATATTTTCAAGGGGCATTGAACTGAACTTATTAGGTGCTATACACATGTAATTAATAACAAAGGTAAGAATTAATGATACTTTAATGGAGTGTTGTATTTCCCATCTAAAATTCATTTTATCAATTTCTGCTCCAGTAATAAAATCTTCCAGCCTTAATGACATGCAGCATCACATTTTGAATAATATTACTAAGTGCTAGTTAAAACTATTGTTTTATTCCTTCTCTGTGTGCATAGTTTCTTTATGGGGGGACTCTCATTTTCCTTCCGGATGATGATTCACACACTCCTTACAGTTTCTCTGTTTTCGACAACCCTTGGCTCATGTCCTACCTTATAGAAGGTACCCTGGTGAAGCATCACAGGCTCAATTTACCAGATTCCTTACAATTAAGAGATGTGGGTTCAAATCCCAATTCCTAATGTAACTCATCATTTGATATTAGGTGCTCACTACTTGTTTCTTGTTATGTATCCTCATCAATAAAAGGAAACACGTTCTGATATTGTAATCATTCTCATGGTTAAAAAAAACTGTTGCAGTTGTTAGATTAATAATCTGATATTGCTATGACTCACACAATTGCCTTATGAATGGCACTGCCATTCAATGACAACGTTGACTCTAAAAAGGAATTGCACTGACATTTTTGTTAGCTACCAAGAGTTTCCAAAGGGTGGCAGAGACTGCTAGATACCTCTGAGTGTCCTTTCTCCCACCTTCTTTAAGAAAAAACCATTGTTTTTCAGCTAGGCACAGGCTCCCCAGACAATACATGGCATTTACCAACCTCTTTGAACAAGTTTTGGTCTCATGAGATTTAAGTGGAAGGGTTGTGTGTGACTCCAAGAACTATAATTAAAGGGATGGGGGGGCACAGTCTTCTTCACTCCCTTCCTTCGCACTGTCTGGAATGCAAAATGGAACATGAGCGACTATCTTGGAGTGATTGGCAGAGGGGATGGAGTAGCAGCAGGATAAAAGCAGACTGTGGTCTTGATGACCATGATGCTGCCATTTGAGCCCAGGGCTACCTGCCTGTAGGCTCCTTTTATGTGAAAGGAATAAACATGTATCTGTTATGTTCAGTCTTATTAATTATAACTGATATATGTGGTGATTTCTATTACTTCCTGTTGTCTCCTCACATAACCCTATGAGCAATGGGCTATTATATTCACTTTATAGAAAGGGAATGTGATTTCACCACTGTCACACAACCAGTTAGGGGCAAAAAGGGATTCAAACCCAGAATTATGGCTCCAATTTGAGCTCATGCAGTTGATTCTCTAAAAATCCCAAACGGTTTCTAAAATCCTAGCCCAGTTCTGCAATGGACAAAGGAAAGGCATTTCTCTACTTTCCAAGCAGGGCCGTATGGCAAAGGCAAGGGCATAACATCCAAAGTGGGTGTATCTTGGCATTTGGATAAAGAAGGGAGAGAAGCCAGGACAAACACCAGTCTGCTGTCCTGCCCTGTGTGGTCACTGGCTGGAGGAGGAAGAATGAAGTGAACTGCCTCTGTACACCCTTGCACGCTTCTCAGGTCACCGTGTAGCTACAGCTTGACTGCAATGGTGACTTGCTCACTTTTAACAAGCTACAGAGAGGTCAGTGAAGTGAACGGTTAAGGCTTCTCCCCCCCGAGAAATGCCCAAATTGAGTTATGTCAAAGGAACAAACTTGTCTTCTATTGCTTCTTTTATGATGTATCAATATATCCCCGGGAATGAGGCTAGGTATTATTTAATTAACCACTGGCAGCAGTGTGCTGGATCCTGCCAATACTGGCTCATGAGAACTGACTGTTAGAGTCATTGTTAAAAATTAAATTATATAAGCTTTAAATTCAATACATTAAACAAAAAATTAATAACTACTCAGAACTCATGTCTACATTTTCCTATCATGTATGCTCTTGAGGTTATTTACGTTTATTTTGTCTACATGATGGAAATATTGAATAATGGTGTGGTATAATAAATATTTTTGGTCTTTGTTCCCAGTTCCTGGCACAGAGCTCCTAAAATCCTTGCAATTTCCTGAGTAACAGGTGTGTCTTTTGTTAGTCATAATGAGCCATTTCGTGCAAGGAGATGTGTGCAAAAACACTGAGAGACCGATTCTACTATAGTCCCTAATTTTCTTTAAACAAATAAGCCAAGAGAATCCCTTTATATTCAAGTAAACATGTTGAGATATAAAGGTAGGCCCAACCATTTGCATTGCAGCTTTTGCCAATAACTGCAGGATCTGAGGAAAGTAATCAGGTAGTAGCTCTACAAAGAGAAATGTGTTGATTCTCTCCTCATTCTTTCCAGTAAATTAAAATTTTTTTCCTGTGTCTCTCTAACAAATATGTCTCAGGCATTTTAGTGTACAGGTGAGGTTCTCAAACATGGTATTCTATCCAGAGGGGCTTCGAAGTGTCGATGAAACTGCTGACCCCATAGAAAGCATTGTGTGTGCATGCATAGTCATAGATTTCATCGCAAACTCAAAGGGTCTATAACCCCCAATTTTTAATTCTGTTTTTGAAAATTGGAATTGTGTTTGCCCATTACTAATGTTCCAGGATTTCTCACCTCTTCTATGGTACTTCAAAGTTTATTAATGGAGAATGAATAATTCATCTTTAAATTCTCTCCTACAGTAGGAGATAAGCCACATAAGTCAAGATTCATATTAATTTACAGAAGATAGAAATTTTAGGGATTTTCACATTCTTTCCCTTTCAACCATCATCTTTGCTTTAAAGAGATGTTTGGAGGAGTAATTATTTCCTGATATCCTTAGATTTATTTTAATGTTAATAAAGTCTCTATATCAAAGTTTATATGGCATATTCTATTCTAAATTTCTATTCAGAAATATATGTAATATATTTATATTACAGAAAATTTAGAAACTATTTAAACATATAAAGAAAATAACAGTTGTAAATCCTGACTTTTTCACTTACTACGTTATGGTAAAGCACATTCTATGTTCTAAAAGATTTATGTACGGATATCAGTAACATACATATATGTATATGTATATATCTGCAATTTCAAAACTGGGGGCCAAGGCACATGGAGATGGCACAGCAAACTCATAGGGGTGCCCCAGTGATGAACATCTTCTTACAGAACTTTTATCCCTATTTATGATTAACATTTTTGATGGACACTTTAAGGTTGAACTGCTCTCCAAATAATTAAAAAACTTGATACGCCTACCAGTATAAGAATATATATTTTTTATGGCAACAATATGATCATTGATTATTTTTTAATCTTTGATCATTTGGAAGGTAAAAAAATATTTTTATTTATGGACAAGCTCTTTAAAATATTCTGAATTTTTATTTCTTTTATGACAATGATATCTGAGAAAACAGAACTTGTCAATGACTTAACATATACCAGAACTCAGGATTTCTTATTCAATATTTTGTAATAAATATTAGACAATCCTATGTACATAATATACTGTACATCATCAAGAACAGGCGATTTATGTTATAATTAACTACCAAAGGAAAGATTACAACTTAAATTTATTGTGGTTTTGTTAAATGGCCATGATAACATGATAAATGGTCCTTCTCTTTAAATATATCAGTATGTTATTTTGGTGTCAAGTTTTAAAACATGTTTTAAGAACTCATTTAGAATAATTTAGAAATAAATAAAATGACATATTAACAAATTAGGTTGTCAAGTTGTAAGTTAAGTTTTCTTTGGAGGATAAAATGAAAATGGTATAGGAAGGTATATGATTAACAATAATACAACAAGACAGTAGGAAACTGAGGATACTTGATGCATTACAACTTATACATCCTCAAATTTACCTCATAGTCCAAATCCAGGTAGTCGAACTCCCCATTGGTGCGGAAGTGCTGCGTGCTTCTGTCCAGGGTGAGGTTGATGCTCCGGCCCTGGCGCTCAATGACCACAGAGTGCCAGTGGTGATCATCCAGCAGACTTCCTGTCATCACGGACGTGTGGCCATATATGGGGCCAAGCTGGTTGCTTCCTGAGTCACGTGAATGGAAAAGAAACAAGGCAAAGCCATCACGACCCTATGTCGAAGTAGACCTTTCATCTACAACACCAAGGGCGGACGTTTCTCTAAAGCTCTGTCTATTGAAGTTAACATGGGAAAACCAACGTGTAACTACACCTAAAAACAGTTGTATGTTCAAACTACATAAAAGCTATTAAAGACAGAAAGAAGTCTGCTCCCTTAAAAAACATGAGCTTTTTTTTTTTTTTTCAATTACTGTGCCATGAATTGTGCTAAATTTGGTAGATTCTTTATAAAGTCAGTGCCCCATGGGCTCTGGGGCCAGAGTGCCTGGATTCTGATGCTGGTTCCACCATTGGCTTGCTCCATGATCCTGGCCAAGGTGACAGTTCTCTGGGCCTCTCTTTCCTCACATGTAAAAAGGGAAGAATAATAGTACCTGCTTTACAAGGTTGCTGTGAGGATTAAATTAATTAGTACAAGCAAAGAACTTACACACTTCCTAACATACAGTGAACATTCATTAAATGTCACCTGTTACTTTTTTTATTATTATCGTTGTTGTTATTATTATTGGTCAAGAAAACACAGCATGACAATTTTCAGGTTTTTTTTTTTTTCTGATTCCAAAAGCCATAATCAGTATAATATTTAATGTCATGGAAAGTTTACCCAAGTTATACGTTAAAATAAAAAACTGCAAAATTATATATGCAGCATTAATCCAGTTTTGAAATAAGATCTCCATGGCGACAAGACTATAAATAAGAGTGGAAGGTTGTGAGAATCTGAAATGTTTACTAAAGGCATCTCCGGATGCTGTTTACATATTTTTTACCATTTTTTATTTTGTCTAATCAAGCATTGCTCTTGATGGTCAGGCAAAGCTAAATGCTATAAAAATACAATATTGCTTCAGAATAAAGAGCATAATAGAAGTCAGAGAAACACACAATTGACTGAAGAATTAAATTATTTTCGTTTTTTCACAGTTAGGATGCTAATATGCCTATACCTGACATTTTCTATGGATTTCCCAGATGAAATTTCTTTCCTTTTGGTGATGAAATCAAATGTTGCCCTGTGATTGTCATTATGATTGTGTATGTACATTGGCGGTGGGACAGGGAGAAAGAAAAGAAAGAATAAATTTAAGTGAAAGACTACATTCAGTTTCATTACTTTAAATATTTAGACTGGAAGGCTAAGCAGCGACTCACGTGCCTGATATTTAGGTAACAGCATTAAAGAGTGACAGCGGATATTTGAGTGGATGTGTTTCCATCGCTGTCATAAATTCTAGTCAATAAAACTCTACACAAACTGCTTTCCAATAATGACATGGTAGTGATCTTTTTAGTGAGGCCATATGATCACTTCTTGTTTCAGAACAGTAATGTCACACTCTTACAAGCCCCAGTGGCTTTTAAAGGCTACTCTGTACATTTCACTTTTTTAAAAAAAAAACAGGAGAAAGGTTTGGAAAAATAAACGTCTTTGGATATGAGCCAATTGCTCTGAGTGTGTGTGTGTGTGTGTGTGCGTGTGTTAGCATGCATGTTTTTATAAAGCACTTATTTTTGGTTTTCTGGTTTCTCTTCCCCCATCCCTCTTTCTTAGCTTCTACTGAACCTGTTTTTCAAAAACTATTTAGGGATATGTTTCTCCCAGGTAATGCATGAATACATGTTTAATATTACAAATAGAGAATATTATAAAGAATTAATATGTAAAACATTAATCACTCATTTCCATCACTAAAGATAGTGTGGTCTATTTCCTTCCAGACATTTTTCATTTACATAACATTTAATTATATATACATATAATTATATAATACATATAATATAAAAATATTGATATATTTTCCTACGGTTCTCATTTAGTGCTGTACAGTATTCCCTAAATTATTCACAGACATTTTAAACACATACCCACTTATTTCTATATGTTAAGCTTTATTTCTTTCAATTTTTGTTATTGTAACGAGTATTGCAAAGTACGTCCTTGGACTTAAATCCTAAAGTTATTTCTTATTATTTCTTTATATAAAGAATTAAAAATATCTGAAGATACATTATCAAGTTGTTTTCTTGAAATATTTTCAGGAACAGTACAAAGAATCCTTTTTGTCACATAACTCACCAACACAGGTACTATCATTTTAAAATTTTATTTACTTGAAAAAATTGGAACCTTGTTATTTTATTGTACATTTCTTTTATAGATAGTTTGAGCATTTGGTGTTTATAGATTATTTATAATGTTTCTTCTACAAGTTTTCCTTATATTTCTTGGCAATATTTTCCTCCTAAAGTCTTGGTATTATTACAGAGTGGAATGAATTTTTATTCATGAATGACATTAAACTTCTATATTTGACATTTGCATTTTCCCAGGTTTGGGCAGGCGTTTTCATTTTATGATTTTTTAATATAAAAATTAAAATATTTCTGTGTAATTATATAATCAGCATTTTTGGATAATTTTCTTTTTTGTTATAGAAATTATTATTTCTATCAGAGATTTTGAATGTGAAAAGTTTTATAATAAAAGATAAATCTTTGTAGACAAGATTATAGCAAGTATTATCAAGCAAGACAATACTATAGCAAGTATTATCAACCAAAAAACTAACTGGTTTTAATTTTTAGTATAATCTTGATTTTCAAAGTAATAAAAGTTAATATAAGGGACACAAGCCATATTTAAGAATGTTGGAACAACCATATTGATAAGGAAAGTAAATAGGCAGGATCTCTTTTTGTGTTCTAATTTTTAGTTCTATAGCTTTCCATTGGGATGCATTTAACATGTGAATTTTAAAAGATTATAAAAGAATTCTATAAAGATTATGAAGTCTTTTATAATCTTTATAGACTATAAAATCTTTATAGAATTCTAAAGTCACTGCAGCATAAATAAAACAGAATATATGATGCCCTTCAAACAACTCTTGCATAAATCCCGAAATTTTTAGGCAAGCAAGAGGAGGATAAATGTACTGTTGATTTGCATGAATTGTAACTGTGAATGTCAGTATCTGTGTTGTGGATCTTCCCTTTAGCTTTAAGTAAACCTGAGCTACATTATCAACAACCAAACATGTATTAGGATTGTCCACTTAAAAACAACAACAAAAGCCCAAAACAAAACAATAACTCCTTCTTTGAGTTTCATCTCATTCTCCAGTAAACATATCATTTCTGATTCCTTCATTTCTAGTTGATAATATTTAAAATATTCATTCCCACACCTTTCATCTTTTCTTAACTGATGACAATAAAATGACTGTCCTTTCTATTCCACTGAGAATAAATCAACAGTAACCACAATGTTGCCAAACAGTGACCTCAGTTTTCTGTCTTCTTAAGTGACATTTTAGGCGAATTTGACACAGTGGACCGCCTCTTCCCTGGTCTCTGTGATGCCACATACTAGTATTTCCTCCTATCCCCTGTCCACTTCTCCTCAGTCTCCATGTAGTATCTTCTCCTGTTAATCTCATACATGCAACTCCCTAGTTGAAATCTCAACTTTGATGCCTAATAGGCAACTAAAATGCACCATATCCAAACAGATGTCTAGACTTCCTCTGTTGGAAAAAACTAATACTTCTCTATTAGAAGAAACTCTGTGGAGAAAATAAAGCTTTCTGTATTTCTGAAAATGGTGCTAATGTCCATTTGGAACTCAAGCCATACCCTAGGGATTATCCCTTATACATTATCTTTCTTTCTTACTCCATATCCAAAGCATTACAAATGATACTGAATTTACCACCAGAATCATCTCCCAAGTGGATCAATTTCTCTACATCTCCACTGATAGCCACCTTCTGCAAGCAGTGCTGTCTCTCGCTGTCTCTCACTGTACCAGACTCTCATGTTGATGCAAGTGTTTTCTCTTACAGAAGTCTCAGTACTTTAAAAAAAAATAAGATCATGATGCTATAGTTTAAAGCCTACTAATAGCTTCCCGTTCTTAAAATAATATCTAAACCTTTTACCACGCCCTAAAGGACACTACAGTATTTCAACAATCCTCAATGTTTGGATTTCATCTTTTATCCTACTTACTCATTACAAATACCCACACCAGCCTTTTCCTGTTCCTTGAGCATGTCAGGTCTTAGTCTTTCGTGATTCCCTCCTCTCAATTAACCTTCTCTCAGATATTTTTAGGGCTTGTTTTTGTCATCACTGAAATCTCAGCATGAATATCTTCTCAGGGAGGACCTTCTTCACTACATATTCTAATGTTGATCCATCTTGCCTATGCAATATCCTTTATATATTAACCTATTTAGTTGATTTCACACTCCTCATCATTATTTGAAGTCATTTCTTTGGATTTAGTTGTTTTATAAAAATAATAATAGATAATATAGTGTCTGATGCCCCCACTGTGTCATAAACTTCATGAACTCCATTTTTTTCACCCCCGTATCCTAGATGCTCGTATAGTACCTGCAGAGTACAGGTGTTTAATACATATTTTTGAATGAAGAAGTATATCAATATATATCAACCACTATGAATTAAAACTGGATTGACAATATAATGTGAACTCTTTTTGTAATTTACATTTTAAGGATTAAAGACCATTAGTATTTAACTAATGGGAAGACTAATAAATGAAAAGAATGGTGCCAAAAGTCAGGACATACCTAGGTTTAAACTGAAGACCAGCTTGGCTTTTTTCAGTTCCAAAGTAATATAATCCCCTTGCTGTCCTTCCCCGTGCAAGATTACCCCTTCACTTTCGGAGGTTTTAAATTTCAAAGCAATGACATCTTTCAGTGTTTTCATCTTCTTGTTTCTGAATCTATATGGTAACACAACATGACCATCAAAGTTGATAACATCAGCCCCTAAAAGAAGAAATAAATAATATGTTAGTTTAATTATTGTATGTTGTCATCCAGTGTGAAGTATAACTTCTTTCAGTGAGTGTCTACACAGAATAAATGAGAAAAAATTGGTTTTTTTCCTGAAAACTCTTCAGCCCTGGGTTCTTGTTCTATTTCTTATTTTGGTTGATTGTGTGTCCTGAAGTGGATTAGTACTTATAAAGAATGATCACAGAAACCTTTATCAATATAAATTGTAATACTAATAACATAAATTCCATCAATGACTTACACGCTTCAAATTTTTAACTTAGAAGTTTGGAGTTTACTTGAAAAAAGTAAATTTTTAATCCCTGAGATATTATGAGATTTTATTATTTTCCTTCTTAAATGAGGCTGTTTATGATTCCAAATATCTATCAATATTTTGCTCACAAATTTTATTTTCCATGACATAACAATGAAAGATCTTGGAATGCAGGGTTTAGGGTATACTCCTTTTTTTAATGGTTTTTATATTCTACTACAGTTTCTTTATGGTAGTGCCTAGATATAGTGAACTGAACTTTAAGAAGCTTTTACCATTTGCTTCTAGGACTCATGCCTACCATTTGCTTCTAGGACTCATGCCTGTCTCAAATTCCTTGTTAACCCCTTGCCTTTGGAATGGAGAATTGGGTTGCCCATGTTTTCGACTACACTAAACAAAGACATCCTCACCCATATATAATTAGAAGAACAAGCATCTAGCCTATACTATGATAAGAGTAGTTCTAATTTGATTTTAGGGAATTTCATTGAAAACATGAAATATAAACTTTTTTAGAAATGTGAACAATTTTTTCACCACGCTCAGAAACAAGGGATGGTGGGCAATAGTTGAATAATTGCTACTTATTCACACCAGAAATACAAAATGAGATGATTTTATTTATTACACACTGTTGGTTAGTGGGTTGCCAACCCATGGAATGGGCCAATTGACCTGTAATCATCCAGATCAAATTTTAAGTACAAATAGAAGCTTAGTTACCATAATTAGACCTCTATCATTGAAAATACTTTTAGCTCTTAATATTAAATTGTAGAGAATCTAGACAAATTGGACAGTTCTAATTACGTTAGAATTATAAGCCAGGATGAAGCTGCCCCTCAGTTTGGGGTAAGGTCTTGCCAAATAATCCACAGGGAGACACTGGAGAAAAATAATAGCAAGTTTAAAGCCTGTCAGAGAAATATCTTCTCATTACATGTCCTAGTTCTCTGGCACTGGTTTACTTCACTCAGCATGGGGAATACTTTGGATCCCAGTAACAGTAACAATAGCACGCTACATCATGGCAGCCTAGGCGGAGGAGCAGAGCTACCATAGGTATATTCACTCTCTTTCTGTGCAGTGCTTGCCAGTATAAGTTTTGCTTTTAACTAATTCTATAAAGTGAATTGATATGAATACAGTTATTTCAAATATTGCTTAGAATATCTCTAACTTTTCCCTTCAAATCATCAATAGATTTTGAATATTTAAAAATATCCTACCACCGCAAACATTTATGTTTTTAAATAATAGTTCAGAGAATTGTTACATTCTAAAAAGTTCACAAAGAAAAATATACCTTGGAATTTTGTTTTAATTCTTATAGTCAATAATTTACTATAAGACTTTGTATAATCATAAAAATTTTCTTAATCAACAGAATTCTGTTCTGAGAGTGTGAATCACAGAGGTTTATTTACTATGGAGGAAAAAAAGCAGCCATTAAATTTTGGCTTCTGCTAACACTGCCAAGCCAATTAGATTTTAGCTTAATCATCTATACTGTCACAACTGAATTCCAATTGCAATATCTTTATCATTTGTGATGAGAGATAAAACAGAGAAAACGTGGAACCTGATTATTGGATCCCGGATTGAATTTATAATCCAGCAGCTGGTTGAAGTGACTTTTTGTCTTGAAAAGTGTATAAACAAAAAGTCAGAAGGAGGGAGTAAATTCTGAATTCCAGAAAGTAATTTTGCAGTCAATTTCGTATCAACAACAGTCATTTTATATACCTTCAATATACATTAATTGACAAAAAAATATTCCCCATTCATCTCTTAGGAAGTAAATGTTCCTGGAGCTTAGACAGAGGAAAGAATTCACCCCTCTCCCGTTTCCTCCTAACTCAAAATCAGGTCCAGGTACAGAATAGTGACTTATGCAAATGTTGATGCCTTTCTTCCTTACTTTTAGGGCGATGAAATAAGTGACAAGAAGGATGGTCATCATTTAGACAGTCCTAGGATGTTAAAAAAAAAAAAACACAAGGAATGTTTTTCATGAGGACCAAACCTCATTTTACAAATAGTAAGTGGTCAGTGGTCGGTTGAGAAACTAATAAAAATGCTCTGCAAACCAGATCACTCACATCACAAAATCCAAACTGCTCTTCTAGGAATGGGTTAAATGCTTGTACAATATTAGCCTGTGGATGTGAACTCAGAGTTGGCTTTGAAATTACAAAATTCCTAGAAATAATCTATCATATATAATTTATACATAAGCACACACCATACACTTTTAAGAGAGTCTGGGATATTGTAAAATCCATCAGAGTTTAGTTCCATTTCCTACAAAATACATTACAATCTCATTTGACATCTAATAGTATGTTGTGCTTATTTTGGGACAAGCCATATTTTTTCCCCTATTACCCTGATTGCTTTTCACTCCCTAGAACAAAGTTTTCTATGCAGTGATTAAATATGTGTGGTTGAACTGTTTAAGCAATCTGAACAACAATATGGCTAGTCAAAAAGTGAATGCGAAATCACAGTGCTTCCATGATTCTGTTTCTAACAATAACTCAGAGAGCTGGTAACGTGCCCAATTCATCAAATCGTCACAGCAGAGAAGGCTTTTATTTTAAAACATTTCATTGTTACTTAGTCTTTACTGTCTGAATTTGGAGATACTCAGATGAGATAGTTTGGAAAATTGTTTATCATCTAAAGATTTTATTATTTTAAAAAAGTACCTTTGCTAATTTTTACTACAAATGTAATATATGTTTATTGTTAAAAAGAAATGAACAATACAGAAATATAGAATGTAGAATGTGAATCCCCAAGACAAGAGATCACCAGTCTTAATGGGTAACCAGTGTTGATGGTGTGTCATTCTAGATTTTATGCATCTATCTCTCTGTCTAATGTATGGAATAATGCAAGAAACTATACATTATTACATATACGTGTGTGTGTGTAAATAGAGAGAGAGAGGAAGGGAAAGAGAAGGGAGAATGTCATTTCATTTAATTGTGGTTCAAAATGTATAATAGTAACTTGAGCTTCGGGCAATCTATTTATAATGTGGGGAAATTGTAGGTTTTAGCAAAGTACTATGTTTTATTGACTTTCGTGCAGCAAGGCACTTACATAAAGAATGTATATAATTAGAAATGTAATTTATGCTGTTTATTTGAAAAAATTAAAAATGTATTTGAATATAGCACAACATAAACAACTTTTGATTTCTTGTTTTCTCATAAATGTTTCATTTTCATATAGAAAATTGAGAATAGGAAGATTTAAAGAAGAAAATTAAAAGGACATAATTCTATTTTCATGAAATAACCACTGATAACTTACATTTCTGATTATTTTAATTTGTATATATGTAATGTATGTACATAGATACACAGAAGGATCATACTCTATATAGTTTTGTTACTAAACACTATAGTTTGGTTTTTTTCAATCTCCTATATTGTTTTTCCCTAAACAGGATTTTAATTAGCTAAAAATATACCATCATTTGGATGTCCAGTTTCTTCAATAAGAATCTATTTTGCAGTTTTCTTTTTAATAAACTTTTTATTTTGGAATAATTTTTGATTTAGTGAAAAGTTGCAAAGATAGTACAGTGAGTTCCCACACACCCTCCACCCAGTTTCTTCTAATGTTAACATTTTACATAACTGGTACATTTGTCTAATCTAAGACATAACTTAGGTATAACACTATTCACTGAAATACAGACTATGTTTGGATTTTACCAGTTTTCACAAATGTTCTTGTTTGTTTGCTTTTCCTATTCCAGGATCCAGTCCGGGATCTCACGTTGCATTTCGTCATCATGTTTCCTTAGTTTCCTTCAACTCCTCTAATCTGTGATGTTTTCTCAGTCTGTCTTTCATAACTTTGACACTTTAGAAGAGTACCGGTCAGGTATTTTGTAGAATCCTTCTCATCCTGGCTTGGTCTGAAGTTTTCTTATGACTAGACTGGTGGAGTTTGGGGAAAAAAACACTGAGTTGGGGTGTCCTCAGCACTTCCTATCAGGGGAGGCACGATTTCAACATGACTTTCCACTTGTGATAGTGGTCAAGGTGATGTCTGCCGAGTTTCTTCACCGTAAGGTTACTATTTTTCCTTTTCCGTACTTTATTCTGTGGAAGTGAGTCACCAAGTCCAGCCCATGTTTAAGGTAAGGGGAATTAAGTTCTACCTCCTGGAGGGGGAGTATCTACATATACTATTTAGAATTCTTCTGTAAAGAAGATTTCTTCTATTTATTCATTCATTCAATCATTTATTTATATAATTATGGGATTGTGCATGTTTATTTATTCGTTGAGTTTAATTCAATACTTATCATTATTCAAATTTTTCCAGCTTTAGCCATTGGGAGCTCTTTCAGGTTGGCTCCTGTGTCTCTTTGGTAGGTTGTGGCCCCTGCTGCTTCCTCTTCCCCCTCCCTCTTTTCCCCCTCCCCTCCCCCTCTCCCCTCCGCCTCCCCCTCTCCCCCTCCCCTTCCCCTTCCTCCCCTCCCCCTTCCCCCTCCTCCGCTCCCCCTTCCCCTTCCTCTTTTCCCCCTCCTCCCCTCCTCCTTCCCCTTCCTCTTTTCCCCCTCCTCCCCTCCCCCTTCCCCCTCCCTCTTTCCCCCCTCCTCCTCTCCCCCTTCCCCCTCCTCCTCTCCCCCTTCCCTCTCCTCCTCTCCCCCTTCCCCCTCCTTCTCTCCCCCTTCCCCCTCCCTCTTTTCCCCTCCTCCCCTCCCCCTTCCCCCTCCTCCCTCCTCCTCTCCCCCTTCCCCCTCCCTCTTCTCCCCCTCCTCCCCTCCCCTTCCCCCTCCCTCTTTTCCCCCTCCTCCTCTCCCCCTTCCCCCTCCTCCTCTCCCCCTTCCCTCTCCTCCTCTCCCCCTTCCCCCTCCTCCTCTCCCCCTTCCCCCTCCCTCTTTTCCCCTCCTCCCCTCCCCCTTCCCCCTCCTCCCTCCTCCTCTCCCCCTTCCCCCTCCCTCTTCTCCCCCTCCTCCCCTCCCCTTCCCCCTCCCTCTTTTCCCCCTCCTCCCCTCCCCTTCCCCCTCCTTCCCTCCCCTTCCCCCTCCCTCTTTTCCCCCTCCTCCCCTCCCCTTCCCCCTCCCTCTTTTCCCCCTCCTCCCCTCCCCCCTTTCCCCTCCTCCCCCTCCCCTTCCCCTCCTCCCCCTCCCCTTCCCCCTCCTCCCATCCCCCTTCCCCCTCTTCCCCTCCCCCTTCCCCCTTCTCAAGCCTCCCTCTCCTCTTCCTAGTCCTCCTCATCCTCTTCCTTTTTCCTCTTTCTCTTCTCTCTTTCTGTCACTATATGATGCCCTAAGTTTATCTTGCACTTTTCCTGCCCCAGACCTAGAATCAGCCATTTTCCCAAGGAACCCCCATTTCTTTTATTGTACAATGGCCCTGAGAAGCTTGCAGGTTTTTTATTTTTTCACTTTGTACACAGTAAATTTTCTACAAATATAGTTATCATCTATATGATCTATTCTTCCACAAAATAAGTAAATTATTCAGAAAAAAAGGACAAAAACTTATAAAATGTTTCTTAGTTATCTATTTCATAAGGATTTGCAAGGATTTTGAAGCTCTTTTCATGTTAATCAAATGTTTTCGCATAAACAGTGACTTTTAAAAGCAATAATAATTGCTAATGTGTTTAAGTGATTACTGATTACTCCTTAAATTTGATTATTAATATTTAAGTGGTAATGCGTAAGCCCTAATATTTTAAAATAATTTTGTTTTATTTTCATGAAATTAATATGTACTCACTGTAAAAAATTTATGTCATGTTAAGAAAGCAGAAACATAATCAATTTAAATTAGTTACAATCACACCACATAGATATCAAAATACTTTTTGTACGTCTGTCTAAGGAATTTGTGGTTTTCTACAAATACCAACATTTTCTACAAATCCAAACATTTCTATTGATATAATGAGCATTCTTGTAGTGAGATTCTTGAGCACTGGAACAACTATTTTCTGACTTTAAATTTCTAAAGTGTTTAATTAAAGCATTTGAATTGCTTAAAGATATCAGTAGAGATGTATGTTAACGAGGTAGTATGAAATCTAACATTATGTAATTTATATAAATACCCAAGTCACTTTCAAGAGTGAAATATATCTCTGAAACTAAAGTTGAAAAATACTACAAGGTGCCATTTGCTTAGTTTTGCAAATTTTTACATAGATGCACATCTATGTATTGTTTCTCTTTTTTTTTAATGTCAGATGTCAATATTCTAGATATGTCTATCTAGACCTTTCTTTACAAAATAGCACGTCTGCCATCTTCATCTCTAGCTACTTACGCACTGGTCGTCTTCTTCATAGCATTTATCTCTACCTACTACCTGATATATTGACGGGCTCATGAATTTACAGCATGCCTCCACCTCCAAGAATGTATACGCATCAGAGACTTTATTTTGCTCCACCCTGAAGCTCAGTACTACAACAGTGGGTAAGTCAATATTCGTTAAGTATTTGTTGAATGATTGCATGTTGTCATGCACACTCAAAGCACTGGATTAAAGTAGAATAAACTTCTTTAAACTTTTTATTTAAAAATCTGAATCACGGGCTTCCCTGGTGGCGCAGTGGTTGGGAGTCCGCCTGCCGATGCAGGGGACACGGGTTCGTGCCCCGGTCCGGGAAGATCCCACGTGCCGCGGAGTGGCTGGGCCCGTGAGCCATGGCCGCTGGGCCTGCGCGTCCGGAGCCTGTGCTCCGCAACGGGAGAGGCCACAACATTGAGAGGCCCGCGTAACGCAAAAAAAAAAAAAAAAAAAATCTGAATCACTAGATTGGAAGAAATTTCAAGAATCACTCTGACCCACCCTTGGTGCCACAACTACTAATATAACCAAAGTTTCAATTGTTAGAGAAAAAGAATGGTAATTCCGTGTTACTTTTTTTGTGGTGGGGGGAAAAATCCATGCTATTATTATTAATTGACTCGGTGTTATTTAATTGACAGACATTAACTCTAGTGGAACCAAGTCCATTTCATCTCCTCTGCAGACTGTTTCTGATTAAATCACCTTCTAACCCACTGCCCTTTCCTTTCAATATATCTGTGGTTTAAATGTAAATAGGCAGTTTAAATAGATTCTAAAATGTCAATAACAGCTAATTTAGAATAGTAGCAGCATAAGAGCCTTCTTCAAATCCTTTAAAATATAATGTAGAGACAGACTTAAAAAAATCACTTTTACTTTGGGAAAAATAAAACAAAATAAAAACCATAAAGGCCATCATCTCACATTTTATGCAATATTTCTCCTTAAAATGTGTTGCTTTGCCCTTAAGAGCTTGATAACTCATGGTAGGACAAGAACAATCACATCAGGGAAGTCTGATTTCATTTATCTACAACACTGGGACTCCAGTACCCAGTTGCCTGAAAGACTGATCCACATGGACCTTCCACAGGCATATCTAACTCTACCTGCCCAACACATAATTCTTTCTCTGGGTCTTACTGCTCCTGTTCTTATATCCATTATCCAGTCACTTAAGACAGAGCTCTGGGCCTTTCCTTAGCTCCTCCCTTTCTCAGGCACCTATGTTCCGTCAGTTCCAAGTCCAGTGAAATTTAGCGTGTCCGTGTTTTTCAAACACATCGCTGACTTTTTATAGGCACTGCCACCAGGCTCCCATCACCTCACATACTGTCTATTGCATTCACATTGTGAATGAGCAACTCCCACCCTCCGGTCTTATTCCCCTTAAATTTATCCTCCACACTGAAGCTAGTAAGATCTTTCTGAAATAAACTCTTTTACTGAAAAACTCTCCAGTGTGGCCCGCAAGACCGTCAGTGACAGAGCTCCTGCCTTCCTGACACCCTCACATTTTAGCACCATCTTTTTCCTTAAGTGCTGCTGACGGTAAAACCAACTAAATCCCTTGCTAATTTCACCTAGTGCCTTTCCTTGCGGTAAGCTCACTTTCTTCAATGAACAGCTATTTAAAAAAAATCTAGTTTAAGTTTAGGCATCCTCCAAGCTTCAGATAAAGCTCACCTACTAGAAAGGTTTCCTTGTGTGAAATAGCCCTCACCTATTGCTCCACAGCACCCTTGGATACTTTTATCGTATCCCTTCTCATCTTATATTAAAATTATCTCTTTATGGGTGTGATTTCCTCTGGAGTGTTAAACTTTCCTAAGGTACAGGAGACTCTGGTTTGTTCCACTTTGTATTTCTCACACAGTAAACATCTCTGAAACTGATTTAAACATAATTGGTATTTGAGCTGTGTGCACCCCAATGTTCATTGCAACACTGTTTACAATAGCCAAGCCATGGAAACAACCTAAATGTCCATCGACAGATGGATGGATAAAGAAGATGTGGTACATATGTAGAGTGGAATACTACTCAGCCATAAAAAAGAATGAAATGATGCCATTTGTAGCAACATGGACCTAAAAATTATCATACTAAGTAAGCCAGAGAAAGACAAATATTATACGATATCCCTTATATGTGGAATCTAAAAAAATGATACAAATGAACTTATTTACAAAACAGAAAGAGACTCACAGACTTAGAAAACAAACTTATGGTTACCAAAGCGGGGAGGGATAAATTAGGAGGCTGGGATTAACATAGACACACTACTATATATAAAAAATAGATAACCAACAAGGACCTACTGTATAGCACAGGAAACTATACTCAATGTCTTGTAATAAGCTGTGAGGCAAAAGAATCTGAAAAGGAATATATATATTACTGAATCACTATGCTGTACACCTGAAACTAACATGATATTCTAAATCAACTATACTGCAATTAAAAAAATTAAAAAAAAACATAACTGGTATTTGAGACAACATGGCAAAAGGGGCATTCCTCTGTTCTCATTTTCCTTCAAAACCATACCTGGTACAAGCAGTTTTCTCTCGAAGAGTACAGACTTACACATGTTTTAATGACAGGCATTTATATAAATATTACAGGGCTTCCCTGGTGGCGCAGTGGTTAAGAATCTGCCTGCCAATGCACGGGACACAGGTTTGAGCCCTGGTCCGGGAAGATCCCACATGCCGCAGAGCAACTAAGCCCGTGCGCCACAACTACTGAGCGTGCGCTCTAGAGCCCGCAAGTCACAACTACTGAGTCCGTGTGCTGCAACTACTGAAGCCCGCACGTCTAGAGCCCATGCTCCACAACAATAGAAGTCACCACAACCAGAAGCCTGTACACCACAAGGAAGAGTAGCCCCAGCTCGTGGCAACTAGAGAAAACCCACGTGCAGCAACGAAGACCCAACGTAGCCAAAAATAAATGAATAAAATAAATTTATAAAAAAAATATTACAACTGTGTGTTTCTTATATGGATAAAACTTTAAAACTTGAAATGCTTTCATTACACTCATATTGGAGTTATTTTTTAATAAGCCAGAAATGAAAACATTTAACTGTAGTATGAGTTGAAATACAAAATATATCTTTTCCTTTTAATTTAATGCATTTAAAGGAAATAGTCATTCATTCACAGACACACACCCACACACAGACACACACACACACACACACACACAGGACATCAGAAAATCAGAGTGCTCCACTTGTGAACAGGGTTATCGCTCTAATACATCTAATAATACAGAGATAATAAGCAATTTCTGAAAATTAGCACTAAAAATTAGCATAAAATCTATTGTAGGAAATCCATGTGGAAGCTATTTTTATTTATTTTTGTAAATCGAAAAGTCAAGCAAATTAGACTTGCTGTCTCTGTGATAATATTACTGTTTACTGAAAATAGCTCTACAGCTTTTCACCATATACAATCTATTTCTCTGCTAAGGAGACTATCTAGAATTACAAGCCCTAAGTAAATATCTCACAGATGAGGAAAGGAACCAGACATCAAGAAATCCCCCAGAATGTCTTTTAATATAAATTATTCTTAACATTTATTTCAGTTTTCTGTATCATCACTCAGTTAAACTTACTTCTACTTCTAGTTCCACTGAAAACATTATTGTCAGTGTTGGACCCAAATTTCAACACTATATTGGCTAAGGGATGGCAGGTTGACTTAGGGATTTGTTTTGGGGCATTGTTTTCATGGTAATTTATACAATACTGGGGAAAAGATAAACTATCCAGATAAGTAAAAGGGGAATGGTGGAAGGGGTGTCAACACCCCAGCAATTTCTCCAAGCTACCACAGCTGGCTCCCACTTTCCCCTCGGTATTAACCACATCTTCCGTTTTCTGTACTTTGAAGTGTTGACATGTGGGGCCTTGCTGACCCTGGGGGGACTGCCCGTCCCAGGGTGAGCCAAGTCCTGCAAACACACTCTCCAAATACAAACCAACCAATCAACACTCCACAACCCAGCTACCTCCTCTCTCTGGTTGTCACACTCCAGGCCACCATCCATCTGCCCTAACCACCCCAGGCTCAGGTACCAAACAACAAGGGAAGCCCCTGTGCCCCAGAGCCTCTGAGATAATTCAAACTAGCCAACCCTAAACCTGCTTACTCAGCCTCATCCATTCCTTCCTGTGGAAACCACAATAAAGGCTCTTTCCTGCCCTCCCCCTTCTCCTCTGGCCTCCCCATCCCCCCACGGCGGATGTGCCCTCTCCTCTCGGGAGCTGTTAGTAATAACCTACCTTTTCAATGGAAGCTGTTTCCTGATATGTTGGCCTTATTATACCTCAAATAATCTATATTCTGAAATATTTTCTACAGTAAATTCCCTTATTATATCTTAGAAGTAAAAAAAATTTTTAATTTGGTCAAACAAGGAAAAAATCTTAAAATTACTAGCAAGACTTATTCCATAGATCTGAAAAAAAGTGAATCTGAGAAATCATTTTGAAATGTCTGATATCAACTAGCATTCATCAAAATATCTTCTACATCCGTATCATTGCACCAAGAAAGTGAGGCAGTGGAGCTAAAGAGGTGATATTTAAGAAAGAACTAATAGATGAACTCGCCTGTTGAAAGAGAATTAAGATTAAGAAAAATCCAGACAGATAAGGGAAGAGCATATGCAGCTGCCTTAAAGAGCTCAGTAGTTCTGCCTGACTTTAATACATAAAGGTCATGAATCCTGGCAGGGTTAGAATTGGAAGATGAAGGATCTACTGCTTCATATGGAAGATCTTAGCCTAAGTGTGAAAAGATGGTGCCCTGGGCTTCCCTGGTGGCACAGTGGTTGAGAGTCCGCCTGCCAATGCAGGGGACACGGGTTCAATCCCTGGTCCAGGAAGATCCCACATGCCGTGGGGCAGCTGGGCCTGTGCTCCACAACTACTGAGCCCGCAAGCCACAAGTACTGAGCCTGTGTGCTGCAGCTACTGAAGCCCACGCGCCTAGAGCCCGTGCTCCACAGCAAGGGAAGCCACTGCAATGAGGGGTCCGTGCACCGCAATGAAGAGTAACCCCCCCCTTGCCACAACTAGAGAAAGCCCGCGTGCAGCAACGAAGACCCAGCACAGCCAAAAACAAATAAATAAATAAAATACATTAAAAAAAAAAAAAAAAGATGGTGCCCTGAGGGGAAGGCGCAGGACCAGATCTACATCTTGGGAAGATAACGCCTGGGTTGATGTGGCACAACACGTGGATTAGAAGAGAGGCAGAAAGAGCAAAGACCTCCCTCAAAGCAGATAACCATCTGATCATGTTGATAAAGGTTATACAAAGCCAGAATGCAGAAGATAACTATGTCATTAAAGAACGCAAAGCTGGGGCTTCCCTGGTGCACAGTGGTTGGGAATCTGCCTGCCAATGCAGGGGACACAGGTTCGAGCCCTGGTCTGGGAAGATCCCACATGCTGCGGAGCAACTGGGCCCGTGAGCCACAACTACTGAGCCTGCGCATCTGGAGCCTGTGCTCCGCAACAAGAGAGGCCGCGATAGTGAGAGGGCCGCACACTGCGATGAAGAGTGGTCCCCACTTGCCACAACTAGAGAAAGCCCTCACACAGAAACGAAGACCCAACACAGCCATAAATAAATAAAATTAAAAAAAAAAAAAGAACGCAAAGCTTTCTGATGATGCATGGTTGCTACCCAGGATTTCAAAGCAGTTAAGGCTTCTACAGTGACTGAAGAATTTCAGATGAATACTTACTATCATGGTTTTCTCCAAAGATATGACAAAAACAATATCATAAAAGCATTAGGAATTTTAGTGGAATTGAAACTACCTTAAAAACAAAACCAAAGTGTCAAAAATTCTTCTTTGAAATATGTTAAATATCTGGATTCACTTATTTGTACCACCTTTATTTTTAGATGGAATCTCAGAGGTCTGCCAACTTTAGCTATCACACATTTTTTGGGTTTTTTTTGTTTGCGGCACACGGGCCTCCCACTGTTGTGGCCTCTCCCGTTGCGGAGCACAGGCTCCGGACGCGCAGGCTCAGCGGCCACGGCTCACGGGCCCAGCCGCTCCGCGGCACGTGGGATCCTCCCGGACCGGGGCACGAACCCGCGTCCCCTGCATCGGCAGGCGGACTCTCAACCACTGCGCCACCAGGGAAGCCCTCTTTCACACATTTTAATGCTCTATCTCATTCAATTCCATGTCTTAAAAAATTCACATTAATCTAAAAATGTAAAATCAGTGTTTTTCCAAACAGCAGATACTTCCCCAACAACTCCTACAAAGCTTCCTGGACAAGTAGCAATATGTAACAGTAAAAATTGTCATTTTTATTTATTTTACTCTCTGTACTTTCCTGAAAGCCAAATGAATTGGTGCAAATGATTTGCACTTACTTGCAAGAAAGTGGGACGTATAGAATGTCTTGAGTTCATGCACAGGATGTAGTACATTACAGCTTCATTTTATTTTTGGTTTGATTTCACATACCTTTGGGTGAATCTTTTATCTCAACCATAAAACAGGATTAATAAAGCTCAGAATGTACACATGTTGTGACATAATGTGTTCTTTCTGCTCCTCTACAGCAGCGGGGTCCTGTCTGATAAAATACTAAATGGTACTCTGAGACCCCTCCATCAACACACCTCAGTGACTCAGGCATTGGAGGGAATCTGATTCACTGGGAACATGGGTGCCGCCCATTACTTCGTGACACCTGCACACCCACTGAGGCCCTGGTGAGCAGGCTGAATTAATTCATTTCCGTAAATGAGCAAAGTTCCCAGCACTTGTGCAGAGAATCAGCCCTGACAGGGGCTAAAATAATTGGAAGCTCCTGAAATTAGGAAGTTCACTGGTCAGAGGGAACAAGCAGTTCATACAAATCAGTGATGCTAGCTTGTTGTAAAACCATGGAGCTCCACTGATCTGTGTACGATTTTCTGACTTTTGGTAGAGATACGGGTAACAGAGACAATATTCTCCTTGATTCAAACTCAACAGGGAAAAGATGCTAAATTAATGTCTAGGAAGCTTGATCGCGCTAGTGGAAAAACAATAGGGAGTATTTGGGATGTATTATGGGCATAAGGGAGGTAGTCCCTCTTCACCTGTAGCAAACTGAAGCTATGCAGCAATTCTGGCGTTATTCAAGCATTCAATTTTCTAGAAAACTCAGAAATCCAACATTTTAATGAAATCTCCTCTGCTTTAGCAGACGCTGCTACTAGTACTCTACAGATTTTTTTTTTGGCCACACATCACTTTAAACTTGAATACTGTCAAAATATAAGACTAAGTAGATCATAATAAGACTGAAAATTAATCTTCCACGATACCATAATTTACCTGTGAATTACTGCAGTATGTATCAACAAGAAATTTTATTTCTTAAAAAGCAAATTCCTCAGAAAATAAGTCAGTGCTAAACAGAGAGTGAATGGTTTAAAAAAACCCTAATTTTAATGGTATAATAGGATACAAAGATATACCACTCTATGCTACCATAAAACTACAGGCAAATATTACACTAAACATTGGAAGGAAGGAAGGAAGGAAGGAAGGAAATGAGGAAAGGAGGGAGGGAGGGAGAAAACAAAATAAATCTGAGCTTCATTCACTGAGATTTTGGACTTAAGACTCTATCTTAAAAGGAAATATATATATAAATATTTAAAAGTATTACCGGGACTTCTCTGGTGGTCCAGTGGTAAAGAATCCACCTTGCAATGCAGGGGACTCAGGTTTGATCCCTCGTCGGGGAACTAAGATCCCACATGTGGCAGGGCAACTAAGCCCACGTGCCACAACTACTGAGCTCACTCACCTCAACTAGAGCCCCCCCTGCCTCAAACTACAGAGGCTACGCGCCCCACAGCCTGCACACCACAACTAGATAGAAGCCCACGAACCTCAACAAAGATGCCACGTGCCGCAATTAAGACCCGACATAGCCTTAAATAAGTTAAAAAATCTACAAACAATAAATGCTGGAGAGGGTGTGGAGAAAAGGGAACCCTCTTGCACTCTTGGTGGGAATGTAAATTGATACAGCCACTATGGAGAACAGTAGGGAGGTTCCTTAAAAAACTAAAAATAGAACTACCATATGACCCAGCAATCCCACTACTGGCATATACCCTGAGAAAACCATAATTCAACAAGAGTCATGTACCACAATGTTCATTGCAGCACTATTTACAAAAGCCAGGACATGGAAGCAACCTAAGTGTCCATCGACAGAGGAATGGATAAAGAAGGTGTGGCACATATATACAATGGAATATTACTCAGCTATAAAAAGAAATGAATTGAGTTATTTGTAGTGAGGTGGATGGACCTAGAGTCTGTCATACAGAGTGAAGTGTGTCAGAAAGAGACAAACAAATACCTTATGCTAACACATATATATGGAATTAAAGAAAAAAAGGTTCTGAAGAACCTAGGGGCAGGACGGGAATAAAGACACAGATGTAGAGAATGGACTTGAGGACACGGAGGGGGAAGGGGAAGCTGGGATGAAGTGAGAGAGTGGCATGGACATATATGCACTACCAAATGTAAAATAGATAGCTAGTGGGAAGCAGCTTCATCGCACAGGGAGATCAGCTCGGTGCTTTGTGACCACCTAGAGGGGTGGGATAGGGAGGGTGGGAGGGAGGGGATATATGTATACGTATAGCTGATTCACTTTGTTATAAAGCAGAAACTAACACACCATTGTAAAGCAATTATACTCCAATAAAGATGTTTAAAAAATTAGATAAATAAATAAATACTAAATATAGCTTTAAAAATATATAAAAGTATTACTAATTAACAGCTACAGCCAATCCTTCATTACTGGCAGATTCTGTATGTGCAAATTAGCCTACTCACTAAAATTTATTTGTACCCCCAAAACCAATACTTGTGGTGCTTTCAAAGTCATTCACGGATATGTGCAGAGAGGCAAAACATTTGAGTCACTGGATGTTCATGAGCTCAGCTAAGGCTGACAAGGCAATGCTCTGCCTTCTTGTTTCAGCTCTCATACTGTATAAATGTGTCCTTTTCATTTCCTGCCACATTTTTTGCATTTCTGTGCTTTTTTGTGGAAGATTTTGCTGTTTAAATACCTCTCACCCAAGAGTAGTGCAAAAGTGCTTTCTTGTGTTACCAAGCACAAGAAAGCTGTGACGTGCTTTTTGGAGAAAATACATACATGTGTTGGATAAGCTTTGTCAGTGCTGTCAACCGTGAGCTCCATGTTAATGAATCCACAATACATACTAAATAAGGTGGTGTTAAACAGAAACACAAATAAAGCACGGTTATATATCCATTGACGAAAATGTTGTGACCGAAACCTCACAGGAACCCAATCCTGTATTCCCCCTGAGATCAACAGTTCAGTATTTAAGTCAGGGTTCACGGCAACTTTATAGAATGCAACTGCTGTGAATAGTGAGAACTAACTGTATTTACACTGCATTCATTTCTTCAAACAGGAAAATAAAGGATTATTTCAAACTACCACATATATGAAAGTGAAAATATAATCAAGAAATATTTAAATTATCCTATAGAAAATGATCAAGGAACTGCAGCTCTCCTCATAGGTAAGAGGGATGCTACATGGTATCATTCCACAAACGGACTTCTTTGTTTTCTTCTCACTGCTTGGACATGCATTTATTTCAGTACACGCGACTCCCTTGCAGTTTACAAAGACCAGTCTCATCCTTCACATGCTTATCGCAACTAAACTCTGTGGTTTCCATGTCTAATTATTAAAATTCACTAGGCACTTTGTAACTAGTAAATCCAGTGTTAACAGTACATTAATGTTGAAGGGGTTCAGAACATGCCACCCCAAAATATGTCTCTTTGATATATTGATTATTTTGAACTGAAGGCACTTGAGAAACAGCAGATGCAGGAAGGGCTCTCTGACTGATCTCTTTCTACCTAAAAGCAGGTCCTAAAATTTCTCATGAAATGGGCACTCTCCCCACACCAGGAAGACAATAACAATATTCTTATCAACAGAGTCTGGGAGCCAAAGCCAAAAACAGGAGTTGCAACCTCAACAAATCAACCTACAAAAACCTCTTCTCTTCAATTAGTTTCCCCAAATATTTCCTAATCACTGTCTCAATTAACTTTCCCCAGCCCCAGCCCTTTGTCTTATTACGTCCTTATAATTTATCATTCATTGTTTAAAAAGGTATATAAGCTTTGCGGCCTAATGGCTTCCTTGGGTCTTCATTTTTCTTCTGAAGACACCCATGTACATATAAAAATGTTACATAAAATTTGTATGCTTTTCTGCTGTTCATCTGTCCCATGTCAGTTTAATTTGTCAGGTAACCACAGAACCTAAGAGGGTGAAAGGAAGTTCTTTTCCCAATACATTGTGTAGAATCTCAGACTCCTGGGGAATCACAGAATCTAAACCACACCCACCATTTACATTTCTAACGAGGTAAGGCCCAGAATTTTCCTTGTTTATTTAACCATTTGATTATTACCCACTTTTCCTGACCTTATAGGAAATAATCTTCTTGAAATTTGCAGCATAAAAATACAGATTTTATTGAGTCTATCAGAATAGGAAAATTAGTCCATCTCCCCTCTAAACCCTAATTTACTTGAGTATAATTATATTGTATAATTTATATAATGATTAATATCATATACTGTTGTATAATTTGTATAATTTATACTCTGAATTTGTTTTCCTAACGTAAATCAAGGGTTTCCCTGGCATTTTCTCTTGAATAAAAGTTGAGCTATTGGAAAATTAGAAACGTGTTGGTAAAGCTGTAGAATTTTATAGCCTCAAAGAGGGGGACAATTTTTGAATTCAGAAAATAAAAGGGCAACTGTTACAAATTCACATGAATCTGAGGAAAGATTTTTTTGTTATTTTGGTTTGGTTTGCTTTGGTTTCGGTTTTGAAGGGCGCAAAGAAAGGAATCGAATTTGGAAATAGGACACATTGTGACACAGTGCCTACACATCCTATTTTCAACTTTCTGCATTTGACATTTTTTACAGTTTAGGTCAATCCTAACAATTTATGCACTTTCCAAGGCATGACAGATATAAGGCTGTTACAAGTGCTATTTACAGTAGGTCGTTTAAGTCCTTAAAATGTCAATGGCTGAGTTTCTCTTAATGTAGACCTAGAAGCAAAGCACAGGTTTTCATTCCAGGGGGATAAAGGGTGTGCTGTGACAGGAAATTTACTGGGAAATTAGAGTGATGCCCGCTTTCTCATGGCCCAAGAGGTATGGCGTGGAAGCAATACCATTATAACCATCCCACCAGGCTTCAGGTGACCACTGGACCGGAACCCAGAGACCTCAGACCGAACCCTGGCCTATTTGCTCTTGGGGACATCAATTTACTCTCTGGGCCTGTAAAATGAAGGCAGGAAACAGGTAATCTCTTAGATTCCCTTTAGCTCCAAAATTAAACAACTCTTATTCTGGGTGACTTGGTCAAGCTTACATTCATTTTTAATTTTGGATTTTAAATCAGATTCTAGAATGGCAGAATTCTGAACGTTAGAGCATATTCACATTTCCTGATTACTTTAGCATTTTATCAATTGGGCATTCTCAAAGAGACTTGTAAAACATAAAATGCACAGACATTGAAACATTTTATAGATGACTACTATGGACTGCTAAATTTTATTTACATTACAAAGTGTCAAAATTTGCAAATTAGAGTAAAACTGTGACATTCTAAGTATTATATATAATTATTTATATCATTAATTTAAAAATGATAAACATTTATTGTATGGAGGTTTCTAGAAGTGGAATCTAACAAAATGATTTGAGATGATAGAGTAATAGCTAACTTATATCCTTAGTGCCTTGATAATGTTCAAACAGAAACATAATTAGTAAGATTGAATTATTTTAATTCTAGAACATGGGAACAAAATTACTTATCTGAGTAAATTAAGGGAAACACTCATTGCTACAAATACCTGGGGCCAGTAAGGATGAATGGATGACCCTGAGCAAGTACAAAAGCGCTGGCCACATTCAGCTATAGTATTTCATGTCTCCTACTCTTTTTGCTAGTACTTAGTTTAGTGCAACAGCACAACTCTTGTTGTAAATATCAAAGAATTGTAACATATATATGTATATTTTCATATCTTACTAAATCAAGATCACCTTGAAGGGAGGGACTTTGTGTCTTTAGTGCCACTAACCCTCGTTCACAGTAGCTGGAGCAGTTGACGTAGATTTAGTTAAGATTGCCAGGGTTCTAATTCCTGCTCTGCTGCCTTAAGCTATGTGACCTTCGATAAGTTTCAAGACATCTCAAAGCCTCAATTTTCTTGACTATCAAAAGGTAAAGGTAACAACATAGCAGTTCTTTGCAGAATTGTGAAGACTGAAGGAGTTAATGCATGTAAAAGCACTTAAAACAGGATCTGGTACATTGTAAACTGCTAATAAACATTAGCTTTTATTGTTACCATATACTAAGTTCTTGTTTAATTGATTTAAAACAATGAATATTCTGAGCACCCACTTGGCAACATTGACTCAGGCCTGGAAAGAGAACAGGGTCATGTTATTACAATACAATTCATGGACTTAGGACAAACTGTGGCTCCCTGCTTGGTGACAGTAGGACCCACCCTACTTCCTGTTCCATATTTTTGCTGCTTTCACTGACATAGCTTATTTTGCTCCCCAGTGAGGAAAGCAGCAAAATATAGAGAAATAAAGGGAAAGGGAAAAATTCTGTCCCTTCCCTTCCCTGCTCCACATAACAAGCATTTTGGAGGTCTCTCAGTACAGCCCTCTCACTATGACCTAAGAAACCTGGGGTGCAGGATGAGGGCCGGTCCCCTGTTCGAACAATATCAGATAAAGATTTTCAGACTGAGGCTTCACCTCAACACCATCATCTGTGACTACGCACAGCAGTGCAATGTAAGTCATAATTTCTATATAGCTCATAATTTTGCTATCCAGAAAGCAACTAATATTTACTGAATACAGGAATTCACTGTTACAACATCTGGTTGAAGGAATGTACTAAATGTAACCTATTTTCTTTCTTTTTTTTTTTCACACATTTAAAGTTACCAAATTTAGGTAACTCCAACCCAAAGTCTAGAATTAAAACAAGACTAGCTTCCAATTTGGTATCTTATGACTAAATTCGATGGAATTCTGAAGAGCTCAAGATGGAAAAAAAAATGTTAACTGCTAAATCAGAATGCTGAATAGTCAATGAATCATCCCAAAATTCAGGCACTGGACTTTGGGAACAACTGTAGACTTGGGGTTTGCTTTCTGCATCTAATTTGTTCCTGGTTTAGGACAATGTTTATCGGAGTTTAGTATCTAGAGCTTATTATCATTAGTAGATTTGTTTATTGATTTAGTTGTTCTCTTCCTTTATATATATATTTCTTTTTCTCTTTTTGTGAGTATGTGTATGCTTCTTTGTGTGAATTTGTCTGTATAGCTTTGCTTTTGCCATTTGTCCTACAGTTCTGACTGTCCTTTTTTGTTTTCTTTTTTTTAAGTATAGTTTTTAGCACTTGTTATCATGCGTGGATTTTTTCTTTTTTTGCAATACGTGGGCCTCTCACTGTTGTGGCCTCTCCCGTTGTGGAGCACAGGCTCTGACGTGCAGGCTCAGCGGCCATGGCTCACGGGCCCAGCCGCTCCACGGCATGTGGGATCTTCCCAGACAGGGGCACGAACCTGTGTCCCCTGCATCGGCAGGCGGACTCTCAACCACTGCACCACCAGGGAAGCCCTGGATTTGTTTTTCGATGTGGTTGCTCTCTTCTTTCTTTGTCTCATTTTTTATTTATTATGTTTTATTTTTAATAATTTTTTTCTATTTTAATAACTATTTTCTATCTTTCTTTTTTTTTTTTTTTTAATCCCTTTTCTTCTGAGCCATGTGGCTGACAGGGTCTTGGTGCTCTGGCCGGGTGTCATACCAGAGCCTCTGAAATGGGAGAGCTGAGTTCAGGACATTGGTCCACCAGAGACTTCCCAGTTCCATGTAATATAAAATGGTGAAGGCTCTCCCAGAGATCTCCATCTCAACACTAAGACACAGCTGCACTCAACGACCAGCAAGCTACAGTGCTGGACACACTAGGCCAAACAACTAGGAAGACAGGAACACAACCCCAACCATTAGCAGAGAGGCTGCCTAAAATCATATTAAGTTTACAGACACCCCAAAACACACCACTGGACGTGGTCCTGCCCAAAAGAAAGACAAGATCAAGCCTCATCCACCAGAACACAGGCACTAGTCCCCTCCACCAGGAAGGCCACACAACCCACTGAACCAACTTTACCCACTGGGGGCAGACATCAAAAACAATGGGAACTATGAACCTGCAGCCTGTGAAAAGGAAACCCCAAACACTATAAGTTAAGCAAAATGAGAACACAGAGAAATATGCAGCAGATGAAGGAGCAAGGTAAAAACTCACCAGACCAAACAAATGCAGAGGAAATAGGCAGTCTACCTGAGAAAGAATTCAGTGTAATGATAGTAAAGATGATCCAAAATCTTGGAAATAGAATGGAGAAAATACAAGAAACGTTTAACAAGGACCAAGAAGAAGTAAAGAGCAAACAAACAATGATGAAGAACACAATAAATGAATTTAAAAATTCTCTAGAAGGAATCAATAGCAGAATAACTGAGGCAGAAGAACGGATAAGTGACCTGGAAGATAAAAGAGTAGAAATAAATACTGTAGAGGAGAATAAAGAAAAAAGAATTGAGGACAGTTTCAGAGACCACTGGGACAACATTAAACGCACCAACATTCAAATTGTGGGGGTCCAGGAGAAGAAGAGAAAATAAAAAGGACTGAGAGGGCTTCTCTGGTGGTGCAGTGGTTGAGAGTCTGCCTGCCGATGCGGGGGACACGGGTTCATGCCCTGGTCCGGGAAGATCCCACATGCCGCGGAGCGGCTGGGCCCATGAGCCATGGCCGCTGAGCCTGCGCTTCCGGAGCCTGTGCTCCGCAACGGGAGAGGCCACAACAGTGAGAGGCCCGCATACGGCAAAAAAAAAAAAAAAAAAAAAAAAAAAGGACTGAGAAAATATTTGAAGCGACTATAGTTGAAAAATTCCCTAATATGGGTAAGGAAATAGTCAATCAAGTCCAAGAAACACAGAGAGTCCCATAGAGGATAAATCCAAGGAGAAACATGCCAAAACATATTAATCAAACTACCAAAAGTTAAATACATAAAAAAATAAAAGCAGCAAGGGAAAGCGACAAATAACATACAAGGGAATCCCCATAAGGTTAACAGCTGATTTCTCAGCAGAAACTCTGCAAGCCAGAAGGAAGAGGCAGACATATTTAAACTGATGAAAGGGAAAAAGCTATAACCAAGACTACTCTACCCAGCAAGGATCTCATTCAGATTCGACAGAGAAATTAAAGTGTTTACAGACAAGTAAAAGCTAAGAAAATTCAGCACTACCAAACGAGCTCTACAACAAATGCTAAAGGAACTTCTCTAGGCAGGAAACACAGGAGAAGGAAAAGTCTTACAATAACAAACACAAAACAATTAAGAAAATGGTAATAGGAACATACATAGCAATAACTACCTTAAATGTAAATGGATTAAATGCTCCCACCAAAGACCTAGACTAGCTGACTGGAAACAAAAACAAGACTGGAATATATGCTGTCTACAAGAGACCCACTTCAGACCTAGGAATACATACAGACTGACAGTGAGGGGATGGAAAAATATATTCCTTGCAAACGGAAATCAAAAGAAAGCTGGAAAAAAAAAAAAGAAAGCTGGAGTAGCAATTCTCATATCAGACAAAATAGACTTTAAAATAAAGACTATTACAAAGGACAAAGAAGGACACTACATAATGATCAAGGGATCAATCCAAGAAGAAGATATAACAATTGTAAATATTGATGCACCCAACATAGGAGCACCTCAATACGTAAGGCAAATGCTAACAACCATAAAAGGGGAAATCTACAGTAACACAATACTAGTAGAGGACTTTAACACCCCACTTTCACCAATAGAGAGATCAACCAAAATGAAAATAAATAAGGAAACAAAAGCTTTAAATGATACATTAAACAAGATGGACTTAATTGATATCTATAGTACATCCTATGTGAAAATAGAAAATTACACTTTCTTCTCAACTGCTCATGGAACATTCTTGAGGACAGATCATATCTTGGGTCACAAATCAAGCCTTCATAAATTTAAGAAAATTGAAATCATATCAAGTATCTTCTCTGACCACAATGCTATGAGACTAGATATCAATTACAGGAAAAAATCTGTAAAATATACAAACACAGGGAGGCTAAACAATACACTGCTAAATAACCAAAAGATCACTGAAGAAATCAAAGAGGAAATAAACAAATACTTAGAAACAAAGGACAATGAAAACACAAATACCCAAAACCTTTGGGATGTAGCAAAAGCAGTTCTAAGTGGGAAGTTTATAGCAATACAACCCTACCTCAAGAAACAAGAGACATCTCAAATAAACAACCTAACCTTACACGTAAAGCAATTAGAGAATGAAGAACAAAAAACCCCAGAGTTAGTAGAAGGTAAGAAATCATAAAGATCAGATCGGAAATAAATGAAAAAGAAATGAAGGAAATGATAGCAAAGATCAATAAAACAAAAAGCTGGTTCCTTGAGAAGGTAAACAAAATTTATAAACCATTAACCAGACTCATCAAGAAGACAAGGGAGAAGACTCAAATGAATAGAATTAGAAATGAAAAAGGAGAATTAACAACTGACCCTGCAGAAATACAAAGCATCATGAGAGATTACTACAAGCAACTGTATGTCAATAAAATGGACAAGCTGGAAGAAATGGACAAATGCTTAGAAATGCACAACCTTCCGAGACTGAACCAAGAAGATATAGAAAATATAAACAGACCAATCACAAGCACTGAAATTGAAACTGTGATTTAAAATCTTCCAAAAAAACAAAAGCCTAGGACCAGATGGCTTCACAGGCATATTCTATCAAACATTTAGAGAAGAGCTAACACCTATCCTTCTGAAACTCTTCCAAAATATAGCAGAGGGAGGAACACACCCAAACTCATTCCACGAGGCCACCATCACCCTGATACCAAAACTAGATAAAAATGCCACAAAAAAAGAAAACGACAGGCCAACATCACTGATGAACATAGATGCAAAAATCCTCAACAAAACACTAGCAAACAGAATCCAACAGCACATTAAAAGGATCATACACCATGCTCAAGTGGGATTTATCCCACGGATGCAAGGATTCTTCAATATACGCCAATCAATCAATGTGATGCACCATATTAACAGACTGAAGGAGAAAAACCATATGATCATCTCAATAGATGCAGAAAAAGCTTTTGACAAAATTCAACACCCATTTATGATGAAAACCCTCCAGAAAGTAGAAATAGAGGGAACTTACCTCAACATAATAAAATATATGACAAATCCACAGCCAACATCATTCTCAATGGTTAAAATCTGAAACCATTTCCACTAAGATCAGGAACAAGACAATGTTGCCCACTCTCACCAGTATTATTCAACATAGTTTTGGAAGGTTTAGCCACAGCAATCAGAGAAGAAAAAGAAATAAAAGGAATCCAAATCAGAAAAGAAGAAGTAAAACTGTCACTGTTTGCAGATGACATGATAGTATACATAGAGAATCCTAAAGATGCTACCAGAAAACTACTAGAGCTAATCAATGAATTTGGTAAAGTAGCAGGATACAAAATTAATGCATAGAAATCTCTTGCATTCCTACACACTAATGATGAAAAATCTGAAAGAGAAATTAAGGAAACACTCCCATTTACCATTGCAACAAAAAGAATAAAATACCTAGGAACAAACCTACCTAAGGATAAAAAAGAGCTATATGCAGAAAACTATAAGACACTGATAAAAGAAGTTAAAGATGATACAAATAGATGGAGAGATATACCATGTTCTTGGATTGGAAGAATCCACATTGTGAAAATGACAATACTACCCAAAGCGATCTACAGACTCAATGCAATCCCTATCAAACTACCACTGGCATTTTTCACAGAACTAGAACAAAAAATTTCACAATTTGTATGGAAACACAAAAGACCCTGAACAGCCAAAGCAATTTTGAGAAAGAAAAATGGAGCTGGAGGAATCAGGCTCCGTGACTTCAGACCATACTACAAAGCTACAGTCATCAAGACAGTGTGGTACTGGCACAAAAACAGAAATATAGATCAACGGAACAGGATAGAAAGCCCTGAGACAAATCCATGCACATATGGTTACCTTAACATTGATAAAGGAGGCAAGAATATACAGTGGAGAAAAGACAGCCTCTTCAATAAGTGTTGCTGGGAAAACTGGACAGCTACATGTAAAAGAATGAAATTAGAACACTTCCTAACACCATACACAAAAATAAGCTCAAAATGGATTAAAGACCTAAATGTAAGGTCAGACACTATCAAACTCTTAGAGGAAAACATAGGCAGAACACTCTATGACATAAATCACAGCAAGATCCTTTTTGACCCACCTCCTAGAGAAATGGAAATAAAAACAAAAATAAACAAATGGGACCTAATGAAACTTAAAAGGTTTTGCACAGCAAAGGATACCATAAGCAAGACGAAAAGAAAACCCTCAGAATGGGAGGAAATATTTGCAAATGAAGCAACTGACAAAGGATTAATCTTCAAAATATACAAGCAACTCATGTAGATCAATATCAAAAAAACAAACAACCCAACCCAAAAATGGGCAGAAGACCTAAACAGACATTTCTCCAAAGAAGATATACAGATTGCCAACAAACACATGAAAGGATGCTCAACATCACTAATCATTAGAGAAATGCAAATCAAAACTACAATGAGGTATCACCTCACACCAGTCAGAATGGCCATCATCAAAAAAATCTACAAACAATAAATCCTGGAGAGGGTGTGTAGAAAAGGAAACCCTCTTGCACTCTTGGTGGGAATGTAAATTGATACAGCCACTATGGAGAAAAGTATGGAAGTTCCTTAAAAAACTAAAAATAGAACTACCATACGACCCAGCAATCCCATAACTGGGCGTATGCCCTGAGAAAACCACAATTCAAAATGAGTCATGTACCACAGTGTTCACTGCTGCTCTATTTACAATAGCCAGGACATGGAAGCAACCTAAGTGTCCATCAACAGATGAATGGATAAAGAAGATGTGGCACATATATACAATGGAATATTACCAGCCATAAAAAGAAACAAAATTGAGTTATTTGTAGTGAGGTGGATGGACCTAGAGTCTGTCATACACAGTGAAGTAAGTCATAAAGCGAAAAACAAATACCATATGCTAACACATATAGATGGAATCTAAAAAAACAAAAAAAAGTGGTTATGAAAAACCTAGGGGCAGGACGGGAATAAAGACACACACCTACTAGGGAATGGACTTGAGGACACGGGGAGGCAAAGGGTAAGCTGGGATGAAGTGAGAGAGTGTCATGGACATATATACACTACCAAGTGTAAAACAGATGGCTAGGGGGAAGCAGCCACGTAGCACAGGGAGATCAGCTCAGTGCTTTGTGACCACCTAGAAGGGTGGGATAGGGAGAGTGGGAGGGAGACGCAAGAGGGAGGAGATATGGGGATACATGTATACGTATGGCTGATTCACTTTGTTATAAAGCAGAAACTAACACACCATTGTAAAGCAATTATAGTCTAATAAAGATGTTTTAAAAAAATATATACCAATTCCATGTTCTACACCAGACCAAATATAATTGGATCCCTAGTGGTAGATCTGCAGAGCTGAATTCTAACAGGCTCCCTGTGGATGCTCAGGCAAATGTATGTCTGGGAGTTGCTGTTTCATTTAGAAAGTGGGTTAGTGAGGAGGCCCAAGTTTTGGGGTCTTTTGAGAAATCTGGGCCCAAAGGCCGAATCCACTTACTAGCTGGGTAACACCGAGCCCTCGATTTTGTGTAAGTATGAGGATACTATAATATTTAGTTTACAGGGTTGGTCTTCTGTGACACTGCTGACATTTTGAGCTGGATAACTGTTTTCAGTGAGGGCTATCCTGTGCAAGGTAGCCTGTTTGGCGGCAACCACGACCTCATCCCGGTAGGTGACAATAGCAACACCCCAGTAATGACAATCAAAATTATTTCCAGACATTGCCAAATGTCCCCTGGGGAGAGCGGAGCAGCGTCACTGCTGGTTCAGACCCCCTCGTTTAAAGGATTGTTGGATCTAATAAGTGTGACAGGGTCTGACACATGGTAGGCTGTCAAAAAATGTTTACTATCTTCCTTCTCCCTCAACTCACAATGAATCCTCAGAGAAGAGAGCACTGCCAATTTTCACTGAGGTCCTCAGTGTTTTTTGTATTTTCGACACCTCCTCTGTTTCTCACCTGGCTTGACAGTCAGTTAAAATGAGCAGGCCCTCAGCTATGAAGTTAACTTGATTTTGTTCTTAATATTACAAACTTTCAGAAGCAATTGGTTGAGTCTTAACTTTACAATTCATGCATATCTTATGTAGAGGGGTGAATGTGGGGTGAAAGCTCAGAGCCCTTATATCATTCTTAGAATTAATTTGACAACAGGCCTTTCATAGGCTAGTTCCCCAGCTCTTTAATCAAAGCACTTAAAAGACTGGATTGCATGGCCCATGGGCTTCTCATCTAAAGCAAGTCAAGATTCTCCATCTGTGAAACAAAGAGGTGGGACCAAAGTCACAAGTTCCTCTAAAATTCCATATACTTTAAAAAATTCTATGATTCCAATTAACTCCTAATACTTTCTTCTAATTCGTCAAAAACTTTTTACTTTAAAACTTAATAACTATGATATTTTAACATTTACTCAACAAACATTTCATCAAAGTAAAAAAATATATATATGGCATATATAAATTCACCCCCTCCGTATACTCAAACACGTGTGTGCACGTATGTACTGAAATCATTCTTACACTGCTTACACACGTCTCTGCCAGAGCTGGTCATTGGTTTTTAAAAAACTAAAGTGATGGAAATGGATGCTTTTCTCTCTTTGAAGTCCTTCCATTTCAGTGATTGTCCGCCCCTCCTTCACCCACTCAACATGCTAACAGACACAGTGCAAAGTATCTGATAAAAGAATTCATATTAAGACATAACTGTCTCATGACACTAAAAGTTTTAAAGACTTAATGGGAACAGCACTTAACTCAAAGGAAAGAAATGCCACGGAGGGACCTTGAAGTCCCAGAAAACAGTTAATGAAAGGATGAGTTGACTGGAAGAACAGTTCCTTGAGTCTTTGAAGTTCTACCATGTAGAGAGCAACCAATAGCACTGGTAATGGTGAGAACATATATGAAACTACAGACACAGTTAAACTTACTGATGCCTACTGCCTCCCAATCATAACAGAGGCAAGAATAAAATTATCCCCAGTATGAGAGGCTAACAGAATCAAAAATTAACCCTGTCTTTACTTTTTTAAAGCTTTGTAGGACACTTTGCTGAGCTTTTGCCTATACTTTGCCTTGACAATTTTTTTGCCCTATTAAGGATGAAATCAGTTGTTTCCCAGATGAAAAGTATTTGATAGAGTTACATGAGGGAGGGAGTCTGAGATTAAGTATTTTCCATACACAGATCAAAATGAAGACAGTTAAAGATGTTAGTCTATCATTAAGAACAAAAATATTAAATTGCTTTGTTATTTTCTCTTATCAGTTTCATTCTTTTGCTTCTCTGTATCTATTTTCTCGCTTCTGACTCTTGTTTCTTTTCTTTAAACTCATATTTATTCTTCAAATGTCTTTCAAAACTCATTAAGCCAAGACATATTCCTTTTTGCTTTTTAAACAATGCGATTCAGTATTTTCATTATATTCCCATTAAAATGCCCTTTAATAATATCCCTATTAAAGTTTTCTTAGAGGTTGTGCCATTGACTAGTCTTAAAGTTGAAAACATAATAATGAATTTTTCTCGGAACTTCCAGTAGGACACTGCTTTTGGTGACATACCTCACTGGATTTCCTGTCGTTTCAAGTTGTGTTACAATGAGACTCTAGGGTTAAAGGCAAATATATTGGGGAAACATGACTACTGTTTGACTTAACAGAACTTTTGTGTGTATGTAATGGTTGTATAATTACTACAGAAACATGCAGGGCATTTGGATTGCATATGCAAATGATTTGCTCATTGCTGTTAATCATTTATATCGCCAGATCACTGGATCAGAAGATGACACGTAAAAGAGTTTCTGAATGACGTGATGGGAAGCAACACACGTCTAAAATGAATAGGCATAAAGAGAATTTTAAAATATACAATCTGCTGCGAAGGATTGGCCAGACGATATACAGTAAAAGTTTTACATTTATAGAAAGAGTCTCTATATTTCCAGTGCTTACAAATATAAGTATGCAGTTTTAGGAGAGTTACCACCTACCATTTTCTAACCCAGACAAAAGGTATACAGACAAAGATAACAATATTATAGCATTTATATAATTTTAAATTTAATGTACATATTAGGATATACGTTTAGTAGAAGTGGGAGTTGACATTACTGTTTGCTTCTCCAAATCACTAATGAGAAAACATAGTATTCTCCACATTTCAAATACTAGTTTGTCATTAGTATTTTTCCTCCAGAAACAGGAATTTATATTAGGGATTGCAGCAGACACTCTGGGTTGCCCAGTCAACATTCATTTTCTCTTTTTGTTGTTGTCGTTGTTGGATGAACCCTGATTTCATTCAGGTGCCCATCTCTTCCCCATGTAATTCAGGGGAAGGAAACCCTTTTCTCAGCAACAGAGCCAATCATGAATTGACAAGTCAACTGTGGTGACCCTATTCTGTTTGCCACTACTTGGTTTAAGGGCACATGAGCTAGTTATGGCCACAGTGGATGAGGAAGGTGTACTGAGAGGTCCCTACGGGTAAGGTTTCTTGATTCCTAAGGAGACGGCAGAACAGATGGTCTCATCCTGTCTCTGAAAACTTCAGAGTGTGAATGTGAAAAGTGAAAGGGTCTGGCCATCTTGACATGAGGATTGGAACCAGACGCACACACACAGATGCAAGAGCAGTTTACAAATCATCAGGTTAATAAGTCTACTGACTCTGATATCTACACCATCAATGAACTTCTGTGATGTGGGAAATTAAATTTCCCTATTCTTGAACCAGTTTGAGTCAGGTTTTGTTACAGAAGATTAAGGCAACCTTAAATGTATATTTAACATTTTCTCCTAAAAATATGACAATTGTTCTTTTTAAAAGCACAGAGAAGAAGGAATGCGCTATCTCCTCTAGCCCTCTAGGGACAAGGAAATAAATGATGTGGCAGAGACTACTAGCTATTCAACAAAAGAGCAAGAGAAGGGATATTTTAATGATAAAAATTCCATGTTTTAGACTCACGAACATAGAGAACAGACTTGTGGTTGCCAATGGGGAGGGGGTTGGGGGTGACTGAGTAGGAGGTTGGGGTTAGCAGATGCAAACTATTATCTATAGAATGGATAAACAACAAGGTCCTACTGTATAGCACAGGAGACTATATTCAATATCCTATGATAAACCGTAATGGAAAGAATGTATATATATGTATAACTGAGTCACCTTGCTGCACAGCAGAAATTAACACAACACTGTAAATCAGCTATACCCCAATTAAAAAAATACAGAAAAAAAATCCATGTATTAGCTGGCCAGATGGCTACAGAACTATGGCTAGTTTTTCGATTTTCCCTTGCAGCTGGATGTGGGTGGCCGTGTGACCCAATTCTGGTTAATGGGATGTGAACAGATGGTGCATGTCCATTCTGGTTCTGTTCTCAACTGAAGAGTAAGCTCTTATAAACAGAAACGTGGATCTCATCCTCAGTCCAAAGACACAGTGATTAAATGCCTCGGAAAATATTAGAGAACGCGAGAACCCTCTATTCTTCAGTGATCACCATCCTATTTTCTTCTTCCCTCTTTGTGGTGCCAACTTAAATTAAAAAAAAAATTTTTTTTTCAAGGATTTCAAAAGTTAATACACGTTTCTTCCTCCAAGAGTTTAGTTTTGGTAAAAGGCAGAAAAATTAGTTTTTCTACAAGGGAAATCTGCTTCTAAATGATACTTTGAAAATCTTAATTATGTATTAAAAAAGATACGCAAAAATAATGAAGAAGTAGGAATAACAGATTAGGTACTGTAAATTTCTAAAGGCTGGCTTAAATCAAGAAGTAGCACACACACACCTAATTTATGCAAATTAAAAAAGTATATAAACAGCACAATATTGTGATACTGGATCACGATACATTACCTGTGCACATAACTCCTACTGTTATTGACAAACCCTGGAGACACTCAGTTTTATGCCCAAGACATCAGTAAGTGTTTAAAATCTTCTATTCCTCTTTTATGGGAGGGTATTTCTAGACACTAATTTTCCAATCTAACTAAATGTTTAAATGGCAGCAGTCAATACCAGATTCTCTCTACTACTCAAAGTCCAGCCAATAGTTGACTTGAGCGCACATACATACGTGTGTATATATATATGTATACACACACGCGCATATATACGTATATGCGCGCGTGTGTGTATACATATATATGTGTGTGTGTGTGTGTGTGTATTTTGGTAGCAATCAATGAAATGATTGTCTTTCCTGCTTGAATAAACCAATGAATAAGTGATCAAGGGCCATTGTGAATTGCAATCTGCCACTTCTAAAAAACACTGTTATTCTAATCCAAAATAGTATTAGCCAGAAGCTATTGATCCCCTAGTTCCCTCCTTTTTAGAGCACCAGCGTATGAATCATCTACTATGGTTTCCTTCTAGCGGTGCGAGCTGGCCATAGAGGACAATAGCTATGGCAAAAAACAGTCAACAGTCAATAGCACAGATGGGGCTCATCTAAACGGGCTTTTAATATTCCTATTTTACCAAGTTTCCTTTGATAAATTAGGATTAGTTAGTATCATATTTTTTAAATGATGAGTGGTTGAGACTGCTAGTTTTAATTTTAGCACAGATTCCAGAGAGAAAAATACAAATTGCATTTCTTGAAGGAGATAGATCCTATAATAAGGTTTGGAGTGAATTCTATAGCAGCTTATGAGGAATAATGATACGATGGCCTCTCAGCTATCCACTAGTGGATATACTTTCTCATGAATTCATAATCATTCATTCAACTGCAGCTCAAATATCACCTGAGCACTACCTGAAACCATGAAGCCTGTTTGTTTGTGAAAATCTGTTTATAGTCCTTGAATCTTAGCATTAAAGTATGTTTAATATACGTCTCTTTCACTAGAGTACACATTCTTTAAGGACAGGAATTCAGAAATTATATTTTGTTGAATATATACTATGTAAGGTTCATATGAAATAAAATTTAAGTGTTTAATATATGAGGGGAAGTGAAAAATGGTATGGGTAATCTTTCAAGTTATTTCAATTCAATCTTTCAATCCGTTTTTCTCACCTTTTGGCATACTTAGCTAAAATCAGCACTTGCCTGTGGATGGGGCAGGAGGATGAGGAAACCCAGGGAAATCGAAGGTGCTCAACACTGACTGGAATCAAATAGCAAGAAATTATAAATAGTTCAGAACTGAAGTGATACAAAGATATACCATTCTGTGCAAAGAATGATAAAACTACAGCAAAGTAGGATATTAGTTGAAAAATAAATGTTTTTATAGATACAAATGGCCTTTTGATTGCATTTGGTGACTATAGGGAAACCAACTATAGACAGAAAGTTTTTTTTCTATTCTTTCATACATGCATTAATTTATTAATTATTTAACTGATTCATGTAGTCAACATTTATTAAGTTCCTCCTTTATGCTGGGCAAAGTGCTGGGGGTACAAAGATGAACAAAATGTACAACCCAGATCTAATGTGTAAAGAAAAAGTCTATGTACCTTTGGAACAATTAGTAAGTATTTACCTTAAATAATTATTCCAATGTTTCCACAGTGGAAGAAACACCGAAACATCATTCTCTTGTATCTAACTGACTCCGGGCATAGTGACAGATGACTTTTAGAATATGCACAGATCCACAGGATCAGGTTCATATCACACAAGAAGAGGCTGGGGGAGATCTGGTTACAACATCAGTCGCCTTCTCACTAGTGAGATATTTGACTGCTAGCTGAGTGAATCTCATGTCCATCAGACCTCTTTTCAGACTAATGTGTTCTAAATAACCAGTTAGTAGAAAATAGAAAATAAATCATACAGTTAAGGGGAAAAGTGGACTAGAAATTGACTTCTGATTCTACTACTCACCAACACTGTGGCCTTTTATGGGAAGTATCACTTTTCTGAGCCTCAGTTTGAAAAATGTGTAAAATATATATATGATACTGATGACACATGAAGATAATCAGCAGGTGTTACAACACGGTACGTAAAAGGATAAAGAGATGGTGATTCTCAAAAAATAGAAGCTACATAATTGTTGTTTAATGTTGTTATTGTTTTTATTAATCGAACACAGTTATTAATCTAACACAGACTATACTCAGTTTTTGTCTATTACATGACTCCTATCAGGTAACCCAAAAAGTCAGGATGTGCCTTTTGTAGAAAGACTAAGGTTTTGGCTCTTTAGAATATACCTGAAATTTCAGTGGAGCCACTTCTTAAAGCACACGCCCTACTATTTGAGAGATGGAGACTCAGCTCTCTAAGGCTCATGCCGTGGTGGCTGGAAGCATGGGCCCTAGAATCAGCATCTGGGTTCATGCTGAGCGCTACTACCCCACAGCTGTTTGATCTTGAGGATGTAACTCAACCTCCCCGTGGTCTCAGTTTCCTCATCTATTAAATGTGGATCATAATAGCATCTATCTCCTAGCATAATTAGTGACGATTAAATGAGTCAAAACATGTGACATCCTTAGAACAATGCTTAGAAGACACTATGCATCAAAATATGCCTGGTTATGTTTTATTACAGAGGAGAGTAAGAGTCAATTAAGATTTAGCATCAAACCAAATAAGACAAGTAAAGAAGAAAGAAGATATATTTTAAATTAGACTAGAAAATGGAGCTTTTTTTTTTTTGAATGAAAGAAAAACGAGGGAGACATAGAATAAGGTTTTTTGTATTAAAGCACTGTGGCCAAGGGACCTATAGTTCCTGTTTGGCCAGTAGGCAAAATGGAACCTGCAGACATCAAGCAAGATCTGTTAAGAAGTAAAGAACACCAAGGTGATAGAGCTTTAAAAAAAAATCTGTGCTTTCAACAGCATCAGAATTCCCTGTCTAATCAGTAACAGCTTATCAAGCATGAGATGGGAGAAAAACAATCACTGGGACTCCAGATGGAAATGTTTAATGCATATGCAGTTTACAGGATGAATATAAATTGCAAACAGGGTGGTTTTGGGTTAATCTACTGAATAAAAAAATATTGAATTAATGAGTAACTGAACATTTGATACAGCAACATGCTTAACCCTTTCACATAAAATCAGCTACCGGTGATGTGGCAGATAAAGTTGGCAATGGCGGTGTTATTCTCCTGTCCAATGTCATTCTTCCACAGCATGTTTTGCAACAGGTGAAATCTTAGATGCACTGCAATCTATTCACTGCACTGAAGATAAGCTATGTGTCGATTTACCTAACTATGCAGACTACACTGAAGAAGAATACAAGTATCATTTAAAATGTTTAGCATGCCTTGAACACAAAGGAAGAAAGGTAAACCGGATGTCATGGATGAGACGAATAAGGGATAATATTCCCTGCTAGTGGGTAACAAGAAACTTGAGGATAATAATGGGGAGTGAATAAAGTGATACATTTCTGTCTCTCCCTATTTCTCTATCTGTAGCCTGTCTAAATTATAGTCACATTTTAATTGTATCTATTTTATATTTACATAGTATTTGCTTTATGTTCCAGGACCTTTATAAATATTAATTTAACTAATCCTCATAATAACATTATAATATAGGAATTATTATTATTCCCATTTTACAGGTGAGAGAACTGAGGCACAGAGAGGTTAGGTAACTTGCCCAAGGCAGCTACAAAATGGCAGGGCTGGGTTTTGAAACTTGTGTGCTTCCAAGGATTTTTGCACTCAGCCACTACACAGGTGCTTACCTAGATCACAGCCAAAACAAAAACTGCAGACATAGATGAGTTTGATATGTCTCCATTGACAACAATGGCAACAAGATAAGAGAAAGAGTTAGAAAATGTTTTGCTATTAGACTGAGTTTCAGGGAACATGGGAATTTGCTTCAACCTAAGAGTATGAAATTGCCCACTACCCCTGTTGCTGTTAAGTCTTTCCCTTTTGTGAAGTTAGGGGAAAATAATCATAAGCCCATCTTTTGTTTTCACTGAATAAAATGTGCAAATGAAAAAAACCACAAGTGCACTCGCTTTCCTTAAACACCAAAGGGAAAGGAATTAAGGCCACCTGTCATAATGCAGCTAAAGATGCAAACGCAGGTTCCTTTTATATGGAAACAAAGAAGATTTAACCTTTTAAAACAATTAGGTTGTTTCATTAAAAAAAAAAGAAAGATTACAATATGACCTACAGAAACAGTAGGACGAAATTAGAAAACAATGAAAAAAATTTAAGTAGATTCTCTATTTTCTGAAACAGAAACTAGTTTTGTTATTTTAAGAAGTTGAATGAAAAAATATTTTCTAAGTAACAATTAAAACGTCTAAGGCCAGGAAGAGATGCAGTTGTGCTTTAAAGAAACTCAGGAAACTAATACGATGGTGCTTGTTTACCAACTGATGGGTGCTTGCTATATATTTGCAGTATTTGCCATTAGAAGAAAGGTAGTAGCTATTTTAAAAAAATAATAGTTAATTTGACCTTGACAGTGTTGTTTTTTCTTCTTCTATTGTGTTTTTTTAAAATTATAGACCTTGCATTTTTTTTCTGTAGTAAAGCCAGAACTTCTGTTAAAGTTGAAAACACAGTCTAAAAACTGTACATTATTCATTGACACCCCCCATAATATGAATGAAACATACATTGACAAGGAGAAGCAAAAACGTCCAGAAGTCCTTAGTTGAGTTAAAAATTTTTTCCATTATTAAAAATCAAAAACTTCACCAATTTGCAGCAGATTCAAAATTGCTTTGAAAGCTGCAACTGATTTCACTTAGAAATTTATTTAGCTAGCAAGATTATGTTAAAATTTCACACACTCGTAACTATTATTGTTAGGATGGAATGGTTTATGCACATGATCTTATTAATTCCCACCATATTACCCAAAAAAGGCAAAGAAGTATCAGAATTCCTAGTGATAAAAGCTTTTGTGCTTTTTGTGGAGCTGGGAGGTGAAATGTATTATAATCTAGTCTGCACTTCACGCTACCACCTGTCATGGGAAATTTTAAAGTCTTAGGTAAATGGGTATATAAAAGCAAAGGGAATTGAAGCAATGTGGCAGTTAAGAGAACCCAGGCCTTAGGTGAAATCAACACATGGTATAAGAATAGATTAATGACACCCCTCACCCAGCAATTTCAGTCAAATATGCAATCAAATACTGTTTACTTGCACAAAATAGTATCAGTTTCCATAAATGGAGTGTTTACCTTTAAAATAAGATTTATGAGTGGATTTTTATTCCCATGCATTACTAGTTCCACTGTAGTCAACTCTGAAGCTTCATAATTGTGAAGGATCATTTTAAAACGTGCCTATATTCAACAATCAGAGAATATAACACCACTGTGTCAACCTAGGGCATCTAACAACTTCCTAAAATGGACCTGAAGTTCACATCTTGATCTCAATTTAATGCACATCCACAGTGTTTGACCCCAAATAGCTTAGTCACAAAGGCAGTGCCTTCAGTCATAAGAAAATAAATGCTTCAGAAGGAGCAAAACATCTTTAGATGTGTGAAATACGGCTATTAGAATAGTTCAGCTTTGAAATCTCACACTTACAGGTTTAAGAGTTCTTGACTCTAATCTCACTTTCAATAAAAATTCATTCATTAAAAAAATAAGATACAACGCCCCCAATCTATGAGGCAATTTTAAGGTACCATACTATTATCATTATAAAGAACATTTCTGATTTTTAATTTATTTTGTATTTTGATCTATCCTGTTTCACTGGCACAATTCTGTTTATTCATGTAATTCTATTTATAAAAGTTACCATACAAGGAAGGTATTTGGAAGGAAGGAAAGATTAAAAAAAAGCAAATTTTCTACATCTGATGGGGCTCTTAAATTATGAACATGAAGAAATGCTAATCAATGCATGAGACTTCTGTTGATATTTTTTAAAATGTCAATTGGCCAACTATATAAATAGAAAAAGTAGGGTAAAGATAAGGAAAAGGAAAAGATGGGTTGGTAGCAGTGCCGGATGCAGTCAAGAGGAAATGAACCAATATTATTTGTAGCCAAATGATATCCATTATCTTTAAAGGGGAAGGGGATGTTATTACCTGCCTATTTACACCCATACTTTAGCCCAACCCACTACAGCATCCAAGAATATTAGGCAGATGATAAATGAAAGAACAGATGGAGATCTTGAGAAACAACAAAAGAACAGAATGATTTTCAGGGAAACAGGTTGGTTTTGGGGGGATTCTACTGAAAATTTTGGATTCTATTTCAGGTTCTTCATCCAGGGTGAATAGAATGAAGTAAATTTTATAGAATGGAATATTTACTAAATCATCATAAACTAAGAAATAATAAAAGGTTAATTTAATTCACAACCTTGATTCCCAAAGCAAAACTGTCTAAGGGAACAAATGAACTGCCTGGCACTTATTCTATTATATGATGCATGTTTAACTTGGAAATGTCACTCTCTGCCTTCTGACTCAATCTCCTAAACTCTCACACAACTCCTTAATTTATGTCACTCTGGTGTCAATCCCCAAAACTTCAATAAACAATACACGCTAAGGTCACCATCAAGTTCAATTTTACTAATTTAATGCACAATTTTTTTAATCCTCATTTTAAATGGTCTCTTAGCAGCATTCACCGCTGCACCCATTTCCATCTTCCTGGCATGTCTTCTTGTCACATTCCTTTCTGGGTTTCCCCTGACCTACTTGCCATTCATTCTCTGCCTCCCTTGTAGCTTATGGTCTATTGTTCAGCCATTAGATTTTGGGGTTCTCAAGGATCCGTCTTGGATGCTCTACTCTTCTCAAACTGTCTTCACATCTTAGACAATCTCATCAAGTATAGCTTCAGTTATTTTCCTGTCCATAGTTAAACCGCAGATTTGTCTTCAGCCCCTATTGCCACTGAGTTTCTGAGCCCTTTATTAGTGAGTTGTTCACTAGACACATTGTGGATGTTGAAAACACACTTCAGATTCAACATTTAAAAAATGAAACTCATGATACTTCCTTCAGATTCTCTACCATCAGTCTGTACTTCTTTTTTTTTTTTTTTTTGCAGTACGCGGGCCTCTCACTGTTGTGACCTCTCCCGTTGCGGAGCACAGGCTCCGGACGTGCAGGCTCAGTGGCCATGGCTCACGGGCCCAGCCGCTCTGCGGCACGTGGGACCTTCCCGGACCGGGGCACGAACCCGGGTCCCCTGAATCAGCAGGCGGACTCTCAACCTCTGCGCCACCAAGGAAGCCCCCCCCCAGTCCATACTTCTGTGCGTGGCATTGCCCAATAGCTGGTAAGGCCAAACAGACATGCAAGAGTCATTCTCAAGTACTTTTTTCCATCCAAGTCCATATTCGACTCATCACCAAGTCCGGTCATTTTTACCTTCTGGTATCTCTTAATTCTCCCACTTAACTCCCACTCTGCTACCACCACCCCAGTCTAAGCTGCCATCTCTCACCTGGACTAAAGCCACAGCTGATTGGTAGCCCCAAGTCTTCTGTTGCTGCTCTGAGACTTGTCCTCCACACTGCAGCCAGGGCAAGGCTTCCACAAAACAGTTATGAGGATGTTACACTGCTCCCCTCCCCCTCACTCCCAATACACACACACTTTCGGTGGAGATACTCCAATGACATCCGTTTGGGCTTCTAAGAGAAAAAGAATCAATAACCTGGCAGAGGTTATCGATAAGGTGTCAGATTCCCCCAACTCTCCAGCCTTATTTCATATCAAAGCACCCTTCAATTTCTGTGTTGCAGCCACACCAGTCTTCCCCGTCTGCCCCCAAGGTTTTGATGCTCTTTCATCTACCTGGAACATCACCCTTGCTCCTACCTTCGGCCACCTCCAAAGCTCCACCCGACAATCACTTCCTAAGGCAGACGCTCCCTTAGCTTCCCAGTGAAGAGCCATCTCCGTCAGCATCTATTACCCTCGGAGCCCCACTGCTCTCCGGGATGAGCAGTTGTAATGCTACCTCTCTTGTGAGTTCTTCCATGCCAGTCGCCCCATGAAGGTAAAGACTGGTTTTCCTCCCCCTGACAATACCATTGGCATATCCCCAGCCCCTAGCACATGATGGGTTCAAGTACTTTTTATTGAATACGTGAACACTATTACGACCAGACAAAAGTTATTGATACAAATTACCATAACTTGTAAGAAGGACCCGAAACAAAACGTTGTTAGTCCTCTGTCTGTTATTGCATACGCCAGTAGTTTTCAGTCATTCATTAACTTACAAGTTTATTGTATGCTGTGCCCTTAGCTCTAACTACTCTTGCCCCCCCCTTTGTTTTTTTTTAAATATTTCCCATTCTTACTCATTTTTCAGATCTCAGCTTAAGTGTTACTTTCTTACATACAGCCAGCAAGTATTCGTTAAATGAATGATGGCCTTATTAAGTAGTTATTGATTGCTGTAATTAGGTACCAGGCAGCATACGAGGGCCTGGGGTTACAAAAATTGATACGAAATATTTTCTGCCATCAGGAACTCATTGCATGTTTGGGGATTGCACTCATGTAGGGAGATAATTAAAGCATAATATAAATGGTACAAAGGAGGGATGCACCCCCTGCTGGTTGAATGATGCTCAGGGGAGCCCTGCTGTTGTTCCCACGGAGCACGGTTGCAGGAAGGTATACACCCTTTTTTCAATATAATCTACTTTCTACCTGTTAGCTCTATGAATTCGACCATATCACTTCATTACCTGTTACAAAGAAGAAAATCGACTATTTTACAACATTGCTGGAAAATACCTTTCATGGAAAAAAATTTAACAAAACATGTTGATGGGCTATTCGCAATTGACACGATAGGCCACAGAGCATCGGTAAGAAGGCCAGATTGAATTGCTTTACATGGAAAAATGAAAGGAAGGTAGCTCTAGTGGATCAGCTGGACGAGGCAGAGCAAGAGTCCCAGAGAGAGGAAGATATGTCAGGAGATTTGGTGATGCTCTGGAAGAAGAGGGGGTTGAACCACATACCAGGTCCTGGGCATAAGGATACACACACACACGGCTAGGAATAGATTTCCTTTGGTTAAATTTCTTTTGAACACAGAGGTATCTGTTACTTAGTTTTATATTGTTGTGTTCTCATATAAATCCTTCCTAAATAAGAATCCTTCTCTCGCGATTCCTTATACCCGTGAGCCCTCAATGTAAGTGTATTCAAGAGAAATTGGTACAGGCTACTAAAAGTGGCCTGACACATATTCTTGGCTCTAGAAAGAGAATGAAAGCATAGGGCCCTAATCATCCTTCTCTGCCCTTGGATCTTCACACTGTACCCTCTTGGCAAGACTATATGACTCCCACTTTCATGACAAGTGGAAAGTCCTTTAAATTCCCTGGCGTGCCACCTTAGAGTAGAACCAGAGGTAGGCTATGTAGAAATGAAAGGCTAACATTCCTAGCATTTGGGTGATCTCTGTATCAGATCAGCTGGTCTAGCAGGTCTTCGAGCTCTCTAGGGCCCAGCGTCTGGCGAGACTCCCAACTGGGAATCTCAGAATTCCTCATATAGCGAGCCACTGACACATGTGGTTAATATGATAACATATCTCAGGGTTTATGAACCTTGAGATGGGTTATCTATACATATTTTATAATATAGAACTGAGAGGCTGAATCACCTGACACTAGAGATGTCATTTCCCCCAACAACAATGTGCTTTTTCTGCTTCTGCATCTATGCCTGTTGACATTTTAGTTGACATTACAACTAAATTACAGTCAAAAGACTGTAATTCCCATGTGAAAAGAGACTATGTCATATACTTAACTTCCATCTCTGGTTGCAGATACACACAACATATCTTCTTTAAAGCAAAAAACAATGCACAGAAAGAAAATTAATGCACAGAAATCTCTTGCACTCCTATACACTAATTATGAAATATTTGAAAGTGAAATTAAGAAAACATGCCCATTTACCACTGCAACAAAAATAATAAAATACTGAGGAATAAACCTACCTAAAGAGACAAAAGACCTGTATGCAGAAAATTATAAGACACTGATGAAAGAAATTAAAGATGATACAAATAGATGGAGAGATATACCATGTTCTTGGATTGGAAGAATCAACACTGTGAAAATGACTCTACTACCCAAAGCAATCTACAGATTCAAGGCAATCCCTATCAAACTACCACTGGCATTTTTCACAGAACTAGAACAAAAAATTTCACAATTTGTATGGAAACACAAAAGACCCCGAATAGCCAAAGCAATCTTGAGAAAGAAAAACAGAGCTGGAGGAATCAGGCTCCCTGACTTCAGACTATACTACAAAGCTACAGTCATCAAGAGAGTATGGTACTGGCACAAAAACAGAAATATAGATCAATGGAACAGGATAGAAAGCCCAGAGATAAACCCACGCACATATGGTCACCTTATCTTTGATAAAGGAGGCAAGAATATACAGTGGAGAAAAGACAGTCTCTTCAATAAGTGGTGCTGGGAAAACTGGATAGCTACATATAAAAGAATGAAATTAGAACACTCCCTAATATTATACACAAAAATAAACTCAAAACGGATTAAAGACCTAAATGTAAGGTCAGACACTATCAAACTCTTAGAGGAAAACATAGGCAGAACACTATGACATAAATCATAGCAAGATCCTTTTTGACCCACCTCCTAAAGAAATGGAAATAAAAACAAAAATAAACAAATGGGACCTAATGAAAGTTAAAAGCTTTTGCACAGCAAAGGAAACCATAAACAAGACGAAAAGACAACCCTCAGAATGGGAGAAAATATTTGCAAATGAAGCAACTGACAGAGGATTAATCTCCAAAATATAGAAGCAGCTCATGCAGCTCAATATCAAAAAAACAAACAACCCAACCCAAAAATGGGCAGAAGACCTAAATGGACATTTCTCCAAAGAAGATATACAGATTGCCAACAAACACATGAATGAATGCTCAACATCATTAATCATTAGAGAAATGCAAATCAAAACTACAATGAGATATCATCTCACACCGGTCAGAATGGCCATCATCAGAAAATCTACAAACAATAAATGCTGGAGAGGGTGCGGAGAAAAGGAAACCCTCTTGCACTGTTGGTGGGAATGTAAATTGATACAGCCACTATGGAGAACAGTAGGGAGTTTCCTTAAAATACTAAAAACAGAACTACCATACGACCTAGCAATCCCACTACTGGGCATATACCCTGAGAAAACCATAATTCAAAAAGAGTCATGTACCACAATGTTCATTGCAGCTCTATTTACAATAGCCAGGACATGGAAGCAACCTAAGTGCCCATCAACAGATGAATGGATAAAGAAGATGTGGCACATATATACAACGGAATATTACTCAGCCATAAAAAGAAACGAAATTGAGTTATTTGTAGTGAGGTTGATGGACTTAGAGTCTGTCATAAAGAGTGAAGTAAGTAAGAAATAGAAAAACAAATACTGTATGCTAACACATATATATGGAATGCAAAAAACAAAAGAAATGGTCATGAAGAACCCTGGGGCAAGATGGGAATAAAGACGCAGACCTAGTAGAGAATGGACTTGAGGATATGGGGAGGGGGAAGGTTAAGCTGGGGCAAAGTGAGAGAGTGGCATGGACATATGTACGCTACCGGATGTAAAATAGATAGCTAGTGGGAAGCAGCTGCATAGCATAGGGAGATCAGCTTGGTGCTTTGTGACCACCTAGAGGGGTGGGATAGGGAGGGTGGGAGGGAGGGAGATGCAAGAGGGAAGACATATGGGGAAATATGTATATGTATAACTGATTCTCTTTGTTATAAAGCAGAAACTAACACACCATTGAAAAGCAATTATACTCCAATAAAGATGTTAAAAAAACAAAACAATGCACATGGAATTGCCATATATGACGAGCATAGTACTGAGCTAGTCTGTTTCATTTCAGGTTAGAAAGAGATTTTCAGGTAATTTGTTGATTGCGTTCATATTAATAAAACAAATGCTGAAAATGCAGACATATCAGCTCTTATTTAAAGCCAAAATTGTCTATATTCCTATGGAAGTCCAGTTGTGACAGTAGATTATTCTAATACTGTATCTAATACTGTATCTGCTACCCACACGTGGTTACGGTTACTAAATTTAAATCAGTTAAAATTAAATAAAATCTAAAATTCAGTTTTCAGTCATACTCGCTACATTTCAAGTTCTCAGTAACTACATATGGCTGGTGGCTCCCGTGTTGGATGGTGCAAATATAGAGTATTTCCTTCATCACAGAAAGTGCTATGGGAGAGCCTTGATCCAAATATCATAGAGAACAGAGAATGAGAATAAGTAAACAACTTTCATTTTTCCAGCTAAATAAAGAGTTTTGGGCTACTGGATCTATAATTATCAATAAGGATGCAATTTTTATATCTTTTGATCAACTCCCATGTCTAGTTAGATTCTGGAGGAACACATGTACTTACTGGTCTTTAATTGGGACTGATCACAGCAGGAATTTTAGGAAACCCAGAATTTCCTATAATGTTGAAATACAATTTGTATAACAGGTCAGAGAGTGTTACAGATGTATCTGTAAGGCAAAAACAATTTCAACATGATATGCTGTTCAGTTTCAAAATAAGGGAAGCCCATCTATTAGGTGACTTTAGCTGATTATGAGAACTGAGAGGCAGCAGCCTGAGGTGTTACTTGGATTAATCTTACTCCAGTTTTGGCAAACAGAGGTGGGATTTTAAATGTTCTAATCTCTTGGTTGTACTGGTAGCAGAACTAAACGGAATATCATAGAACTGGCAAGATCTGCTAAAAGATACGGTCTACAGACGTTTACTTCAGTTTAAAGAATTGTTATGGATCATTGAGAAGACTTTTTTCTCTCTTCTACTTGAGTAATAGGTTGATGTGACCTTTGTTGCCTTAGAGTATCTGTACATCAAACGCCAGCTACAGATGTCAGGTTTTTGCTCTTAGACCTCTGAGTTAACTTGAATCTCCTCCCTTACAAAACTACTTTTCCCACCTTAATTCTGCTTTAGGGTTCAGAAAGTCTATAGACATTAGGAATCAAGATTATGATCACCTTCTCCATTTTCTTGAAGACTCCTGAATTTAATATCCACTAAAACCTAGGTCAAATCTGAAATATAGTTCTAATCATTTCCACCCTTAAAAAACCAACTTGAAAATGAGTACCTGCTTTGTGCAAGGTACGTTTTTGGTTGCTGAGGACAGGAACGCTGCACAAGAAACAGTTTGTGCCTTCAAGAAATTGACACTATACTTGGAGAACATACTAATAAAGCATAACGAACTCCTCATGACATTATAGGATAAGGGGCAAAATGAACATAAAAGTGATGTGATACAAGTGGGGGAACTTTTTCCACATGACAGACTTGCGGTTTTGAGATTCTGTGTCTGCCACCAACCAGCTAGTTTGCAATCAGTAAATTGCAGCCATTCTGGATTTCACTGACCTGGTGTTTAAATAAGAGTTGGAAAAGATCATCTTAAATTGTATATAAGATTTACACTTCCTCAAAATTCCTTAATAGTTGGAACTAATAGGCTCATATTTAGATCACAAGTTTGTCCTCAATTTGATCTCATCCTTAACCAAAGTATTTCTTGGCTTAGAACACAAAATGTTCTCTAAGTAAGGATTTAAATGGCTGTCACTTATTTTAAATGACTATGTATAAGACACTTTCTATTAAAATCTTCAACAAATACTTAATAATATTGAAAAAATTATTCATATTCACCTTACAAAAAGGAAATTGATTTTAGAAAAGATTGATGACTTGTCCAAGTTGAAGAGCTAATAAGAGAGCAGCTCGGATTTGGACAAGATGTTATGTGATAGCAGGTTTCCTTTCCTTTTGTGCCTTTAAATTCAATCTCATCTACAAGTTTTTCTATAGGAAGCAGAAATTAGAAGAAAAATTATACAGGACAAATTTACTTAATTACAGAGACATTACATTCAAGGGTCCAGGATTTCATTTTCCATTTGGGCAGATTAAACACATTCACAGGCTTACGTTAAAGGAATCTGGGCTCTGGAAACTATACAAAGTTGATGTGGGATTTAAAGAGTTATAGTTATTTAAATTTTTGGTTTTCTAGCTTAAAATAAGTCAGTCAACTGTGAAGATTTTAATAATTTCTAAGAAAGGATTTGTTATAGATATGTTGAAAATGGGGAGAAGAGTTTTCCATTCACTACAAGCCTTTCTTCTTCATTTCTCTTTATATGAAGATATTTTGTCATTTAATAGGCTCCTCTATGATTCACTGAATATTTTGTAACTATTTATGGAAAAATACACTGTAAGCACTGTTGTCTGGAGATGGGCAAGGGGGTAGGAGCGGCAAGAAAGCAGGCAGGTGTGTATTCAAGAGAATCCAAGCAACCCTTACCTTCTGTGAAGATGCCACGCCAAGCACAGGGAAATGTCAAATGTATACAGAACAGCAAGGTCAACCAGAGAATTCTTCCACATCATTTAGCAGTTGAGATGCTACCCTTTCAACAACAAATAGCATCTCTTTGTAAGGTGGAGAGGTTTTTATGGTAGAATACATAGCAGTATACTCTCTGTGTGTGCATTTTTTCTTTTTTCATAATGGGTAGAACAATGTTATGAACTATTTGTCATGAGAATTCTGACGTCAATTTGGTTGATGTTGGAATTTTAATAATTCTTTGTTAATACTCACATCCTACTAATAACTCTCCAAAATTAAAATGACACATTAAATAGCATGTGGATGGCCACTTTTATCATTTTAAGTCAGCATTTAAAATAATACAGGGAATATTAGTTCTGCTACTTAAACGATGTCATTTCAAAAGGCAAAAGTGTTATATTTAAAATCACTGAAGGACATTTGCTAAAGATTGAGAAAAGTACTATGAACAAACATACATTTTGTATTTATGTTTCATTTATACATATTTACATTATGTATTTATGTTTCCTTCTCTTTTTCTTTCCAGCTCTCACTTCTCCCTATTTATATCTTTCTTTGTCAACAGTTACTGTAACTCTTAGTCAATTTACACATCCTGACTCTATTAAGTCAAAATGATCATACAAATATTTTGAGAAATAGAAACTGTGATTTGATAAGAGTAATTCTCATAGTGAATTTATGACATTGATTTATCGAACATAAGGTAGTCTTTTCAAATAGGCCTGTTTTTAATTCCAAATAAACGTTAATTATTACATTTTTTTTTGGCCTTCCTTTCCTGATCCCTATGAATATTTCCTACTTCACTGGGCTCAATATAACCTTTCACAGTTCCACTGAGCTTGCAAGAGTCCTTTTCATTTTCCTAAAAAACTTATCATTACCTAAGTGTCAGTAAAATTGCCATGTTAGTAAAGGGGGCCAACTGTGTCCCATCCCTGTGGCTGCATAATTAGCCTCTAGTGTAAACTGCTGAGCAATTAGTTATTTCTTACAAGCTTTCTACATATTTAATAGATAAAATAGGGACTCATTCTCTCAAAAATATTTCAATAGAAGACACTACATGCAAGGAAGAATGTTCAGGGCCAACACCCACCTACTGATTGAATTCTAACACGAATGAACACATACATGTTACTTTTAATATACTACAAGACGAGAGATTGGACTAAGTACTAAAACAAGATCTGTTATGGTTCTGCCTCTAGCTCCTCATGGGGTGGTCTCAGGGAAACCCACTTTATCTCTTTCAGGGAGCTCAGGATCTGCAAACTTAGGGGCTGAATGAGGTAATACCCAAGAAGCCCGCCCCCTAAGCATTGTCTGGGTCCATGACTCCTGTTTTCTGCTCTTCCTTAATGCCAATCATTCCAGAGAACCTCTTCTCTAAATAGTGGAAGTTATATTTTGGTATGAAGGTAGCCCCTTTTACAAAACAATTATTACTCTGTATGAGCATAAAGACCTCATTTTTGATGTTAATTAATGTTGAAGTCACGTTTTCTTATGAGGTTAAAAACAGATGTTGGAGGCTTCCCTTGTGGCACAGTGGTTGGGAGTCCGCCTGCCGATGCAGGGGACGCGGGTTCATGCCCCGGTCCGGGAAGATCCCACATGCCGCGGAGCGGCTGGGCCCGTGAGCCATGGCCGCTGGGCCTGTGCGTCTGGAGCCTGTGCTCCGCAAGGGGGGAGGCCACAAGAGTGAGAAGCCCACGTACCGCAAAAGAAAAAAAAAAAAAAAAAAAGATGTTGGATAATAAAATTCATCTCGGGGCTGAGAATATAAGAAGTAAATGAACAGCTATTAAATAATCCTATGTGCTACCAAAGAGAGCAAGGAAACATGAACAAAAGCAATAATAATAACAGCTAATATTTATGAGTGCTTACCTTAGGCCACACATTTTGTTAAGCCCTTTATACTCATCTCATTTAATCCCCATGGCAAATCTACGGAATAAGCATTATTAGTCCCATGTTGAGGTGGCAGAAATGGGGATTTGGAAATCTTAAGCAACCATCACGAACCACCCATTAAATAAATACCGAATTTACTCTAGATTTAAACCCACAGAGTCGTCTCCTTACATTGTTTTACATTGCATTGTATTATATTCAAAAAGGATAATGTTAGACTTCAAAATACAGTTAACACAAATAATCTTTATACATGCATGTTGTTTTCAAAACTAAAAAGTGATGTTGTGAAGCAAATTTTTTCAAATGAATTCCAAATATGTTGATATATGAAATCACCCATGGCTCTATGCAATATTACAGATTGATGAAAACACAACTTATTTAATTTGAAAATTGATGTTGTAGAGTTTAAAGTAGAAGAAAAGGTGTGATTTTGCTTAAGATAACCTTTTATCCTTTCTGATCTAAATAACATGTTTTTATTTTTTATACTGTTTTCTTGTTATAAACAGTATATTTATTCTTCAAATTATTACAAATCTAAGCATTCTATATGATATTCAGAGATAAATTTTGAAATATAAATCACAATAGTATAGGGATATTACCCTGCTTCTTTTCAGATATCACTTAAAATATAACCTTTAGGTACTTCTAATGGTATTACTAATTTCATACATATCATAAAGAAGTTTTTGAATTATTAGCATCTGAATGTAAAATAAACTGGTTTATTCAGCAAGCTTTATATCTTCCTTTGAATACAGTAACGGGTTGCTCTTTTGGAGTAAGGATTGTTAGGTGGACCATCTAACAGGTTCCCAACTGGTTCAAGTGCCCAGGACTGCTGGAGAAGCAACAGTCACTGAGCTTTGGGAGAGGAGGGGGTGCGGTTGGGCTGGGGGCTTGTGAGTCTCAGGCTCAGCCTCTGTGGACAGACAAGTGAGTATACACAACGACACTGAGTAAGAACCCAAAACAGAAAGACAGCAAGATCAACTAAGAGTAAATTTCACCAACGAACATCAAGATGGGAGCTTGAAAGTAAAATTGTTGATAAAGTGATGAGGATTTTCATACACATCTGAATGTGTAGAGATTCAAATTTTGCATACATTTGAAAACGATAGTCTGGTTATAGTAATTTTCAACTTTTAGTAACAGAGTTAAGGATATTAGTAATGCAGAAAAATATGTAAACAAAAGTGAAAGTTATCCATAACACATCTCAGATATAAATACGGTTAATATTTGAAGTATTTTCATACTTTGTTTTAACCAACTGGCAAGTTGAAGAGATGCTGCTTTTTTATTTTTTGGCCATGCCTTATTTTTGTTTTAATTGAAATATAGTTGATCTACAATATCTTGTTAGTTTCAAGTATACAGCACAGCAATTCAATTATACATATATAAATATATCCATATATACTACCTTCATACTATCTTCCCTTATATTTTTTTAACATCTTTATTGGAGTATAATTGCTTTACACTGTTGTGTTACTTTCTGCTGTATAACAAAGTGAATCAGCTACATGGATACATAGATCCCAATAGCCCCTCCCTCTTGTGACTCCCTACCACCCTCTTTATCCACCCCTCCAGGTGGTCACAAAGCACCGAGCTGATCTCCCTGTGTTATGCGGCTGCTTCCCACTAGCTATCTATTTAACATTTGGTAGTGTATATATGTCCATGCCACTCTCTCACTTCATCCCAGCTTACCCTTCCCCCTCCCCGTGTCCTCAATTCCATTCTCTAGGTCTGCATCTTTATTCCTGTCCTACCCTTAGGTTCTTCAGAACCATTTTTTCTTTTTAGATTCCATATCTATGTGTTAGGATACGGTATTTGTTTTTCTCTTTCTGACTTACTTCACTCTGTATGACAAACTCTAGTTCCATCCACTTCAACACAAATAACTCAATGTTGTTTCTTTTATGGCTGAGTAATATTCCATTGTATATATGTGCCACATCTTCTTTATCCATTCATCTGTCGATGGACACTTAGGTTGCTTCCATGTCCTGGCTATTGTAAATAGAGCTGCAATGAACACTGTGGTACATGACTCTTTTTGAATTATGGTTTTCTCAGAGTATATGCCCAGTAGTGGGATTCCTGGGTTGTATGGTAGTTCTATTTTTAGTTTTTTAAGGAACCTCCCTACTGTTCTCCATAGTGGCTGTATCAGTTTACATTCCCACAAAAAGTACAAGAGGGTTCCCTTTTCTCCACACCCTCTCCAGCATTTATTGTTTGTAGATATTTGATGATAGCCATTCTGACCGGTGTGAGGTGATACCTCATTGTAGTTTTGATTTGCATTTCTCTAATGATTAATGATGTTGAGCATCCTTTCATACGTTTGTTGGCCATCGGTATCTCTTCTTTGTAGAAATGTCTATTTAGGTCGTCTGCCCATTTTGGGGTTGGGCTGTTTGTTTCTTTGATATTGAGATGCATGAGCTCCTTGTATGTTTTGGAGATTAATCCTTTGTCAGTTGCTTCGTTTGCAAGTATTTTCTCCCATTCTGAGGGTTGTCTTTTCATCTTGTTTATGGTTTCCTTTGCTGTGCAAAAGCTTTTAGGTTTCACTAGGTCCCATTTCTTTCTTTCTTTTTTTATTTCCATTTCTCTAGGAGGTGGGTTTTATTGATCATTTTTATTGATAGTTTTATTGATCGTTGTTTCCTTCATTTATTTTTCATTAATTTATGATTTGATCTTTATGATTTCTTTCCTTTTGCTAAGTTTGGGGTTTTTGTTTGGGTTTTTTTGTTCTTCATTCTAATTGCTTTAGGTGAAAGGTTAGGTTTTTTATTTGAGATGTTTCTTGTTTCTTGAGGTAGGGTTGTATAGCTATAAACTTCCCTCTTAGAACTGCTTTTGCTGCATCCCATAGGTTTTGGGTTTAGGTTTTGTTTTCATTGTCATTTGTTTCTGGGTATTTTTTGATTTCCTCTTTGATTTCTTCAGTGATCTCTTAGTTATTAAGTAATGCATTGTTTACCCTCCATATGTTTTATCTTTTACAGATTTTTTTCCTGTAATTGATATGTAGTCTCATAGAGTTGAGGTCGGAAAAGATACTTGATACGATTTCAATATTCTTAAATTTACCAAGGCTTGATTTGTGACCAAAGATATGATCTATCTTTGAGAATGTTCCATGAGCACTTGAGGAGAAAGCGTATTCTGTTGTTTTTGGATGGAATATCCTATAAATATCAATTATGTCCATCTTATTTACTGTATCATTGAAAGCTTGTGTTTCCTTATTTATTTTCATTTTGGATGGTCTGTCCATTGGTGAAAGTGGGGTGTTAAGTTCTCCTATGATTTTGTTACTTTCGATTTCCCCTTTTATGGCTGTTAGCATTTGCCTTATGTATTGAGGTGCTCCTATGTTGGGTGCATCAATATTTACAATTGTTATATCTTCTTCTTGGATTGATCCCTTGATCATTACGTAATGTCTTTCTTTGTCTCTTGTAATAGTCTTTATTTTAAAGTCTATTTTGTCTGACATGAGAATGGCTACTCCAGCTTTCTTTTGATTTCTTTTTGCATGCAATATCTTTTTCGATCCCCTCACTTTCACTCTGTATGTGTCCCTCGGTCTGAAGTGGGTCTCTTGTAGACAGCATATATATATATATATATATTTGTATCCATTCAGCCAGTCTATGTATTTTGGTGGGAGCATTTAATTCATTTACATCTAAGGTCATTATCAATATGTATGTTCCTATTACCATTTTGTTAATTGTTTTGGGTTTGTTTTTGTAGGTCTTTTCCCTCCCTTGTGTTGCCTGCCTAGAGAAGTTCCGTTAGCATTTGTTATAAAGGTGATTTGGTAGTGCTGAAGTCTCTTAGATTTTGCTTGACTGTAAAGGTTTTAATTTCTGTGTCAAATCTGAATGAGATCCTTGCTGGATAGAATAATCTTGGTGGTAGTTCTTTCCCATTCATCATTTTAAGTATGTCCTGGCACTCCCTTCTGGCTTGCAGAGTTTCTGCTGAAAGATCAGCTGTTAGCCTTATGGGGATTCCCTTGTATGTTATTTGTTGTTTTTCCCTTGCTGCTTTTAATAATTTTTCTTTGTATTTAATTTTTGATAGTTTGATTAATATGTGTCTTGATGTGTTTCTACTTGGATTTATCCTGTATGGGACTCTCTGTTCTTCCTGGACTTGATTAACTATTTCCTTTCCCATATTAGGGAAGTTTACAACTATAATCTCTTCAAATATTTTCTCTGTCCCTTTTTTTTTTCTCTTCTTCTTCTGGGACCCCTATAATTCAAATGTTGGTGCATATAATGTTGTCCCAGAGATCTCTGAGACTGTCCTCACTTCTTTTCATTCTTTTTTCTTTATTCTGCTCTATGGTAGTTATTTCCATTATTTTATCTTCCAGGTTACTTATCTGTTCTTCCACCTCAGTTATTCTGCTGTTGATTCCTTCTAGAGAATTTTAAATTTCATTTATTGTGTTGTTCATCATTGTTTGTTTGCTCTTTAGTTCTTCTAGGTCCTTGTTAAATGTTTCTTGTATTTTTTTCTATTTTATTTCCATGATTTTGGATCATCTTTACTATCATTACTCTGAATTCTTTTTCAGGAAGACTGCCTATTTCCTCTGCATTTGTTTGGTCCAGTGGGTTTTTACCTTGCTCCTTCACCTGCTGTGTATTTCTCTGTCTTCTTATTTTGCTTAACTTACTGTGTTGGGATCTCCTTTTCACAGGCTGCAGGTTCATAGTTCCCATTGTTTTTGATGTCTGCCCCCAGTGGGTAAGGTTGCTTCAGTGGGTTGTGTAGGCTTCCTGGTGGAGGGGACTGGTTTCTGTGTTGTGGTGGATGAGGCTGGATCTTGTGTTTCTGGTGGGCAGGACCATGTCCAGTGGTATGTTTTGGGGTGTCTGTTAACTTATTATGATTTTAGGCAGCCTCTCTGCTAATGGGTGGGGTTGTGTTCCTGTCTTGCTAGTTGTTTGGCATGGAGTGCCCATCACTGGAGCTTGCTGGTCAGTTAGTGGAGCTGGGTCTTAGCGCTGAGATGGAGATCTCTGGGAGAGCTCTTGCCAATTGATATTACTTGGGGCTGGAGGGTCTCTGGTGGTCCAATGTCCTCAACTTGTCTCTCCCACCTCAGAGACTCAGGCCTGACACCTGGCTGGAACACCAAGACACTGTCAGGCATACGGCCAGGTACCTGGGTAGTTTCTTGACTTTTGGGAAGTCTGCGGTCTTCTGCCAGTGTTCAGTAGGTGTTCTGCAGGAGTTATTCCACATGTAGATGTATTTTTGGTCTATTTGTGGGGAGGAAGGTGATCTACACGTCTTACTTGTCTGACATCTTGAAGGTCCTCTGAGATGCTGCTTTGTATAAACTATTTTATAGTCTGCTTTTCTTTCTTTTTTTCTTTTTAATGTTTTTTTTTAATTTTTAAAAAATATTTTTTATTTAGTGTGCTTTTCTTTAATGCTATTTCATGATCATTTTTTGTTGTCAGTAAAAATTATTTAAGTTTTTTGTAATGACTGTACAACATAGTCAACCATTCTCTTTGTTACAACTTTCAAATGACTAATTTTAGGAAAAATTTTATTTTAGGTGTATTGTGCTTTACTCAGACACAGAGAAATGTAATTTTTCTTTTCCAATTATTCTTTTGGATGTATTTGGGAATAGGCAATCAATAAACAAACAAATGAACAAACAAATACTTCTTTATCCCAGATTTTACCCTTAATGGTTGAATAAGTAAACAAAAACTTATTTAATTCCTAGGTTTCTCACTGGTAAAATGGAGGCAATAATAGTTCCTAATTTGTATCAGTACAAATACAGCACTTAGCACAATATCTGACAAACTGTCAATGCTCAGTCAATGCTGGATCCTCTCATGTAAATCATGATAATAATATTTGTTATTACTACTATCCTTAGTATCCTCTGTTATGCTCTGGCTTTAAGCTGTTTAGGAGGTAACATGCTTTGGTGGAAAGATTAAAATTTAGATGGACAATGTTGGATATGTGGGTAAATTACTTCATTTTTTGAAATGTTGGTATTCTCATTTGCAAAGTGGGGTAACACCACATATTTTGCAGGATTATGAGGACATTATTGAATAGGTCATAAACACTTAATATTACTCAGCCATAAAAAGGAATGAAATTGAGTTCTTTTTAATGAGGTGGATGGACCTAGAGTCTCTCATACAGAGTGAAGTCAGAAAGAGAAAAATACTGGATGCTAACGCATATATATGGACTCTAAAAAAATGGTTCTGATGAACCTAGTGGTAGGGCAGGAGTAAAGATGCAGATGTACAGAACAGACTTGAGGACACAGTGCGGGAAGGGAAGGGGAAGCTGGGACGAAGTGAGAGAGTAGCATTGACGTATATACACTAGCAAATGTAAAATAGATAGCTAGTGGGAAGCTGCTGCATAGCAAGGAGATCAGTTCGACGCTTTGTGACGACCTGGAGGGGTGGGATAGGGAGGGTGGGAGGGAGGCTCAAGAGGGAGGGGATATAGGGATATATATATACATGTAGCTGATTCACTTTGTTGTACAGCAGAAATTAACACAAGATTGTAAAGCAATTATACTCCAATAAAGATGTAAAAAAAGAAAACAACACTTAATAAATAGTAGTTATTTCTCATCTTCTGTATCCAATATTTGCTAGCAGATATATTTCTGATTCAAACTAGTGAGACTTAATCTAAACAAATGATAGTTTAGTTAACCAATCACCCTCTTTTTCCTTAACTGAAAGGCAAGCATGGGTGAAGAAGGGGTGGGGGAGGAATGGATTGGGAGTTTGGGGTTAGCAGATGTAAACCATTATATATAGAATGGATATAAAAAACAAGGTCCTACTATATAGCATGGGAAACTATATTCAATATCCTGTGATAAACCATAATGGAAAAGAATTTTTAAAAGAATGTATATATACATAAGTAAAACTGAATCACTTTGTTGTACAGCAAAAATTAACACAGCATTATAAATCAACTATACTTCAATTAAAAAAGTATCAATTTTCTAAAAAAAAGCAATCAAGGAAATAGTGACATACTTAATTTTGAAATGTGGCCCCAGTATATTACAGGAAATAAGATCACAACCAACAACATTCCTATTCTTTACTTCCATCCCCAAAAAAGATATCAAATTTCCTCTTACCAAAAAAAAAATCAATTTTGTGGTCAATATTATTATGAAATAATTAGCTAAACCATATTGAAGCTGCCTGGAACTCTCCAGATAGCTCAGATTTGATCAGTTCAATTTATAGCAATATAAAATCAGCCAAGCCAATTTAATGACATCACCCACTAAAGAAACTGTTTGAACCTCTATATAGAGCATGGTTCTTTCTACATATTATGCCCCACTACGTACATCTCTGAATCAACATGATTAAGATGATACAGGGATTCTACTCTCAAAATCCAAAAAGCATTCACTTGTATCTCATCATTCCATTTCTTACGACAGGCCTATGAGGTAGGGAAGGAGAAGGTGGCATAGCATTTCATATGGATTGGAAAGAGCTGACACAGATTACTGAACATATTCACTGGGTCACGTGGTGTTATGTGGTCAACGGAAGGGTTACTAAAAATGCAAAACCAGGCCTTCCTTCTTTCCTTAATCAGTAGGCATGCAGCCCTTTGAAAAGGAAGTTGAGAAGTAGGACAAAACTTCATTTTACTTATGTATTTATTTCCTCTCTTTCAGAGAAAATCAGCCTTTACACTATACATTAAAGGTCAGTGTTTCTCAAATCTGAACAGAGTATGTGAAAACAATATGAATTTGTAGACTCTTAGCAATGCATATTCTATAATATTTCTATGGTTTTTAACTGTCTACTGGAAAAAGTAAAATGTAAAGGAACAATCGTACAAATAAGACTTGGCTCAAACTAGGTAAAGGGTGCAGTCAAACTTAAATTCACATTAAAGAAAAGGTAAAAACAGCCAAAAAAAGAATATAGATTCAAACTGATCCTAGCTGAAAAGACTATATAACTAATGACAAAGTAATGATAATCTATTAATCAAAACAAAACAGCTTGTATTTTAGAAAATTAGAAGAAAATTTTGCATGATTCTCGACAAAGAGCACAGATAAAAAATATGAGAATTCAAGGGGTCGCTTTTCCTTTCAATACTGATGCCAATGAGCTGATGTAGTAGTGTTTCCATCTACAGTGCATACATAGGAGATTTATCTATATAAGTACAGTATAATACCATGAATATCACCCTTATCAATATTAAGTCTAAGAAAATCTCAGCATGCAGGATATACCTTCTGCACATAGCAGGCACTAAAATACAGATGAAATAAAAATTAAACTGATTCTAACAGTTTGTCTATTTCCTTTATTTCAAAGTGACTAACAAACCAATCACCAGGTGACTAGCACCACCTATGCAAGCAGTTCTCACTGGGGGCAATTTTGCATCCCCGCCTTCCCCCAGGAGACATTTCCTAATGTCTGGTGTCAATTTTGGTTGTCAAAACTGGAGGAGGCATGAGGTACAACCAGCATCTAAGGGATGCTGCTTAAGATTCTACAATGAGCAGGGCATTCTCTTCCCCATCATGTCTAACAATAAATTCTCTGGTCAAAAACATCAAAAGTGTCAAGGAGAGACTTTGACCTATACTGATATTCACCGTGAGCAAAGTATAAAATACGATTTGTTTTAACGCATTTATTTATTCTTTTATTTTAGAAGGAAGTTACAAAACTAAGAAAAAAATAAGAATAAAGAATGAATGAATGCCACAAATTATAAAAGCAGGAGGTGATGAGGTGATCTAAAGTGACTGTGGAAGGTCATGTGAGAGATGGAGGAGATTCTACCATTATGCTGAGCGGTTTTGAGCCAAGTCCAGAATGAGTCTACATGGTTGGCTGACAAAGGAGGAAACACAATGCATTCTTCAGTCATCTTATGACCCTGAATTAAGAGGACTTCCCTTGTAGCATGGTTTTTAATGAATTTGTGTTATGTTTTACCTTAAACATGGTTGAAGAAAGCTCCTTTGAAGAAGGAATTGAAACCCCTTGTTCTGCTCTACCCCTCAGACATGCTTCTGGACCTCTCACTGGGTTGTGCTGTAATAATTACTGAATTTGCTTTTTGACTGCTGACCCTAGCATTAGTAAATATACTTTATTTTGGGTCAACTGAAAGCATCCTGGTAATAGACGGATACAACTTTACTCTAAATTTGGAGTAGAGGTTAATCAGAGGGGTCATTAAACCAATTGTGCTCAAACACTTAAGACAGTGAGTTTAATCATATTTTCACCTAATCCTTTGCAACATAGGAAAACCTTGTAAAAATGATTTGAGGGAAAGACTGATCTTTTCTATATAAGCACCATGCCATAGGAAAGAGGACTCCCCTCCCAAATATTAAAACATTTACATTTCTAAGTAAGTGTAAGGAGATACTTGCAATTCTCTAGATTCATTTTGTACAATACACAAATATGGCTGATAGAGCAAGTTTAAAATAGCACAAACCACTCGATATACACAACCTGATAAACAGTAGGCTGATTGCAGGGGAGGAAGAATGTTGCATGTGGTTTTACATGCTGTTGATATGACCAAGGCTAGTAATTCATACAATCCATGTGGTGATATTTGGATCACATGGTGAAATCACATTTACACAGATAAAGGTCTTATCCAGAGCCTAATTTTACCAATAATTTCAGGAAATAAGCAATCAAGGGACTTTTGTATAAGGCCTAAAATTAAGGCCCAATATTATGCGTACATTGACATCTAAGAAAAACCAGGAGGGTCTAAAGTAACCTACCACCAAGTTTCCCTCACACCCTGCTCCCATGGATAAGGTCCCCTAGCCAAAACTCCTCCCTTATCTCAGGGGTCAGGCATAGTTCCTGCTTATTCCTGAGTGTTTAAGTTATGAAACATCTCCATTCAACACCTCAGTGATTACCTAGCTTATGAGTTATTTTCCAGGGAGCTGAGAACATAAATCTAGAGAGGGAAAGCAACCTAAAACAGGGATATCTTGCTCAAAACATTCCATAGATAAGGACTTTTCTCCTAGAAGAGATAATTATTTGGGGGTGCTTGGGGGTACAGTTATTGGAATGTTTAAAGAAATTGGTCCAGATCAATTGCCTTCTTTCTCCCCTAAGAATGCATTGTGTTTCCTCCTTTGTCTCCCCAGTAACTGGGAGTGAAATGGAACATAGGACAGCTTTTTCAACTCCTCCCAGCTCACCAAAACAAGCATGAAAGGCTGAAAAGACTAATATGACACTGTCTGGAGCATAAGAAAATACTACATATGTGCTCCATCCAGAATAGGAGTATAAAAAAGAAAACTGTGATAATTCTCTTCAAGTCTTGGTAAGAAGGATCTGACACTAGTCTAATAGGAATAAAATGATCAAATGCTTTAAAATGACTGATTTCTAATTTTTAAGTGATATATCCAAGTAATTTGGGTTGCTGGAAATTTAGAAGTCAGCATACTAGATGATTATTTTATTATATTGTTACTTTTAATTCATGAGGGTGATAACTGCCATCTTAAATATTTGTTCTTATCTCCCTAGCTAAGCTAATTTAAATAGGTGATAATTAAGACTAACAACTCAAGAATAAAAGCTAATAAAAAAATCTCTTAGTATCTATTTGCAGCATTTTAAATTTTACTTTCCTCACATCAAACAAGGATTATAAGTAAAATATTGATGAACTGCATAACTGTAACTTGGACTTTAATACTCTTTGTAATCACCTAACATACATAAGGATTAACATACACGTAAAAAGGAGCTAAAATATCTCAGAAGCTGAGATTTCCTTTAGACATATACTGACGTTGATAAACTTTCTGCACAAAAATGCAAAGAAAGCTTGAGTTGTGTTGTTTGCAAGCTGTCCTCAAATGAGTGTATTTTGAAGATCAGTCATGTAAATTGTCCTGTCGGAAATTTGGGATGTGCAATATTGCTGAGATATTTTTCTTGTTAAATATCTCCTTCTATATGTTCCTATGGTGAAAACTGTGACAATGTTTTAGTCACTAGAATCTACAAATATTTTCTGTAGGTCATTGCTGTAATTATAAAAGTCCTTGTGGGTGGAGAAGAAGAAAAGAATAATTAACAAGAGGGGAGAGGTATCAAATGTCAGAGAGGAAGCAATGCTCTAGACTGCTATGCAGGATTCCTAGGTCTGCAATTAACTCCTTTATGCAAGTCACATAAACCTGTGAGTTTTGGTTTCCTCATTAGTCCAATAAGGGATTGGGTTGGGAAGTCTCTTGGGAACTTTTTAAAGTTCTGGTAGAGTACACATACGGCTCGGCTCTTCGTTTTAATCAAAATGCCTTATTTGTAAACCATGCTGAAGCATGGTAATTTTTCATTACTTTATTCTTATCTTCAGTCAATTATCAGAAAATATTATGCTTTGTTTTAATATGTTTATTTTTCTTGGAAAATTGTTTTATGAAAATAATTTTTGAACAATATTTGCAATACAAATATATCCTCTCTTATTCCATAATAGAAGTATATGATTATTCCTAACTTGGGGCTGCAAACATGGGTCTGATTACATGTTATTCTGTACTAATAATTCTGATTTGCTTTAAGTCAAAATTGTTGATTTTATATGTGAACTTTGAAAATTCCTGAGGGTAAATTTAAAGTTAGATTTTGTAGTAAGCAATATAATGTAACCCTAACTCTAAATCAGTGACTTACAAAGTATTTCTCCTGAATATGAACTAGCTGTCACTTGTGACTGTCTTGTACTTAAGTAGAATGTTATACTTCCTCTGCCTTCTCATTGAACAAACTCAATAGTAACTATTTTCCAAGTAAATAAATCACACTGGAAAAAATTAATTAAATGCTGATAGCTTGTATCTCCACAGGCATGAAAAATGAGAATGAACTTCTTTGTTCTTCATTTTCATAAATCTCATTTCAATGCAAATGTCATCCTCAAATTTCAATCCAGGGATGAGACCCACTGCGTACCTGACTTTTTATTACATAAAATGATAGTACCTTATTGTCTTTTAATATCTATACTTTTAAATTTAGATTGCTAAAAAAGCAAAGACCGTGACACAAATGATCCAGTATATTTTCACCATCTCAACAAACAGCAGACTACTGCAAGAATGATCAGTTGCTGTATTATCACCACAGAGGTGAACCACAGTTAGATGTAGAGAAATAGTCTATTATAAAATATTCCAATTCCAGTTTGAAAAACAATCTCCTTTTTAAAGAACCAAAGAATACAACATGTGCTTGAATCTAAATCCCATTTCTCCTAATAGCAAGACCATTTCTGGTTATACACAGTAAATGTATTTATTTTTCATCTAACTGCACACAAGCTTAAGATCACAGCGTGTCCTTGCATACATAACACACTGGCATGACAATTTTAATTATCTCTTTACCATGTATAACTTGACTTTGATAGCTATTAAATCTATTTTTATATGAATTTACATTTATTTTCACATCACTCAATATAAAGTTCAAGTTAATTAATGAGTGTGGTATTTTCCCCTCTGGTGCTAAGTAATTTATATTTGTATTCCATGAAATTGTTCTTTAAGATAATCTTAAATAGAAATAACACAAGGTCTAGAAATATTTAACTAGAAAAAGAAATACTGAGTTCTTTCTTTTAAATATGGCTCTTCCGGTACACTGATTAAGACATTCAGTTTAGCAATTATTTCAACATTCTGTAGGCCCCTAGAGCACCATTCAATATGATGTAATAGAATCATACCCTGTTTGAAAGAGAAATTAATGAAACAATCCCATTCACCACTGCAACAAAAGAATAAAATACCTAGGAATAAACCTACCTAAGGAGGTAAAAGACCTGTACTCAGTTTAAGACACTGAAAGAAATCAAAGATGACACAAACAGATGGAGAGATATACCATGTTCTTGGATGGGAAGAATCAATATTGTGAAAATGACTATACTACCCAAAGCAATCTACAAATTCAATGCAATCCCTATCAAATTACCAATGGCATCTTTCACAGAACTAGAACAAAAAATCTTAAAATTTGTATGGAGACACAAAAGACCCTGAATAGCCAAAGTAATCATTTCTTTTTAACATCTTTATCCAAGTATAATTGTTTAATAATGTTGTGTTAGTTTCTGCTGTATAACGAAGTGAATCAGCTATATGTATACATATATCCCCATATCCCCTCCCTCTTCTGTCTCCCTCCCACCCTCCTTATCCCACCCTTCTAGGTGGTCACAAAGCACCAAGCTGATTTCCCTGTGCTATGGAGAGCCAAAGCAATCTTGAGGAAAAAAACAAGAACAAAACAGAGCTGGAGGAATCAGACTCCCTGACTTCAGACTATACTACAAAGCTACAGTAATCAAGACAATATGGTACTGGCACAAAAACAGAAATATAGATCAATGGAACAGGACAGAAAGCCCAGAGATAAACCCACACACCTATGGTCAACTAATCTATGACAAAGGAGGCAAGGATATACAATGGAGAAAAGACAGTCTCTTCAATACGTGGTGCTGGGAAAACTGGACAGCTACATGTAAAAGAATGAAATTAGAACAGCCCTAACACCATACACAAAAATAAACTCAAAATGGATTAAAGACCTAAATGTAAGACCAGACACTATCAAACTCTTAGAGGAAAACATAGGCAGAACACTCTATGACATAAATCACAGCAAGATCCTTTTTGACCCACTCCCTAGAGAAATGGAAATAAAGACAAAAATAAACAAATGGGACCTAATGAAGCTTAAAAGCTTTTGCACAGCAAAGGAAACCATAAACAAGGTGAAAAGACAACCCTCAGAATGGGAGAAAATATTTGCAAATGAATCAATGGACAAAGGATTAATCTCCAAGATCTATAAACAGCTCACACAGCTCAATATCAAAAAAACAAACAACCCAATCAAAAAAATGGGCAGAAGACCTAAATAGACATTTCTCCAAAGAAGACATACAGATGGCCAAGAGGCATATGAAAAGATGCTCAACATCACTAATTATTAAAGAAATGCAAATCAAAGCTACAATGATGTATCACCTCACACCGGTCAGAATGGCCATCATCAAAAAATCTACAAACAATAAATGCTGGAGAGGGTGTGTAGAAAAGGAAACCCTCTTGCACTCTTGGTGGGAATGTAAATTGATACAGCCACTATGGAGAACAGTAGGGAGGTTCCTTAAAAAACTAAAAATAGAACTACCATACGACTCAGCAATCCCACTGCTTGGCATATACTCTGAGAAAACCATAATTCAAAAAGAGTCATGTACCACAATGTTCATTACAGCACTATTTACAATAGCCAGGACATGGAACCAACCTAAGTGTCCATTGACAAATGAATGGATAAAAAAGATGTGGCACATATATATAATGGAATATTACTCAGCCATAAAAAGAAATGAAGTTGAATTACTTGTAGTGAGGTGGATGGACTTAGAATCTGTCATACAGAGTGAAGTAAGTCAAAAAAGAGAAAAACAAATACTGTATGCTAACACATATATATGGAATCTAAAAAAAAAAGTGGTTCTGAGGAAACTAGGGGCAGGACAGGAATAAATATGTAGACCTAGAGAATGGACTTGAGGACATGGGTGGGGGGAAGGGTAAGCTGGGAAGAAGTGAGAGAGTGGCATGGACATATATACACTACCAAATGTAAAATAGATAGCTAGTGGGAAGCAGCTGCATAACACAGGGAGATCAGCTCGGTGCTTTGTGACCACCTAGAGGGGTGGGATAGGGAGGGTGGGAGGGAGATGCAAGAGGGAAGGAATGTGGGGATATAAGTATATATATATATCTATATATATCTATATATATATCTGATTCACTTTGTTATACAGCAGAAACTAACACAATGATGTAAAGCAATTGTACTCCAATTAAGATGTTAAAAAAAAAAAGACACATTCACCCCAATGTTCATTGCAGTACTATTTACAATAGCCAAGTCATGGAAGCAACCTAAATGTCCATCGACAGACGAATGGAAAAAGAAGATGTGGTTCATATATACAATGGAATATCACTCAGCCATAAAAAGGAATGAAATTGGGTCATTTGTAGAGACATGGACAGATCTAGAGACCGTCATACAGAGTGAGGTAAGTCAGAAAGAGAAAAACAAATATTGTATATTAACGCATATATGTGGAATCTAGAAAAATGGTATGCATGAACCAGTTTGCAAGGCAGAAACAGAGACACAGATGTAGAGAACAAACGTATGGACACCAAGGGGGGAAAGGGGAGGGGTGGGATTAATTGGGAGATTGGGATTGACATATATACACTACTATGTATAAAATAGATAATTAATAAGGACCTACTGTATAGCACAGGGAACTCCACTTCGCTGTACAGTAGAAACTAACATAGCATTGTAAGACAACTATACCCCAATTAAAAAACAAAAGAAAATATACTGTCAAAAAGCATTATTTGAATAACATTAATAAAAAGAAATGTGTATTAGTAATAAAAATATCACACCCGGGCTTCCCTGGTGGCGCAGTGGTTGAGAGTCCGCCTGCCAATGCAGGGGACACGGGTTCGTGCCCCGGTCCGGGAAGATCCCACATGCTGCGGAGCGGCTGGGCCCGTGAGCCATGGCTGCTGAGCCTGCGCGTCCGGAGCCTGTGCTCCGCAACGGGAGAGGCCACAACAGTGAGAGGCCCGCGTACCAAAAAAAAAAAAAAAAAAAAAAAAAAAACACACATTAAAAAAAAAAAAAAAAAAAAAAAAAAAAAAATATCACACCCTGTTCAACCAATGAAGGAATTTATACAACATCACGTAGTAAATAGTAATCAATTTTCACTGAGGGAGTAAGGTAGATCTGCATCATTTACATCTGACATTAGTTCAATTCAGCAAACATCAATTGTGTGCAGGGAGTCTGCTAATTAGTAGGACGCCAATGATGGCTAAGATGACTGTGTCTGCCCGGTCCCCCCAATAACTTACAGTCTGCTACATCTTGGAATGTTTTGATGAATATTCCACTAGAAATATTTACATAGTGTAAAAGGAGTAAAGAAAAAATGATGTGCTTCATTCTGGAAATTCCGAGAAATCTTCTTGTTGGAAATTGCATCTCAAGTGAATCTTGGAGGATAAGACAATTTGGTCAGAAGAATGATGGAGAGGGTACTGAAGTTGGGGAGGGTATCTAGGATGAACACATGTTATGGAAGCAGGTCATGTATTTGGAAATACGGATAGTTTGTATTAGTGGAGCATAAAGTACAACATGGAAATGATAGGACATTAAGACAGCAGAGGTAATAGGAAGGGCACTATATTTCAAGCTAACAACTTGGACTTTATAGGCAAATGTAGGATCATAAAGTGTTTTAAGCACAGGCGTGATATGATCTGATTTGCATTTTAGATTTTAAATTAGCAACATACTTTACACATAGAATTCGACAAATGCTAATGGACTGATGAATCTGTGTCACAATATATCGATCCTCAAGCAACATACAAATCTTTTACTTCACATATGTCTGTGTGATGAACACAAAATACAATAATACAAGTATTATGCAAAATGAAATATCTAATGTAAATAGGAAAACATGGGTTGACATTCAGAAGTGTTTTTACTTTTCTGCCCAGTTAAACTGATCTACACAGAAATTCTTACCAATTTTAATGAATAAATGTTGCACTGGATTGAATAATGTTTCCCCCAAATTCATAACCACCCAGCAACTCAAAATGTGGCCTTATTTGGAAATAGGGTCTTTGCAGATGTAATTAGTTCCTTTAAGATGAGGTCATACCGAATTAGAGTAGATCCTAAATCCAATGACTGGTGTCCTTGTAAAAAGGTCACGTGAAGACACAGAGACATAGACACACAGAGGGAAGACGGCCACGTGAAGGAAGAGGCAGGCATTGAAATGATGTGGCAACACTGGTCAGGGAACACCAAGAATTGCTAGCAACCACCAGATGCTAGAGGAGAGGCATGGGATGGTTCCTCTCTCTGAGCCTCCAGAAGGAACCAACGCTGCTAACACCTTAATTTCAGACTTATGCTCTCTAGAAACATGAGAGAATAAATCTCTGTTGTCTTAAGATACACAGTTTGTGGTATTTTGTTACGACAGCCCTGGGAACCTAATATACATACACCTGGCAGCATCTCTTGCCTAGGCAGCACGGGAGCCACGGCAGTTAGTCTGTGGTCCTTAGGAGAGAATATTCCCATTGGCACAGCATGAAAAGGACAAAACACTGTCCTCCTTCTAACTGTACTCGGCACCTCTTGATCTATTCCCCCCGCCCCCCGGCTAGCACTTATTTTCCACCAGGATTTGCATTGGGTAACATATATATATAGGCTTTATTAATTATTCATCCAAATTGAAAGCGTATATAAAAATGACTTTGGTTTGTGTGTATCCTGGTTTGCCAAGGTGCTGACCTTACTTTTATGAAGACTCTGGTTAAAAGCTAATTTAGTATTTGTCATCAGAAAATGCTCACTGCTTTAATCAATGCACCATGTAGGGATTTTGTAAGATGCATGTTTGAGTGCTTCAGACATAAATGATTTTTAAAAGTTATTAGACTGAGACCTCTCCCTTCTGCTTCATGCAGTCCCTTTGGTACAGAGTAAGAAGATTAGCATCAGTGTTTTGGGAGAAAGCTTACACAGTCAGAAGACATTGGGAATATCATTAAGTTTTAAAAATAATAGCATGCACTTATTTCAACTAAACTTGAGGGAAAACCAAATGTAGAGGGAGCAGAATGATTTAAAATGAGTCTAAATTGGAATTCATATTATCATCAAGACAAGTCAGGAAACAGAAACAGCGGAAGCCCTAAAGGCTTAAAAGCAGTGGCCTGGAAATAAACTTCTCCCTCCACCTGGAACAGAGTGAACTTCTTACTTTCAACCTTGAGAAGTATCTAACTTCTCAGATGACAGAGTAACCATGGAAGGACTGCAGAGAAGAAAGATGACAAATACGAGGGGAATTACAGTAGGTACACACTCCCACAGAAGCAGCTTCATACTGATACTTTTCCTTCTCTAGTTCTTCTGGCAAACTTTGAAGTACAAACCCATTCCTTAACCTGCAGGTATAAGACAGATCTCAGATAAACCCCCTAAAGGGTTTCTAAAAAGATGAGAGAATTCATTTCTTTTCCCTAGGAGTGATCAACGCCTAGTATCTCCTTGCTGGACTCTGGAATACACAGGATTGCTGTTATTAAGGGGGCAAAATGGGAGTGTATCTGAGGGACACTTCCCCTCTCAAAGATCCATGATTCCCTTCCCACTGAAAACTCAAACAAAGCCCTTGAGGCAGTAGCTCACTAAATGGAAAAAAAAAAAAAAGAAAAGAAATAGAAGGCCACCTTCTACAAGACCACTCTAGTCTGAATTCCAGTATAGGTAAGTTTAAATCATCGATTAACTTTGGAAAAGTTGCCCATAACAAATATGTTTAACACATCTTTTTCTTATTATAAACATCTATATTTTTCTTGTAAAAGACATAAATATATTTTGCATTCTTCATATATAGATATTTGAAAAATAATGGGATCTGGACATTGGTTAGGAAAATGACCTGGTTAGAGGAATGACCAGTCATAAATTTTTTGATAGTACAGACAGCTTCCATGATGATTAAATTATCGTTTTCCAAACTAAGAGAAAAAAAAGTAGAGATTGCCATTTAAAAAATAAATGTTAAAAAAAGGACACAGGAGAAAAATAAGAAGCAGATGTTTTGGTTCTTATAATCTGTACCATCCAATATGGGAGCCAGTAGTCATGCTACTTAAAACTCAAATTCAAATGAATGAAAATTAAACACAGCTTAGTTCTCAGTTGTCTTAGCTACATTTCAAGTGCTCAGTAACCACATGTGGCTAGCGGCTGGAGCAGATCTAGAACACTGACATCTTTTATAAAGTTTTATCTTACTTTATGTTGCCAATTTATCATTTACTCCACTGGCATCTATTGGTACAAAGGCTAATCCTGTTTCCCAAAGTGTAGGATTATTTTCCCCCCAGAGAGGTTTGTAAACTAGAGAAGTCTAGCATCCTATTTAGCTTCAAGCATTTCTCCTTCATGTCTTGTGATTGCCAAGGCCCAGGATTGATGGAAAATCTCGTGATAGCACTAACAATAAAAAAAAAAAAAGACAGGGTTGGCTTTAAAAACTACTCAGTTAGAAAAACAGATAAATAGAAGACAATTCAACAGAAGTATGGGCACAGTTCTTGAACAAACCCTTCAAAAGAGAGGGTATACAAATTACAGTAAGCACAACCTCCTCAAAAATCAGGAAAGTGTTCACTAACACTGAACTACACATAATGAACAAACACCAGAATGGCTGCAACTTTCAAACGTTCATTTCTAAATGTCTGAATTTGTGGCGCAACTAGGAACCCTAGTACATTGGTTTTGACCGTCTAAATTGATAAAACCACTTTAGGAAATTTTTCTCATTATTAACAAAGTTAGACATACATATATCTAATTTGGTAGTACCCCTTCCTAGCTCTATACTTATGAAAAACGTTCATAGCAATTCTATTGAAATAAAGCAAAAACTGGAAACAACTCAATGTTTATCAACACGAAATGAATACATAATTGTAGAATAGGCATACAATAGAATAATATTATTCATGAAAATAAACAAATACCACAAATAACAACATGGGTAATTTCACAAATATTTTGAACAAAAGAAGTCAGAGGGGAAATAATGTATATTTTATTATTTCATTTGTATGAGATTTTAAAATTTTAAAAACTACCCTAATCTATGGGGATAAAAATCAGGTGAATATTTACCTTTAAGAAGTAGTAGTAACTGGGAGGGGGCTTGATGGGTGCTTCTGAGGTGTCAATATAATTGACTTAACCTGATGAAGGTCACATGGGGTTCACTTTGTTAGGATTTAGGAGCAGGAAAACAGTAGTGGTGGTGAGCTCTCGTTGTACCACCAGGATGTCTGGTTTCCCTTTCAGCTCTGTCACTTAGGCTGTGTGCCTTTGGGAAAATTTTAACCCTCATTATTTGTATCCTAATAAATACTACTACTGGATTAATTACTCTGCCTTCTCTCTTACCATGTTTTTCTTATTTACTGTGATATTATTAACATTTAGCATATTTCATGACCCATGGAAATTGCTCAATAAATAATGAGTAATAAAATAAATTACATACATCATGTTTCCATGGAGAATATTACTTATTTTTCGTTTACTGAAAACTGAACATGTTCCTTAGAAAATATGTCATGCAGACAAAAACATTTTGTTTTGGCCTTCCCGTCATGATGCTGAAAGCTAGAATATGTATGAACACAGAGTTCTGTTCCCATGAATACCCAGACCACATAGTAGAAAGGCTCCCAGTTTATGTTGAGGGTCATTTTAGGCTTCTGAAAAGTTAAATCTTCTTCCTGAATATCTACATTCTCCTGAAGAACTAAATCTGTCTCTCTACTCATTATATTTGCTACTATAAAGTGATGACCAAATAAAAGTAACACCTATGGAATTTATTAAATGATCTCTTTGGCCCTTTTTTAGTAACCAGCCCAGTCTTCACATAGCAGTATTGCCCATGAATAACTATGATTTGGTCATCATTACAGGTACTAAATTCATATAAAGGTGAAAGCTTTATATACTTTTTATGATAAACTACCAAATGTTTGGTTAATTTTTAAAAGCTTGCTCAATAGGACATTTGCATTTTCTGATTACAATTAAGCTTTTGTTGCTATGGGTCTACAGGAGGGGATGGGGAGAGTCTAATAGGAAACTCCTTCCGTGAAGCTGATCTCCTGATTCCCTGCCCTATCTGTATCCAGCATCCCTCCTCCCCCAGCAATTAGAACAGGAAGAAAAACTTCCAGGGAGGAGATGACTATTTTACCAGACACTTCATATTCTAAAGCTAGTGTCTGGGGGAATTCCCTGGCGGTCCAGTGGTTAGAACTCAGTGCTTTCATTGCTAAGGGCACATGTTCAATCCCTGGTTGGGGAATTAAGATCCCGCAAGACGTGAGGCGCAGCCCCATCAAATAAAGCCAGTGTTTACAAATCGTGTGTTTGCAGACTGAATGTGTAGTACCTAGTGGCCTCCAAAAGCCTCAAATAATCTTTAAAGTAATTCTGTGTTAGTACTGCCTTCATAGAAGCAAATAAGATCCATCTTCTCCAGAAGCCACCATCAACCTTCACCTAAAAGAAGTTCCACAGATAAAGTTTTGAAGAAACTGAGGTCACAGTTCAAGAAGATGGATGGGCATAAAGTTAAGGACAAGAAGGATAGGCAGATAAGAATGCTAAGAAGAAGGAAGAAAGGAAAGAATTAAGAGGAGGAGGGAGAGGAGGAGAAAGCACCACTAGCGAAACCAGCTGAAACAACAGACAGCAGAATGACAATCCCTAAAACTCCATATATTGGAATCATTAGACATAGATATAATGTATTTAAAAAATACAAAAGGGTAAGCAAAAACACGATTAAAGGAAAAGAAACTTTTTAGGTGACTGAGTAAGTTTTTTTTGTTTTTGTTTTTTGGCGATACGTGGGCCTCTCGCTGCTGTGGCCTCTCCCATTGCGGAGCACAGGCTCCGGACGCGCAGGCTCAGCGGCCGTGGCTCACGGGCCCAGCCGCTCCGCGGCATGTGGGATCTTCCCGGACCGGGGCACGAACCCGTGTCCGTTCAACGGCAGGCGGACTCTCAACCACTGTGCCACCAGGGAAGCCCCCTGAGTAAGTTTTTAAAAGGAACTAATAAAACTTTTAGACATATATAAAATATAATTGACCTTAAAGCTCAGTGGTTGGCTTTAAAATAACAAAAGGTATATATAATTAAAGAGAACCAGAAGGAAGTTCTTAAGACTGTTTTCAAATCCATCACAGAGTCAAAAAGATGAATAAGAGTGTAAGTTTCTGTTTTTTAAATATTTCATAAGACTTCAAGCAACTTTATGAATAAGCTTTGCTGTTTTTAGTCTACTGAACAGAAATCATTTCCCAAGTCCTCTACTTAAGGGGTCCTTAAGATATTCTTATATGTGTGTTTGTGTAAAAATGTAAATATATATTTATAACATACAAACAACCTTATATATTATTTATATAAAGAAACATTGCAACTTACTGTCAGAGAAAGCAACTAATATTAAATAATTCAAAATAACAAAATTACTCATTAAATGAAGATGACAAAATCTAACACAAATTTCGACAGAATGGTACTCACAGTAAGAACAGCCATAGACCTCAATTCTGAGCCCAATGCGGCCTTCTCCGTTCCAATCCAGAGGCACGATGCGCACATAGCGGGCAATTACTGGATGCTGTAAATCATGCCGAACCACACTATCGGAGTTGACGTTCCCAGGAAATGCCTGAAAAATAAACGGGATTCGAAAATTAGGGGAAAATACTTTAGAAACAGCCATGTTCTCTATGTGCTGCAATAAACATAAGTTTTCTTATCTAACGGAGGGATTTCATATACTCTAAACCATAAACAATTTGAAAAAAGCTTCTATATGTTCTTTATTTGAAAACACGTCCAATTTTAAATGGGAACTAGGCCAAAGTTTCCATGGGCCCTTTCATATGTGGAAATGCACACATATATTAAAAGAATGAAACTGTGGCACGCGCTGTAGTATCCAGTAAACATTTAAATTACGAGTTCTATTATTTCACATTTAAACTATACAATAAGCAATTTTTCACAGAATCCAACTGTATTTCTTGCTTTTTAAAAATCTCCTGTATGTTACCTTCCCATACCATCATTACAAATTTGAAAATTTTTTCAACATAAGCTCGGTAAAAAGAGCAATTGAATATGTTGTGCAGAGGGTTGGGACTTCTACCTTTTATTAGCATAAATATATGAGTGGATCAGAAACATGTTTATTTCATTTTTCTTATTTATAGAAGATTCTGTCAAGAATCATTTGCCATGAATCTTTTTTTATGTTGAAAGTTCATATTGTCTATATTTTTTCAGCAGAGAACAAATGGATTTTCTTTGGGCATGGCTATCATTCATCAGCAAACATTTATAAAACATTTACTGTATAATAAGTATAAAGCAAGATAATACGGGGGCACAGGGATAGGGAAAGCCATAGATGCCACACTCAAAAAGAATCTATAAGAAGAATTTAATAATAGGAAAAGTGTCGGTATAAAATTACAATTTAAAGCAAGGACGATTCAAATCAAGAGACCATGATATTTTAGAATATGTCAAATAAATGAGAAATATATGTGTTTACTGTTTTAAACATGAGTCACTTCATTTCATATATACATTCTAGTTGTCCCTACATTAGGTAACTTTAGTTTTTGGAAAGCTATATTCTACATGAGATCCTCTTTTATATTTATTTAAATAATCTCCTAAACATTGAAATAAAAATTTTAAAAAGAACACGGAACTTTTTTAGTCACGAAAAGATACAACATAAACACTATATTACATTGCTAATCTGTTATATTCTTGACCTAAGGTTTTGAATTTGCTTCTATATAAAATCAGGAGTTTCATGTTTTTGAAATATCTCTTTTATAACAAGTTTTAAGAGTTATAAAATTAATAAGAGGCAAGTAAAGAGATGCTTTTAATAAAAAAGTACATAGCAGCTTTGAAACGGAAGGCTCTGGTTTAAATGCACACAAATATCACAAAGGTAAATTTGTGGTATAAAGTTGGTTACCCAGCGCTCATTCTCCAGTCATACTCCTGGCCTCCAAAATACAAAATGTAGGGCTTCCCTGGTGGCGCAGTGGTTGAGAGTCCGCCTGCCGAGGCAGGGGACACGGGTTCGTGCCCTGGTCCGGGAAGATCCTACATGCCGCGGAGCGGCTGGGCCCGTGAGCCATGGCCGCTGAGCCTGTGCGTCCAGAGCCTGTGCTCCGCAGCGGGAGAGGCCACAACAGTGAGAGGCCCGCGTACCGCAAAAAAAAAAAAAAGCAAAACACAAAATGTATAGTGTAAGACCTAGTAATACAGGGAGCATACTGAAATATTTCCTCAAGATTTAAACTATTTTATAGAACATAAGATGGCCCCAACAATCTGCATCGTGGGTAATAGTCTATAACATGTACAATTTCATGCTTTGGAAACTGGGATCCTCTTTAGTAATGATTTTTGTTGTGTTCTCCTTGGTTTTCCTCAAGCTACATACTACCACTGCCTTTTCAAAATAGCCACACCCACTTCAATCCTTCATTGGACAAAACCATTTGAGCTTCAGGTCTTAAATTTCATCACTTAAATAGACATCTTCTTTGCATCTTGCTGACAACATTTGATTAAGGGAAATAGTAAAAAGTTTTTTTTTCTTTTTAGGTATTTTTCTAACCAGCTTTTTAGTTTTACAAAGAAGCCACAAATCTAACTATTTTATTAAACCATGGCTAAATTTTAATATCACTATTGGTTGTTCTGTCTTCAAAAGCAATACCAATGAGAATCCCTGAATAAAATCACCTGAATTAAATCCTTGATGGCAGATAGGTTAATCTAAATATTATGTTTTTTAAAAAAAATTATTTATTTATTTTTGGCTGCGTTGGGTCTTCGTTGCTGCGCGGGCTTTCTCTAGTTGCAGTGAGCGGGGGCTACTCTTTGTTGCAGTGCGCAGCCTTCTCACTGGGGTGGCTTCTCTTGTTGTGGAGCACGGGCTCTAGGCACGCAGGCTTCAGTAGTTGTGGCATGCGGGCTCAGTAGTTGTGGCTCACGGGCTCTAGAGCACAGGCTCAGTAGTTGTGGCTCATGGGCTTACCTGCTCCATGGCATGTGGGATCCTCCCGGACCAGGGCTTGAACCCGTGTCCTCTGCATTGGCAGGCGGATTCTTAACCACTGTGTCACCAGGGAAGCCTTAAATATTATCTTAAATAATATTCAACAAAAGCCACCAAACAATTTTAACTTAAGGGTCAATTATATGCTTAACGTGGTGCTAGGTGGTATATGAATATTAACAACAGCAAAGACAGCAAGTAACTTTCTTGGAACCCTGCTTCTGAGACATTTGTAGCCTTATGAGGCCTGAAAGAAGAAAAATACTCCTCTGCGTTTCTCCTCTACTCCCAGTGCTTTATTTCTGACACCAGATGTAGGGGTTTTCCCACACGTCACACAATCCTTTATGGACACCAGCTGGCGTCCCATAATTTAACTTAATTCTAATACTATCTACCTGGAGATAGATTCAGATCCCACAGGTTAAGGGCTCAGTCCCACAAGATGACCCCCACTTCAGATGCCAATCTCAAGTCCAGTTGGTCACTTATGCTTCTGACAGACCATACGACAGAGGTTCCACGACCACCTCCTTAGATTCAATCACTTGCTGCAGAGCTCACAGGACTCAGGAGAACAGTTTACGTACTAGATTACTGGTTTATTATGAAGGATGTAACTCAGGAACAGCCAGATGGAAGGGGTGCATAGAGCAAGGTGGCTGCGAAGGGGTGCCGAGCCCTCTCCACACGTACCGCCCTCCCGGCACCTACACTTACCAAGCTTTCTGAACTCCTGAACTTCTGGGTTTGTATGGTGGCTGCAGTGTGCAGGCATGATGATTAAATCACTGGCCACTGGTGACTGAACTCAATCTCCTGCCCCTCTCTCCTTCCCAGAGGTCAGGGTAAGGCTGCAAATTCCAACTCTCTAATCGCACAGCTGGTTCCCCTGCTAACCAGCCCCATCTCACAGTTACCTAGGGGCTTTCCAAAAATCACCTCATTGACACGAACTCAGGTGTGGTTGAAAGGAACTTGTTATTCATAACAAAAGACACCCATTTCAGCTTTATTGCTCTTGTCACTTAGGAAGTCCCAAGGGTTTTAGAAGCTGTGTGACAGAAAACGTGGATCAAGACAGAAAAAAAATATTTCTTTTTATAAATCATGATGTCACAGGCCTTACTGCAAAAGGCAGCATCAAAAGGAAGTACAGAAGTGCGAGGCATAGCTAGTAATTCCATAGTACTTGGAATCCTATGAAAACTATGTAATCAGGAAAACTACAGAAAGAGATAGACCTCAGCTGGGTCGGAGGGCAGAATGGTGTTCAGGAGGTAGAAAGGGAGTAGGACACAGGAGAGAACAGGAAAAGGCTGGCATAAAGAAGGAGCTCAGATCTAGGGCTAGAGATACCCAGAGTCAAGTTGTAATTATGCTGAAATTTTGTTCTTTAGGGGTAACTTCTCCAGACCTCAGTTCTTTTCATTCCTTCTCCCTGTGTCTGTCCCCCCAAAAGGATTTGACTAGCTTATCTGGAAAATCTACTTTAGAACTAAAATTGTGGACTCTGAAAACATGAACTAAGGTATATTCAGGAATAAGTAATAAGGACATAAGTCTGATTGGAAGGAGGTATTTATATTGGAACATCATGAATGTTTTAAGAAGTTCTGTCTGATTATGGACGAAAGAACCTAGCATGCATTTCTTTTTTTTAGATGACAGAATGAGAGCCATATTCAGGAGATCCTAGGTGGTGGGAGATCATCGTGGGGGCAGAAAGATTAGCAACAAACAGTTAAGAGTCGATGCCACATGGTGGTAAGGGGAAGTAAGAAAATAAAAGAGATCTATTTCAAAAGAAGAAGTAACAACATTTTGAGAGAAGGGAGTAAGAGAAAAGATACAGAGCAACCTATTCCCAGGTATTAACATATTGGCATTGGTGACAGAAAGAGGGAAGGGGGATAAAACAGTAGACATCCATTCCTTCCTTCCCCAGCAAACTCTACTCTTTAAGTAACAGCAACCAGATTTTCTTTAAACATTACCCAGACTTCACTCTTAATCCACCTGATCCAGGAGAGGCAGATGCCTCTCTCTGACACCAGGGGTGGGCACCTAACTCAATGAGGCGCAATTTTAGCACTTCTGCTGGAATAATTCATTCACATATTCACTCATTGATCCATCCACTTATTCATTCGCTCAGGAAATATCTGAGTCTTTTATGCACCAGATACTGTTCAAAATCACTGGGGAGACAGGGGTGAACATTACAGAGTTTCAGTTCACATTTATATTATTAAAGTACATAGTGTGGCAGTACAGAGTGGAGCAGATAATAAATAAAATACAATGAATATATTTACAATAGCCAGGATATGGAAGCAACCTAAATGTCCATTGACAGAGGAATGGATAAAGAAGATGTGGTACCTATATACAATGGACTGTTACTCAGCCATAAAAAGGAATGAAATAATGCCATGTGCAGCAACATGGGCAGACCTAGAGATTGTCATACTGAGCAAGTAAGTCAGACAGAGAAAGAAAAATATCATATACTGCTTGTATGTGGGATCTAAAAAAAATGTACAAATGAACTTATTTACAAAACAGAAATAGAGTCACAGATGTGGGAAAGAAACTTATGGTTACCAGGGAGGTAAGGGGGGAGGGATAAATTGGGAGATTTGGATTGACATATACACACTACTATATAAAAAATAGATAACTGATAAGGACCTACTGTATAGCATAGGGAACTCTTCTCAACACTCTGTAATGACCTATACGAGAAAAGGATCTAAATAAGAGTGGATATATGCATATGTATAACTGATTCACTTTGCTGTACAGCAGAAACCAACATTTTCCATCAACTATACTCCAACAAAAATTTAAAAAAATAATATACAATGAATATATATATTGAATATACCAAGTTATATAATATGTATATATTGTTATATATTACAGGCATGCCTCATTTTTCTGCTTCACAGATATTGTGTTTTGTTTTTTCTTTTTTTACACAAATTGAAGGTTTATGGCAACACTGACTGCAGCAAGTCTACTGGCACCATTTTTCCAACAGCATTGTTCACTTTATGTCTCTGTGTCACATTTTGGTAATTCTTGCAATACTTCAAACTTATTATTATTATACTCGTCATGGTGATCTGTGATCAGTGATCTTTGATGTTACTACTATAATTGTTTTGGGGTGCCATGAACCATACCCATAAAAGATAGTGAACTTAATCTAGAAATGTGTGTGTTCTGACTGCCTCACTGACTGGTCATTCCTCCATCTCTTTTCCTCTCTTTGGGCCTCCTGATTCCCTGAGACAGAACAATACTGAAATTAGGCCAAGTCATACATCTAAGTGTTTAAATGAAAGGAAGAGTGAACTGATGCAGCAAACTTCATCGTTGTCCTATTTTAAGAAAGTGTCACGGCAGCCCCAGCCTTCAATGATCACCACCCTGCTCGGTCAGCAGCCGTCCACGTGGAGGCAAGACCCTCCAGCAGCAAAAAGGTGACAACTCCCTGAGGGCTCAGATGACAGCTCATGTTTTTTGGCAATGAAGTATTTTTAAATTAAGATATGCCCATTGTTTTTAGACATAATGGCATTGCACAATAAATAGTCCACAGTATAGTATAAACATAACTTCAACACTGCTTTACTGGGAAACCAAAAACGTCATGTGACTCACTGTCTTGCAATATTCTCTTTACTGTGGCGATCTGGAACTGAACACACAATATCTCCCAGGTATGCTTTTATATATATATATATATATATATATATATATATACACACATATATATATGTATACATATATGTGTGTGTGTGTATATATATATATATACATATATATATATAAATATAATTACATATATTGTATACACAAAGGCCAGAAAAGAGAACATCTTGAGTATACTTTGCATGTTCTGAGGACAGTAAGGAAGCAAGGAGGGCCTGCAGGCCATGATAATGTTGTCAGTTTCATTTTAATTGGGCTGGAAGGAAATCCACTGCAGAGTTTTAAGCAAAAAAGTCACATAATTTAATTTTTAAGACTGGGGCCAGTAAAATCCCCCTCCCCAAATAAAGCAAAGTTCCTAGTAAAATAGAAGACTAGAGCATAACATAAAAACCTAGGATAGTGGTGGATGGAATAATCTGGTGACATGTGCTCCAGAGGAGTGGGGTTGTTTATGGAAAAGGTAGGAACGCTGGAGTGGATGTGAGTGCTGGAGAGGAGCGACAGGACACTTCTTGTATCCTGGATCCCAAATGTGTGACATATGTGAGGAGAAAACAAGACAATACACAGAGCCACTAGGAATGAAAGCACTCCATCCACTGAGCTCCTGTTGGCCACTGTATTATAAAGGGATGGATGTCAGAGAAAGACAAAGTAGGCCCATCTGTGATGACATCATTTCAGCATCTAAATTCAGAGCTTGCTGAAGAAAGCCTACAGGCTTTCTGATTATTTGACCCGTGTTCTCATTTGTTTGCTTCTAAGGAAACTGAAAGAATAGCGACTAATACAAAGATATTTAAAGGGAAAGATAATTAGTGAAGATTTAAATATACTGCATTTGAGACTTCTCCATCAGATTGAAAGGTCACATAGAAAATTGGAGATGTTTAGGATAGCTTTTCAGAAAGGGTAACATTTATTATTTATGAACAAATGCAGGGCATATGGTATTCAGAATTCACAGCATCAGTAGATTGTGTTTTCTGTACTTCTTTTCACTTCCAAGCATACTGAGATTTAAGACAGTACCCTAAATTGAAGTTTAAAACATTTCAAAAGAATGGTGTAGGTGTTCCCAATCATTGTCTTGAATATAAAGGTGTAAATATATGGGAAATGTCTCATCTATAGCAGTATTTGGAAAAGTTAAGAAAAGTAGAAGGAGGTGTAGCCATTGATTTTATAAAAAGAACATCCAATATTTATATATCACTTTATTATTTAAAGCGTTCTAGTACACTCTGTATTGACTGTGCCTCATAGGAAATTCTAAGTTTGGAAGGGATGCTATGTTTTCAAATCGGGAAACTCAGGCTCTGAGAAATTAGAGGACTTACTGGATGTCGAATAGCTAGTCTGGGTAGACCAGGGCAAAGTAACAAGAGCGTCCACTCCCACATTGACCTTTGTTTGAGAATCAAATTTTCAGCTGGGAGTAAAGCTCTTTCTATTTAATAGGCACAACACATTTTATTTTTGATATTTGATGTTATCCATTTGAATGTCAAATTTAAAGTTTGATAGATAATTTTTATCCGACCACACTTTGGATGTACACTTGATTTCCATCCCACTAATTAGCATACTTTGCCTGCATCCTTTACTGTTCCCAGCATTTTTATTTCCTTGAAGTTTGACAACATTAATATCTTCTTTTCTCATGCATTTTCCCCAAAGATGCTGCTACTATGATCACTAGCCAAAGCTCCTCTGCAAATTTTAATACAAGCAATTAAAAAGTTTGAATGACACTGTTCATTATGAAAAGAAAGGCAGGTCTGCTATAGCGCAAATACTATTGAAGTAGTAATGGCTACATTGTCATATGGTTTGAAAAGAACATTTTTTTTCCCACATCACTTGACCCCCCACTCACTTGCACTTTTTCACATGAATGTAAAAAAAAAAGAGAGAAAGGAAAAAACAAGGTAAGATATACAGCTGATTTTTACAAAACCCTTATGATTTGTAAATCTGTATCAAAAATTGAAAAATTACAAAGGAACTTGAATCTTGAATAGAACGCTATCCTTTAAAACTCAACCTTCATTTAGACAAATGTCACACAAAATGTATGCTTTGTGGATACATGGAAGCACCAGAGCCAAATTCAGCATTGTAAGACTGAAAATCAATTTACATAAGCTTGTGAATTACACGTCACTGCTACTAAGTCTCCCGAACGGGCTGTGATTTGTATATACGCTTAGAAGGATTTTTTATTTATTTATTTATTTTTTTTTTACTAACATAGCATTTATGTAATTCGCCAAGCTTTATGCTTAGTAAAACAGAACAATATAATGTAATGCCTAACTTACGGTGCTCGTTCTGAGTTACTGTCTTATAAATTATTAAAATATACAGCCGAGAGCTTTTAAAAAAAAAAAAATTGAGTTGTTCAGAAAGCTAACTGCAGAATAATCTAAGTATCACTGAAGTTTTAATAACAAAATTTCCCACCATGTGCACTAAATATTTCTTCTAGTTCAAACAATAATTCTGATGGCCTAAGAGAGGAGAGGCAGACTTTTTCTGTATAGTACCAAACAGTAAATATTTTCGGCTTAGCATGCTGCTATACCTTTCAGTCCCAGATCCTCCTCCTTCTTCCTTTTCATTTTTAACAACACTTGAAAAATGTAAAAACCATCTTAGTTCACAGACATTAAAAGAACAGGCATGGACCAGAGTGAGCCCATGGGCTAGAGTTTGCCAACCCCTGGTCTAAGACAATCTTTCAAATTAATAAATCCTCCCTCAGATAGGAAGCCAAATCTAAAATCATCCGCAGACTTTTGAGTCACTTGGCATTTAAAAACCAACAAACTTTGGAAAAGCATTTTGTCCACCCTTGAAGCATATGATTTACCAGACTGGAGGAAAATGTATAGGGATTTGGAAGGATGTTATGTATAATGCAGGAAGTCACATTTTCCCTCAAATTCATTATTATGCGGTTTGAAGTGTAACTTAGCAAGTATTTTATGAAGGGAATAAATTATTTAGTCTTCACTAAAACCTCACCTTTTCAGAAACCTAAAATAAGGGATTGCAAGCTCAAGGTTTTGCTTAAGACTGAAAAATATGTCTAAAACACCCAGTTCTTGTACAAGCAAGCCTATAGGAGGAGCTTTTAGTGCTACAACAAGTCTCATAAATGGCAACTTATGTGAGAAAAACAATAAAACACGAATACTTCTTAAAATGAGAGATCTTATTTTCTTAAGACAGAAAATGCCGCTGCTGCCGTAGAAACACATATCGAGTCCTTAAGTTGATGTCATAAACCTGTGATCATTCTAATTACTTTTCTTCCAGTTTAATTTTATTTCTTGCTGGATTTTAAATTTTATTGTCCTCGTGCCATCAGTTCATATCAAAAGGTAGAAACGGATTTTTTACTGTGCAACCTTGATCGGAGTCTCCAAGCCTCAGTTTTACTCCCTGCCGAGGCAGAAAGAAAAGAAGTACCTTCATAAAGTACTACATGTTACCGCCCCACTCTGGCCTCTTCACCTGCACGCTCTTGTCATCCTCTTGATCGGGCTGTACAAACACATCCTGCAGGACTCAGCTTACATAAGCTTCTGGAGTAAGTCCATTCCCTGACACTCACTCCTCAATCACCCAACGTTCTGCAGGGAGCCTCATAGCATCCTATACTTTTCTTTCCCTTTATTCAATTGTGATAACTTCATTATGTTTGTGATCATCCACCTAATCACTGCTTCAGAAGTATGTAAGTCAGCATGGAAGCCTGTGATCAAACCTCTGGTCCCCCACCATTCTGTTGCCCCTAGCACAGTGGACGGTGTTTAGTGAGTATCAGTTTACTGCCCGGTTAAATGAGTAAATAAAAGTGTTCATTCTCAAACTCCCACCTGCTTATATTTCACAGCTCTTATTTTGGGATGTACCAAAAACTAGTTCAAAAATATTTATAGTTAATAAACCATATGTTAGATAATATCCTACAGGAAAAAAATAGAGCATGCTTGTCTGATTCGACAAGACACTAGGTTAATAAAACAAGTTTTCCCAGAGTTATGGGGATGTCATTATCAATATATAAAGTATCTGGGAATTCCAGAGATCATGAGGGAAAAACAGGAAATAGTCATGCAAAAATCACATCAAAATCAGGAGAGAAATGCTAGGATCAATGTGAAAATTAACACACACACACACACACACACACACACACACACACACACACCCGACCATCAAATCTCTATGTTCACTTCTGTAATGCACTTGAACTCTGCTGAAAGCATATTCTTTAGATTGTTAAACCACAGCAAATATGTTGGGGGGAAAATGCCAAAATATTTTATCTACATATAAGCAGCAATACTCTCTCTGGACGCTTCCGCTCCTGACTCAGATATTTCTTATCCTTTTCGTGTTATGAACAGATTTTAGAATTATCTTACTAGAAGAACCATTAATCAATTAAAAATTATGACGTAAAACAGTCATTTTGACTTAAAAAAACAATAAGGCAAATATCTTTTAAAGATCTAGCTCTTTCATCAATCTTTCCCTTTATGTTTTATGGGAGTCACATGGTGATGGTGTCCTATAGGTTTCATCCTTTGCTCAGCTGCTCTCAGCACACCCAAAAGGTAGATCCAGTCTTTTGGATGGCTTCACTGTCTCCCATAGCTTATTCCCATGGGATCTTGGATTCCTCTCTCCCTCCTTCCCTTTCTTTTGTCCTTTTCTTTTTTCCTTCTTGTCCTCCCTCCTTCCCTTTCTCTCCCTCCCTCTTCTCTCTTCTTCCCTCCCTCCCTCCATCCCTCCAGCGGTTTAATGTACTACATGAGCCTTTCCTGCTCACATTTCAGTCCAGCATGGAAAGAAGAGACAGAGGGACTCTGCCCCACATAGTCATTCAGGGACCCAAGCTCACCATGTTTGGTTCTCATCATTAACCTCTGGTTCTCAAGGCCACCGAAGAAACAGAAGAAAAAGCATGGAGAAATGTACAGGGGTGGGGCTTATATTCAGATTTAGAAATAGAGGGTATCACTTCTATATACATTGCACTGGTCATGTATCTTTCTGGCCTTAACCTTAGTGTGGAAGAGGTTGGGGAATGCAGCAGAAAAATGGAACAGGTTTGATAAACGCACAACATTGTCTCTGCCATGGAGAGGTTACACAATGTTCATGCATTTTTGAAATTCTATGCTTATCTATATCCTAGCACTTATTATACCGAATAGTAAAATTATATAAGATCATTTGTTGGTCTCCCAACAAACAACAGACAACATAGGCAGCAACACAGCTTTTTTAAAAATTGAGGTATAATTTACATACAGTAAATTGCAAAGATCTTCAGTGAATAGTTTACTCAGTTTTGAGAAATATTCATCCATGCAATTCCCTCCCCCATCATGATATAAATATTTCTAATAACTCGGAAACCTCCCTTTTCAGTCTCAATCAGCACTCTTCTTAGTTGACACCACTCCCTACCCTATGTAACCACTTTTTCAATTTCCATCACCATAGATTAACTTTGCCTTTTCTTGAACTTATGAAAGGGATCAAACATCACTTTCACTCAGAATGATGTTAAGATTCCCCATGCTTTTGTATGTATCCATAGCTAATTCCTTCTTATTGCCGAGTAGTATTTCATTGTATAATATACCACAGTTTATCTATTCTTCTGTTGACAGACTCCAGGGAGGTTTTCCATTTTTTACTCATATGAATGAAACTACTCTTGAGTATTTGTGTAAATGCCTAGGAGCAGAATTTCTGAGCCCTAGAGTAGATGCATGTTTATTTTTTAAGAAATTGCCGAACTTATTTTTAGTGGTTAGTAAGTGGTTAAACTTATTTTTAGTGTTAGAATATACAGTGGAAATCTGCTGTATATTCTATATAACCGAAGTTCATTATTTTATGCATTTATTTTCTCTCAAAACGTGCCTACATTTTTTCATCATCCTACATGTCAAACCATAAGAAAGGATGAAAATCATTAGATAAATGCTATCAATTATCTTTTATTCTAATACTTGAAATAAATATATATATACAAAGTAAAAAAAAAAAACACACAAAAGCAATGTCATCAAGCTTAACAATGTTAAAGTACAACACAACTGACAGAAATTTGGAGATGGAAAAGTTTGAGAGAATGGAGAAGAAAGGACCTGCTGAATAATATCTGTGTCCTTCAAGTAAGGAGCCAAAAGATATTACCAAAGTTTGATAGAACAGCAAACCCACTTGTAAGTGTATTATCAGAAGTAACAAAACTAACAAAAAAACAATTTAAAATATTTGAAAAAAAATCGATATAATTCCTAAAAACAGGCCAGGTATGGGGGAAAGTAGGTTAGCTAATTACAAATTGATCTATCAAGAATCAGTATTTGGGCTTCCCTGGTGGCGCAGTGGTTGAGAGTCCGCCTGCCGATACAGGGGGCACAGGTTCGTGCCCCGGTCCAGGAAGATCCCACATGCTGCGGAGCGGCTGGGCCTGTGAGCCGCGGCCGCTGGGCCTGCGCGTCCGGAGCCTGTGCTCCGCAACGGGAGAGGCCCACGTACCACACACACACAAAAAAGAATCAGTAGTCAGTAGGTGATTTCTAAGTTGATAAGTGAACAAACTGCTATATAAGTGTATAGGGAGAATGTAACCAGAGATGGGGAGATATTGGGAAGAGAACTTTTGCTTTTTAAATTAAATTCTTTCTGTACTACTTGATTAAAAATATTTCTCCATATACTATTTTGATAAAAATAAACCACAAAAAATATTTTTTGGAGGGCTGTGTCTAAAACTTTGGCTTTCAGATTTTTGGCAAACTATGCAGATAGAGACACACGCAGTTGTGAGATTCATCTTGTCTGTAAAAATAAAATCTAACCAGTTGCTCGGCGAAGCATTAAGACTCCTGGTACTGAGCCCAGAAAGAGATTTCTCAAATGAGTCCGATGTAAAAGGAACCATGCTACACAATGAACAAAGTGTTCTACGACATCTGTATGAGAAGACAGCAGCAAATCTCATAGGGAGGTTCTTGCAGCTTCTAAACGCCAAAACACAATCGTAAGCAAAACTTCCAATGCAGGTATTCAGCTCTCTGCTGAACTGACTTAATCTAGAAACGGTTCAGGGTCCCTAGAGGAATGAATGGATTGCATTGCCTCCAGGTTATCCTCCATAAACACTGCTTTTCTCAAGTATTTAATGTTTGAGTGGCAATGAATTTGAGAATATACTTGGAGGTACCCAGAGTACATCTCATTCTAAATGTGGAACCAAATGCGTTCATAAGCATAAAATCAACAAAACAATCAAGTTTTATTTAGGGTGAGGGTCAGAGTTAGCAAAGTAAATTAACAACTTTAAATTGTGTCTTTTCAAAATGTGAAATTCTTCATTTGGATAGCTTTATGCCACGGAATACTAATAATTTTGACTCTAAATGTATTCTCTATTTGCACATTAATAATGACTTTATTCTTTCTCAATTGAATATACTTATGCATCCTACCATTTTTATATTCTACAGCAAAATTGATACCTGGTAATGTTTCTTTGAAATACAGAGAAAGAACCAAAATAACTAACACTTCCTGGGTCTATAAAAGCTATTTTTCCCCAATATATTTGAATCTTACCTTTTATAGGGAAAAAAACCCCCAGCATTTTACATTATATTCCTCCACTTTTACTGGTCCTAGTTTTCTGCTCCTTTTCTTTACAAAATTTCTCAAATAAATGGGCTGTGCTCTGCATGTCCCTCTTTCTCTATGCTCTCGTTTTCAGCAATTTTTTCTTTTTTTTTTTTTTTTTGCAGTATGTGGGCCTCTCACTGCTGTGGCCTCTCCCGTTGAGGAGCACAGGCTCTGGACGGGCAGGCTCAGCGGCCATGGCTGACGGGCCCAGCCGCTCAGCGGCATGTGGGATCCTCCCGGACCGGGACACGAACCCGTGTCCCCTGCATCGGCAGGTGGACTCTCAACCACTGCGCCACCAGGGAAGCCCAAGTTTTCAGCAGTTTGCTAATTGTTATCTTTTCTTTGGAAACAGAAAGATCACTGATAATGGCCCAGTAAATTTTTTCTTGGTTTTTCAATTTTTCTTCAACTTCCTCTACAATTAGTCATCTACTCCTTGAATCTCTCTTATTCAGGGACATTTCCATTTTGCACACTTTATTTGGTCTCAGATTACTTCTCCATCTAACTGGATATTTTTAATCTCTCTGTGGACTATTAAAGATCTCGTTGTTCTCCTTACCCTTCCACAAGTGAGATCATCCACTTTCACGCCTTCAGACTTATATTCTACGAGGACATTTTGCTGCCCGTCTGTTTCCTCCACTACCCAGATTTTATTTTCTGTCCTCATGGGAGCCTGAGTAATGATGAAGCTAGCTGGTATAGACTGGATTACTCAGGCCCCCTTACTGTCGGGCAGCTGATTCTATCCCACCAATGGGGCACATCAGCAAATCATCAACTCTTCTCAGGCAGTCTGTCTTCCGGGCGGCCTAGCTTCCACCGGTCTTTCATAACACTGTTTCCTCTCTTTGTTCTGTAAGCTCCAGGAATGGTAATGGCTTCCCTAGGCTTCTAATTCATAAGTATCTCATCATCCCTTCTTCACTCCCTTAAACCTGGTCACACTTAACTGTCCCTTCACTACGTTCTATTTAGGTAAACCCTTTTGAATGCGCTATCTGCTTCTGATCAGAACACTGACTAGTACATGAGTACAAAATTCCTATTATAATCTCTCAATAAGTTTATCTCCAAAGTCCTTAGAGTATATCCAGTTGAAAATATCTGTGCAGAATTCTAATTTTCCAATATCCCAATTTCCCTAAAATCTTTGGTTCTATTAACTTTACTTTCCTCTGTGCTTTTCATTATCAAATTCTAGTTACTGTTCTTTAGATTCATTTATTTTTCATTCCAGGGTTTAGGCTCTTTTAATTGTTTCCTACCTGAGATTGTATAATTTCCCAGTTTTTTCCCCCACTTTCAATCTTATTCTTCTACAATGCAAAATATGGTACTAATCATGTCAAGGCCTCTGACTAAAAAATTTGGGGAAATCCCTACTTCTTACTAAATAAAATTCAAATGGAAGGTGCTATTAAAAACTACCTTGTGGGCTTCCCTGGTGGCGCAGTGGTTGAGAGTCTGCCTGCCGATGCAGGAGACACGGGTTCTTGCCCCGGTCTGGGAAGATCCCACATGCTGTATAGCGGCTGCGCCCGTGAGCCATGGCTGCTGAGCCTGCGCGTCTGGAGCCTGTGCTCCGCAACGGGAGAGGCCACAACAGTGAGAGGCCCGTGTACCGCAAAAAAAAACAAAACAAAAAAACTACCTTGCTACGATCACACAGTACTTGGAAGTTACTTGTCCTATCAAGCAAAGTTGTTTCCTAATTTAAAAGATTTTGTTACAATATTATACTATAAAATTAATACAATTAGGCATTTAAAAAACACACTTTAAAATATACTAATGAGTAATAACTGAAGTCTAACAATTTGAACTCTTTTTTGTTGGCTCACACAGACCATTCTCTCTTATACTAAAATAGATACAGAAAAATAAAGCAAAAATCATGCATACGTAAAATTTATTTTAGTTGCAAGACACTCAGATTATTCTTACTGTTTGTGTCTTCTCACAAGAATAATTAATAGCACTTTGATGTAAAAATAGCACTTTGATGTAAAAATATTTTTATTTAGCAAGAACCAAAAAAGATAAAAGGATTAATGAGACATTTAGTTTAAGGTCCCAATGGCCATATAAATTGCCCCAAATTGTTTACTGTTTCATGTGTACCTTTGCTTTCTTTTTTGAATTTCATAATCTATAAGTATGGCCATGTCTAAAGAAAATATCTATAGTTTAAAGAAAATTTTCAAAGTAGGCTGAGGTAGTTGATCAGATAGCATTATCTAATTTAAAGAGTACAGTAACCACCTGATAAATTTAGTAATTTTATTTCAGATGAGAAAAAAAAAAGAAAAGAAGCAAGAGACAAGCTATTTAAAGAGAGATTTTTCTATTTACAATAGCCAGGACATAGAAGCAACCTAAATGTCCACCAACAGAGGAATGGATAAAAAAGATGTGGTTCATATATACAGTGGAATATTACTCAGCCATAAAAAGGAACGAAATAATGCCATTTGTATAGGGTTGGCCAAGAAGTTCATTTGGGTTCTTCCATAACATCTTACAGAAAAACCCAAATGAACATTTTGGCCAACCCAATAGCAACATGGATGGACCTAGAGACTGTTATACTGAGCGAAGCAAGTCAGAAAGAGAACGACAAATACCAAATGATATCGCTTATATGTGGAATCTTAAAAAAGGGTACAAATGAACTTATCTACAAAACAGAAACAGATTTACAGTTGTAGAAAACAAACCCATGGTTATCAAGGGTAAGGGGGGGGAAGGATAAACTGGGAGATTGGGATTGACATAAACACACTACTATATATAAAATAGATAACTAATAAGGACCTACTGTATAGCACAGGGAACTCTACTCAATACCCTGTAATGGCCTATATGGGAAAAGAATCTAAAAAAGAGTGGATATATGTATAACTGATTCACTTTGCTCTGCACCTGAAACTAACACAACATTGTAAATCAACTATACTCCAATAAAAATTATTAAAAAAAGAAAAAGAAATCTTCTCCTTTTATGTAGCCAAGAATGTACAGCCCATTACACACGTTAACAAAAGTAAAATAAAATAAAATAAAGATTTTTAATTTGCTCTAAAGCAAAGATCCACAGCTGAAATACCTATGCACTGGGATAATGTCTATTTTCAGAGAAGCCTATTTACTCTTAGCAGTTAAAAGTAATATGCTGTATAAGAGGCAAGATAAAAAGATGTACTTTGGGGCTTCCCTGGTGGCACAGTGGTTGAGAGTCCGCCTGCCGATGCAGGGGACGTGGGTTCGTGCCCCTGTCCGGGAAGATCCCACACGCCGTGGAGCGGCTAGGCCCACGAGCCATGGCTGCTGAGCCTGCGCGTCCGGAGCCTGTGCTCCACAACGGGAGAGGCCACAATAGTGAGAGGCCCGTGTACCGCAAAAAAAAAAAAAAAAAAAAAAAAAATGTACTGTGTAGAAATCACATAGACATGTACAGATAGGCTGACCATAGTTGGTGTTAATCAATGTTGTTTCTCAAGTTGGCCAAACAATCTTAAAAAATCATGAGAATCTCTACTCTGTTGTAGGTGTATAAGAAATAGTTCATTTATGCTAGTTTATGCTGGGTTTAGTTTGCACGTCTTTTTTTTTTCCTCTGAATGGTTTAACTAAATTCTTACTCTTTTCTGAAGAGTCCGCACATTTTTACTCCCATGCTCTAAAAAACGCTTCATTTGACCTCACAGCCAGGACCTTAATAGGAAATGAGTAAAGGAAATACCTTCTATATTTCCTGTTATTTTAAAATAACTGCATATAGAAAATGTTCTTTTGCATAGCCATTCCAACTAGTAAATTTTAATAAGAACTTATTAATAAAATACTATAATAATGGAAAATTTAAACATATATCTTTCACTTATGGATACATCAGACAAAAATTTACTAAGCATACAGAGACTTAGACAAAATAATAAGCTTAATGCTATTGATTTGAAATACCCTGCAAATATTTTTCAAAGCATCGATTGAAAAATATATGGAAATTACATGTTTTAGGCCTTAAAGCAAGCCATGGTTGACGGCTAAAAATTGGTATCATACAAAGTGCATTCTCAGAAGACAATGCAGTTAAGTTACATTGACTAAAAATTAAAACAAAATAAAAATATAAGCTCTGAAATTAAAAAAAATTAATCCCAATTTGTCATCAACTAGCAATATAATCTTGGATAAACTCAAACAGGAGACACATACAAGGACAAATATACCATCGTGGTCAAAAAAGGAAATCATAATGGTATTAAAAATTACTGAGAACAAATTTGTCATAAAAAGTATGAGACATCAAAACTGTGGCATGCAGCTCAAGTAGTATTTTGAGGGAAAATTATGGACTTTATTACTTGCAGTACAAAAGGAAAAATGGTGAAAATTAATGACCTAAGCATACTTCAGAAGTTCGAGGGAAAAAAAGGCTGTAATCAATTCAAAGAATGTATATGAAAAGAACTAGGAAAATAAGAATATAAATAAACAAACAACTCGTGAAGTTCCAGAGGGCCAAAAAATGATTCTCTATAAAATAAGTAAAATTGGAAAATCTCTGGTGAAACTAATGCCTCAAGAGAAGGAAAAATGATGTTAGGAATGAAGAGAGGATATAACTATACATAGAGACTGAAAATAAAATTAAGAGAGTACAAGCTTTGTGTCAAAAAATGTTAAATGAAAGTGAAATGTTCACTACAGCACAAAAAACATAATGTAATAAAAATGACCCAGGAAACAATATGAATAATAAAAAAAGCCTTATAAGTATTAAAGTTAAACAGACAATTCAAAAATCTACCCACTGCTGAGAAGCAGTTCAAGGAACTGTGCTCAAGTTTAAGGATACCTTGTAAGCAGAGCTTTTGTGCCAGACCATCTTTTTTTTTTTTTTTTTTTTTTTTTTTTTTGCGGTACGCGGCCCTCTCACTGCTGCGGCCTCTCCCGTTGCGGAGCACAGGCTCCGGACGCGCAGGCTCAGCGGCCATGGCTCACGGGCCCAGCCGCTCCGCGGCATGTGGGATCTTCCCGGACCGGGGCACGAACCCGCGTCCCCTGCATCGGCAGGCGGACTCTCAACCACTGCACCACCAGGGAAGCCCCCAGACCACCTCTTTAAGGGTAGTTGCATAGCAAGCAGCTGAGAGGTAGATACAGTGTTCCTTCCCCAGAAAGGGGGCAGATCTGTTTACAGTCCAGGACAATAAAGATAATACCTCCTGTGGGGCAAAGCTCAGCTGGGTTTGCTTGCAACTCATAAAAGAATGAGGTGTCTGAAGCCTAGGTTTCCTTAGCAGTGTTCCAAATCTCCTGCACGTGCAGCATCCACATGGGCCTGTCTGCACCATCCCTTTCGGCTTTGATGTGCAAAGAGAACTGATATGATATGAATATGAAGCTCATAAATAAAAACAAGCCAATAAAAAAAAAAAACCCTGAAAATACCAAGTGCTAATGGAAATGCTATGTAGTAGAACTCTTGTATATCGTTAACAGGAATGCAATTGGTACAGCCTGTTTGGAAAAGAGTGTGGCAACTTCTTAAACACACCCAGCAATCCCACTACTCAAGGATAATGACAACGTATCTTGACAGAAAGTCTGAGTGTAAATTTTTGTGGTAGCTTCATTCGTAATCATGCCACTCTAGAAACATCCCAAATATCCATCAAGCAGTGAATGGATAAAAACAGGAGTGTGGTACATCCACAGTCCACTGGTCAACTGACTCCTTCCACAGTCCATCAAGGAGCAAGTTACACTTAGACTATTTTCTCCCTTCTTCTCATTTAACTCTTTCCTCCTTATTTTCCATTAGCCATGTTTCCACGGTGCCTTCCTGTTCTAAAAAACAATCTGTCCTGGCCTTGACACTTTTGATGAGACAAATCAAGTGTCCTGGTTTAAAAAAAAAGAAAGGAAAAATAAATCAAGAAAAGCAAAACAACAAACTTCTTCTAACCCTCCTCACTTCTTCCCTTATGATGCCATATCCTTTACTGACCTCCCAAACTTCTTGAAAAGGCAACTTTATATCGAGTCTTCCAAGGGTTCAAGTCTCAGTACCCACTTTTTCCTTATTCTCCTATCTTTAGTTTTCTGCACAAATATAGTGAAATCCAAAGTTTCTTACTCAGTTCTGACCCTCTGTAAGCAGTTTGTAGCACTTGGTATCCTGATAGTATCTTTACCTTTTTAAGACTATGATCTCATTTTGACTCTCAAACAGGAATCACGTCTATCCCCTTATGTCTCTGATTCTTCCTCTTAATCCTCTTCTGGGTAAGGTCTCATGCTAAACCAAATATTAGACAGTGATTTCCATATCCATATCTCCAGCCCTAAGTTGGATTTTGAGATCTAGGTCAGAATTTCCAACTGTCTGACATCTTTTATTAGACAACTGGAAGATGTTTCAAATCAAAAAAGAGAAGTTTTTGCCTTTTCTTTGCTCCATTTCCTATGTTCCCCATACTGTTTGCCAACACTGCCATCCCTCTAATCCTCCAGTCCAGAATCTTCCATCACATCTGTACCTTTTCCTCTTCCTTACTCACGTCCACAATGTCCTGAGTGCTGGTGGTCCTGTCTGTCCCGTAATGGCTCTTCCACGTGTGTGGCTACTGTAGTTTTTCAAACTCATCCTCCCCGACATCTCTCTGAATGTTCCTTCTGCCTCCAGTCTCCCTCTCCTAAAATTTACTTGATATACTAGCTGAAGAGGGATCTTTCTAAATTACAATCTCATTCTATGAGAATCTAATTACTTAACCCGAAGTATAGATACAGGTTGCCTTTGTTCACATGTTGCCAACTCAATAAATTGAAAAGAATAATTTGTACAGTTATTGCCCTTTGTTTTATTTATAGGATGCTAAATGATTCACTTAACAGATTCTTTTCAACAAATTAACAGAATTGACCTCGCTGAACAAATATATTTGTTATAATTGGCATCATGCATATACAACCATTGAGCTCTTTTTAGTTAGAACCTGAGAAAAGTAGCCAGTTAGAGCTCCTGACTTACAGAAAATCTATACTGCAGTTTCCATCTTTAATTCTTTCTTTTCTAATGAAAGATGACCCATTTCTTGTGCAACGAGAAGACTGTTTCTAGAGCCTGACTATACTCCCCTATATATATGAAAATTTTATTTGCTTCCTGAATTGAATAATTTAAAACTTCAACTAAATGATCACCACTTTAATTCTGAACACATTTTCCTCAACGAAGGTGATTGCGGGGGAAACTAAGGGGATTGTCTCCAGCTCCGCCCCACTGACTGCATATGCAAATGAGGAAACCAAGTGTGAAGAAAACACTTAGGGAGTGTTGAGCTTTTTTACAATTTTACTGTGAAACTCAAAGAGCTTTGGAACCAGGAGGACTCAATTACATCTCTAGTGGCGATGAAGGGATTCAAAAGGCAGCTGGAAGCAAACATGGCTTCCGCAGAGGGCAGAAGCTTAGAAGTCATAGCAGGTGAGCGGCAGTCACAGGGTGGCAGCTTCTAAAAGAGTGGACTTAGTGCGGGAGATACGTTCTGGTCTATGAGTGCAACAGATTAGTGGCTGCTAGGAGTAAGGGAGGATATGGGGTGAAAGGGGAGTAGGTGTGGCTATAAAAAGATAACCTGAGGGACCCTTGAGGTAATGGAAATATTCTGTATCCTTACCATACCAATGTCAATGTCTTGGTTTGGATTTCTGTACTATAATTTTGTAAGATGTCACCATTGGGGGAAACTGGATAAAAAGGGGACATGGGATATTTCTATACTATTTCTCACAAATACAGGTAAATCTATAATTATCTTAAAATAGAACTTTAATTTATTAAATATTATATGCTAAGCATGTCTCCTTGAGCTATCAAAATTGGTATCTTAGAGATTTATTGTTTTGCCTCAAAATAATATAAATTTTTTTTTTTTTTTTTTTTTTGGCTGCACAGCATGGCTCGTGGGCTCTCAGTTCTCCGACCAGGGATTGAATCCAGCCATGGCAGTGAAAACCCAGAATCCTAACCACTAGGCCACCAGGGAACTCCCTCAAAAGAATATAAAAATTTTAAACAAATGTTGACACATGTAGAGGGAGAGTAACAGGAAATCATAAATTCCCTCTTCAGAAGTTGAAAGTATTAGTTGCTTTCCCCATGTTCATCTCAACCTGTTTCCTCTTTTAATATCCTCAAAGTAGAATAAACTCACAAGGATCTGAATACTTCATTCTTTTATGCAAAAATCACCATAAGGCAAGGAACCCAAGTCCCTGAACTACAACAGCAAGGCATCTGATAGGTTTGTTTAAACTGTCTCTACAAGTGACTGTAAGTCAGGATTAATGGTTTTCAGTTCAACAGATACAAACTGGTGGACTCTACCATAACAAGTAGGATCACTGAATACCAAATATGTACACCGAGTATAATTAATGCCAAGTAACCATCACTGAGATGTCTGATGAATAAAGTTCTGTGATTAGAAAAAAAACATAAGACTTAAGAAGAGCCCTTTATCTGGTGGTTTTCCAACTGGAAGAAAAACATTGGGGCAAAATTCCACAAAAATGATATTCAAATCACAAATGATTGTCGTAAACATTTTGTTATGGATAGAACAGCAAGTGGTTTATTATGTGTTTGCTTGGTGCAAACATGTTAACAAAATCCAGATTTTGATGTTTATGTTAATGATGAAGAAATAGAAAAAAATGTACAATTTATAATTTATGTTTGTAGACAATCCTAAGCACTTCTGCACAGTGAAAATCTAGGCCATTGGGGAAATTTTGCAATAAAATATGTATATGGAAAAGTGGCTTTAACATAATCGATTTATGGCGATTTTCTAAGGAAAGTGGGAGCCTGTCCAAATTTGTATTTCTAGAATAGTGGCCTTGTTACAACTGAGGACAGATCTAGGAGTCACTGTAGATTATTTTTGGCAGGCAATGGCTCACTGAGCTCTCACAGGGAAGCCAGAAGGAGGAAATGAAATGGGAAGTTTTATCCCCCTGCAGTAAAAGACAACATTTCTATGGGATACTATTTGTAATTCTGGTCACCAAACTGCAACAAAGAAATAATAGAACTCTGGAAGGTCTAGACAGGGAAGCTGAAATGGTCAAAAGAAAACAGAATCTTCCCTATGTGAATAAGGGGACTTAAAAATATTAATCACATTACAAAAAGATAAAAAGAGGAGAACACAGGTTTGCACAGCCACACTCAATGTATTCATTAATACATCAGTGTCAATTGTCTGAGTATCCTTAATGCTGTGCTGGGGAGTTCTTTCCTCAACCCTCTACAAGTCAAAAATTCATCTATGTTTGATGAAGGAAAATAAGATACTGCTATCAAACTGTCAAAGGACATAAAGCTTAGGAGAATAACAAAATATTATATGCCTGAGGCAATATTTGAAGATAAGAAAACAAAAAGAGAAGCAAAATATAATAAGTTCATGTTTGGTAAACACAAGTGTAAATATCTTAATTAAAGTGAATTAAACAAGTAGGAGGAAGGACGGAGATGTTTTAAGAGCTGTTGACTGGAAAAGCTATGAGGTTTCTCTTGACCTCAATTCACTGTGAGTTATCGCATGTTCAATCAGATGTGAAGTGTGACACATGACAATACTACTTTGACTTCAGAATGAATGGTTAGAAATAAGATATCCACGCCAAGAGAAGTAATAGTCCTACTGCATTTTACATGGGCCAGGATTGCAATGGTCTGGAAAACACGTCATACAGACGACTGGCTATAAAACAACAATAACAACAACAGAACCCATATATGAACATTAATTAAGACTCAAAATTTTACTCATACTCGTTAAACAATGGTCTCTACAGAATGGGTAATTAAAAGCAACAAGGGGATATGCTGGATTATTAGGAAAACAGACCAGCTTCTAGAACTTCTGGAGGTTCCTTGAACTTAAGTGACTCTTACGTAATCATGTAATAATTTTAGGATTTACATTAAAATGTTGCATCTATAAACCCGGGGTACTGGGAAGACCCTCAGGTTGTCTCACTTTTTAAAATTCACAAAACACTGCACAATGATAATATGAAATTCATTACAGTAATGATATTTCTAAGAATATGGAATAACATTCTTTCTTTGTCACCTAGTATCAGTGCCCTCTGACTGAAGTGTGTCCCACACCATGCTTTTCTCTGTACTCTCAGATTTTTGTTGGGGTGAAGATGTTCAGATGACTTCTGACTAGATTCATCTGTCCAGCCCTGACATAGTTAGAAATAATTTTTAAAGGCGATACTGTTAGAGAACTTGATGTTGATGACACACGATTCCTGGGTTTTTATAGGAAACAGAGTTGTACAGCATCATCCCGCTGCTCTGCATTTCCCCTCAAACCTGGACCTCTGGGTATATCTGAGTAGCAACAAATGCACTGGCAGTGCAGCAGAAGGCAGCCAAGACTGACTTTCTCCTCCAGGTAACAGCTTTAAACGGGTCCGCTCACATGAGAGCTCTGTTAATCAAGGAACCTAACCCGGTGGTTTTATGGGAGATGCAGTGCTCCCATCAAACAGTTAATAAGCAAGGTCAAGCCACAGGTTGCCCACATCCATCATTCCAGGCTACATACTTTCAAACACCATTACCTCTCTATTGTGTCATTATATATTCATCCTAATTAGGTATTCAAACTCCAGCTTCACACTCTTTCAAGTAAGTCTACAGAACAACAAAGAAATATTCTAAAATAGGTCATAAAAAATATTCTAGAACAGTTTATATAAATATTCAAAAGGCTTCACTGGCATTTTGGTACTTATTGCATGAAGTGTGAAAAAACACACACACACACACACACCCTGAGCCTAGGATTCAGGATCGTCTAGGATATACACAAAGTCTATTTCTCCCAATTATCTACCATCACGCACAGGCATTACATGTTTCACCTACACTAATTACTCCATTGTCTTAGTCCTAACTGTCTTATGTTTTTCATTTCAGCCTTTTCTCATGCTATTTGCCATAACCTGGACCTTTCTCACCACTTAATTTTTTTCCTAGCTTAAGCCTATCTATCCTTGAAGACCTACATTAACAACTCTCTCTTTTATAACTTTATTTTGACTACAACTAATTTGTTGTGAGCCCTTCTGATTCTGAAACACCACTACTGTACAGAATACTTTCTTCTTTGTAGTGTAAGAATTCACACAATTGTTTTGTTCTCATACTGTATTTCAAGCATACTGAGTTGGGACCAACTGTTTTTATTTATCTGTATTCCCTTCAATCTGGATTTCTGACTTACATATGCTAGGCAAATGGTACTGAGTGTAAAATAAATAAATTGAAAAATAATACGTTAATACCAACATCATGATGAATATTCTAATATTCACCTATTATACTAAACACATGAAGTTTAACCTATTAAAGGAAAGCCTTTCTAGGAAAGTTATATAGATATTGATACGGGTTCTTTTCTTTTGACATTAGCTTCGTGTTTGTTTTTGCTTCTGCTGTGAATTTTTAAAATAGCATTCTCAACTTGTGAGATGTCATCTAGAGAACAAAGCCTTCCATCAGAACTGCCGTTCAGTCAACTATTATAAGCCTTTGTTGAGTGTCAGAAGGTCAAACAGCATATAAGACAAACCCAAGGAGATGGCACCACACCTGAATACAGGAACATTTAGAAATGCATTTCTACACTCAGCTACTGCTGGTTACACAAGAGAGAAAATACTTGCTTCGTTGGAGGTATATTTTTAAAGTGCTATGAGGGTTTTAATGTGAATTTTCAATTGGTCAGGAAATTCCCAGTACTACTTTAAAAGTATAGAAGTTACTATAAGAACAACAGAGATTTGCACAAACTATTGTTTCACTCTTGGGTTAAAGTGTCTCATTTTCATTATGCTCTTTTTTTTTTGCGGTACGTAGGCCTCTCACTGTTGTGGCCTCTCCCGTTGCGGAGCACAGGTTCCGGACACGCAGGCTCAGCGGGAATGGCTCACGGGCCCAGCCGCTCCGCGGCATGTGCGATCTTCCCGGACCGGGGCACGAACCCGTGTCCCCTGCATCGGCAGGCGGACTCTCAACCACTGCACCACCAGGGAAGCCCTATTATACGTTCTTTACTCAGAGCCTATAACAGTACTCAATGAAAAGGCATTTGAGACTTCCCTGGAGGTCCAGTGCTTCAGACTCCGTGCTCTCAATGCAGGGGGCATTGGTTCGAGCCAATGGTCGGGGAGCTAAGATCCCACATGCCACACGGCACGGCCAAAAAAAAAGAAAAGACATTTGTAGCAAGGGAAGATAGATAATATTGGGTCACTCCAACAAAACCAGGCAGCTGATCTTCAGTTGGTAATTATACAAATTATCTATGAGGTATTAGAACTATGATTCTCAAGGCAAGGATTGAAAACATTTTTTCAGAAGGGGATACCTATTGGTCAAGGAAACTAGCAAGTTCTTAAACGCTATCATGTCTTTAGCTTACCAAAATTTAGAAAACACCTGATTCTTGTTCGATTTCTTTTTTTAGCTGGGCTTGTTATCCAAACACTTAACTATTTCTTTAACTGGTTCAGAAGGTCAACATTTTATTTATTTATTTTTATTTTTATTTTTTTAAACATCTTTATTGGGGTATAATTGCTTTACAATGGTGTGTTAGTTTCTGCTTTATAACAAAGTGAATCAGTTATACATATACATATGTTCCCATATCTCTTCCCTCTTGCGTCTCCCTCCCTCCCACCCTCCCTATCCCACCCCTCCAGGCGGTCACAAAGCACTGAGCTGATATCCCTGTGCTATGCGGCTGCTTCCCACTAGCTATCTACCTTACATTTGGTAGTGTATATATGTCCATGCCTCTCTCTCGCTTTGTCACAGCTCACCCTTCCCCCTCCCCATATCCTCAAGTCTGCTCTCCAGTAGGTCTGTGTCTTTACTCCTGTCTTACCCCTAGGTTCTTCCTTGTCTGTCCTGTTTCCTCATTCAAGGCAGTTCCTGAGTTAAAACCATAGTGACCTGTGCAACCCAGGTGGAAAAATCACTGTGTATTAATCTCATCAAATAAGTGTGAACGGTGCAGTGTAGGGCACGTGGCAAGGTGGATTCTGGGAGGGGAATGTCACAAGGCAAGGAGGTCAATGTTCTCCTTCACAGCGGTTCAATTTTCAAAAAAGAAAGTAGGCTTGTCCTCTAGCTCTATACCTTCTTGGAAAATTCATACCTAACCAGTGTATTTGGTACTTTTATTGGATATAATATGGATTATACATAGGAATTAGTAAGAAAAATTATCCAAAATTTGGAATTAAGGTATAAGAATAATGAGTGTGCTAAATCCCACTAAAAAATTCAACTTATTATAGATTACGGAATAGAACCCTGGTTCTATAAAGACAGGTGTTAATTTATAGAAGATTAATACATTTCCATCTAATAGAAATAATGGCTCTGTTATAGATTTATTGCCTTGTACAACATTAAACAATTTTGTATCTAACTTATTTTGACATTCTTTCTTTCACTGACCATATACAGTGTTCTCTCAGATCTTTTATTTTTTTGCGGTACGTGGGCCTCTCGTTGTGGCCTCTCCCGTTGCAGAGCACAGGCTCCAGACGCGCAGGCTCAGTGGCCATGGCTCACAGCATGTGGGATCTTCCCGGACTGGGGCACGAACCCGTGTCCCCTGCATCGGCAGGCGGACTCTCAACCACTGCGCCACCAGGGAAGCCCTCAGATCTTTTATTTTTAGAACCAGCTGTAGCATCCTTCAGCCTTCTTTATTAATGAGTTAAATAAATCTTTGATAAATGCTCACCGTATATTTGTATAAGAATCATGTTTTTTTAGTATATGTTATTTGAAATGTATACTTGGGAAGTACATTGTAAAAAGTTGTTCAGTGAAAATAGTCAGTTTACTGCCATTTATTTACTGTTTCTTAAATCTTTTGCATTTTATCAAAAAATCTATCTTATAAGGAGAAGAGATTGGTGGTTACCAGAGGGGAAGTGAGTCGGGTAAAATGCGTACAGGGGTCAATTTTATGGTGATGGATAGAAACCAGACTTTCGGTGGTCAGTCCGCTGTAGCATACACAGAAGTCAAATTATAATGTTGTACATTTGAAATCTGTGTGATGTTATAAATCGATGTTACCTTAATAACAAAAACGAAAAAACAGTCTATCTTTAAATAGAAAACTGAGCGGGGGATATTGAAAATTTAAAGGGAATTTAAAATACCAAGTTCTACTCGAGATACTTTCGGGAAGCATTTTACAGAGTTTTCATCTGCATGGGAAAATGCCATTATATAATACATAGAAACAACAGAATAATATGATAATTTCAATAACCCCGCTGCAGAAAGAAAAAATGCAGCCTTTCAGAGCTGCATTATAACAAAGGGCATTCTATTAACGTTACACGTTAGGAAAAGGCTGCCGTATGAAGCGTTCTGGTTTATTAACACGTGCATAAGGTTGAGGAATGTAATGTGAAGCCAGTGGTGAAGGTGGGTGGGTTGGGGGGATGACTGAAAGGATGGAGGCAGAGAAGGGGAGACGGAAGAGAAAAGAAGAGTATGATGGATGAAGCAGAAACAGAGGGACCGAAGGAGGAGAAGAGCTCTTGTAGAATGTGTCAATTCACTTTACCTACAGTGGGAAAAGAGGACAAGGAATCCTTTAAATTGATTTTTTTCTTCACTAGCTTAAATGACCAAGCTATGGCTAAGAGTTAAACTGGCCTAACGCTTCTAGGGCAGCACCAATCATCAGTCTTCCTCCCTGCAGTCTCTCCAGCCTCCACATTGCCCCTGGACTGTAGCCAGATTTTTCTCTGCGGGCCTGCCCTTCTGAGCACGGGGACCCTTCCCAGCCACCTCTACGGCATCCAAGTGGAACTTCTCTCTGGTCCATTCTTTCAGATTTCTACTTTTGATTGCCAAACCACTAGCTAGTCTACAAACTATTTGATGCTTTATTAAGCTAAGTGTTCTGTAAGAAGTAATATGGAACTCTGTAGCCTCCCGGGGTAGGGGGGGAAGGCCTTCAATAGAATGAGGAATTTGAAAACTGAAACTTTAGACACTTTGGCAAGTCAAAGAAGAAAGAATTTATGTAAAGGGCCGATCTGTCACTATACCTTCAAAATGACCTATTTACTCTTCATACAGGACCCGTTCTTATTAAGAAGTCCTGGGAACAAGTAGTCTGTGTGGGTTTACGATCATTTAAAACTTATACTTTATTGTCTTTTTCAGTTCAGCTATTTCAAAAATTATCTACAGCAAACTTTATAATGGGCAAGAGGGGGAAAGATTTGAATAAAGAAATGTTTGATTCCTTAAATCCACAGAATGAGGTATTGTTGAGATTTCTTACCATGCTAAGTACAGGAGCCCATTTGGCTTGAACTCAGAAAAAGAAAAAAGACACGTGCATTTCACCAATGACACTTAGACAAGCAATCAGACAGTAGATTAAAAGATTGCCACCGCTCACCGGTTTTCCGTGCTTTTATCAACTGTGGGAGCTAGCGAAGTTCTACTCAAATTAGCACTGATGTGTCAGAAAAGTTTTTGAAAAGTCGCACAGCTTTCAATCTCCTAGAACTCAAATAGAAAATAATCAAATTTCTAGTGTTCCCAAGGGGTGAACACAGAGCACAAGCAATGAAAATCAGGTAAGTACCGTAAAAATATTCAATTAGAGACTTTGCAACTAGATCTACCTTATAATAATGTCTACTGCTATCTAGAAGAGGTGACAGTTACTTTGCCTGTCATTCCTAAGAAGGAAGAAATTGAGGGCTGGTGTACTAGCTTCTAAGTTCTTACTATATTTAGACAGTATACCTTGGAGCCATATGCCAACAAGTTGGTTACATACAAGTTAGAATTTAAGTTCGGTGGCAGTGAAAGGAAACAGAAGGTGGTTTATGAGATTTCTAGGACCTCTCTTTTCTATATTTACAATATTTCTGGTGTTTTTAATCTTTCTTAAATTAGAAAGAATACAGCTTTCAAAAAAGCTGAAGAATGTGAAATGTATATATTGATACAATAACAATTCAATGACTCAAGCCCATTTTATCTTCAAAAACATATAAACAACCAAGAATTACTACAACCTACACATTATCATGTACACAGTATTACATCACTGAGATTCTCCTTTATGAACCTAGACATCCTGTCAGCATCTCACTGACGGAGCCACTGAACGTGAGCATTTGGCCATGAAGGTTGTATTATGACCACTACCACTCACTAACCATCATGAGTTTCTAGATATTTCAATGGCATGGTGTTTTTAAACGGATAATTTTTTTAAAAATCAGGATGATTCTCTTTTTTGGATGATGCCAGCATTTTGGCTACAGAATAAAAAAATGATCACCTATTGCATTTGAAGACAAAATAATATAATATAATTAAAAATAAGAAGGGCCAGAAACGTCCTAAGAACTTCTCATGTTTTCTCACTTCTCCCAGCAACTTTATTACACCCATTTTACAGATCAGGATACTGAGGCTGAATGTTTTAGCAGTGTGCCCAAAGGCACTTTGCTTATCATTTCTATGCCCTTTAACCCTGACCTAGTCCTGAATCAGACAACCATTAAACTACCTTAACCATTCCTTTGTCTCCTGTTTTCTAAACTGTGTAAAAAGCAAATACTATAAGAATTACAAAAAACAAAAGCAACAAAACACTCTGCAGGAAGCATCCATAAACATTCACTGAACACAATTAAAGTTAACAGATTCACTGAAATGATTTAAGAAGTTAATTCCTTAGCATTTACAAAAAACTTTTACATGACATTGTTAGCACTTTTTTTTTCCATTTGGCATTAATAATCTTAAAATTATGAATCAATTTGTCAGGTATCTCAATTAGAGCAGCCAACAAAAGGGAATAACATATTTGCATGATTTCCTGAATGCTGTATACAAACAGCTGAAGAGTCTAGGGGCTGATTATAGAAGAGTGGGTATTATTTAGGCCTCTTCTTTCTATTTTGTTTCCTGTTGCCAAGACTTGAGACCTTTCACTACTGATTAACACTCTTTCCACCAAAGACTGGCAGGGGAGCTGAACGCTGATTGATTCGGGCAGGGAAGCTAAATCAATCCACTTTGGTGTGTGGACAGCTGTGGTGGGTGAAGGGGAGTTGATGGGAGAGACAGCATTACAGAACTAAACATTTTGTGAAAACCAAGGAGGAAAGAGTGAATATTTGGATAACTCGATAATTTGTGAATTCCTTTTATCCATGCTATGTCCTCTCTTTCGAGCTACCTAAACAATAATGTCATTTGCTTCTATAAAGTTAACTTATTTATTTGTTGTTGGATGATGTAATAAAAGTCTCCATGATTACTGGTAAAATATAAGTTATTGTATCAGTGACTATAAAATAGAGCATAATAATTATTTTATAATAGTATTATATTATTATTTTATAATAATATAAAATAGAACTGAACAAACCAGTGTAACAGAAATGACTGAGTTTTACTTTAGAAAAGCAGGACATGCACTGTAGCTAAATATATGTTTTAATTGGAAACTTTTAACCTATCAGGAATGCAGATGTTATAGAGTTTTTTATATTATACCCCTGAAGTTTGAATTCCTGCTGGGAAAATGCATCTATTTAGAAATATAGAAGAGTTAACATTAAAGTGAGCATAAATAATCCATAGATTGCTTTAGTGAGTTCATTTAATGATATCCAAGAACTTGGACTCAGAAAAGCTGTAGCAAGAGTCTCCTGGCGAAAAATACGGTTATCCTCCTTAATGTCACGTCACAAGCATCGTTTTTCCATTCATAACTCTTTGTGCTTCTAATACACAAAAATTTAGCACTATGCATTCATATTTTTAGCCTATCCCTCTCTTTATCTAAAATTCGTCCTCAATACAAAGGCATGTCGGATGAGAAAAAATAATTAGCTTTTTCTCCTCAGCAACTGGCACTGTATGTGGATCACAATAGATGCGGGGTTAATATATGACAGGATGCAGCTTTTGAGAACCTCACATACAGCTGGGGGAGTGTAGGTAGGGTTGAATAGTACCATGATACTCTGTATCTCACAAAGCAGTGAATGATTATTTGCTGAAGAAATTTTGCTCATAACATGTGCCATAAGTATTCAGAGGAAGTAGATGGGTATGGACAAAATATTCCAGGAAGCTTCCAAGAAAATGCAGGAAACAGAGATTGTGAAAATAGCTGAGCGGTGAGGCAAAGGAAAAACATTTTAGACAGAAGAACAGCCCGGATGAAAGTGCTGATATGAAGACAGGGTGTTTAGGGGACAGTATATTCGGTTAGAATTTGGTTGAAAAGGTTGCTTAATGCAGGGAAAATATAACCAAATGAAATGTTGGTGTCAGACTGAGGAAGTAGCACAAAGCTAAAAGGTTCGTCCTGATTCTGAAGACAAATGCGAGTTTTAACATTGTCTTCACTCCTCCAGCTCTGCTGTACCTCTCCTGAGGCTTAGTAAACATAATTGCAAACAGTATTCCAGGTCTGTTCTCAACAATGAGTAAAACTATCAGCTCATTCTGCCAAACTTGTCTTGAGCTTTTGGATCCATCAAGAAATAGGACCTATGACTTAAGAAAATTAATCATTCCATGCCTGGCTTGCTGTCATGTTACTGATACTTTGTAACATTCTTTTGCAAATAGATTGGATTATTTTTCTCTACCTATTTCTTTATGCTTATTTCCTTTTCCTTTTGGTCAAAAATAGCTTTAAAAGTACTTTTTAAAATAAGGGTCTATCAGTTTGATTTTTTTTTACCATCTAAAGAATTGTCAGGTATCTGCAAACATGGAGATTCCATCTTAAACACATTCCTCCAGGCCACTACAAAAATGTTTATAATGGTTCTAACACTGATAGGTCCCTAAAGGCTCCAGTATTTTAATGTACATAATCTGGGGCAGGATTGGGGAAATCTTTCATCCCAGTCTCTCATTTTCATTTCTAAGTCTGTTTTATATCCAAGTCAAAACATTCAATCTAATTACAAATAATGTTTTCAAAAGCCTTGGCATGGAAACTTCTCAAAGATGTTGCAAAAGTCTAATCTATTTCTTGACCAGCCTCAAGTATGATCAGATCTAGTTGCAAACCAATTAACTTTTAAATTTCCACAGAATTAAAATTCTCTAGGATTACTTTTGTCATTTACTTTCAAGTTCTAACTACATTTACAATTATTATTTAGGTTCAATTCTGAATTAAACTTTCACTTCTTCACTCTAATACTTTTTTCCTAAACTGTTATTTCTACATGTTCCTATTAAGTTATTTTTTAAATTTTGAAATGATTTCAAACTTATAGAAAAACTGCAAGAATAGTAGGAAAAACTTCTCTTCCCTCCTGAATTACTTGAAAGTAAGTTGCCAACATAATTTCCATCCTCTCCAAACAGTGTAATATTTAATTTCTACAAACAAGGATATTCTCCTATATAACCAGAATAACTTTCAAAATTAGATAATAACTTTCAAATTATCATTAAAGTTACTAATCTTACTTAGATTTCACCAATTATGCCAATTTCACCAATTATTCCCTTTAGGGAAAAAGATCAAGTTCAGACTCACATGTCACATTTAGTTTTTATGCATCATTAAATCTAGAACAGTTCTCATTCTTTCCTTGACACTTTTAAATCACCGACCAGGTTTTTATAGAATGCCCATCAATTTGGGTCTCTCTCATGTTTCCTCCCAAATTCAGGTTATACATTTTGGCAGGAATATCACAGAAATGAACCTTCCTACATACAGGTGGTGCATGATATCAATTTGTCCCATTACTGATGCTATTAACTTTGATCACTTGCCAGACTTCTCTACTATAAAGTTACTCTTTTTCCCATTTTAATTAATAACTATTTTGGAGGAAGGCACATTCAGATAATGTAAATATTCCATTCTCCCACCAAATTTTTACCCACTAGTTTTTGTATCCATTGCATTTCTTGGCAGAATTAATAATTGCTGCGATGCCTGCCATACTGTGATCTTTCTGATTCTCTCATTCCTTCTACCTAGCTTAGTTGCCCCTCTTCTGTAAGGAAAAGCTTTCTCTTCCCTTCATTTATTTATTCATGTTATTTATCACAAGAGAAACTCAAGGATTCTTATTTTAATATTAGAATCTGTTACTATCATTATTTTGATGTTCAAATTGTTTCAGATTTGTAAAACAGGATTCCGTTTAGACTAGCTCCTATGCGCTTTTGACATGTCATCATCGTTCTTGAGCACTTCCTTCCTTTCTGACACAAATAGATGTGTCAGACTCATCTTGTACTTTTCCTGGCTTAGCCCTGAAATTAGTCCCTTTTCCTAAGAAGCTGTGATCCATTAGGATCAAGATCCATTCAGGAGGTTTTTGAGTAAACATAACTTTCCTTAAAAAAAAAAAAAAAGATCCATTCAGGAACCAAGATCTAGATGCCTGGCGTGCTCAGTGCTATTGGAGTGGTGTTGCTTGCAATCCTTCCATTGGAAAGAGCTGCACATGCATTTATATCAATATGTATCTATATTCATCTATAAACATTGAAAACTGTAAAGTATATACCATAGTTTGTAAAGAGGAATCAGGAATGATTCTGGTGTAATACCCTGAAATTCAAGTTGATGGCTTTATCTCACCTCTGGAAAGCTAGGTTGACAATTTGTCCCACTGAGAGCTTTCATTAATGTTGTGGACAAGATCGATAAATATCCTATTAGATGGTGAGTTATTCTGTATGTCATTTTCCCCATTAAACAAAGCATTATTTTTAATCTGAAATGATCCATAATTAAATATACTTTCTCCCATTCAATTGAATTGCAAATTCAAGACAAATACAACTTGAAAAGCCCACTGGCTACAAATGATACCCTTCCAAAGAGAAATTATTAATTCAGCAAAACTCCAAGGAAAATAAGTACACAGTTCTGCAGCCAAGGTAAGCACACATACTGGATTGAGACTGTATGAAAAATATTCCTTTGCCAAAATTCTGCGATCTGATAACCAATTCTGTTAAAAACTACACGGCTTGATATTTTTAACCAGTGCTTTCCTCAGTCAGACATTAAGTTTTGGGGAGATCTCATGTTATATAAGCAGAATGAGAAAGAGCATCTGACGATTATCAGAGCATCACTCGTATTGTCTCACTTCAGTTCAAAATGATGCTTTCTGGGATCGCCTCCCACGTAAACTACTTGTACTCAAATCCTTGTACCTGGTCTACATTTGATGGAAGTCAAACAAAGTCAGTTAAGTTTATGTTTTAGATAAATATTTCAGTGAATCTAGAAAAGAGGACAAGGATTCAGAAAACCAGAGATCTAACAGAGATGAGAAGAATTTCTGGCAGGATGGAGAAAGGAAGAGTGCGGAGTGCTTGAAAGGCGAAGTGGTTCCCATTCTCAAGGAATTATAATGACAAATGGGAACAATTACACAGATTCATTATAAGGATCTAGATCATACGTGTACAGAAAACACACTTCCTTATTTGGAAGGGAACATATCCTATTAGTTTCCTTGGCATGAAAGCAAAGGAGACAATAATTGTATGACTGAGAATATTTGTGTTTATTCTCACAACGGAGTTGTAATTGGCCAGATATAGAATTCTAGGTTAGAAATAGTTTCTCCTCAGAATTTTTTTTTTTTTTTGCTGTACACAGGCCTCTCACTGCTGTGGCCTCGCCCGTTGCGGAGCACAGGCTCCGGACGCGCAAGCTCAGCGGCCATGGCTCACGGGCCCAGCTACTCCGCGGCATGTGGGATCTTACCCGGCCGGGGAACGAACCTGCGTCCCCTGCATTGGCAGGCGGACTCTCAACCACTGTGCCACCAGGGAAGTCCTGAGAACATTACTATTTTTAAGCCTTTCTTCCCTCTGTATAGTCTCTATTTCTTACAAATTTTAATTTTTTTCTCCACTTTTATTTTTTCCTCTTTTACTCCTCTTTCTTTTCTTTTCTTTTTTTTTAAATTAACGTGCAAGATTTCCTCAGATATCCATAAAGCTTTGTTTGGGGAAAATGAAGTTTAGAATCTTTATGATTTTCCTCATTAGCGGTGAGATTTGTAATGCAACTGGGTACATAAATCCTATATTCTAGGAAGAAGTCAGGGCTGGAGATAAAAATCGCAGAGACATCAGTGTTTAGAAGCTATTTAAAGCTATGGAGGTAAATAAACTTGTCTTGGACAAAAATACAGATTAACAAAAGGGAGGTCTCACGAAACCTTCTTTTCAAATGAGCCATGCAGTAGGGTTTTCTATGCATTATGACCCACGGTGGTTTCTTTAAACTAATATGTGGTATTTTGAACAAATTCACATTTAACTCTTCTACATATCTGCAAAATAATGAAGAGCTGTTCGTGCGTTTTAAGTGCTCCGTTTAAAGGCACTTAAAGGTCATAGAAAAAGGATATCAGAAATAGTTAAATCAAAAAACAACCACAATGAGAAAAATCATCTTTAAAAATAATAAATTACATTAATACCCATAAAATAGATTCCATTAATACTGACCAACATGGTGATTTCACATAACTTCAGATATGTAAAACTGCCTTTTATAATTGAGTACCTGAAAATAATCTAAGCTAAACAACCACTAATTATATTCTTGGGTGGAAGGAAAACAGCTGTATGATATAATAACCGAAAAAAAAACCAAAATCACATTATATGAGTTATTGATTTATAGCAGATATCATTCCCAAAATTTGCTACAAGGTTTATTTCTATCTTTCATGTGATAGTCACTATAAAATTTAAATCTATACAGCTAGAAAAAAATCGCTTTCCTAATTATCATAAAATTACACTTAGGAATTCATCAAACCTTTAATATTAAAACTTTGAAAGGAAACAAAAGCTTTCTAGTAGAACTTTAACAGTATTGCTCAAAATGTGAATAACACTGATCTATGCTTCAAACAATTCATAAAATCTCTCCCCTAAAAAGGTAAATATAGTGCAAGAGAAGAAACTCCAGTAAGATTACTTGCATTGTGTTTGAGAGAATCCGAAAAGTTTTAGAACAATGGTTATTTTTTAAGAAAGAATCAAATCCCAGTGCCAGTATTTATTACTAGTAACCTACAATGTCATATGTTCCTGTCCCCATACGTTGAACTTAAATAACTTTAAAAACCTTTTTCCGCTACCACCTGTATTGTTGGTATAGTAGTCTTCTACAGGAAGTTAGAGTATTCCCATGACGTGCACTGCCTGCTTAGCAATAGAAAATGATCATACATATAAGAGTACAAAGTAGGTCAGATACCAGAAAAATTCTGCCTTCCTTAAGGGTTTACATACCATGTCAAAAGGCATTGGTTGGGCCTCAAAAATAATAAACACTTTCTGAAATTGTCCATTGCAAACTTTTTCCTTTTCAACTAGAATAGTGAAATCATGACCCTTAAGATGTTAGTAGTAGCCAAGACAAAATGATGGATTTGTAGCACGACATTTTAAAAGATGTGTGGGTACAGAACAGAATATGAAAATCAAATCACTATCATTTATAATCTGTTGCAACTTGCTACCATGGGAGAAATACTTTCCCCGGAAAGAGACAAAATATCAATTTATTTTAAAGTATCCTTTGCAATTTCAGAGAGAAAATCCAAGCAAGTATTTAAAAATCCAGAGAATAAGTATTTTTTGTACAGTTTTGTTGCTAATTGTGGGTATTCACATTAGAGTAGTTAATTCTAACAAAAGACACTAACGTGACCACACTTTCTTTATATGTGTCAGATTTAATGACATTTGCTTTGGCAGTAGGAAAATCTGGGCTGTAAAATTATTATCTTTATTGTCTTTACAACACTTCTGGTTAGGAGTTATCACTCTAGGGTCAAAAAGAGTAGTCCGTCTTGTTTTTTTCTAGCTGTTCAGAATTTAAATTTTATAGTGACAATCACGTGAAAAAGAGAAATAAAACTTGTAGCAACCTTTTTTAACATTAACACACAGCAATACACATGTAAAAGCATTCATGTTTCTGAATATGTGTATCTAAAGGACACCATTGGCTCTTCACACTGCACAGTTATTCCATGGTACAGATTCATAGCAGAAACGCTTACAAGGGAGTTGTATGTGTATCTAATAGTATCGTTTCTCAGTTGGAGTCTTTTGCTTGATGTAATAGCAGAACCTTGAAATGAATTGTGTTTGCTGAGTAGAGAAAAGGGACAAACAAGAGCTATCATCATTCAGGCAGTAACAATACATTTATGTTAAGGCAATCATTTCTTCAACGTGAATTCTTATAAAGGCATTCAGCAATGCATAATCACTTCTCCCTGATGCCATTCACTTTGTTAGGCTCTGAATACACAAATCACCATAACAACATGGAAAATGAAGAAATATGATCACTTTGAGTTTTGTTTCTCAACCATCTCAGCACTTTTCCTGATTCAATATGTGCCCAATTGTTCCTACAAGTGAAATGGAGTGATTTTCACCATTATGTGGCTCTTTCTTCTTTAAAAGAACGTAGCAAAGTCTCTGGAGAGGTTTATGTATCCCCAGATTTTCTGAATCTACTCCCTTATTGCTTTTAGAAATTATTATTATTACAAAACATGAATTTGATGAAAACTATTTGGTTTGTAGCTTCTTTCTTCCTTAACAACCTTGAAAATTTTTCATTAGCTTTCAAAGTGTTCTGTCTCACAACAGTAATATTCTGATCAGGTCAAGATATTCTGCCCGAACATGTTACCACATTGGTGGGCGTTCTCCCTTTCTCTGCCCTCATTCTGACCTCTGTATTTAATGATATTGAAATGCTAACTGCAGATCAATGTCCTTCCTCTTACATTTGAATTAAATTCTCTTGTTATACTATGAAGCGATTTCAAATTCCAACATATTTTAAAGTTAATGACATTCCAAATTAAATGATTTATACTCATATACTACTTCAAAGGCTTTGTTCAAATTTCAATATTTCAACTACAATTATTGTTCAATTCTGACCTGGCCAAATCGAATTTCTCTTTTTTATGAATATACTTAGTTTTTTCTTTTACCCTGACTTATGTGAGTTATGTTTTTCCCTCCTAACTAGACTGAGATTTCTAAAAGATAGAAACATTCATCAATGTATTTCCCACAGAGCCCTGGAAATTTTCCTACAGAATGAAGAAAAAGAGAAGTGTGTGAGTGAGTGAGCGTGTGTGTGTGTGCAGGGAGAGGGGGCTCACACATGAACTAATTCTTGACGGCTGCCTATTTCTCCCAGAATCCTATGAGTATGGCACCACACTCGGCAGAACCAAAGTCTCCTTTGGCTGTTCTCACCTGTTTGTGGTCCCTTCTGAGAATAGTGCGGAAATCTGAGAGAACAATTTTCCTTTTGATTTAGCTCATGAGGTTTTCTTATTAACATTTTAAAACTAAATTATCACTACCCAAATACAAACAGATCACAAAATGTGTCTGTCAATCAAAACCTAAATGACTTCTAAGAACAATAGCAGAACGACAGAGTCCCACCACTCTTCTGATTGCACAGTTTCCCTGAAGAACCAAACTTAGTTAGGTAAGGAATGTTTAATGAGAAACAAAGTGTTCTTGGTGGAATATTACTTGGAACTCAGGAAAAGAGAATGTGTTGAAATCAGAGAGGAGGATAAAATCAGCCATGGAATAGAGTAGAATACTCTAAAATCAAACTACCTTGAAACAAAAACAACTCAGACTAGATATCTCCTTGCAGTTGTAAATGAAGAGTAAATTGGAACAAGGGAAAAAGGAATTGAAACACAAGTACCACCCATGCTCTTGTAAGGCAGATGTGCACTCAGTCCTCCACTGGGACAGAGGTTGTTTTTGCCATACGTTTGACAGGCTCAGATCAGTAGGACCACGTTTTGTAAAATACATTTTCCATGTGAATACGTGGTAGTAAGTGAAACTAAGTGTCCTGGGCAACTCATTCATTGAATAATTAGGTCTCAGCATGGATAATGCCAAAACTTTGAACTGACAAGCATTAAAAAAATGAAAAGTTGGCTCATAGGAACAAATAAACCCACAGAAGTTCAAATGTCATTGTAGATAAGATCTCTCTGTAAATATGGCCTTTTTCCCAGTCCCAGCCTCTGCCTTTTTGGTTTTTTTCTTAAGCGGAAGGAGCTGAGACCATTAAATATTAAATATGGCCCAAATATCAATATGGTAGCTTTAATCTGATATCCATGAGCCATGTAGACTTTTATTTTACCAGGAAAACTGAAAAATAGTTTTATAAATAAAAACTTTTCAACATTTTGCTTAATTGACATAAAATACATATTTTGAAAATAAATGTTATGTTTTTGATAATAAAACAATTTTTATATTACTTCAATTTATCAAAATTTCAGAGCTAAAGTGGTATTCCCTTTCTCTCTCACTCTCTTTGTTTTACTGAAAGTATTTCACCAAACAGAAATCGCCTTAATAAATTGAATCTGTGTGTCCTTTGGTGGAACACTATAGTTCAGAAGAAATATCACTTTTAGCCAAGATGATTAGAAACATCCTCATGAAAATCCTTCGAGGTGGACTGAACTAATAACCAAATTCAGTAAAGTCGCAGGATACAAAATTGACATACAAAAATCAGTTGTGTTTCTATACATTAGCAATAAACAATCAAAAAGAGAAATTAAGAAAGCAATCCCACTTACAATAGAATCAAAAAAAAAATTTAGGAATTAATTTAACCAGAGGGGTGAAAGATCTCTACAATGAAAATTATAAGACACTGATGAAAATTGAAGAAGACACAAATAAATGGAAAGATATCCCACGTTCATGGACCAGAATAATTAATATTGTTAAAATGTCCATACAACACAAAGCCAGATATCTACAGATTCAGTACAATCCCTATCAAAATTCTAATGGCATTTTTCAACAGAAATAGAAAAAAAAATATCCTAAATCTTCTATGGACTCACAAAAGACCCAAAGCCAAAGCAATCCTGAGAAAGAAGAACATGTGCTGGAGAATTCACACTTCCTGATTTCAAAGTATATTATAAAACTATAGTAATCAGAACAGTATGATACTAGCATAAAAACAAACACATAGATTAATGGAACAGAATTGAGAGTCCAAAAATAAACCCATGAATAACAGTCAACTACTACTTGACAGGAGACAAGAATACTCAATAGGGAAAGGATGGTATCTTCAATAAAAAGTGTTGGGAAAACTGGATAGTCACATGCAAAAGGATGAAATCGGACTCTTATCTTACACCACTCACAAAAAAATTAAATTGACCTGGATTAAAAACTTGAAACAGTAAAAATCCTAGAAGAATGCATAGTAAAAAATCTTGACAGCAGTTCTGGCAATGATTTTTTGGATATGACACCTAAAGCACAAGCAACAAAAGCAAAATTAAACAAGTAGAACTGTATCAAACTAAAAATCTTCTTCACAAGAAAGAAGATCATCAACAAAATGAGAAGGCAACCCATAGAATGGGAGAAAACATTTGCAAGCCCTATATCTGATAAGGAGTTAATATCCAAATAAATAAGGAATTCACACAACCCAACATCAAAAAACAAATAATATGATTTAAAAATGGGCAAAGGATCTGAGTAGACACTTTACCAAAGAAGACAGGCAGATAAACAACAGATATATGAAAAGATGTTCAACATCACTAATCAACAGAAATGCAAATCAAAACCACAAAGAGATAACTCCTCACATCTGTTGGGATATCTACTATCAAAAAGACAAATGTTGGTGAGGATGTAGAGAAAAGGGAACCATTGTGTACTGCTAGTGGGAATATAAATTGTTACAGCCACTATGGAAAACAGTATGAAGATATCTCAAAAAATTAAAAATAGAACTATCATATGATCCAGCAACTCACTGTGTATATATCCGAATAAAATAAAAACAGGAGATTGAAGAGATATCTGCACCCCATGTTCATTGCAGCATTATTCAAAATAGCAAAGATAAGAAAATAACCTAAAGATGCATTCATTTGTCCATCTACAAATGAATGGATAAAGAAAAAGTGGTATATATGACAGAATATTATTCAGTCTTGAAAAAGAAGGAAATCCTTCCATTTGCAACAACATGGATAAACCTGGAGGACATTATGCTAAGTGAAATAAGTCAGATACAGAAAGACAAATGCTACATTTTCTCATTAATGTGTGGAACCTAAAATAATCAAGCTAATAGGATCATAGAATGAAATGGTGGCTGCCAGGGGCTGGGGAAAGGTAGAAATGGGGAGATGCTGGTCAAAAGATATAAACCTCCAGTTATACAACCAGTAAGTTCAAGCGATCCAATGTACAGCATGGTGACTACAGCTAACAATACTGTATTGTATACTTGAAAGTTGCTATGAGTAAATCTTAAATGTTCTCACCATAAAAAAGTAACTATGAGAAGCAATAGATGAGTTAACTAATCTTATTGTGGTAATAAGATTCAAAAATATACATTTCTGTATAATTTCAAAAATATAATTTAAAAATATATATCTATCATATCATCTTAAATTTATGCAATATGTCAATTATATCTCAATAAAACTAAAAAAAAAGAACTCTCTGCATCAGGAGAATTATGTATTAGACAGGCAACTTCTCTAATGCCTTTGATAAGGCTTTTATCAAACATAGGGTAGGCTTTCCAGGAGTACTCTGAGGTGACTTACAGATGGACTAGATGATAAACAAGAGTCCATTCAAAAAAATGATGTCAAAGAACACAGTATTCAACTTGAAAGCCCTCCCACTGGTCAAATTAGAGAAAATTTTGAGGAAAAAAAATATTGACAGTAATACACTATAACCCAGAGGATAATGGAAGAATCCAGGAGTACATATTGATAGCGAGGAGAGAAAGCTCTTCCTTACAATAATATCCCAGGTAATAAATGTAGAAGGAATGATGGAAATTAATATTGCCATTTAGCAAGCATCACAGTAATAAAAATCATCCCAATGCATGCTAAAATTAATAGACAAATGTTAGATGAAAAAGTATAATGAGAAACAGGATACTGACACAGTCTTAAAAGTATTTTCGCACTATGTACTTATTATAAAAGGAAACAACAGTAACTTTAAAGTAGAGAAATCACTTCAAGTGATCAATGTTAATGTTACCAGAAATGAGACACAGCGGTAGCTTGTGCCTCCTGATACGATGCACTGACAAGGATGTGGCATCATTTGCCACAAATGCATAAACTGAGGAAACTGTGGACAAATTCAAAATGAGCGACGTTCTAAAAACCAATTGGCCAATGCTCTTCACATTTATGAAAGACAAAGAAAGACTGAGGAACTGTCCAAATTAAAAGAGACATGGCAACTAAATGCAGTGTGTAGTCCTGGTCCAGAAAAAAGACATTGATTGGTCAAGTGATGAAATTTGCAAAAGGTCTATAGACTAAAGTGCTGTATCAGTGTTAATTTCTGGATAGTGAGCAATGTAATGCCATTATATAACGTGTTGACATTTGGAGAATCTAGGTGAAGGCTATATGGGAATTTTGTATTGTTCCTGTTAACTGTTAAGTCTGAAAGAATTTTGAAATGAAAAGTTAAAAAAGAATAAATAAAGATATTTCCAAAAAGCAAACAAAAAAGGTGGTGCTAGCTATACTGAGCAGCACACGAGAAGAAACTCCAGGAATCAGTGGCAGCAAAAACGTAAAATGTGTGCTTGGGAGAATGCGTCTGCAACAGCTATACGGTCCAGACTGTTGGATCTTCGATTATAAACTCAGGAATTTGCTTGTTTCCCAAAGGAGAGCCACCGAGAGCTACTTAGCCGGCCAATGACATGGTAGAGAAGAGTTTTGTAAGCTTGAGCAGTAGAGTGAATAAGGCATGGATTAGATAGGTCCGATTAAGGTCAGTTGGGAAGCCTCAATTATCTATACATACCTAGATGCTAGGCACTATAAATGCCTAAACTAGGGTGATGGTAGAATAGCCAAAAAAAAAAAAAAAAAGGGAGAGATTAAAATCATGAGGAAAAAGTGATTTGATGACATATACCATTTTATTTAAGAAGTCCACAGTAGACATTGTTATGCACTGACCAGATACCCCTCCATGAGTGAAGGGCTTATTTCCCCTTTGGAATTTCCATGGTGAAAGAAAGTCACTGTGTCCAAGATCACTTCCCTTTCCCCGGGGAAACTGCCTCCAATGACTATCCAAGTGGAATAGGAAGCCCCAATCCCATCTTCCCATTTTCAGACCAGTGCTGAAGGCCCATCCTAGATTTCAGGTGGTACTAATGAGTGAGCTGGAAGCTTTATTAAAAATCCTAGCTACACCACCATGCCACTGGTGGTTCTGGAAAAGTGACTTACCCTCTGCAACCTCAGTTTCCTCATCTGAAAAGGTTGATAATCATAGTTTGTACAGCTCAGTGTTGTTGAGAGTATATACTGAGATAATGCACACGAAGCTCACAATAATGCACCTGGCTCAGGTAAGCATTCAATATATATTAGCTTAAAATTATTACTATTACTATTTATCTATTTTATCCTTTTGTCATTAGGTGGCTCTTTTTACATTTTAATTCAATTTTTTACTTTCAAGGATTTTTATATTTTACATTTATATTTGATTTTACATTAAATTAAAAGTGTTTTATTACAGAAGTAATTGATATTCATTGAACAAAATTTTGGAAACACTGATAACAAACAAAAAAGATGAAATTCTCTATTATTTGAGACACTTCTTGGTTGCAAACAAAAGGAACCCTCTGTAGTTAATGTACCCAGAAAAAATTACTGGAGGGTTGTCAAGTAGCCCACTGTATCAACATATAGATGGAGAATTGGTTCAGAAAAGGGTCAGGATCTATGGAAGCTGGCAGCAAATAACACAGACCAGACTATGGCCTACTATGTCACCAATTGCCCCACTCCACTGGTCACTTGCTGTGGCCACTATTCCTGTACCTTGGCAACTTAGCATCACAGTCTCCCTATTCAAGTTCACAGGTGGAAATATCTAAGGTCACACATCCATGCCTCAGCAGCCAGAAGGCAGAGAGAGGAAACGTCTGCCTCCCTTCAGATTCCCTATTGGGAGGTAGGGCCTCCCACAACCCAAATTCATACAATAGGGGATTCACCAAAAATGGAAAGAGGGCCTTATCCCCTCCCCAACTCTCCCACCCCGTGATGTGTTACCCAGGCTTGATATCACTCACTGGCAAACATCATGTACTTCCATGTTTCTCTGCCTTTGCTTATGCTATTTACTTTAGACTCCCTGCTTTATCCATTCACCTTCTGCACTTTTCAAAATCATACTCCTTCTTTAAAGACCAAGATTCCTCCTTGGAAAAAAAAAAAAAAGAGAGTACACAGCAGCACAACTTCTCTCTCTTCTCCATCCTCCCTCCCTTTCCTTCTCTTCGGTTCCACAGGTAGTGATCCCAAGAGCACCCCCTCGTAAGGCCCTACATGTTCATCTCCATCTCAGAGTCAAAGTGAATCAATAACATAATCAAGAATGATCCTGAAGGTTCAAGCTTGGGTGAAAAGAGTCCTGGGATACCACACACCAACACGCTGGCAGACATGAAAAAGTGTGTGAGAAAGGAATACGGAGAGGAAAAAACGAAGAGTGGAGTTTAGAATGCTAAGATTGAGGAGACAGTGGGGTGGCAACATCCAGCAGGTAGTTGGAATACACAGGGCTCAAATTTGGGAGCAAGTTCGTAATAATGGATACAAACTTTGCTCTTTTCCACATAGAGAAAATAGTTCAACTCCTATTTTGAGTACTGCTGTTGCTGCCGCTGCTTCTGTTATCCTGTTAGGTAATCCAAATAGCCTAAGATCTATTATATGATTCCTGTAAGATTTCTTTAAACAAAATTTCCTTTGGTCTGTGTATTAGTCATGCGTTCAAACGGTCTAGCTGAGGATTTAGATTAGCATCTTGGACAAGTTTTGAGCAATGTTAAACCATTTCATCTGCTCAAAGATACAAGGTCTGCTTCTTTTTACAGCTTCCAATGAGATAAGAAATACCTCCCACCCAAATAAGTCATTTTAGTCAGGGACAATATAGAAGTTAGTGAAGCCCTGAATCTTAACAAGTAAGAAGTTCAAGCCTTTCAAAGAGAAATCAGGCTATCAGGGCTCAAACAGACATTTTGGGAGTAATTTAAAGTAATTTTTTCTGCCTGTGCGAAGAATGGAACCTCAGTGGTGCCTGTGATCTGAAAATAATAGAGAAAGCACATCCCGATCTATATGTAAAAGTAATACCTTGTTTTCTTATTCTGAGCACTTACCACAAGCCATTTTAACCAGTTTTTGTAAAGATTTTCTTTCTCTGGTAACTCGAATTTCAGAATTCAAAAATGTTACATTCCACATTAAAGTTTTATTCATTTTATGTGGCCATGAATCTTAATCGTGCACAAAGATATTTTCTCATATGGGAGCTTAACGGTAGGTACATTGAAAAGTGAACTTGAGAAGGTATATTTTCATTCATTCATTTACTCATTTGCTCAAATACTAATTGAACTAAACTCTAAATCACAGAATTTTAGCATGTGAGAGAACATTAGTGAAAAAACTGAGGCCTTGGTAAAAAGATAGCATCATGGGAATTCGGGCAAGACAAAATTCGTTGAGTGCCTTCAATGAACCTGCCACTGTACTATGCTAGGCTCTTTTTTTTTAAGATATTTTTTGTTGTTTTGATGTGGACCATTTTTTTTTTTTTTAGGTACCTGGGCCTCTCACTGCTGTGGCCTCTCCCGTTGCGGAGCACAGGCTCCAGACACGCAGGCCCGGCGGCCATGGCTCACGGGCCCAGCCGCTCCGTGGCATGTGGGATCTTCCCGGACCGGGGCACGAACCCGTGTCCCCTGCATCGGCAGGCGGACTCCCAACCACGGCGCCACCAGAGAAGCCTGATGTGGACCATTTTTAAAGTCTTTATTGAATTTGTTACAATATTGCTTCTGTTTTATGTTTTGGTTTTTTGGCCACGAGGCACGTGGGATCTTAGCTCCTAGACCAGGAATCCAACCCGCATCCCCTAAATTGGAAGGCAAAGTCTTAACCACTGGCCCGCCAGGGAAGTCCCTATGCTAGGTTCTTTACCAAGAGGTTTTCTTGAATTCTTGTCATTCCTCTATTGCTATAGGATGGTTGTAACTGTCTTATAACCAACCTACAGTTACCAGTAGTATTAAACAATGAAATTGAGACCAAAAGAGGCTAAGCAAGGCAAACGTCACATTGGTAAGTAACTTTTCACTTGTCCCTGTTACCTTTCCATGAATGTAATACCTAAACCACTCAATAAGTTAGTTACTTCGGCATTAGGACTATGAGAAGCACACGTGTTTCCACTTATTTCCATGATAATATCATCACAGTAACTTTACATCTGTTTTCAAACACCTTCAAGGAAGACAGAATAAGGCAAGAATGATTTCTCCACGTTAGATTAATTTGGAAATTTGTCAAATTAGTCCGTGCTGAGTAACAATTGCAATTCATCCTAATCTGTATTAGCTTGATTACCACCACTTACTTAATCTCAGAGTATTCAAAATGTCAATAGGGCTCATGTCTAATGTTTTCATTTTCATTTGTTTACCTTTTACCACAAAAATATACTTTTATCATGCAGGGATAAAAGTGGAAACAATGAGTGCTAATTAATGCATTTCCTAATAACAAACACTTTTAAAATAACTCACAATCTGTTAACCCAAACCAACCTTTGAAAAACAGATTAAATACTCAAAGTACGCTTTGGAACATTTTCACAAGATTTGAACATTTTTCGGGCATTTATTAACTCATTTTATACCTAACATTAGCATCTAAAGACCAGCGTGGCACTTAAGTACTTAGTTATTGGTTTTGCTAAGCATCAAAACTGTAGTTTGGATTTACTGAGTTCTCTGAGCTCTACCTATACGCCAGGGTCCTTGTCAAGAGCTTAACAAATATTATCTAATATAATTACCAACGATAATTCTCTGACAGATAACATCAGGCCTGTTCCATGACACTGAAACCTAAAATGTTGTAGCAACTGTCTCCAAACCCCACATCTTGTGAGTGAAAATATACCTCAGGCCATTTGACCGCAAAGCCCTAGCTCTGAGCAAGAGATTCTAGGAGTTTGCTACTTATTTCTCAGCGAGACATTTACAACCTGTTTAGTAAAAAAATTAGTATACGGTATGGTTAGACTCACTTGGAGAGGGTGGTTCCTCAACCGGCAGTATCAGCAACACTGAAAACTTGTTAGAAAACCAAACTCTCCTGCTTCCCCATGCTATATCCAGTCAGAACCTCTGGGGGCGGGGCCTTGCAATCTGTTTCAACAAGCTCTCCAGATGACTCCAATCACCCTATACTAGGAGAATCAGAGCAGTAAAAAAGGTATTTACTCTTTAAAACCTATTTTCCTTTCTTTACATATCACAATAAGTAGAGAAAGAAAGCTTAAAGGAATTTTTCTCCAATGAGATTATTCTCTGCAGTTCCTTCAGTGATAGATACAAACTTATTTATACACAATAATTGCTAACTGCCAACTGCCAGTAAAACAAGTCATAATAATGTTCTAGCACAGACCAAAGACCTCTTTAAAAAACTGTTTCATTAAAAAATCACAACCCTAAGAGGTACAGAGAATATTTTTTTAAAAAAGAACTAGTCAAGATTTTTAAAGTGAACTTTAAATATCTAAATGTTTTGGTAAAATTATATATATATGTGTGTGTGCGTGTGTACAAAACTATAACTACATACATATTTTTTTAGTGAGCCAGGTTTTGTACACAGGTTTTGTTCACAGTTGATAGTTGGCCGAGGACATTGTTTGGTAGCTTTAATACTGCCCAAAAGAAGTATTAAAATTTAAACCTCTTATTCCTATGCATGGTCTCTCTATTTGAAAGAAAAAAAGGTAAGTATTTATGAAAAACTTGCTGACTCTGCTGATGGTTAACTTTACTGAAGATGACGGTTTGAACTAACAAATTAGTTCAAAAATCCAAGTTAAGTATAGTCGTAATGGGAAATTTCAAGCACTTTGTTATGTTTAGGTATCTTGCAGATAGCTAACATCGCCCTTGATACTGAAACAAATGTCACAGTGAGCTGGAGTTTCAGGTCAACTCCCATACTTATTGATAGCACTTTACAGGATAATTGAGGAAGCCTGGTGTCTGCATCCTCTTTTCAGAACCACTTTCATCACTCTATGAATTAAATTAACAGTATTCACTCTCTTAGAACTACATAGAAGCGATTCAAAACAGTGTGAAAGCTTTTGCCTAGAATAGTATGTTTTTGTGGCAAAAGGTTAATTTCACTATATTCACTCCATTAGAATTCAAAGAGGGCTATTTCACTCAGATATTGAAACGCATGAATTGGGACTGCCAAATGCAAATTCCACTGAAATTAAATGCCTACTTAGAAAGAATTGTGCTTGCATTTCAAAGCATTACATTTAGCTCATGGGATGCACAATTGCCAGAATATAATACTGATTTATAGGATTTCCACTGCCCGGAAACACTGGGGAAAATGGAAGAACCAGAGGGATTTAAAAGAAATCTGGGGGGGACCTTGAAGATGGCGGAAGAGTAAGACGCGGAGATCGCCTTCCTCCCCACGGATACACCAGAAATACATCCACACGTGGAACAACTCCTACAGAACTCCTACTGAAGGCTGGCAGAAGACCTCAGACCTCCCAAAAGGCAAGAAACTCCCCACGTAACTGGGTAGGGCAAAAGAAAAAACAGAGACAAAAGAATAAGGACGGCACCTGCACCAGTGGGAGGGAGCTGTGAAGGAGGAAAAGTTTCCACACACTAGGAAGCCCCTCCGCGGGCGGAGACTGCGGGAGGCAGAGGGGGGAGTTTCGGGACCGCGGAGTAGTGCACAGCGACGGGTGCGGAGGGCAAAGCGGGGAGATTCCTGCACAGAAGATCGGTGCCGACCAGCACTCACCAACCCGAGAGGCTTGCTGCTCACCCACCGGGGCGGGCGGGGCTGCGAGCTGAGGCTAAGGTTTTGGTTTTGGACGGAGCTCAGGGAGAGGACTGGGGTTGGCGGCTTGAACATAGCCTGAAGGGGTTAGTGCACCACGACTAGCCGGGAGGGAGTTCGGGGAAAAGCCTGCACCGGCCGAAGAGGCAAGAGACTTTTTCTTCCCTCTTTGTCTCCTGGTGCGCGAGGAGAGGGGTCTAAGAGCGCTGCTTAAAGGAACTCCAGAGACGGGCGCGAGCCGCGGCTAAAAGCGCGAACCCCAGAGACGGGCGCGAGCCGCGGCTGAGGGCGCGAGCCCCCGAGACGGGCGCGAGCCGCGGCTGAAAGCGCAAACCCCAGAGACGGGCGCGAGCCGCGGCTGAGGGCGCGAGCCCCCGAGACGGGCGCGAGCCGCGGCTGAAAGCGCAAACCCCAGAGACGGGCGCGAGCCGTGGCTAAAACCGCGGACCCCAGAGACGGGCGGGAGACGCTAAGGCTGCTGCTGCCGCCACCAAGGGGCCTGTGTGCGAGCACAGGTCACTCTCCACACCCCTCTTCCGCGGAGCCTGTGCAGCCCGCCACTGCCAGGTTCCCGGGATCCAGGGACAACTTCCCCGGGACAGCGCACGGCGGGCCTCAGGCTGGTGCAACGTCACGCCGGCCTCTGCCGCAACGTCACGCTGCCTCTGCCGCCGCAGGCCGGCCCCGCACGCAGTGCCCCTCCTTCCCCCATCCCCCAACCCCCGGCCTGAGTGAGCCGGAGGCCCCGAATCGGCGGCTCCTTAAACCCCGTCCTGTCTGAGCGAAAAAACAGACGCCCTCCAGCGACCTACACGCAGAGGCAGGGCCAAATCCAAAGCTGAGCTCCTGTGAGCTGTGAAAACAAAGAAGAGAAAGGGAAATCTCTCCCAGCAGCCACAGAAGCAGCGGATTAAAGCTCCACAATCAACTTGATATACCCTGCATCTGTGGAATACCTGAATAGACAAGGAATGATCCCAAATTGAAGAGGTGGAATTTAGGAGCGAAATCTATGATTTTTTTCCCTTTTCCTCTTTTTGTGAAGGTGTACGTGTATGCTCCTGTGTGACATCTAGTCTGTATACTCTAGCTTCCACCATTTGTCCTAGGGCTCTATCCGTCCATGACTTTTTTTTTAAAATTCTTTTTATTAATAATTAAGTTTAATTGTAATAACTTTATTATACTTTACCTTCGTTCTTTCTTTCCTTCCTTCCCTCCCTCCTTTAGACAACGAATCACCCCAAATTGAGGAGGTGGTCTCAGGGAGCAGGATTTATGATTTTTCCCCCTTTACCTCTTTTTGTGAAGGTGTATGTGTATGCTTCTGTGTAAGATTTTCTCTGTATAGCTTTGCTTCCAACATTTGTCCTAAGGTTCTATCCGTCCCTTTTTTTTTTTCTAAATATTTTTTAATTCAATAACTATATTATACTTTATTTTATTTTTACTGTATCATCTTTCTTTCTGTCTTTTTTTCCTTCTTTCCCTCCTTCCTTCCTTCCTTCCTTCCTCCCTCCCTCCCTCCCTCCCTCCTTTCTTTCCTTCTTTGCTTCTTTCTTCCTTCCTTCCTTTCCTCCTTTCCTTCTTTCTTTCCTCATACTTCTACTAATTCTCTCTACTTTTTCTCCCTTTTATTCTGAGCCGTGTGGATGAAAGGCTCTTGGTGCTCCAGCCAGGAGTCAGGGCTCTGCCTCTGAGGTAGGAGAGCCAACTTCAGGTCACTGGTCAACAAGAGACCTCCCAGCTCCACATAATATTAAACAGCGGAAATCTCCCAGAGACCTCCATCTTAACACCAGCACCCAGCTTCACTCAACGACCAGCAAGCCACAGTGCTGGACAACCTATGCCAAACAACTAGCAAAACAGGAACACAACCCCACCCATTAGCAGAGAGGCTGCCTAAAATCATAATAAGGCCACAGACACCCCAAAACACACCACCAGACGTGAACCTGCCCACTAGAGAGACAAGATCCAGCCTCATCCAGCACAACACAGGCACTAGTCCCCTCCACCAGGAAGCCTACACAACCCACTGAAACAACCTTAGCCACTGGAGACAGACATCAAAAACAACGGGAACTACGAACCTGCAGCCTGCAAAAAGGAGACCCCAAACACAGTAAGATAAGCAAAATGAGAAGACAGAAAAACACACAGCAGATGAAGGAGCAAGATAAAAACCCACCAGACCTAACAAATGAAGAGGAAATAGGCAATCTACCTGAAAAAGAATTCAGAATAATGATAGTAAGGATGATCCGAAATCTTGGAAGTAGAATGGACAAAATGCAAGAAACAGTTAACAAGGACCTACAAGAACTAAAGATGAAACAAGCAACGATGAACAATGCAATAAATGAAATTAAAATCACTCTAGATAGGATCAATAGCAGAATAACTGAGGCAGAAGAACGGATAAGTGACCTGGAAGATAAAGTAGTGGAAATAACTACTGCAGAGCAGAATAAAGAAAAAAGAATGAAAAGAACTGAGGACAGTCTCAGAGACCTCTGGGACAACATGAAACGCACCAACATTCGAATTATAGGGGTTCCAGAAGAAGAAGAAAGAAAGAAAGGGACTGAGAAAATATTTGAAGAGATTATAGTTGAAAACTTCCCTAATATGGGAAAGGAAATAGTTAATCAAGTCCAGGAAGCACAGAGGGTCCCATACAGGATAAATACAAGGAGAAACACGCCAAGACACATATTAATCAAACTGTCAAAAATTAAACACAAAGAAAGCATATTAAAAGCAGCAAGGGAAAAACAACAAATAACACACAAGGGAATCCCCATAAGGTTAACAGCTGATCTCTCAGCAGAAACCCTACAAGCCAGAAGGGAGTGGCAGGACATACTGAAAGTGATGAAGGAGAATAGCCTGAAACCAAGACTACTCTACCCAGCAAGGATCTCATTCACATTTGATGGAGAAATTAAAACCTTTACAGACAAGCAAAAGCTGAGAGAGTTCAGCACCACCAAACCAGCTTTACAACAAATGCTAAAGGAACTTCTCTAGACACGAAACACAAGAGAAGGAAATGACCTATAGTAGCGAACCCAAAACAATATATAAAATGGAAATAGGAACATACATATCAATAATTACCTTAAATGTAAATGGACTAAATGCTCCCACCAAAAGACACAGATTGGCTGAATGGATACAAAAACAAGACCCTTATATATGCTGTCTACAAGAGACCCACTTCAGAACTAGAGACACATACAGACTGAAAGTAAGGGGATGGAAAAAGATATTCCATGCAAATGGAAACCAAAAGAAAGCTGGAGTAGCAATTCTCATATCAGACAAAATAGACTTTAAAATAAGGACTATTAAAAGGGACAAAGAAGGACACTACATAATGATCAAGGGATCGATCCAAGAAGAAGATATAACAATTGTAAATATTTATGCACCCAACATAGGAGCACCTCAATACATAAGGCAAATACTAACAACCATAAAAGGGGAGATCAACAGTAACACATTCATAGTAGGGGACTTTAACACCCCACTTTCACCCATGGACAGATCATCCAAAATGAAAATAAATAAGGAAACACAAGCTTTAAATGATACATTAAACAAGATGGACTTAATTGATGTTTATAGGACACTCCATCCAAAAACAACAGAATACACATTTTTCTCAAGTGCTCATGGAACATTCTCCAGGATAGATCATATCTTGGGTCACAAATCAAGCCTTGGTAAATTTAAGAAAACTGAAATTGTATCAAGTATCTTTTCCGACCACAACGCCATGAGACTAGATATCAATTACAGGAAAAGATCTGTAAAAAATACAAACACATGGAGGCTAAACAATACACTACTTAATAATGAAGTGATCACTGAAGAAATCAAAGAGGAAATAAAAAAATACCTAGAAACAAATGACAATGGAGACACAACGACCCAAAACCTATGGGATGCAGCAAAAGCAGTTCTAAGGGGGAAGTTTATAGCAATACAAGCCCACCTTAAGAAGCAGGAAACATCTCGAATAAACAACCTAACCTTGCACCTCAAGCAATTAGAGAAAGAAGAACAAAAAAACCCCAAAGCTAGCAGAAGGAAAGAAATCATAAAAATCAGATCAGAAATAAATGAAAAAGAAATGAAGGAAACAATAGCAAAGATCAATAAAACTAAAAGCTGGTTCTTTGAGAAGATAAACAAAATAGATAAACCACTAGCCAGACTCGACTCATCAAGAAAAAAAGGGAGAAGACTCAAATCAATAGAATTAGAAATGAAAAAGGAGAAGTAACAACTGACACTGCAGAAATAAAAAAAATCATGAGAGATTACTACAAGCAACTCTATGCCAATAAAATGGACAACCTGGAAGAAATGGACAAATTCTTAGAAATGCACAACCTGCCAAGACTGAATCAGGAAGAAATAGAAAATATGAACAGACCAATCACAAGCACTGAAATTGAAACTGTGATTAAAAACCTTCCAACAAACAAAAGCCCAGGACCAGATGGCTTCACAGGTGAATTCTATCAAACGTTTAGAGAAGAGCTAACACCTATCCTTCTCAAACTCTTCCAAAATATAGCAGAGGGAGGAACACTCCCAAATTCCTTCTACGAAGCCACCATCACCTTGATACCAAAACCAGACAAGGATGTCACAAAGAAAGAAAACTACAGGCCAATATCACTGATGAACATAGATGCAAAAATCCTCAACAAAATACTAGCAAACAGAATCCAACAGCACATTAAAAGGATCATACACCATGATCAAGTGGGGTTTATTCCAGGAATGCAAGGATTCTTCAATATACGCAAATCTATCAATGTGATAAACTATATTAACAAATTGAAGGAGAAAAACCATATGATCATCTCAATAGATGCAGAGAAAGCTTTCGACAAAATTCAACACCCATTTATGATAAAAACCCTCCAGAAAGTAGGCATAGAGGGAACTTTCCTAAACATAATAAAAGCCATATATGACAAGCCCACAGCAAACATCATCCTCAATGGTGAAAAACTGAAAGCATTTCCACTAAGATCAGGAACAAGACAAGGTTGCCCACTCTCACCACTCTTATTCAACATAGTTTTGGAAGTTTTAGCCACAGCAATCAGAGAAGAAAAGGAAATAAAAGGAATCCAAATCGGAAAAGAAGAAGTAAAGCTGTCACTGTTTGCAGATGACATGATACTATACATAGAGAATCCTAAAGATGCTACCAGAAAACTACTAGAGCTAATCAATGAATTTGGTAAAGTAGCAGGATACAAAATTAATGCACAGAAATCTCTGGCATTCCTATATACTAATGATGAAAAATCTGAAAGTGAAATCAAGAAAACACTCCCATTTACCATTGCAACAAAAAGAATAAAATATCTAGGAATAAACCTACCTAAGGATACGAAAGACCTGTATGCAGAAAATTATAAGACACTGATGAAAGAAATTAAAGATGATACAAATAGATGGAGAGATATACCATGTTCTTGGATGGGAAGAATCAACATTGTGAAAATGACTCTACTACCCAAAGCAATCTACAGATTCAATGCAATCCCTATCAAACTACCACTGGCATTTTTCACAGAACTAGAACAAAAAATTTCGCAATTTGTATGGAAACACAAAAGACCCCGAATAGCCAAAGCAATCTTTAGAACGAAAAAAGGAGCTGGAGGAATAAGGCTCCCTGACTTCAGACTATATTACAAAGCAACAGTAATCAAGACAGTATGGTACTGGCACAAAAACAGAAAGACAGATCAGTGGAACAGGATAGAAAGCCCAGAGATAAACCCACGCACATATGGACACCTTATCTTTGATAAAGGAGGCAGGAATGTACAGTGGAGAAAGGACAGCCTCTTCAATAAATGGTGCTGGGAAAACTGGACAGGTACATGTAAAAGTATGAGATTAGATCACTCCCTAACACCATACACAAAAATAAGCTCAAAATGGATTAAAGACCTAAATGTAAGGCCAGAAACTATCAAACTCTTAGAAGAAAACATAGGAAGAACACTCTATGACATAAATCACAGGAAGATCCTTTCTGACCCACCTCCTAGAGTAATGGAAATAAAAACAAAAATAAACAAATGGGACCTAATGAAACTTCAAAGCTTTTGCACAGCAAAGGAAACCATAACCAAGACCAAAAGACAACCCTCAGAATGGGAGAAAACATTTGCAAATGAAGCAACTGACAAAGGATTAATCTCCAAAATTTACAAGCAGCTCATGCAGCTCAATAACAAAAAAACAAACAACCCCATCCAAAAATGGGCAGAAGACCTAAATAGACATTTCTCCAAAGAAGATATACAGAATGCCAACAAACACATGAAAGAATGCTCAACATCATTAATCATTAGAGAAATGCAAATCAAAACTACAATGAGATATCATCTCACACCAGTCAGAATGGCCATCATCAAAAAATCAAGAAACAATAAATGCTGGAGAGGGTGTGGAGAAAAGGGGACACTCTTGCACTGCTGGTGGGAATGTGAATTGGTTCAGCCACTGTGGAGAACAGTATGGAGGTTCCTTAAAAAACTACAAATAGAATTACCATATGACCCAGCAATCCCACTACTTGGCATATACCCTGAGAAAACCAAAATTCAAAGAGAGTCATGTACCAAAATGTTCATTGCAGCTCTATTTACAATAGCCAGGACATGGAAACAACCTAAGCGCCCATCATCGGATGAATGGATAAAGAAGATGTGGCACATATACACAATGGAATATTACTCAGCCTTAAAAAGAAATGAAATTGAGCTATTTGTAATGAGATGGATAGACCTAGAATCTCTCATACAGAGTGAAGTAAGTCAGAAAGAAAAAGACAAATACCGTATGCTAACACATATATATGGAATTTAAGGGAAAAAAATGTCATGAAGAACCTAGGGGTAAGATAGGAATAAAGACGCAGACCTACTGGAGAACGGACTTAAGGATATGGGGAGGGGGAAGGGTGAGTTTTGACAGGGCGAGAGAGAGTCATGGACATATACACACTAACAAACGTAGTAAGGTAGATAGCTGGGGGGAAGCAGCCGCAAGGCACAGGGATATTAGCTCGGTGCTTTGTGACAGCCTGGAAGGGTGGGATGGGGAGAGTGGGAGGGAGGGAGACGCAAGAGGGAAGACATATGGGAACATATGTATATGTACAGCTGATTCACTTTGTTGTAAAGCAGAAACTAACACACCATTGTAAAGCAATTATACCCCAATAAAGATGTTTAAAAAAAAAAAAGAAATCTGGTCTCTCCACAAAGAAAAAAAATATATCAGGGCTAGAAATCTTATAAAAATAAACTTAATGAGGCTGTGGAACTATTTCAATCAACCACATTATTGAGAGAAGTGAGAAATCCTGATCTTGGAGGGCAGGTGCCTTTCATTCTTTTATGATTACCTTGTCTTTTCAGTGATGGGATGCATTAGCTTGCTGAAAGGACAACTTCTTACCATCATGTCTAAACCAGAAGTCATCTTCATAGGAGGATAGCATGATGTGGAAAGTGGAAAGAAGAGCAAGAAGAACGAGGGGAGAGAATAAAAAAGAAGGGAAAGAGTAAAGGAGAAAAGGAAAAGGGAAAAATGTCAAGGAAGTGGAAGGTAAAGCAGGTTGAGTAAGCTGAAAACGTAATGAAAATGAGGGAGAGGAAAAACAAAAAGAAAACTCGAACTGGCCCAGAACAAAACGCCTTTATTTGCATGTATAGTTTTCTAAATGGCTCATTCCTCATTTAATTTGGTAAAACTGAATGAACCTGAAAGTAAACTGCTTCCAAGTAGGTCCTATTTACCGTGGGTGGGTATTCATAACATTTAAAAAGTATATTCTTCTGTATTAATTTTGCTTTTAGCTGTTAACCAGTTACCGCATTTCCTTTTCCAGCCCTCGTGGCTGGTTAAGAACAGATTTGTTCTCGTAAACTTGAAAAGTGTACCCTTAGTCGACCGAAAAGAAAAAAAAAAAAAGCACAACCTACAAGTTGAGAATTATGTCATATCTGGTGGACAAAACTGAGGACTTAAGCCCGGAAGACTGCTCCAAAGAGGTAAGGGAGGAACCAGGATATAGAGGAGTTTTGCGACAGGGCCAGGTAGTTGGAGTATCAAAAGATTACTGTCAATGAAAGAAAACCAAACGTCTCAAGTAAATGAATTTAGCGCTTTTCTATGTGTGGGAAGATGCAAGAATCTGGGATCACTGAAATCATTCCTATGGTTTGTACCTTAACTATCTAGGGTCAGTATCCTGCTTTTCTCCATCCTGAATCCCCTCAGGGTACACAGCTGGGGGCAGGTGCAGTGGCTGCTCGCTTGACGGCCACAACGTCCTTTGTTTACTGATATGACAGGTGACATTTTTCATCCACAGCCTTCACAATCAGAGCTCCAATGAGGACATCTGCAACGAGCTGAGAGGCAGTGCACTTGTCTGCCAACTTACCAAAGGAGAAACAATGAAGTTAGTGTGTACATCCCCACACACCCTGCTTTTTCTGGAAAGAGAAAATTCAAATGTGAAACAAAGACTGTAGAGTTTGGGGGATACTTATGGGGGGTGGAGGTGGGGGGGGGATTCATGAAGCAATTCATTAATGCATTCATAATTCTTGCTTTGTGTCAGTACTGCATTTGTTCTCTTTTGGTTTTTGTCTGTGGTCTCCAAAATGTTGTACTTTCTCTGAAGTACAGATTGCAGGATATGCTGAATTTCCTGAAGCAGAAGACTGGGAAAAATACACTGACACTGACTCTCTACCTATAGATAAAAGGGTAAATACAATTTCAGAGCTAATCAAAAGCAAGAAATGAAGGTATTATTTCCTAGCCTTCAGAATCCCACCTCAGTTCAATAAGCTCTTTCAATAGAAGAAGAAAAAAAAAAAAGTAAAGCCCTTTCTAAAAACTTTTGTCTCAAAAATGATTATTAATTAATAACTGTAAACTAGAAGGTTGAAATAGATGGTTGAAGGTCTTGTATTGTGACAACTTGTCAGACTGTTATTTCAAGTGGGTAATTATCAAATAAAGCTACCAACGTACATGATTTTAGCAGTGTACTTTAATGTCCTGGTTCAACAGTGAAGCTGAATTAACCATTAGCAACATATTTTCTATATCTGTATTTTTTTTCTCTTCCTGCAGCCTAGGCAAAAATCCCTGGGTACATGTAGATAATAACAAACAAATATCAAACACATAAAACTTAAACGAGACCAAAGAATTGGAAATAGGCATTTATTTTCAATCGTTGTTAATCCAAACATAGAGGTAGAGCGGTCTTTTCTTCTCTGGACCTTTTGACATCTGCAGCGACACATTCTGCATTTTACCCTGTCATCTGTGATGCTGGAAATGACATGCTGTGTCTGATCAGAAGCATCAAGCATGAAGCCAAGCAGAAGATACATAAGTATCTTATGGTCCATTGCCCATGGTGATTGAGCTAGTGGCATCTAAAAGGAGAGATCTGACACACAACATCATCTTTCATTTTCAATCTCTCTCACACTCACACACACACACACACGCACACACACACCAATACACACACGCACAAAGAAATAGCCTTCTCCATCTGGTGGCTACTAATTGAGTAATTGAGCAGTAGGCCTTGAAAGAGTGCTAAACAAGAGTAGGACTGAAAATTTCTCCCACTTTGAACTGATCTAGGATAACTTCTTAGGGTTTCCTCAGTGTAAGTAGCTTAAAAAAGGAGGGGTGGTTAAAGTTTATGTGAAAATGTGATAGTACACATAACACCATCTCACATCTCATGTACTTTAAGCATGCATTTTGTTCAGTTCTATCCTAAATGAGTATGTAGAATATAATAATGTGTTGTTATAGTTCACACATTTTTTGAATACAACTTATTGAAATTAGCTCTAAATTGTGTTTTCATTTTCTTCTCTCTATACCAGGGTGAGTGAACTAAAAAGAAAGCCTGTGGGCCAAATCCAGCCTATCACCTATTTTTGGATGGTCCAGGAGCAAAAAATGGGCTTTACATTTTTAAATGGTAGGGAAAATCAAAAGAAGAATGATGTCACACAACAGGTGAATATTCTATGACATTTAACTTCCAGTGGCCAGTAGTAGAGAGTTATTGAAACACAACCGTGCTCGCTGGTTTACACATTGGCTGTCTGCTTTCACGGTATAATGACAGAACTGAGTAACTGTGACAGAGATCATATATGTCCTGCAAATCCTAAAATATTAACTGTCTGGCCCTTTTCAAAAAAAATTGCCAACCCTTGATTTATACCATGTCCATCTACATCAGTTGAAGTAGAAATAGTAAAGTCTAGTAGTTTTGATTGAAGCCCTTTTCAGACATATTCTCTTCCAAAAGTTAATTCTTAACTCAATAACTTATGAAAATATAACACTTCCCTGGCTCTTCCTCCACCCCCAACTTCTGCTGGAATAATTTCTATTATATTCTAAGCCAGAACACAAAATTGCTTATCCAACAATGAAACGGAAATATGCCTTTGAGATTAAAACAAAAGTAGAAAACAATACAAGTGACGAATATAAGACTTTAGTTACATAAGCCACAGTAGAGTTTCAATGGGCTAGATTTCACACCAAGATACATTCCTATACAGGTGGTTTAATCCAGTGGGCAGCAGCCTTTGATCTGGAAATGGGGATAATTTATGTTAAGTGTTGGTCATCTGAAAATGGGAAGATAAGATATATCAAAGAAAGAGTCTACGTTTTACTAGTTTAGCCATATACAGGGACTCGTTTGCCAACATTCTCATCTATTTTCCTATCACAAAATTTACATGAATAAATCAGAAATAGCTTTGAATTACCATAATTTGTGTACATCTTATCTCTTCCAATATATTATAACTTTGTGAGAATGGGCATAATATACTAGGTAGCCCCGTACTTCTAGATGATCAATGAATATTTATGAAATGAAAATGTCCTCATTGTAGATTTCTCCACCATCCTGGAAGACTGGTTACTGCCTGTCATTATATGTGCTTCCCCTTCCATAACAGCTGTCCATCCAAGGACTACATTTTCTGGCTGGCTTGAATAAACATGGAGCCTTGTGTTCTCTGCAAGCAAATGTAAGCAGAAGTGAAGAGTGTAATTTCTAAGTTAAGGAGCTTAAAATGCAGTTGTGCCTTCCCTTTCTCTCTTTCTCCAAATTCACTGACTGAATGCAGAGGACTCCGGGGTCCTGCAGTGGGATGGGGCCAATGCAGGAAAGGAATTTGGTCCCTGAATTACCGTAATGAAGGCCACTTGCCAACCAGGTGCACCTACTTTGGACTGTGCTGTGATTAAGAAGCAAATTCCCTTGTACAAACCACTGTCATTCAGGGATTTATTTGTTATAGCAGCTTACATGACCCTAACCCAGAACAGTTGCCAATATACCCTTGTTGCTAAATATAAAGGCTATAAGTCCTTATCTCTGTTAACTTGTCCACATTATTACTACTCTTCATCACTTGCTCCCTTTTGAAATTCCTCTTATCTTTGCCTTCTGGACTAGAACCATGCTATACAACACTCCCTGCTCCCCTTTAACCTTTCTGGCTTCGCCTTTGCATCCTTGTTGGGCAGCTCTTCTTCTGTTTCAAAGTTCATATACTGCAAAAACTCTGTCCTAAGCCCTTTTCTTTCCTAGGGCAATCTGACCACTGCAAACCTCTGGAAGAAGCCTTACTTCAACAGCTAGGACCTTCACCTGGAGGAAGGTGACATTTTATGACTTAGGTTAAACTATCTTAAACACACAGGAAACATATGAAAATGTCACACCTTCCTAATGTGATTTATATTTCACTGTTCTCTTTTGAAATCTTACTGTAAGGATTCAGTCATATAGAGATTTCAGCAAAACATGGTCATTTTTTTCCCTTTTACAAATGCATTTTTTTGGTACCCTCAAATCATTATACCTAGTAGGTCTTAATTTTTTTTTTTTTTTTTTTTTTTTTTTTTTAGGTCTTACTTTTACCCTATGCATAATCTACGAGAACCAGAAATCTTCATTCCTTCAACAAATAATTATTAAGAATTTATGAGTCAACACTGCTCCAAGTGTTATAGAAATACAGCGAAGAGGAAAGTCAATATTCTTGCTTTGATGGAACTTGTTTCAAGTGGAAGAAAACAGATGATAGACACATAAAATAATTTCAGATGAAACAAAGGCTATGAAAACTATAAATTGTAATCATGGGAATACATGGGGAAAATGTAATCATAGGGCAAGGACAAGTTTAAGAAACAGAAACGCACTCTCTAAGGACACAAACTGAGATGACATCTGAATGGTAAGAAGGAGCCGGCCATATCTCATGCTTTTGGATTCACTTTTGCAATACATAGAGGTTGGAATAGATAAGCATTCGTGTTTTATTTGGGTCTAGAAAATCAATAGGAAAATCAGTAGGCCTTTAGAACTTTCACCAGTTGCATATCCAAAACACAAATTAACTTTAGTCAAACTCTCAAGGCTACCCTTCCATTTTTTACTGTGGGTAAATTTTATTCACACTTCTGCTTTCACGCTATTGTATAATTTATCTTTCATTATTTATTTTCCCAAATAGACTAAAGGCTACTCGAAAGGTTGGACTTTTTCTTATTTATTTGTGGGTCTTCAGAGATGAACATGTAATGCCTATTCAATTAATATATATTTAATGAAGTAGTAAGTTGAGAGTTAATTATGTATGTCTCTTCTGCAAGATGAAGACTAACCAGGTACCCTTCTAACACTTTTTATATAATGTGTTCCCAAGGGTCAAGTTAGAATCACAGTGCCTTAGATTTTTACTTAGAAGAAACTCTAAAGACCATATTTTCTAGCATTATTATTTTATAGATAAGGAAACTAGTAACCAGGGGATTTCCAAAACGCTCATGTTTTTGCAATATAGAGAGTCATAAGAGTGTATGTAGGGCCGTGGAGAGTTAGGACATGTAACCCAACATCAAATGATGAAGTCACTTCAATTCTTGGAGTCTTTATTGCTGGGAACAGAACTAGCTTTCCTGGTCCCACTTGAAAGGGTTCTTTGGCTGGTGATAATCAGCTTGTGCCCTCGGTGTGTAGACCGGAACCGCGCTGGGGTGAAGGTCAGGTCCACTGGCTGTGACCTTTGTTTATGAAACACTGGACCACCACTGTCACTTCCAGTGGAGTGCAGAAATGATAAACTCCTTGTACACCAGATCTGCTTAGATAATGCAAAAATAACTGAATTTTATTTTAATTTGAATTCTCTCAAATTTTCAAAGAAGGTCCCAAATACCTTAGCTTAAAGGGGTAAAACCTAGAAATTAATAGTTTGGTGAACTAAAAAAGCTCCTAACCAGAGCCTAGTCTGGGGTATTACTCTATAGGAAGAAATTTCAAAAGGGAATGTACTTTTTGCTTCATTGCTTAAGTCATTTAAGTCCCTTTCTATATCTACTCCTATCTTATCTTTTCAAAAAATGCCATTTCTTCGCACAATGTTTGATCTCTAAAAAAAAAAAAAAAAGCCCAATGCGTGTGTGGTACCACATAGGTTTTTATAGTGGAGTTTTATTTACTTATCTCTTTTCCACATCAACCCATGCAATTTGATAGGACCCCTCATTTGAGGTTTTGAAGATCAGAAACTCAGAACAGACTGAAGGCTATGAAAAGTCTGACAGTTACAGATTTCACTTGTTCACCAAAACAAATATTGAATAAATTAAAATGTTTAAAAATGTAAAATATAACACTCATGAGAATATTCCACTTAAACTGCTAGCTCTTCAGTTTATATCAGGTAAGAGTTTGTAAAAAAAAAATATGTATATCTAACAAAATGGACTAACACAACATTGTAAATAGACACTTCAATTTTAAAAAATCTAACAAAATGGAATGCCTAACTTACTCTTTCGTGGCTAGGTATTCAACGATCTTAGCTTTGTTTTCAACATTCTTTCTCTCATCTTTCATTCCGGGTGTGATTATTCATCTGTGGCAAAAAAGACTGACAGGCCATCCGAGATAATAAACATTTCCTGAGAGTCACGTCATATCTGATCATCCTTAATTATAATTTTTCATTCTCTCCTGGACTCTTACCTGTTAGAATTCTCTTACATTTGCATTCCTCCTCTTCTCTACCCATTCTTTCGTTGAGTTCATCTATGAATAACTATCAATACCTATGGTATCTTGATGTCTTGCCTTTCTTCTACTCCCCTCTGTGTGTGTGTGTGTGTGTGTGTGTATGTGTGTGTGTGTGTGTGTGTGTAATAAACACCAAGAAAGAAGTATAATTCAAGTATTAATTCTTTACTCATTTTTTCATGCAAGTTTTACATTGAGTGATAAACAATTGTTCTTTCTTCTTTTTTAAAAAATTTACATTAATTCATCACTTGAACTAAATCTACAACAGACTTGGCACCCTATTTTAAATTGCATTTAAGGGTTTCTGTTTTCAGACTGTCTGCTGGTTGTGTCTATAACACTGTCTAAATAATTATATATACATTTCTTAGCTCTTTCCCATTAGACATTAAGTACTTGGCTTTGTGCCATCAAATGTAAGGAATCTGGCTCACTTATGTTATCATCCTCCATAAATCTTCCTGCCCTTTTCTGAGTAATAAAAATATTATTTTTATTTCTCAAGTCCTTACCATGTATCTTTATTTTTTAAATTTTATTTTATTGAAGTAGAGTTCATTTACAATATCATGTTAGTTTCAAGTGTACAGCACAGTGATTTGGGGATATGGATATATATATATATATATATATATATATTCTTTTTCAGATTCTTTTCACTTATAGCTTATTACAAAATATTGAGTAGAGTTTCCTGTGCTATACAGTAGGTCTTTGTTGATTATCTATTTTATATACAGTAGTGTGTATGTGTTCATCCCAACCTCCTAATTTATCCTTCCCCCTTCCCCTTTGGTAACCATGAGTTTGTTGTCTATGTCTGTGGGTCTATTTTTGTTTTGTAAATAAGTTCATTTGTATCTTTTTTTTTTTTAGATTCCACATATAAGCGATATTGTTAAATACTATTTTTGAACTTCTATTTCTTAATTCATATGTTCTCTATAAAACCTAAACATTCTACCTAGGAAGGCTTAGGACTCCTAATATGTGTTCTGGCAACTCAAAATAGTATTCTAGTGTTTTAAAATTATGCTCAAAATTAGTACTTCTATAATGACCTTCTATTGCACTTACTGTCTTCTGACTAAATATAAATGCAAAGGAGGAGTTATTTTACACTCTAGACCAGCACTGGCCAACAGAACTTTCAGTGATAATGGGAAGGTTCTATATCTGCACTGTCCAATCATGAGGAAAAAATCAAAAGGCGCTATTCTTGTTCTCAAACACTGGAGGTATGGCTGATAGGTAGATATACCTGAGAAAAATGCAAGGTAAATATAAAAGGGTTTAACCATTATCTAATGCTCTCCTTTAGTTCCAAAAGATTCATAACTTACACATAACTTACATATATTACAAGAGGAGTAACACATTTTAGACCGCATGTATTTTCCAATACATGTCTTTGAACTTTGCCTCTGCTTGAACTGCCTCAGGGACTTGAATACAGACCTGGCATGCATACTTGTTAAAGCGTCTCTTGAAGTTTTAAGAGTTTACAATTCACACTGACAATCACTGTAACATGGGTGGAAAACAGCCTTAAAAATAGCCCCATGTGATTAGTGGCAACCACTGGACAGTTTTTTGATGAATAATGATCATGTCAGAAGTCTTTTTTTCATCCAAACAACAATTAGTGAGAGCCTTCCCAGTGTCACTAGACTAGCCTACAATTGCCAGGCCAAGGGGAAAACAAACTAGTGTAGTGAATATTACAAAAAAGAGGCAGACTCCCAGATACAGAGAACAGACTAGTGGTTACCAGTGGGGAGAGGGAAGTGGGGAAGGGGAACATAGGGGCAGGGGGAGTAAGAGGTAGAAACTAGTAGGTATAAAGTAAGCTACAAGGATATATTGTACAATGTGGGGAATATAGCCAATATTTTATAATAACTATAAATGGAGTATAACCTTTAATAACTGTAAATCACTATGTTGTACACCTGTAACTTATTTACTATTGTACAGCAACTATACTTCAAAATAAAATACAATAGTTCAAAAATAAGAACTTATGAAAGAAAAAAATAAAGCAGGAAAGAGCGAGAGGTATACTGAGTACACCTGCATTTCAGTTTTGGCTCTGCTATTCACTAGTTCGGGTGTCTTTTGATTTTCAATTTCTTCAACTATAAAATGGGAGGGATAATGCTAAATTTGGAAGACACGCATGATTTTTTGGCAAAGGAAAACTGCCACATGGTAGTTATTTAGTTGATGGTAGCTAATGTTATTAAATTATTTTTTGCATTAATTATAATTACTTTAAAGTTATTAAACATTTTGTTCCACATAGGATTGTAAAGAAGATTAAATTAAAAGAGATGCAGTGTAAAAGCACTTAGCTAGGTATCTGACACACAGTACCTGACCGCTCATCATTAATGCCATGTGATCCCTAAACATTTCTCTTATTTCCTCATCCAAGCAGCAGCCTATACCGTGGTTTTATTTCACATGCATTCTACAGGATGCTACATTCCTTCAGAGTGCCTGTGCTCTGTCTCCAGGTCATTATATATTTCTCAACTACCTTGTTTTGTGAAACAATGTTTTTTTCCCTACATTTGCATTACCCAGAATTTTAAATTGTCCATCAGATTCTCTTTTGCAGTATTTAATACAATAGATTTAGGCTGAACTAGTTACTGAGTTCAGACACTGATCAGCGGCGGGAATGAAGCCTTCACGTGGCTCAAAGATACAAACACTTGTCTGGTGAATGAAGTGGTCCCCAGTAAGACCAGATTGCAGGAGAAGGTATTCAAAGCTTCTGGACTGATGAAACAGACTCAACAAGGCCTGAGTCAGAGAGGTCAGCTGTTTCTGGGCACACACTGACCACTTGGGCACCAAGGGTGCTCCCCAGTGGGAGACGTCCATGTGCCATATGAATTTGCATATAAGTGCATGTGTTATAAAGTGGAAAAAGCTTACAGGTAAGAGTGGTAACCATCTGGGCACAGACCATCTATATCCGTAATTAGGCACAGAGGAATAGAAAATTCTCCTTTTCAGGTCACTGGAATCCTTTCTGCTCACTTCTATGCAGGGGACACAAGATTAGAAAGCGTAAGAGTAAGACTGATAAGGCTTAGAGTAGATATTTTGTAAAGGACAAATGACAGTGACTTCCGTTGCCACCATTAGCCCCAACATGAATGGCTCAAGAAGGCAATTCTGTGCAGCAGAAACTGTCGGGGGCCCCCCCACCCCCGCCAGCAAAGGTACCTGTCCTTCTACTTCACTAGGAGAGGTGGCACATGAGAGCCAGAACTGATGCAACAAATGACACAGGTACCTCTGAACAACCATGAAAATATTTTGGAGAGACAGACTAGAAGACTAGAATTCTTGCAGGTCTAGCACATTGCTTTCAAAACCACTGCCATGTGTGTACCGATGCAAATGACACCTGGTTTGCCCTAAAAAATGTGGGTCTCCTGACACCACCGTAGCCTATGTGCACCCTTTTTCTAGTTTTTTCTTCGCCTTTATTCCTCTGAACAAAATTCGAGCAAGCACAACAAAACGGTTCTCTATAGCCTGTCTCTTATAACTTTATCTCCTAAATAACTCTTAACACAATGCTGTACATTAGAGGTTGGCGGACTGTGGCCCCCAGACCAAATCCAGCCAAGTCACCTGATTTTGTAAATTACATCTTTCGGAACACAGCCACACCTATTTGATTAGGCCTTTTCCTTGGCCTCTCTCACGCTACAACAGCAGAATTGAAAGCAGAGACACCGATGGCCTGGCCCTAATGCCTACAGTTTTTATACCTGGCCCTTTACAGAAAGGGTCTGGTGACCCCTGCTATACATGAAAAGGAGATTCAGTAAAGATGTGTTTAAAAATTTAAAACTTGCTCAAAACTGTTTCTAAACTCATGAAAGAACAAATCCTTCCTTGTAGTTGAGTTCTCAGATTACAATATCTTAACACTAAAGAGAATCACATGGATAAACAACAATGTCCTACTGTATAGCACAGGGAACTATATTAAATATGCTGTGATAAACCATAATGGAAAAGAATATCAAAAATAATATATATATGTATAACTGAACCACTTTGCTGTACAGCAGAAATTAACACAACATTGGAAACCAACTACACTTCAAAAAAATGAATTTAAAAAATAAAATTTTAAAAAATAAAGAGAGTCACCTGTTTTCTCTTAATAACAACTAGCCAGTTTAGTGCAGGAGGATTCCCAGTGTGTACAGACCAAGCAGATCTGTACTGAGTATTAGCAAACTACTCCCAGTTCACACCTTTGTTTTTAAATTTTATTGCCTTCTATTAAGGCATCTGGGAATTAAATTTAAAGTAAACAGTTTTAAAGACAAACCAAAAGAAAGCTTGATGGCATGATATTTTTCTGTCAAAACAGATACTTCATTTAGTTTAGTGACAGTGGTAAGAAATGTTGCACGTTTTAATAACATTTTGCAGTAAATTCCATTGTCTTACAAGCGTTCACTGAGATTTGACATAGCAATATTCCAAATAAAACCACTGAAAACGTTAGTTTAATTCAGGAATAGTGGGCTGAAGCTGTGGAGGGAGCTTCCAACCCTGATTTGGGTTTCAAACGGGACCTTAATAAATCAAGATGAAGCTCATGGCTTTTCTCACGCCTCTACTGCTGGTGATCAGCGCCCTGGGATGGCTTGTTGCTCAGAGCCCTCTTCCTCAGAATTTTCTAATCTTCTAACAGGCGATCACTCACCATAAATAATCATCCGGTCTTGCCTAATACAGGGAAGTAAATAAACCAGTGTCTCCCTGCCTGGGAAGATGAGCTTTCAGGTGGTTTCCTTGCAAATCAGAATCCTACTGCATCGAACTATTCGGATTTTATAAACTGTACAAGATCCAAGGCACCTTGACTCTGAGAGCGATGCTTTAATTGCTTAGTGAAGCCTCAGAACAATACACAACAATTTTAAGAAACCTCAACGAATATTAAACACCAAATCAGTTTTTCCACAATATGACATCTCACGTGATGTTTATGTTTACCTACCCCGTTTGAAACCTAGTTGAATGTAGTCAGGCACTATACATTGTATTTGAAAGAAATCTAAATTAATTGCATGACTGCAAAGACACTGCATTTTATTTTCTGAAATAAGCAAGCTGAAAGGAAATACAACGTTAATCTACTGTAAGAGAATGTTTTAAAAAAGAGCAAGGTAAAAACTACACTGTGGTACCTGAAGCACAGTAAAAACTCATCTTGAAAATCAGACAGTTAAATGAATAATAAACACTTAGGACGCGTGCTTCCTCTCATAAATATTTTCTAAGGCTGGCTAAATCGCAATGCCTTATGCAAGAGCAGGTACATACAATTTGGGATGAAATAACTGCTTTTGGAACAAGGAAAAGTAAAAGTGAATATGTAATTCATAGTCATTTACAGACTTATCAAATGAAAAAAAATTAGGGATAGATACATCTGAGAAAATTACCAGTTTACTTTCATTTCATCACTTTTATTCCATTTGCATTCTTCATTTAGAAATTGACTAATTTTTGTGGTAGAGTAATGGCTTCTGTCTGAAGAATCCATCAGTGTCCCTTTGGTGAGGCAGAAAATCCTTTGTACAGCCCACGGCTCCCTCCCACTCAGAGTGCTTGGCGTGTGCAGACTAACTCAGGTGTCCTGAAAGCCACCGTTAGACGCAATTTGCACGCTCACCTATTTGATTTTAGGCATATTCCTGTCTACCTTCAAAATATCTGCTAGCTCCTGATCTGGGGAGTGCAGTGGAAGGTGGGTTTGAAATCTTGAACTGCATTGTCTGTAAGATGCTTTTAATTAAAATTTCTATAATGTTAACATTCATTTCACTGTAATCTCTTGTCTCTTAACTCCTTTTTACCAAAAGCAGAGGACTACAGACTATATTACTAGTAACCTTTAAAACCGTCAAACCCACATAATCTCAAGCCTTTCTTGTTCAGTCAGAAGGAGGTTTTTGGATGCAAGCTTAAGCCAAGGTTGACAGGTGCATTTGTAACAGAGGACCTTTAGCAATAACAATAGGATGTGTTAAAGGAAAAAAGTCCACAAAACACAGCTCTAAGAGTATTCATTCTTCCATATGTTCAATAATTATTTTATCTACTAAAAATCTATTATTTGGGGTGGCATTAAACTAGGCCCTTAGGATATAAAAAAAGAAATAAGATACAATGTCTCTGTCCTCAAGAATCTCACAAAAGTAAGGGTCAAGTTCATGTTAACAAATGAATTGTACGGAATGAACAATGTTAAAAATCTAAGTAATAGAAATATGGTGTTTAGAGTTATCTAAACAGGTTACACAAGTAAGCACTTCGTAACTCATGTAAATCATTTTACATCTTGACCAAGAGACGATGTGTGTTGTCTTTTGCCTGCCTAGGTTCCCCTGTGATCTCAAAAGGCTCATTAGTTACTCCAAGTCTACAGCAGACTTGGAGACCGTAATCCCGGCCACCATGGTGATTTCGGGAGTCAAAATTGAGCTCATTCCCCTGAGCGTGATTCATTTTTCATTTTGAGAGGGTAAGATCACACTGCACCTTCCGAATTTGTTGTGAGCACCTCAAAGACAGTGTCTCGTGTCTTGTGCGTTTCTCTGTTCCCAGTACCCTTGACTGTGCTCAGCATTACGAACATTTTCTAGTTCAATTAAATCAGCTACTTCTCACGCCCCCGTGGCAACGTTATCTGCCTTCCCATTTCTCATTACAGTCTCCAGGGACAGGAGTCACGTGGAGTATTACAGAATATAGTGGAATGGGATACAGGGGCAGCGACTGTAACTGCAAAACGTTACTAAAACCACCTCTACTACCTTCAAGCAGAGGTTTTAAAGAAAAAGGAAATGGGCCCTTAGGAGAGAAAATGGAAAATTTCCAATCACAATCTCCCCTCTCTTCATAGTTTTCTTTACCACTCAAACATATGTTACCGAGGTTCTTACTGTCCAACACCCAGAGGTAGACACATCACATTGGAGAAGGTTATTTAGGTTCCTTACAGGTATGCTAGTGGTCACCTTCATTATGGCATCCACAGCACTCCCTGGGACTCGTGACTGGGCCAGCAGGGGTCGCTGCAGGCCGACAACTGACAGGTCTCACTGCCACAGCCAGCAAGGGAATGAGAATGGGTTCACAGGTCACTTTGTGTCAAGTGGAAAATGACTAATGGTTTTGTTCCTGTGGGATGGAAAGAAGCATGCGTCACTGACCTCTCAAGGATTAATTTCTCATGATAAATGTAACTGTCTAAAATAATAGTGGGGAGGGCTTCCCTGGTGGCGCAGCCGTTGAGAGTCCGCCTGCCGATGCAGGGCACACGGGTTCGTGCCCCAGTCCGGGAAGATCCCACATGCCGCGGAGCGGCTGGGCCCGTGAGCCATGGCCGCTGAGCCTGCGTGTCCGGAGCCTGTGATCCGCAACGGGAGAGGCCACAACAGTGAGAGGCCCGCGTACCGCAAAAAAAAAAAAAATAATAAAAAATAAAATAAATAATGGTGGGGAAAACCAATCGTTCTAAATGCAATACCCAGAGAATGAGTGGGTAATAGCTGCCCATTTAAAAAGGACAAAGAAATCAAAAGGAGTGGCTAGGGGTACCGTTAGCCTTCTTCAACAACTGAATAAAGAACCTACTGAATATCCTCTCACAGCTGGAGGCCACAGGTAAAAGGGGACCTACATATTTGATATGTTTATGACAGGCCACTCAACGGGATACGATCTTTCAAAAGAGGAAAAAAAGTACTCCGCGCAAACTTTGGAGAAAATCATCCTGGGACTGACTGATATTCTGAAATTCAACTGAGGGACTCATTAAACCGAGCATTTGAAAGAATAATAGCGTGGTTATTTTTTTCCCCCACTTTGCCTAATGTTTGTCCCAATTAAAGAACAATTATTCTTTTCGTTAAATTTCTTATCTATAGGTCTCAGATCGCTGATGAACTTTTGAAGAAATCCTTAAATCCACTGTACGACACGACTGCTGCGGCTTTTTAAAAACACAACGGCGGAAATTGCAGTAAAGAAAAGCTAGTTTTCTGAACGCACCGTATTTCAAATGACCACTATGAATTCTACAAGAAGAAAGGCCACAGGCCAGAGTGTAATCAATATGGGCTCTTCACCGACACGGATGGAAAGCACAGAGCCTGCTGAAGAGAATTTTTCAGTCTCTGGCCTCCCACTCAGAATCAGCGGCCAAGGGCCCCTAATAGGCCAGCACTGGGAAAATACAAACATTCCCAGAATAGAGGATAAAGATGTGTAAAGAAAGCATAGTAACGATTTGCAGTGGGAAGGATGTGTGTTTTGGATCTGAATGGGATTATTAACTACTGTATGTCTATGTCAGGGAGGGAAGGAAACTGTTGCTTAGTCTCCCCTTTCCCCAGGGAGGGCTGTATAAGTTAGGAGAGATTTTAGTGAAAGGCAAAGTTTAGTGGGAGCCAGGTGTAGCCTGGAAGAGTGGCAAGCAATGAGGAGCTTCCAATCCCTGGGTCCCCGAGAAACTACTTCCTGGAGAAAAGTCATGGTGTGAGAAGTAAATGGCAGGATGGTAAGATATCCAGGAAAGTGATACGAGAACATCTGAGAGTAGACAACCTGTGACCCAAGGTCAAGAGGAAAAGAAATGCCACCTGTGACAACCAGGTTCTGAATCCCCTGCTCTACTCTGAGTACAGCCTTTACCTTCCTAGTCTAAAGCTTGAACTGCAGCTTGAAAACCGGAGGCCCATATTTGGTGTGTCTGACCTTATCTGCTTCCCCTTGATTATGATCTCCCTATTTTACACCCTGCCTGGAAATTTGTCTTCAACTCATATTTCTTTCTTTTTCTTAATAGCTTTGCGTTTGTTGTCTTGACTCAGGACTGTATATCCCACTTTCAGTACAGTCATAGCAATGAGAGAAAGATCTGAGTCCTTTCTCTCTTTAGATTGTAAAAGTCACAGTCCTGATTCAAAGAGCCATAAAAATCATGGGGATCCCACGTGCCGCGGAGCGGCTGGGCCCGTGAGCCATGGCCGCTGAGCCTGCGCGTCCGGAGCCTGTGCTCCGCGACGGGAGAGGCCACAGCAGTGAGAGGCCCGCGTATCAAGAAAAAAAAAAAAACAATCATGGGGGAAAAAAAATACAGAATATGATGGAAAGGCAATCTTGAGTGTTGAGTTAAACTAAGAAAAATAATGAGGAGAGGATTTCTAAATTTAGGCTTACTTGAGAAGTCTAATGAGGAGAAGCTTTTCTATTTCATTTGTTCATTTATTTATTTTATTTATTTTATTTATTTATGGCTGTGTTGGGTCTTCGTTTCTGTGCAAGGGCTTTCTCTAGTTGTGGCAAGCGGGGGCCACTCTTCATCGCGGTGCGCGGGCCTCTCACTATCACGGCCTCTCCCGTTGCGGAGCACAGGCTGCAGACGCGCAGGCTCAGTAGTTGTGTCTCACGGGCCCAGTTGCTCCGCAGCATGGGGGTTCTTCCCAGACCGGGGCTCGAACCCGGGTCCCCTGCATCGGCAGGCAGATTCTCAACCACTGCGCCACCAGGGAAGCCCCCACTTAATTTTAATTGGATACCTATAATGTGACAGGCAACAGTCTAAATACTGAGGATATATGAGACAGATGACAATAACTGAGATAATAATTAATTTAAAATGTATACAAATGTGCTGTGAAGAAAAAAAAGCGTCAGCACACAACAACAACAAATTTAGATGCACTATTTTCCTCTGTATTTTATACCTGACGTTTGAACACAAAACTTACCTCCTCCATCCATCTGGATAATTCCTACTTGAATCTCTGGAATGAGATCAAACATCATTTTCTCAATGAAGTATTTTCATCCCTACTCCACACAGAGTTAGGTGCCCCTTAATGAGGTAACTATGTAAAATTCCTTAGGCGCACATTAGAAACCTAGGAAATGCTAGTTTCTGGCTCCTCCTTAATTATTCTCTGACAGTACCATGCAGTAGAAGCCAAATGAATAGACAATATCAAGAAGATGTTTATACAGTAAAGTTGTATCTTACATTCAGGACAGAGTCTAACGGCTGTGCCTAAAAGTATAAATTCTGTATATCCAAATCATTCTTGAAAGTTTCACTAAACCACACATAAAATACAAATATATAAAACACTGTATACATTGGCTTTGTGTACACACATATAAATCCATCAATTCGTTATTAATTGTTCTAATTCTTTCTTAGTGACTTTCTATGGCCCGCAAATAATCTTTCATCGTCTATCCCAAGAAAGCCATGGAAAACATCACTCTACCCTTCCTTGGCTGTGTAGGCAATAAACCTGCTTTTCTTTTCTACGGCCTGGGAAACTTGAAAGTCACTTGCACATTTATTCCATAGCTTTCGGCATACGGGCAACACGTTTTTCAGATTTTCTTGCATTTACTGCTTGGGGTACACTCTTACAGAGTGGAGTGGAAAGTCAAGTGGTCTGCTTAAATAGCTATATTTTCTTCTCTTTTTCTTTCCTTGGGCATACAGTTAAATTCACTTAAGTTCATTGAACCTATAATTTCCCTCTACACTCTTCCTGTTTCATTACTCTTCCAAATTCATTTACCCAATGATCTCATTTATATTTACCCAATACACAAGTCTATTAAAAGGTCCATCTGGAATGTTAGCCTTTGTGTTGCTTACATAGGAGGACACGTGTTTCTTCCAGGCTTCTGGGGAATATTACTTAACATACACAGAAGTCTATACCAAAAAAAGGGAAGTCCTAGAAATTGCCCTGAGTAGGAAAAAGAATGAATTTATTCTGTATTCATAATATTGGCTATTTTCTGATTCCACACTCTTTTGGTAGAGTATATTAAAAAGTTTTCCTTCTCTTTGCCAGCATAAGCAGGGAAGGGAGATAATTACAGACTGCTACATACTACTGGCTTTGAGCCCAGCTGAAACAGAAAGAGAAACTGAAACAGAAACTGATTTCCTTTTCTTCCAATACAGACCTATAGGACGCTCAGATCCAGGAGAAAAAAGTCAAGCTAGGTAGTGGATAAATAAGAGTAAACAAGATATTTCCAATAAGTGGAAGGAAACACTCTGAAAATTTTTTGAAAAGGCCTTGTAGATGCTTATACAACCATTAGTATATGACTGTAGTTATGCACTAAATAGATTCTAATAAAGAGCAGTGCATAACAGCTCTGTAGGGATTTCTAACCAAGTTAAAGAACTTCATTTCTGAATATCAAGACTGTACCTAAAGCAAAACAAACAAATGAGAAGGTTAAAAATATTCTTTAAAAACTTGTATGACAGCTTTGTCTCAGCTAGAATATAAATGATCTCCTGGATCTATTTCATTTTCAAAATCATTTTTGTTGGGATTGGGTATATGAATTGATTTGGAGAAGGAGAGCTGCCAGTGGAAAGAAAGACCTACACTTAATAAGATGGGGTAGAAACCTATCAACATGGCCGGTGTTCTATAATGTTCTATCAACCTACTGACTACTATTCACTGAGATGACTAATAGATTTAATGTTGAGTATCCGTGTTAACCACTAAAGGCTATGTGTTGATGAATCTCCATCAGATTTCTCTCTCATATTCTACACTATATAAATTGACCTGCTAATGGAAAACAAAACAAAAACTAAGTATTTAATGCAATTGAATCATTCTAGGTTCCATAGATCTCTTCCAACAAAGAATAGTGCAGGAGTAATGCATTTTAAGATAATAAACATAACATGCTTTAAAAGAAATATCTCTAGGGTTATCCTAAAAGGTACTGCCAACTAAAAATTGTCACTTGCCATCTGCCTCTACAAGGATTAGGTCACTAACCACTCCAGTCGCTGACCTTCAACACACCCGGAAAGGAGTTCAGCATGGAGGTCAGGAATGAGGCACCCTGTGCTCTGGGAAAAACTGGCAGAACGGGCCTTCAGATAATTAGATATTTTCAGGAGAAGATTTTATGAGCCCAATTTCTTGCATCTCCTCACATCTAGAAAAGTCCTAAAATCATGGTGACATCTGCTCCTCGTGACCAGCAGCCACCTTGCGTCAGACTGTGTGCTTGATGGCACGTAGCCTCCCTCCACCAAAATCACATCTATACCTCCCCTCTTATCTGCTTGGAGCAGTTCCTCAGAGCCATCAGAGAGGCTGCCTCCCAGGCTATAGTGCTCATTTTGCCCCAAATAAAACTTAACTCAAAACTCTCAAGCTGTGCGTGTTTTTTCAGTTGACAGTACACTTCTACAATATATTTGATAAAATTTTCATATTTAAAATTGCTTGTTAATTTAACACAATAATACTACTCTTTGCTTTGTTTCCCTAGGGAGTGATTGTGGTTCAAGTAGCTCAAAGTTTATAAAAAAATACCTTCCTGGTTAGAAAACAAGTTTTTTCCTCAGTGTCTTTCTTTACTCTGTTTTAGTAGGGCACTGAGTGACTAATATTTTCAGACACTTTGTGTGTGGCATAGACATCTCTGTGCCCAGAAAATTCTAAATAGCTTTTGAAGTAAAAATTCTACAACTATGTTGATAAATAGGCTTAAGTCATCTAGGATATGAGTAAGATTTAGCAAAAGCGGATGAAAATTACCAGCTACTAAAAGCAAATGCCTCTTGGCAACCACACCAAATAATCTAGAGTTGAATGGGGGTCAGGTAAGAGAACACATGGGAGGTCCAAGATAACAGTAGGAGATAAGCCTAAAACCAGATTAGCAATTTTGTTCAAGTGGGATGCTATATATATATATTGGCAGGGAAAGGGATCACTTATACTATTTGGATGCCAAGTAAGGTTGCATAACATGTCAGGTGGTAGGTCCACCCACAAAAATAGAATTCTCAATAAAGGTTAAGCTACCAGGAGATTTAAGATCTCCATTTTGTTTCCTTCTGCAAAAGGTTGGTGATTCCTTCTCCACCCCTTGGACTGACACTGGGGAGCTTGGTGTGACAGGTGGCATTCCAAATCCGTGAATACTTAATGGATTATTCAATAAATGTTTCTGCGACCCTTTGATACATACAGATGAAAAAGCTAGACCTGCATTTCACATCATATACTAAAATAATTTCGGGTGAATTAAAGTTGTATAAGTGATGTTTTTAAATTTGAGAAGAAAGCAATGTCTTTTTGATATCTGGGCAGAGGATTTTTTCTTCCTCTTCCTCTGAGCAATAACACACACATCATAAAATATTGATCAATAACACTAAAAGAACTTGGCACAGAAAATCAAAAATATATAGAAACAATCTGACAAGACAAGACAAAAGGTGGGGAAGAAAAAGTCCACTAGATCCATCAATTACAACAAAAAAGTATCTTCTCTGATAGAAGGAATCCTTCTGTCAAGTTCCTGATTGATTAAACAGTTCTCTTTCGGATGGAAGAATTTTCATGTAAGGAAGTATGCCTTCCTCTTTCCCTCCTACATATAGTTTTTTGCCTCTTCCTGTCACTTCACCACGCATGCAAAGATTGCTTTCATCCATTCCCTCTTTCCAGGTTTAACGAGCCATCAGAGTAACATTTCCATTACAATGGGCACAATCATTCTGCTCCAGCAAAGCATACATTTCAAAGTGTAAAATGTGCCCACTGTATGTCCACTCAATGTAACATCCTAATTTTAGAAAAAAAAAAAAAAAAAAATGGCAGTTACCCTTAATGCCATTTTATTAAACGCCAGAAGAAACCATCATGTGTTAGATTATAAGTTAATGAAATTTTATTGCAAAGGCATATAAATGCAAGAATAAAATTTCAAAGAAGGAAATAAGATTGCAAAGCCTCTTCCTATCAATGTGGCAATTTAAGAAAAAACAAATGAAATAAGAATTGATTTTATTTGGAAAGCTCATAACACAGAGATAACATGACAGTATCATAGTAGTTGATTCTATAAAAGTATCAGGAAAAACTAGAAACAGGTACTGCTCTTTCACTTACATTTCCATATGTGTGACACTCTGCAAAACGATTCCTGGTAGATTCGCCTCCTACTGTTAATAACAAAGCCTTCCCTTCGAAATGACACTGATAATTCATACGGTTTATCACCGATGTAGACATTAGGGATGAAGAGTTTTAGCTATTTTTAAAATATATAACTAAGTGATACATTGTTTCAGCCCTCAAAACTGCCTCTGAGCAGGTTATTCATTTCAATTAATGCCAAAGCAAACAGTTGGGCAGTCATATCTATACTAATATTTACCTTTCACTTAATGTCTTGAAGCTTTGGGTATGATTAAGATTTGTTACAGTTTATTCACCACATTTTTTGTATCTTGAAGTTAAATTTTTCAATGTCACTTTTCTGTTATGTGGTGACTTTAATACTACAGCTGAGATTGTTAGTTTATTTAGCCTTTGCTGCCTTAGGTTCAGGTACCGTACTAGGTACGGAGAATTAAGAAATGAATATGACATCTCCTTATTCAACACATTCACAGCCACTCTGGGGCAAGGGAAAATGAAATTAATAAAGATTTTGTTTAGCAGGGACTATAATGTTTGATCACATACGATGCACAAGGCATTGCTTTATGCATTACAAATACATAATTTTTCGTCTTTATTACAAAACTATATAGAAGTTATTATCCTCTACTTTCCAGAAGAGGAAAAAAATAATAGCATTTATTGAGTGAACACCAAATGCTAGGATTTTATACAGAACTCTTTTATTTTGTTTTACCTATAAAATAACCCTCTAAAATACTATTCCTATCATCTTCTCTTTAAACGTGAGGAAATTCACTTGTTAATGTATCAGTCAAGAGTTCTCCAGAGAGACAGAAGCAATAGGAATAACTGCAGTCCAAAGGCCAGAGGACTCGAGGTGCAGGAAAAACTGACGCCCCAGCTCAAAGGTCATCAGGCAAGAAGAATTTTCTCTTACTTGGGGAGGTTCAGACTTTTTGTTCTATCCAGGCCTTTATTAGGGAGGGCAATCTGCTTTGCTCAGTCTAACAATTTAAATGTTAATCTCATCCAAAAAAAAAAAAAAAACCACCTTGCAGAAACACCCAGAATAATATATTTGTCCAAATATCTGGGCATCCTGTGGTCTACTCAAGTTGACACATAAGATTAACCATCATAGTCACTAACTGAAGGTCATACAGCCTACGAATGGTAAAGCTCGCACACAAACCTGAAGCCTTGCTCTTAAAAGCCATGAGAGGTTAAGAAAGTACTCCCAAGACACACAGCTAGTGACAGATACATATGTAATTCCAAAGTATATGCTCTTTCTACTATATCATGATGATTCTAACCCTTGAAATGGTATTGGTTCTTTGGGATTTATACTGCCTTGAGCAGCAAAAATGCTCATAAGACCAGTTATATTTGTCTTTATTACCTGTTATTGGTTTGCTCAGATCTAAAATAGCATTGGCCACCCATGAAGTCTTATTCTACACTTAGATACTGCCTTAGTTGAAACCAATCTGAAGAGCTGAAAAATTCTGTGCTCTGTTGATTTACCTCCAAGAAATTCAACAGAAGTAATTTCATATTCCAATGAATATAATCTTAACCATCAACACAGATCAACGATCATTCCAGAACCCTGTCACTTACAATAAGCATATGTGCTTGCGTTTCCTTTTAAAAGGTGCTGTGAAGATGAGTATCTAAAAATTCAGAAATTCTAAAAAATCCACATAGAAAAAAATTGTCCTAAAGGTATGAAAAATAAATCTACTGAACATCTTCGGCCTCTATGCCCTTTTGAAATGGTTAAATAGGAATGCGAGGGAGGTCCTGAATAAAGAATGGCAAAATTAGGAATTCCTAGGTTAGCTGGTTGTTAATCATGTATCTTAAATCTTTTATGAGCATCTTTAAACAAAGCTAAACCATATATAAATGCTCACAGATAATATGATTGTTCCAGAAAGTTGTTGGGTATACCTGTTTCAATATATACAAGCAAAATTTTCTAATGGACTTAGGAAATCTGCCTCATTTGGGCCTCTGATATCTAAGGAAAGATCACTGTTTTTATGGCTTCTGTTGTCAGGTAAGGCATGTTTTGCCTTTGGGGCATATTAATGGTTTCCCGGACATGAATTTTTACCAAATTCTTCACACATTTTATCATCAGAATGTTACTGCTCTTTTCCCCACTGTGATTAATAAGAACTGATGTATATTTTAAGCAGGCAAAAAAAAATTAAAACATCCTACTCATCTCCTTCCCCATGGCTAGGGTCTCTTCATCTTGCTTGCCTCCGCCCTGCCCCGTATAATGGGGCTTGGACAGGCAGAAATGTTAGGAGTCCCCATTCAGGTCCTTAAGTCACTCAATTCAAGGCAAAAGGGGCACAGGGAACATAATAGCTCTCTTCTTTAAGAACCGATTAGGAAACTGAGGCTTGAACTTCACACAGTTTCAATTCATCGACTTTATTGTAAAATGAGTGAAAAAAACAAAATAAGATATTTAGATTGCTTGGCAGAAATAATTACAACTGACCAATGCAAGGGTATTTCTCACCCCACTTTTGCCAGAACCTTAGAGAATATGCATAGGCTGGAAAATTTCAAAAGTATGGTTACGTAAACATGAACGAGTGAAAGGGTCAGCAGGGATGAGAATCAAAAGTTCTGGACCATTTAGGTTTACCAAGCACAGTGGAGAAGTCAGAGGGGAGGCTGAGGTAAAAGCTAAGGACAAGAAAAATCCCAAGCACCAAAATAGTTGAGATGATGAAGGGAGAAAGACCCGGGGAGGAATGTGACATGACGGCTATTTCAGTGACGGGGCAACGCTTTGGGGTGGAAGTTTGCATGTATCTTAATTCCATTTATTTCTGTTTCAATGTTATGATAAAATTGTTTGCTAATCTAGACTTTATATATATATATATATACATTTTTTTTTTTTTTTTTTTTTTTTTGCGGTACACGGGCCTCTCCCTGTTGTGGCCTCTCCCGTTGCGGAGCACAGGCTCCGGACGCGCAGGCTCAGTGGCCATGGCTCACGGGCCCAGCGGCTCCGCGGCATGTGGGATCTTCCCGCCCAGGGTACGAACCCACGTCCCCTGCATCGGCAGGCGGACTCTCAACCACTGCGCCACCAGGGAAGCCCCTAGGCTTTATATTTTCTGATTGGCTTTCAAAATTGCTGTACCCTTCTTCTGCATGCTGATAGGCAAAGATGGATGCAAAGATGTAAGAATATACAGCTTAAGAGTCTCACTTACATGGTCTGTTAAAGACCCTCCAAGAGCCTCTTGTGATATATTCTCATACAAGGTGTTTTTAAAAATTTGCAAAAGGAATAGATTTTAAGCAGTTGGCTACAACCATCGTCTTATTCCTGTTTCCACCACACTTCCCCTCATGCCTGGTGAAACTGGGGCTGTTCCTTCTATCCTTTGTGCCAACATGCACAGCATGATGACATGAATTACAGAACCAGAGGCTGTACGAGATTAGTGAATATGTCTTGTGGGACCTGGCACCATCAGCATGTGTTTTATAAAGAAAAAAATGTGTAATGTACAGAGTCGTAAGTTAGTCTGTGGAGAATGCTTTCAAAAACCAGATGTGTGGGCTTCCCTGGTGGCACAGTGATTGAGGGTCCGCCTGCCCATGCAGGGGACACAGGTTCGTGCCCCGGTCCAGGAAGATCCCACATGCCGTGGAGCGGCTGGGTCCGTGAGCCATGGCCGCTGAGCCTGCGCATCCGGAGCCTGTGCTCTGCAACGGGAGAGGCCACAACAGTGAGAGACCCGCGTACCGAAAAAAAAAAAAAAAAAAAAAACAGATGTGTAAATTTGTAAGTAAAGTATTTAGTTCAATGCCTCATTTGATAATGTAGCATATGCAATTATAAACTCAAAATACATTGTTATACTGAAGGAAATGGAATATTTTATTAAGCACTTATATGCCATGTAACTGCAATCGAAAAATATGTTTCAATTTAAAAATTTGAAAACTTCACAAACTCTTGATTAGGCCCTATATAAAGATTCTGGGTTTTGTCAGACTAAAAGTTATCTCTGAAAGCACTGAAAGTTCAGATGCAAATTAATGGAACAAGAAACAAAGAAACAGATGAGCAGTAAAATTAATAGAAACTATTCTGACATTGAGAAACAAACTGTAACAAAAATTCTCTTACATCAGGGATTGACATAACTTTTTTTCTGTAGAGGGTCAAGCAGTAAATATTTTAGGCTTTGCAGACCACACTCTCTCTCTGTCACAACTATTCAACTCCATAGTTATAGGGAAAAGCATACAAAGGCAAAATGCAAAGGAATGAGCGTGACCAATTTGCACCGTTTTAGATCATACTAAAAGCAATACTTCATTAAGAGAAAGAGATAAATAGCAAATAGAATAATAGGCTCTAGGATTTCTTGATGATCCAAGGAATAAATCATATGAACATCTTCATTCAAATGTACATTCTCCTCTTTTGACAAAATATACTGACAACAACAAAAGAAAATATGAAGCTTATACTGACACTACAAGGCAACAAAAAGTTAAAAATTTAAAGAGTATTTAAGGGTAATCACCACATCATAAAATTTTAAATGCTCTGAAATCTTTCAGCATTTATCTATAAAAGGAACTTGGTAGTTGATAATTTGATAATTGATAATTATCCTAAAAATTTACAAGTTTGTATGACCTTACTAATAACAAGTTGGAAAGATAGAGGAAAATATTTTTTAAAAAATACCAACAATTGAAAAAAAAGTAAACATACATTCTAGGGGAATGGCCAAATTATCTTTTCCCTATATAGAAAATTTTATAAGAAATCATTGTCATAAAAAATTGGTAATGACAGAATTATAGGAACAAAAGTATTTACAATGTTGGTATTTTTAAATTTTATGAACAGTTGTATTTGTTTGCTGCTTTTAAATTATCAATATGAAATTATTTCTTTTCTAAATATTCACTTTTAAACCCCATTATGTATTAGTAATTTTGAATGATTTTTTTTTCTAATAGGAAGCTCCCCAAATTACTAAGTTTCCCCAAAACCTGGAAAAGTTTTTATTAAAACTCAATAATTAATCTTTAGATTTTGAATATTTAAAATGATATTCTAATGTACCGTATATAATACCTGTTATATCAATCCTATAAATTTAAGTACCCGAGGATTGTTTTGTTAAAATATGTCGTAAAAATTAATTCAGGTAAATAATCATAACAAAATGAATGCAGTATTTTCAAGCTTTTGAAAAGAACAGAGAGGGAAGAGGAAATAGTTTCTCTGAGCTTTTCTCAGTCTGCTGGATTCAGCCTTAGGGCACAGACATGCTTCTGATTCTACAGAATAGTAAAAAGAGTATATTGAAGTTAAAAAAAAATAAAAAAGGAAAGAAAGAACAATACAAATCATATCATTTTAGTTTTACTGGTAGAACAACCTTCCGAATGTCTCCCTTTGAATCCAACTTTCCCTGTCCTAAATTGGGAAGAAAGAGATTGTTGGCAGCCTCACAGGAAGAGGTTTTAACACTAGGGCAGGGTCAGTGCTGTGGGGATTGTTCAACTACAAAGAGGATTCTTATACCTCATCTGGATCTGTTTTGTTCTGAGTAAAATGAGGGATTAAATAAAATGATTTATATATTTCCGTACATTTCCAACATAGATTCTAAGAAGAGCAGCAACGCCATCCTTAACAGTGTGGGTTGATTGCAGTTAATTGTAGAAAACCCACAGAGACAAGAACAGATCAGCGTGAGTCTGATTCTAGTGGCTGTGCTAAATATACAGTCCTAATTCTTAGTGAAGAGGGATGGGATGAGTGCACTAAGTGATTCACCAAGCGTGGGCAAAGAACAAGGTTTTTCAATTAAAGATGTTTCCCAATCCCTCAAACTAGCTGGTTTTTTTCTATTTACTATTTTTTGATATGAAGCCAATTCAAGATTTGATGAACTACAAATACTTGAACCTCCATAGTGTAACTAATTTATCCTGGTGGAGAAATAGAGATATTCCTGAGCTGAGCCAGAAAAACCTTACAAAAATCAAGGCTGAAACACTAGCCTTCTTATTTAGTGACAGAGAAGTTACACATGGTTACATTATAACTTAAAATGTGACAGTGTCTTATTCTAAGAGTTTCTCAGCTAATCAGTGATCCAGATATTTTATAAAGAAGGTTATAGAGGATAACAAGTACAGAAAAGATACTTTTACAAATGGAATTCTTATGCCTGTTGCAAATTATCCCCCAAAGAAATAAAACCTGAGGGCAGTTTTCAAATGTCAGTGAGACTATACAGGATGCTCTCATACCTCATAGCAGGTATTCACAGGAGAAAAATATAAAAAGAAATGCCAACAAAAAAAGAAGAAAGATAAATCCCTCACAATCTCACCACCTTGAGCGACTCCCATTAAATTATTGTATATAACTGTAAGGTTTCTCTGTGCATACAAATATCTATATTAACAATCTTGCAAATGTAAGGACATTGTTTTTTGGTATCTTACTTTCTTAACATTGTTCTATCATAGGTATTTTCTCATTTATTATCATATTTAAGACTACACTTTATTTCGCTGTATAGTTGTAATCAAGTCCATTATAATGAACACCTTATTTTTTTCATATTACGAACTATGCTACAATGAAAATGTTTCAGTGCACTTTAAGAGCTTATCCTGATCTTTCTTAATAATAAGTGGAACACTTAGGTCAAGTATAAGCCCATTTCAATGTTGACACATGCTGCCAAACTGCTTTTGGTGAGATGGCACCAATGAATACTGGCATTAGCCATTTTCCCAATCACACTAAAATAGGCATTATAAGTAATTTAATTTTCTGTGAGCCAAGAGGCAGTCATGTTATTTCATTCACAGTTTTATTATTAATAGGTTGAACATACAGTTTGTTTTATTGGCTGCTTCTGTGCCGTTTTGATATTACTGGTATTATCTTTTTTTAAAAAAATTATTTAATTATTTATTTATTTTATTTTTGGCTGCGTTGGGTCTTCGTTGCTGTGCGCGGGCTTTCTCTAGTTCCGGAGAGCGGGGGCTACTCTTCGTTGCGGTGTGCGGGCTTCTCATTGCGGTGGATTCTCTTGTTGCAGAGCACGGGCTCTAGGCACATGGGCTTCAGTAGTTGTGGTTTGCGGGCTCAGTAGTTGCGGCTCACAGGCTCAGTAGTTGTGGCTCGCGGGCTCTAGAGTGTAGGTTCAGTAGTTGCGGCGCGCGGGCTTAGCTGCTCTGTGGCATGTGGGATCTTCCAGGACCAGGGCTCGAACCCGTGTCCCCTGCATTAGCAGGCGGACTCTCAACCACTGTGCCACCAGGGAAACCCTGGTATATTATCTATGCATACTCTTTACCTACTTTTTTCTCCACTGCAGTGTTGGGCTTTTTATTATTAATTTGAAGAAGTTATTTATATTTTGAATATTAACTAATGTATAACTTTGTCCTAACACTTCCAGACATTTTCTTCAGATTCTTCGAACTATTTTCTATCCTTCAACCACATTCTCCTGCTAGTCTTATGTTTCTCTCTTCTTCCGAGCACCTTCCACTCTCCTATTTATTATTTAGTCCAGCTACACACGCGAAAAAGTTTCTTGTTTGAATTTGATAAAAGCCTTTGTAACCAAGCAGGACCCTACAGGGCCTTCCTGCCACAGACCCCATAACTTCTGCTGTAGCTTCTCTCTGAAGTACCTGGAAAACAGTACCTGCTGCACATTTCCTGAGTTGTTTTAGAGATGTGAAAACCTTCACCAAATGGAGGATGTTAACTATTTGATGACCATGAGCACATAGCCCCCAGGCCTACTGGAGCCTGAGGATGGATAATGTCAACCCCTGTGACACCGCCCTGTGACCTCACCATCAACCAATCAGAGAATTGTGCACGAGCTGATCACACACCCTGCGACGCCCCTCCCTCACCTGGCCTTTAAAAGTGCTTTGCTGAAACCCATCGAGGAGTTTGGTTTTCTTGAGCACTAGCTGTCCTGAACTCCTTGTCTGGTGCCCTACTATCTATATCTATCTACATCTATATCTATCTATATCTATATACATATAGATGGACAGATAGATATGACTTCCTATCAATACTCCATTATTCAGCCACTTCCTTACCCCTGTCTTCTACTTGTGCCTCCAAATGCTAAAATTCTGAGCCGGGGTAGGGGAGGAACATGACTGATGTCTATCAGTCTATCAGTGTTTAACCCCACAGCCTTTGTGACTGAAGCTTTCTCTGCTCAGTTAAAAATACAGATATGACAAATATAATGTAAATTATATGCAAATTCAAATAATGCAATAAAAACAAATGCAAATACTTCATCTACCAAAACTTTCTTGAACTCACTTGACTGCTAATATTCCATTAGCTATTCTCTTTTTTCTTGAGGATTCATACTTTTCACTTTTCAAAATGTTTTTTTTCCTTTCTTTACTTCCATGCACGGGAGTCTGCCAATATATATGATTAAAGATATAGAGGGAACTAGATCATGTGGAAAATTATAGGTTATTGTAAGATTTATGGATTTTATTTTAAACAGAGAGGAAGTCATTGAGATTTGAAGCAAGAGATCTGACATAGGATGATTAATGCTTTCAAAAGATTAGTCAAGCTATTGTGAAGCTAACATATAATGGGTGTTCAAAAATGGATATGAGAAAAACAGACCAGTTTGGAGGAAATGCAGAAGTCCAGATGAAAGATGATATTGGCTTGAACTAGCTTATTAGAGATGGAAGTAGAACAAAGTGGAAATTTTAAGATTCAATTTGATGGTTGAACCAACAAGCCTTAATAAAGAAATGGAAGTGGGGAGGAAAAGAGTGATGGGGACTCCTAGGTTTTTGGTTGAGCAGTTGGTGTATTCTGTATACAGCATGTACTAAGAGAAGTTTACTGAAATTTCTCCATCCTCTTTGTACTTCTAACAGCTCTTGGCACATAAAAGTTAATGGTAGTTTAGCTTTATGGTATATTTTCATCTTCAAATCTTATTATTTATTGATCCTTAATAAGGTTCTATAACGTAAATTCAATTTCGTCTGAATCCTGGTTTATTCCTTTTGGGACTTCTCTCTTCATTCATTTTTAGCTGTTCTGATTTGCTTTCTTGTAGAAAATCTATAGTTTTTTAATTAAATTTGTTTGTTAAGTTTAATACTTTTGTTTATCCCATGGGTCCTTATTGTTGAATCAGAAAATGACTACTCCTTACCACTCCACTGCTACTAGCTTAGTGCAAAAAACCATCATCCCTTACCTGACTATTGAAACTTCCTCATTGCTACTGTTATCAAGTCCAAGCTCGCTCTGCTGGCTGCACGACAGGCCAATAAATAGAATATGACTTCATTTGGAAAGCCGGCAGAAGGAGAAGATGACAGACTATAAAGTCTCAAAATAAACATCTTATTGGGGCCTGGACGCCCGTTTCTTTTATAACACAGAGAGGGGGAGGAGATAAGGAAGTAAAGTAAAAAGGCGGTAAGTTTTGCAAATAGAACCTGGAATGGCCAGCCTCGGGGAGGGGATGTGTTAATTTCTTCTTTCTTGCAGCCATCCACAGGTGGAACAGGGTCCGGATGTTTCCCTGAACAAAGGCAGAGGGGCAGGGTTCCCCGAGGCAGGCCATTGTGTATAGACATTATCCTTTTAGTGAACAAAAGCAGCGGAAAGCAAAGGTTAAAGGAAAAGAAACAGATCCAACGTGGTCAGATTTGGCTCTTTCCTATTACACTACCACCCTTGATGTCCTACAGTATATTTTCACATGGTTCCTACATTAAACTCTTTAATCATAAGTCAGATCATGTCACTCCATATCAATACATAAGTAAATAACAGAATAAAAGAAATCTCCAGTGACTTTTCATTGTGCACAGAATAAAATACCAACATTCCACCAAGTCAGGTAAAGCCCTATCCTGCCCCCAGCTCTCTGATGT